>NC_058143.1:0-630416 GCF_011075055.1 Mangifera indica
CCATTCTCAGGGGAATCGTAGGCTCAAAATGGATTCATCAACAGAGGATGCCTTTCAAGGAAAAAGTCATGACAACGCATTCTCTCGCTTTCTCATCTGTCTCATAGATGAGTAAGGCTAGCTAAAGCACCACTGCTTGGGCCAGACCCTGCTGAATAACAAAGCCTTTAGTCAGGTCAAAAGAAGAATGATCTCGAGTTGCCACTCTGTGCATCATAGGCTTTTCTTCTTTTTTCCACGTTCTGCTTCTTTCTCGTTGAAGATTGGGATCCTTCCTTCGACGTCTTCACATCTGTCACACAACGCTAACAAAGAATTCCATGAAAGGACATTCTTGAATGGTCTCTGATCGAAAAGCTCCTGAGACATTTTGACACAATTTCTTTTTGTATTCCAATAAGTATTATGTTATCATTTCTTATAAACCTCAAATTGTATTTGATGGTTATCATTATTTTTTAAAAAAAAATTTAATTAATTACCGCTAAAGGGTTTGTTTCTGGAATAGGATATTACAGTCAAGAATAGTCTTCATGGGACATATTGGTTGACCGATTGAGAAAGGGAAAATTACAAGTTTTTGATAAGAAAAATGAGATTATATCGATTATTTAATAAAAGACCAGATTTATTAGAAATACAAATTTCTTTGGCACTAAAGTGTCTTCAAATGATATAATAATTTAGTAGAACATAGGTATTGACAAAATTAAATGATTTATAGTTATCTAGAATGGAGTTTGCAATAGCAAAAATCATGAATTAATGGATGAATATGAAAGGCAAGAGAAAAATAATATTCTAGGGAGTTCAAAATGTTTTGAAAGAAATTGTAGTGGAGTGGAGTTTGATGTCCGTTGATTCCGAGAAGATAAAGAAAAGACAGGAGAATATGAATACATCCGTTGGAGAATTCAAGAGCAACTTTGTTTCGTTGCATTGTACGTTATTAATAAACGATAATATTGAAAGAATCTCTCGTTTCAACGTTGATTTGCAACTCTCAAGCAAGCAGCAACATGGGTGTTTCAGCTGTGATGGTGGCGTTGATGGTATTGAGCTTGTGTAGTCAGGTTGTTTCCCAGGAAGTGCACGCAAGTGTCAAAAACAGATTAGGCAATGGGAAAAACATTACACTACATTGTCAATCCAAAGACGACGATCTTGGGCCGCAGAATGTCACCGACGGAAGTGATTTTGGGTGGGACTTCTCTGTCAATGTAGTAAGAACCACATTATTTTACTGTGATATGGACTGGGAAAATGTAAAGAAATACCAATACCATTTCGATGCGTACGATTTCAGCAGGGATTTTGTTAGATGTCAGAACCAATGCTCATGGCTTGTATCTGCAGAAGGTATGTATGGCTTAAACGGAGGCACTGGATTTTGGGAATATATGTATCAATGGCCAAACTGACATATGGGTGTATCTTCCAATAATTATAACTCTTTGTTGTCATATAAAATAACTAATTCTAAGCTTTGTCTTGAAGAAAATATGTATCGCTGTTGAGGAAAATATGCACAACTCTATCACTACTCTCTACTTTTTCAAGTTCCTTGTAGAATTTCTCCGACTAACTGTAACAAATATCGTTGTAACATCAAAGCTCAGTAACAATAAACAATTTTTTTATCAAACTAGGGAGGAAACAAAAACTATAACTAGGAACCATGTCTGTGAACTTACAATTGTGGGACCAGAACTGTAGTCTAACCCCTAGATATACGTCCCTGCATAGTTGAAACTGATGCAAGTTTGTGCATCTTGGCATCATCGCTCATCAATCAGCACAAAAGCTGGTGCTACATCATCAAATCATATGACTGGCATTAGGTATCTTTCCTCTACATTACTGATGGATCAGAATAGCTTCTCCATCCTTGCAAGCAATTCTTCAACCCACAAGCTCAAATGCCGATGGCACATCATGCAGTGGATGACCCTTCCGATTTCTTTCCATTATCTTTCGAGCAAGCGAAACTTGCTTGCCAACCACAAATATAAATGCCCTTCCCTTTCCTCCAGCACCTCTGGCAGTTCTTCCAACACGACGCACATATTCACTTGGATCACGTGGGAAGTCAAAGAGTATGACATGATCCACGCCAGCAAAGTCAATTCCACGTGATGCTCTGTCAAAAATTGAATGTAAGTTATTGCTACCATTTCATAATCTCTTGAAACAACAAAACGAGTAACCCATATTGACAGCGTAACCATTGTCTAACACATTACAAAAATTACAAAACTATAATACCTATCAGTGCAAACCAAAAACAAGCATCCTTCTTTATAATGTGAATTAGTGAACTCCTTCATATTTGCTAGCCGAGACCCTTGCTCCAATGCAGCATGAAATGGTAGAACCCGTACTTGAGTTCCTTTTCTATCAAAGCGTTTTAATACATTCTCAACTTTCCTGCATGTCTCAATCTACATATTGAAAATTCAAAAGTCACAAATGGAATATTATACAAATTCTTTTTATTAAAAGCTGAAGCATACCTTGTTACAGAAAACAATTGTCTTTGCAACTGGACTTTCCTCAACCAGCTGCAGAAGAGCAGATTTCTTGTTGAGAAAAGCGGTTTCTTGAGTTTTATCTGTTTCATTATCTCCACTGCAATCCACAAGAACCTGGACATGCAACCTAGCAGTTATAATTCTATCATCATTGTTCACATAGAAATGCAAGCTCTTGCGCTTTCTTTAGGTTAATATGTTTGCTTTTTAAAGAAACAGAAAACTAGTAGAAAAGGAGCATTTCAATAGAAAACTAATAAGTGGTCCATCTAGAAACCAAGTACAACCCCCCGCAATAGCTAACATTGAATCTGATTTTATAAAAGAAAGAGCCTAAGAAACAGAGTCATTTAAATGTCTCCCAGTTAAAAACCCATAAAGGCACAGTGAATTGGGCTTTGTTGCATAAGAACTCAAAGCCCTATCCATAAGAATACTTAAAAATCCCTCTATTTCTTTCCGACATTAGAGTACATGAAATAGCTAAAATCCTACAATTTCATAAAGTAAAGGCTTTCCTCGCTCATCCAAAAGCACAGAACTTTTCCACAAGAAAAGAAACCGCATCATTCAAAAGAGTTTTAAGGGATCACGATTCTAGTCCATGCATAAGTTTATCAATAAGCCATGAAATCTATTAATAAACATAATTTCATATTGTCGGGGACCTTTTGTTCCACACTTAGTAACATTTGCCCACAGGTTCAAGCTTCAACCAGAATTTCCTGTCATCCATCTCACCATCAAAATTTAAATTAATCTTTTCAACTCATAAAACTTGAGATACTCCACAATGGTTCCCACATACTCCAGTAAACATGACATAAGCTCAACTATGAGTTAAAATATAAGAACCTGTACATAAACAAAAGTCTTCATGCTCTAATTCAACTATCCATATGCACAAATGAAAGAACAAACAATGAGGAACAAGGATAATATTGGAACCAAACCTCTTCAAGGCCTGAGCTTATCCGGTGCATGCTGGGTCCCACGATAACTTCACAATCAGGAAAAACCTCAACTAGCTTGTTATATATAGCTA
Source organism: Mangifera indica (assembly GCF_011075055.1). NCBI lineage: Eukaryota > Viridiplantae > Streptophyta > Magnoliopsida > Sapindales > Anacardiaceae > Mangifera > Mangifera indica. The sequence goes on from NC_058143.1 coordinate 3,577, forward strand.
CTGGTAAAGTTGCCGTCACAAATAGATATTGGGAGGTGACAGGTGCAGAGCTTATCAAAGTTTGCAGTGCTACTTCAAAATCATCATCATTAAAGAGTATATCCACCTCATCCAACACAGCACTGCAATACAAAGTTATAATTGATATTAGTTCCATCAGAATTTATCTGAAAAAAAAATAATAATAAATGTGCTAAGCAGGTGCACGAGTAAAATAAGCAATGAAACTAATTAAGGATAGAAACCATCATTTGTTCAAATTGAGTGTTTTTGAAAAAAAAATCTGTCCCCAAGTTGTAAAAGAGCAGCATGATAGTAATGACAACCAAATTTGCCCCACTTTACACAAATCAAAGAAAAGAAAGAGAAATTAGCATACCTGTGGGAAAGATGTCCGCCATTCCATAATAAAAAACAGGTGCCACTATAAGGTATAATTACTTATATGCCTAAAGTTTAGGTGGAAAAACAATACAAAACTCAATAAAATTGGTTACCATTTAAGAGTGCTGAGCTGCAAGATTTCTTGTTTAATAAGGAACATGATACGACCAGGTGTGGCTATTAAAACATCAACACCTTGTTGAAGATTTTCTAACTGAGTTCTCTGTCGAAAACCACCAGTCACAACCATAGACCGGAATGGAACTCCAAATTTAGATATTGATCGACAATTATTCAAAACCTGCAAAAGTTATACTGCCATTAACCCATAACAATATTGCAATACATGTGATGTAAATGAGACTAGACCACACTTACAAATTTGTCTATGGCACACCATACAATTATCTTTTTGCATCTCAAATTTCTGCTAACTCTTCAATTAGAAGCTCAGTTATTCGTTATAGCTTTAAAAGGGGAAACTTCTATAGAAAATAAGCCTACCTTTTGTCAAGATACTTTCACCATTTGTGGATACTGAGATGGTTGTCATTTCACGGATAATAGACACAACAAAAATAATAAATTCACTCCACTATGGAATTGCATTAAGATAAAAGTCAAAACATGGCCTATACAAATCGACAGTTTTGAAAAGCTAATTGAAAGCAGCACCTTATTATTGATATCATAGAGAAAGATTTAAGAAATCTTTGTAAGGAACCAAAAGCATGTAATGCAGCATTACAGTGTCTCTTTATTAAAATTTCTAAGGTCTACCTCATTGAAAGCCTAATCAACAATGCTTCACCCCATGTCACCTCTGAACAGCTTAGATTACTATTAAACAATTTTGCTTCTAATAGGGAGACTCAGGCTATTCTTATGAATACTTATCATTTTAACTTCATCCAGCTAGCAGAAGCATCAACTTTTATCATATCACTCCTATATCACCAAATTTCTGCAATGCAATAAATTCTCCAACAAATTTGTAAGAAAGAAAGAACAAAAAAACGATGAGGTTGAAATTTTATTTTCAATGTTAAAAGCCTTTGTTCTCTTATAAATTTACTATCGAGAGCTTTTCTAAAAAGTTACAGTCATACAGCATATTAGAGCTTCAAGACTTTACAGTGTTAATAAAAAATAAGTTGCTTGTCTATGTATACGAAATGGCATGACATCACCAAATATGTAAAGGGCAATTTCTATTAGATAAAGAAGGCACATATTCACACAAATCAAAGAACTGCATCTACATGTACTTCAATAAGTTGTCATCAAATTAGCAGTGATTAAATAAGGCAATAATAAGACAGGATAGTACAATATCACACATTGATTGAGTGAACTTCAGTCAGCAGAAAGTCACCTGAGAAGCCAACTCAGCAGTTGGTACCATGATAATTACTCGAGGACTTCTAGAAGCGGATTTGCTAAGTCCTTGGAGTTCTTCTTCCCTAAGATGTTGAATCACAGGCAGAAGATATGCCAGTGTCTTCCCTGATCCACTTTGATCAGCTATAATACAGCTCTTTCCTGCAATAGCAGGAGTAAATGCCATGGCCTGCCATCACCAAAGATGTTTAGCAAGGACCTAATTGTACTTCACAGGACAGGTAACATTTTGGCAAGGGATGTCAAGTGAATTTTTGACCTTTATGACGAATATCTCCTCTATAACCTCATTGTAGGCACACACATGGTCAACTTGACCCAGCGTAACTTCATAGTTTATAATACAATCTAAATATTATTCACACAAACGAGACACAAAATACTTTTAAATAAAGCAAGAGTGTGTATAGAAAAGAGCATTTGCACGAGTATTTATATCATTGCAAAGAGGAAAATAAAACTTGAATTTTACTTGAAAAAGAAGTGCAAATCAGAAAATTTTCAAATGAATCCCTATTAAGGTAAACAAAGACAAACAAGAAAAAATATAAAAAGATAAACCTGTCTTTCAAATTTTCAAATGAATGATCAACTGGCAAAGCATAAGCATACCTGAATTCGTGAAGGACGCAGGAAATTTTGTCGTTTTAAGGATTCAATCATATAATCAGCGCATCCCAACTCTTTAAAGGATTTTCGACTAAAAAAGTCTGTATCAGTGGAGAATTTACGTCGTTGCTTTGGGAGGTCTTTTGATTCAGATTTGAAGTTATGAATTGACCCTCCATTGCCCCATCCTCTCAAGTAAGCATTAGAGGCTCTAGGAACTAGAAACCCAGCTTCATCTGCCTGGGCATCAGACTTACGAAGTCCAGCCGGTTCAATCTGATTATCTGAGACACCACATTCCACAGGCACGTTAGAATCGTCCATGTGATGCCTTGCCGCAGTAATTGGTTCAATATCTGCTGTTGAAAATCTTTGCACTTCTTTGAGGGAATTTACAATCTTGTTCTTCCCCAAGGAGTGGCGTTCAGATTGCGAATGTTGGTCTTCAGGTTGGCTAACTTTTTTTCTTGTCGAAGAAATTTTATTGGCAAGAGCTCTTACTCTCTGAGCTTTCAATCTTGAAAAGCTTGCAGCGGATGGCATAGAAGAATCATTGTCTGTAGCAACTGTGACAACAAGTTCAGTGGGATTTAGTCCAATTAAATAGTGAAGTCAACGAACATGTATGTATGCGATGGTGTAAGATGAAATGAACATAGTACACCTAGCAGGAGAAAAGAAAATTAGGGAAAAGTAAACGGAACATGTGAATAGACAATTTAAAGAGAAAGGAACCTGCAGTTTGTTGAGAAGGGTTAGGATTCCAATTAGAAGAGTGGAGTAGATGGTTGGGAGGGATGGAAGGTTCATCGCCAGCTCCTCCCCAAACTATCAATTTCTCGCCAGTCTCATCGTCGACAACTTGATAAGCACCTGCAGTTTTCAAGGGCTTACTACTGTAACTACTTCTAACTACAAAAACTCTGTAATTGCTGACACATTTCTTCATAAAGCTTCTGTTGCTCTTCCTTGACGACGAAGAGGAAGGAGACGGACAAGGAACAAGCTGTAAAGGAAGAGGAGCTTTTACCACCATCATTTTCTAGCCTTACCTATGAGCATCAGGAGGGCATTAGATATTATATTATATAATATGCCTTTCAAATCTGTCTCCAAAACGAAATTTGCGTCCAATATGTCCAAGGGTCCTGTAAAATATCAAGGGGCCCTGCGCCGGCCGATAGGCCAAAAGGCTAGTTCCCACCAAAGTTTTAGTGCATACGTTCACTCCCCGTTAATGTTTTAAAACTCAAATATCTATCTATCTATTATTCAATTTTTTTTTATTAAAATTTTTAATTAAGATTAAAAATAAAAACATTATTTATTAAAAAATCTAAAATTTTATCTACTTTCTTAGCTTAATTTTAAAAACTAATAATTACATCTTTACCCTAACATTTTTCAAGTTTGAAAAATGCATTTTCTCCCTCCAAAGTTTCATAATTTTCAAAATTTCCATCTCCGATTCTTCTCCCCCCTTCTAGATTCTCTGAAATTTTTTTCACCCCCCATACACTTTCCAGTTTATTATCTTTATTCTGATGTCATATCCATCATCTCTAGATATCTCTCTCCCCAAGATATGAATTGTCGTCAGCCCAACATCTGTCTCTACAGTGAAAACCATGATAAAATCAACTAAGAAATCTAGGCGCATGACTTAGGGTTTTCGCTCGAATGATTCATCTTCAAATCGATGCTCCCTCCCACTTCCATTCGACAAATAGGAGGAAAGATATGGTTGTGTCGTCGTCAACCACCAAAGAAGAGGTCGATAACATGAGATATCGGCCGAAATTGAGTGAATGTTTCACTCTATTTTCTTCGAAATTGATTGAATCTTTCACTCGATTTTAGCCAATTACGATGTGGTTTTCACACCAAAGACCACTGAAAAGGGAGAGGCTAACACGATGGCTCAGATCTTGGGGAGAGATGCAACCGGAGATGGGTGTCTCACATTGATGGTAGTGCAAGCACTCCTATTGAATCATGTTTTTCGTCTTATCCTTGAGTCTCTTTTCTGTGTTTATTTTGTTCGGTTATTATTTAACTCTTTAATGTGATGATTTTTCAGATGTGATAGAATAAAATGTTCTATGGCTTGCAAATGCAGAAAAAAAAAAAAGTTATTCTTCTTTCTTCTCTGTGTTGCTGCACGGTATGATGATGTGTTTACTTTTTTCTTTGGGAGAAGGACTATTTCCCACCCAACTTTTGATGCATTCTCAAAATGCCACACACGCTAGATGAAAATCTAGTTTTCCCACTCATGAGCCATTAATGTGGATGGTTTCTGTTTGCATAAGGGTAAAATGTCCATTTTACCCTTGTTAGAAGAAATGACAAAAATACTCCTCTACAAAATTCATCCCAAAATTGATGTGAGGGTTTTCCTTCACCCCCCTTAGGTTTTAAAAACTAACATTTCACCTTACCTAAAGTTTTTAAACTTTGAAAACTAACATTTTCACCCCCAAACCTAGGGTTTCCAAAATTTTCAAAAAAACAGCCGGCCCCCATAACTTTCAAAACTAGCAGTTTCACACCCATTCTTCAACTTCATCTCCCGACGTCGTCTCCGGTGTAGTCACCTGCCTCCTCCTTCTCCTGGTGCACGGTGCGACGAAGAGACGGAGATCTCTTCGTCGCACCACCGTGCGACGAAGAGGTCTCTCTTCGTCGCTCCGCCCAGACGACGAAGGACGACTCTTCGTCGTCCTTTGTGGCTCGTCGCGTCGTCCAGACGCTACGACGAAGGGTCGTCCTTCGTCTGTTCTTCCAGATCTGGACGACGCTTTGTCGTCCAGATCTGGGCGACGAAGGGTGGTCCTTCGTCGTCCTTTGTAGTCGGAGATCTCCCATCGATCAATTGCAGCGGTCGTCGGTGGTGGCCGGAGAAGGAAGCAAACCCTAGGGGGTGAAATTAAACTTTTCAAACTTTAAGGATGGGTTAGTTATTACTTTTTAAAACCTAAAGGGGAAACGGTAAAATTTTAAAGTTTTAATGTTTTAAATAGTAAATGACGATTTTACCCCTGTTCCTAACTGAAAAAATGGATGGCAGTTTGGTCATAGGTGGGAAAACTAGATTTTCATCTTGCGTGGGCGGCATTTTGAAAACGCATCAAAAGTTGGGTGGGAAATAGTCCTTCGCCTTTTTTCTTTTTGAATCCACAAATACACATCTTGTTTAATAGGAACTTAATATGTTGTGTGATTACCTTTTTTATTTCTACTAGTTTATTATTGTTTCCTGTAGCATTGTCACCTGACTTTCCTGTAATAGGAACTTGGATCTTTGGTTGATATGTTGTGTGGTTACCTTTTTAATTTCTACTAATTGATTATTGTTTCTTCTTGCATTCTCACCAGACTCTCCTGTGATTTTTTGATGGTGGTTAAATCAGCACACTATGGGGTTAGTAGTCACATGATTATGCTCATGTCCTTGGACGAGTTGTTCTTCATCGTGGTTGTCACATCCATGGTGCTACAATCACAACATCGAGTCATGGGATCAATCTACTCCCAAATTTCAGAAGGTACTTAGTATTTCTTACTCTTCAAGTGTTTAAATTAATCTTTAGGCCATTGACTTTTTGTAAAGGGATATTATATTAAATGCCTAAAATTAGGGGGGGTTAAAAATTACCCAAAACTATAAAAATAAACAAAAATGCCCTTATTTTGTGAAATAACCAAACTGCTCATATATATAAACCAAGAATTTTACATATTTCCGACTAATTTTTCCCCTAGAATCACTGTTCAAATTCAAAAAAAATCGAGTCTCCCATGTGTCTTCCACGAGCGCGGCAACTTTTTGTCTTTTTCAATGACCAAAAATGACAAAGAAGGTTAGTACATCATCTCTAGTGTTGTTTGAATCAATTTATTCGTAGGATTATTGAGATTTGAGAAAGATTTTGTGGTTTGAATTTTTACGATTTCGATTTTGAACTACGCATAAATGTTTTAACTCTTAGTTGTTTTGTTTGAATTTTTTGAGGTTTTGTGTTATAGGATATGTAAATCTGATTTGTGTTGAAACTGGAGGTAGAAACTACGATTTTTGATTGGAAAATAGGTTTGAATCACTGGCTCTCAGGTCCATGGGAACAATGAATCCCACAGACCGAATGAATTCTCCCATAGGCAGGAGAGATCACCCATGGGTTGCGAGGAAAGTTATTTTTGTCAAAATATTAGGGCCCCTGGGGAAAAAGGGGTAGTCTACGGGGCCATTGTGAAATTTTTCATAAAACCTTGGGCTAATCTGTGAAAACCGTGGGTTGGGGGGAAATTGACTTTTTTTAAACTGTAGAGGCTCTAAGAGATTCAAAATTCTTGAGGGTGAAAGGAAAAAATATTAGACCTGTTTGAGAGTAGAAATTTTCTAAAGGGGTAAATTGATATTTTTCACATCTAGAGTTTTTCTATGTGCAGTTTTCGAATTTTATATCTGTTTTTCCCCCTTTAAGGTTTTTCAATATGTAGTTTTTGAATTTGATGTTCGAACTTTTCGATCAATATTTTAGTTTTTTCGTTTCTAGGCGATTTCAATATTTAGTTTTCGAAATTTAGATCAATTTTTTCAGAATTTCGAGCGATTTCTCGACTATTGATATTTTATAGTATTTAAACGTATAGAATTCAAATTTCAGTTCCTCTTTTGATTTTCGATATTTTAGGGTATATCGACTCATATTTTTTAGATTTCTGAGCGATTTCCTGATTGTTGACATTTTAGGGTATTTCAACATATAGAATTCCAATTTCAATTGCTTATTTTTCAATTTCGTCATTTTAAGATATATCAACTCATATTTTTTATGTTTTCGAGTGATTTCTTGATTGTTGACATTTTAGGGTATTTCAATGTATAAAATTCAAATTTTAGTTTCATTTTTTCGATTTTTGCTATTTTACGATACATCATCTCGTATTTTTCAGATTTTTAAGCAATTTCTCGATTATTAACATTTTAGGGTATTTCAACATATAACATTCAAATTTTAGTTCTATTTTTTCAAATTTCGTCATTTTAGGATATATTGACTCGTATTTTTCAGATTTTCGAACGATTTTTCTATTGTTGACATTTTATGGTATTTCAACATATATAATTTCATATTTCAGTTTCATTTTTTCCATTTTCACCATTTTAGGGTATATCGATTTGTATTTTTTAGATTTTTGAGTAATTTTACGGTTGTTAACATTTTAGGGTATTTTAATGTATAAAATTCAAATTTCAGTTTTAATTTTTTTATTTTCATCATTTTAAAATATATCAATTCGTATTTTTTATATTTTTTCGAACAATTTTTTAATTGTTGACATTCTAGAGTATTTTAACATATATAATTTGAATTTCATCATTTTAGGATATACCGACTTGTATTTTTTAGATTTTCAAAATGATTTTCTGATTGCTGATATTCTAGGGTATTTTAACGTATATAATTCAAATTTCAATTCCATTTTTTCGATTTTTACCATTTTATGATAAATCTCCTCTTATTTTTCATAATTTCGAGGGATTTTTTATTATTGGTATCTTAGGGTATTTCAACATATAGAATTTAAAATTCAGTTTTGTTTTTTCGAATTTCGTCATTTTAGGATATATCGACATGTATTTTTCAGATTTTTGAATGATTTTTCGATTGTTGATATTCTAGGGTATTATAATGTCTAGAATTCGAATTTCTATTCTGATTTTTTTATTTTTGTCATTTTAGGATATATCGACTCGTATTTTTTAGATTTTTGAGCAATTTCTCAATTGTTGATATTTTAAGGTACTTCAACTTATAGAATTCAAATTTCAGTTCTGTTTTTTCAAATTTCATTATTTTAAGGTATATCAATTCATATTTTTCAGATTTTCAGTTGATTTTTCTGTTGTTAATATTATAGGGCATTTCAACGTATAAAATTCAAATTTCAGTTCTGTTTTTTTAGGATATATCGATTCACCATTTTAGGATATAACGATTTGTATTTTTCATATTTTTGGGTGATTTCTCGATTATTGATATTTTAGGGTATTTCAACATGTCGATTTCAAATTTCATTTCTATTTTAATTATTTTTCCAGTTTTTATCTTTCTATGTTATCTTTCTATTTTTTTATTTGTCATTTCCAAATTTGTTTATATATATGTTTTTTTATAAAATTCTTACCAACTTTCAAAATTTTTTGAAAGATACTTCTTATAAAAGGAAACGTATCAAAGGCGAGCTACGAATCTCTGATGAATCAGGACGCTTCAAGGCAGAGGTTATACACTGTGTAAAGCGCACTGCAATGTCCAAGATTAGGTCAACACTAACCCCAGAGCAGTTTCGACTATTTGAGAGGACATGTTTCAAGCATCTCCTTCGTCAACCCAATATCAAATTTTTTGAAGTGTTGGTGCATGCATTTCTCCTGCACAACTATATCGGTCATCTATAAAAAATGAGTTATGGGTTAGGGTTAATCGGATTGACTTGAGATTCAACCTGTTCGAGTTTTCCTTAATGACGGGGTTATCATTTAGCTAACTCACAGCACTTTCATCATATATTCCCCCTTCATTCGGGTATAGGATCAGAGATATCTACTTTTGGGGTTATTTGAAAGTGCAGTATCACGATATTGAGCTTGTTTTTTTGGCTATGTCATGGGGGGATGACAATATTGACGCCGTCAAAATGGTCTTACTGTTTTGCCTACATATGGCATTGTTAGAGAATGATCGATGAAAGAAAGTATATGTCGAACACTTACAATTGGTTGATCATTTAAATAGGTTTAATTCCTATCCTTAGGACATTCTAATGTGACAAATGACGTACGAGTCGATGTCGCAGGCGAGTGACAAAGTCTATTCTGGACGAATGTCTAAAATCCATAAATATGACCTTTACAGATTTCCGTTTACATTTCATGTAAGTTTATATTTATTGATTATTTATATTAATAAGCAAAAATACGAATTAATTTATTTTAATCATTAATGGTTATATTGCAGTATTGGATATATGAGACGCTGGACGTCCTGTATGATTGGGTTGATATCCATGCATATCCACGGATGCTTAGGTGGCGTACTCGGGATATTCCTACTTGAAGGCATATAGGCACTATTTTCACCAATGATCAAGTATGTAATTATTAATTATTGAGTTAATTGATTCTTTAAATATTGTAAATATGTTAAATTATATATCTTAATGAATAGGATGATGTTACATTCCTGTTCTGTTTGTCACCGGTTGAGCAGGCTACACCATAGTATGCGGACATTCTTCAGTACACAAGTATGCCAGATTCGTATTCCTCCTCATCGTCTTCAATGCCTCCCTCGACAAGAGATGGGTTTCTTCAGTCATGCCACATTTTCATATACTAGTCGATACTTCTGGGATACTTGAGGAGCCTATTCAGCCCCCTGTTATGGAGAAGCCTTCATGTCCCCCTATAGTTTAGACTTCAACAGTTGAGACTATAGACTTTCCTGGGGTTGAGGATGAACCCTGTAGGACGGAGCTCGGGACTAGTGTTAGACTTTTACATTGGGTTCGGAGATGCTCTGATTGCTTACAACGACTACAAATCTTGGGTGTAATATTTTCCCCTTATGAAAGATGTCGATTTCTATTGGAAGGACGACCCGGTCGATGACCATGGAGAATGAGGGGCAGGATAACTCTTTCTTCTAATGCATGTAACTATTCTGATTGGTTTTTGAGAGAATTAATAGCGTCTTCATATATCACATGGTAGAAATCGATATAGAAAAATGGATGAACTCATGCATTAACATTTGTGAGCTTCACGTGTCTTGCAACAACAATAACATGCTTGCACATAATATGTGAAAGTTTAAACTTTTTGCACGTACAAGACATTTTATTGAAGTTCACAATGCCCATGTATCTACCAAAACATCCTTGGTGGACATCTGGAAAGACTTCAGTCATTGCAGAGTATTTAGCATGATGTCGATCCAAGATTATCACTAATTAAGGGATGTGATGGATGCATTCTTTAGTCTTCTTGAGAAACCAATATCATGTGTTGTAATCTTCTTTTTACCGACACCGAAACCAATGGAGTATATCTGGGTATTTCTATTGAGGCCCACTGCAAGGAATAAATGACCTAGATATGGACCTTTAAGAAAAATTGTGTCAATGCAAATAACAAATCGAAGATATTTTCTAAATGCACAAACAGAACATCTTAATGCCATAAAAAAAATACTTAAATCAATGGTTATCATCCATTTCAATAGCGGTAATGGTTTCCGGACTAGTACGCTATAAATTATAGCAATAATTTGGTAAGAGTATACATGATTCTTCTGGTAAGCCCCTTAGTAAATTTAAAGCTCAATTTCTTGTCTGTCAAGCCTGTGAATATGAAATTTCAATTTTATACTGATTGGCGATGTCGACAATTATTCCTTTAGGCCGATAAATTTAATCAATCAACACAAACTTTGACCTCATTAATTGACCTAAAGTTCAAGGCCGAGCTTGTCGGTCATGTGACATTATTTGATCAACTAAACATGTATAAGTTGGATTCATTTTACTGATTTGAAACTTCCCCGACTTTGGAATTGGTTGCAGATATATACTAGTGAGTTTTCAGCATTGCACTTAATATTTCATCGCCCCATGTCAAACTTCCTTACCTTGTATTGAAATACTTTCTGTATGACAAATTGCTTCATAACATCTTTCAATTGTTCTTTATTATGAAAAATATCACCAACTTTTACAGCATTCTTCTCTCAAATTGATCTTATACCACCTGATGATATTGATGGTTGTAGAGAAAAATCAAGAAGCCACCTAAACGGATCAATAGGGACAATATCAAAAAATGTCCTAAAATAATTTTCACCACCGAAAATAAGATCTTCAAGCCACAAACTATTTATACCTTGGTAATAGTTGGCTTATATTCGGGTTCTATCTCTTTAAAAGGAATATCAGTCATGTCATTCCCATCAAAGTCACCCTAATCGAGAATCTTATCTTTCTCTTCATAAGCCCATGAGTTTGCAATATATAATGCGTCATTACTAAAATCAATCAAGTTTTCCAAATCATATTCTTTTTTCACTTCACTATTTTCTTCTTCTTCTTCTTCTTCTTCTTCTTCTGCTTTTTGTCATTCAATCGAGGTACATGTAACAAAAACAGGAATACATTCCTGTAAGTATTGAAACACGTCAATAACACCTTAGATATCTTCATCATTTTGGATTTGTACGAGGCAGTCGAGCACAATTTTTCTTAGCTTTATAGATATTTAAAGATAGTTTTTCATTAGATCAAGATCGCAAGACTCATTCAAAAACTGAATAAATCCCTCAAATATTGTTTTAGAGGGAATTTTAATTAATTGTTTAGATCTTTCAACATATTTGATTGTGTTGTCATTACCTTGAGTACATTCTCTTTGAAAACGAACCGATGCATAACCAGTTATTTTAATTATCAATCCTGCAATGACAAATTTTTGGAAAAAATTAATCATTTATAAGAAAAAGTCCACAATAACCATTTAAAATAGTCTTACAATGATTAAAACTAAAATACCCTCATATTTTTTAAACATTTTATTTAACTTCCTATAATTATCTAACATTTCATTTAACGTCTTTGTATGTTGTCTTGTATCAAAATGCATCTATGTATTCTTAACATATCATTTAAAACGTTCTTACAATGTTTAATATAAAATACTCCTCATATCTTTTCAACATTTCATTTAACCCCACAATTATATAATCATTCATTTTACACCCTTATATGTTGTCTTGTATGAAATTCTTAACATATCATTTAAAATTGTCTTACAATATTTAATATCAAAATACTCTCATATCTTTTAAACATTTTATTTTTTCTTTATAATTATCTAACATTTCATTTAACACCCTTGTATGTTATCTTATATCAAAACACATATATCTATTTTTAACATGTTATTTAAATCTTTCATATATTGTGTAATATCAACATATCCCCATATTTTGTTACATTTCATTTAGCCCCCTACTTATCTAACATTTCATTTAACACCCTTGTATGTTGTCTTGTATCAAAATATATCTATATATTTTTAACATATTATTTAAATCCTTCATATATTATGTAATATCAAAATATCTTTATATTTTTCTAACATTTCATTATCTACCATTTTATTTAACATCTTTTTATATTATTTTATATCAAAATGCATCTATTTATTCCTAACATTTCATTTAAAACGTTCTTATAATGTTTAATATCAAAATACCCCTCATATTCTTATAAAATTTTTTTAGCCCCCGTAATTATCTAACACTTTATTTAACACTCTTGTATATTCTCTTGTATCAAAATATACTTATCTATTCTTAACATGTTATTTAAATCTTTTATATATTCTGTATTGTCAAAATACCTTCATATTTTTCTAACATTTCATTTAACCCCTAAATTATTATCTAATATCCAAATACCCCCTTTACATGACATACAAATTAAATTTAACAAAAAAATTAAGTTTTCAATTAATATTCATATAAATACATTTTTTTCACGAATTGACTTTTTTTACACAAATTCAGAAATACGAACTTCTTCCTTTCAAATGAACCTATAGTAAATGATACTGAGTAAAAATGAAAGTGAGAATGAGTGTTTAAATTATATGAGAAGTATAAGTAATAAGAGTAAGAGTGAGAGGGTTTATATAGATATGGTGAAGAATAAATTTGGTATTTAAAAAAAATAGGGTATTTTTACTTCAGAATAAGAAAAATAGGTATTTTTGTTTAATAAAAGGATAAAATAGTCATTTAATTTAATTTCCCTTTTGTAAAAAGTTAATTTATCAGTTTATTGAATTTGTAGAAAAGCAACTCGATGTTGGCTTTTAATTGGTAAATTTAAGTTTCATAATCAGGTTTCTTAATTCGGACTTGTCAAAATGTTATTTGATGACAATACTCTTGTTTCCACCCAAGTGGTAAGAACTTTTGGGTAAATCACTTTCTTCTCCTCAGGGATTTCTTTATGGTTTTTCCACTTCTTTATGGACATTTAGAGTTATGCGTGTTGCTGTATTGGCTTGGTCGTCTTGTTGAAATGTCCAACCGCATTTGAAATTGGAATCCAGCTAACTTATACTAGCTAGACCAAATATAAGTCTAATTTCCACCGAATAGCTCGGATTACGATTAGCTATCACTCCATGAGATAAAATGCCTAGGTATATATGTATGTTTTTTCTTCTCCTCATCTTATGTCTTGTTCCATATTTCCCCGATCAATGCGGTAAAGATCTTTGCCATTTTCACTTGGTAGCTAACCAACTATAGAATAGCATTCAATAAGCTATACTATATGATGTAGAAGAATGAGAGATATTAGAGAAAGAAAAAGGAGGAGGACATCTAGAAAAGAATAGAAAGAATTTAAGAGAGGAAACTATCGGTTTTTTCGAATTAATCATCAAAGTCTGAATAGTATTTCTTTTCTGATATGGCATTGAGGATTGTGTCTAATTTGTTTTGTGATATGATTAAATACGGTAGCTTTATTCAGCTGGGGGCTCTGATATGAAGAAATAGCCATTGCAACCGCAAAGATCACTGCCTAAAGGGGCGCATTCAAGCAGTAATGGCTCGTCGTTGCAGCAGTAAGAGATAAGTTTAATCCGAGAGAAGACATTGCCATTTTCATCTAGTCCATTCTATAGCCCTCACTCAAAAGCCTCTCGCTTTATGAAAGGTGGTGTAGGACAACCTTTTGGTCTTTCCTTATTCTAATTGTTTGCATTCAGCTACAGTGAGAACATTTATGTATTGAACCATTGCATTTTGAATTATGATGTATTTTAGTGACAAGCAGTTTCCCTCCCAACATTCCGCTTCACATATTGTAATCTTCCTATTACATTTTATAACACTAAAAATTGATTGTAAATTACACCAGAACGAGAGAAATCCACAAAATGTACACCCCCATTGAAAAGACAAATCAACCAAAAACATCACTGAAACATAATTTCATCCTTTCGCGTAATATACATTAAGGAAACATCTGACCACCAAAAATATAGGCATTGTTTGAAACTGGTAGAAATTCCGCTTTTGTTTCCACTCAATGTTACAGAACTTCTGCAATATGGACTCGAAGAATCAATAGAAGAATTATCACTACTTGCTAGTTTCAGCAGCTTACTTGAACTTTCTAGTCAAATAAGTTGGGGTCAATCATTGGCCTTATAGCTGGAACATTTCTTACCTGCACTTCTGGTACCTGTGGTTTTTCCTCGGAAACTGGAACCTGTGGTTTCTCCACAGAAGCTGGCACTGGTGGTTCTTCCTGGGAATCTGGCACTGGAGGTTTTTCCTGGGAATCTGGCACCAGAGGCTTTTCCTGGGAATCTGGTGCCTGGGATGATACTTCAGGAGCCTCTGCATCAGTTGTAGATGTTGCGGGGGCGTTTTCTCCTGCAGCTGCCAGATTAGTATTACTCTCCATAGATGGAGTAGGGGCTTCACCATCTTCAGTGGTTCCATTAGCTTCTGCTTGGAGGGGTGCACCATTTACTGCTGGTGTCGTATTGGGAGGTGCTTCCAATGCCAATGGTTGTCCTGGTTGCTGCTGGGAACTCTGTGCAGCAGGAACAGGTTTTTTCTGAATTGCAATTGCAGTAGCAAGGGATGGCATCCCTGGAGGAAGAATTTCAATTGCTGGTTTCTTCCCTGCATCTGCCAAGCTTGTAAGCTTGGGTTCCTCAAGAGATGCCAGAAATGCAGCTGCAGAATCAGTTTTTGTTGCTGGAGTGTGCTCGACTTCCTTCTGTAACATTTTGTTCCAAGCCTCAACCAGGCTCTTCAAAGTTGGTCGCCCATGGGCCTGAAGATATTCATGAGGCTGGTTACATCCAAGTATCAAATTCACCGATTAAAATAAACAGTGCACATAAACAAGTCATACATGAGCATGAAGCACTGCCTCAGCAAGCATCCCAGTATCCTGCCAGGCCTTCTCCATGAGGGCATTGTCTCCCAAAACTGCAGCTGAAAATGCTGCTTCACGTCCAAAGCCAACCGAGATTAAATTGTTCACCAAATTCTGCAGTAGAAGATCAATAAAACATTTCAGCATGCATCAAATTAGAACTGATATGAAGATACATAAATAATATGCTACATACACTCAATCTTGTCAACTCTCCATGATTGGCAAGTCGTAACGCAAGTCCTCTTAACTCATGGCTCCGTAATGCTCCTTTCACTGAACCTGCAGCAGCTAATCTCTTCAGAGCTTCACGAGCAATATTAGCTTGTGCAGTAGCATCTGCAGCATCAATGAGGTCCAAAAACTCCTTAGCAAATTTCTCTATTCCTTGAACAGCTTCCACAATATTTTCTTTCTTAGATGTCAAACTGAGAATATCATTCAAATCGGCTTGGTCTTGTCCTATGTCCCTGCTGTTGCTCATTGTAAGAAGGCACTGAAGAGCTCTTTTCAAATCATTGCTCTGCATGGCAAGATCAAATTCCAACCTATAAAAGGAGTACAGGGTCATAAGAGGAACTAACCAAATGCTCCATAGCAATTAATTTTAAACAGACCTCTTCGGAAAAGAATAATACTTAATTTTATTATATTAAGTAGGTAAATATATTTCTAGTACAAGTCTAAAAATTGCCTCACATATTACTGAAAATGTACTACATGTATGGGAGAAAATTACAGCTAAGAGAGATAAACATCAGTCCATAAACTAAACAGTTGAAAGACAATGATAATACCAGCCATAGGAACCCACAATAGGAAATATCTAAATGAACATGGTATACCTTTTAGATATTCCAGGCAAATGAAGTGCCTCAGTTGCATAGCCCATTCCCATCATAAATTGTGCTAAATCATCATGATGTTCTCTGCCAAGTCTACTTGCCCTGAATAAGATATAGAATTTAGATTATCCATAATTATCTCACCATCTATCACTGAACAATGAACCAATGAAGTACCATTTCACTGCACTAACTGCATCTCCATAGGCAGCAAGACACCGGCAACGAATTCCAGGATGGCTAAGGGAAATGGCATGTGCACACATGTACCTACCAAATAAAATTTATTTAAATACCATAAAAAATCTTAGTTATCTATTTCTAACATTAATTAGCCAGGTGCAATAAATCAACACATTAGTATGGGGTGGAAGGTGATAGCAAATATATAAGGTGGTATTCCTGATGAACTCTAACTCCCCCTTTTGTCAACTCAATATTAATCTCACTAATAAATTCCATGATAGAAGTTTTAACGTAGGCAAAAACATAGGATAGGACATTAAAAAAAAAAATTTCAATGCATGCTACTCTTGCTAAAATCAAACTACCCTGTAACTAGGAGAATAATTAATAGTAGAGCAAGTAATTATATTTAAAACCTAAAAAGAGAAGTTGAACACAATTTATGAAATAAAAGAGTGAGTACATAGTCCAGTTTTAACGTGTAGCAGTACGAAGTCCTTGATTAGCCACTGAAATATGCAAAGGGATCCATACCGGTCAACAAGCCAAAGAACTCCATCTCTGACACCCACCACAATTAGGGGTCCAACTGGTCGCTTCTGTTCTGATGGAAAGCGGGTGACTGCTACCGCCACCCCTCCACCACCAACAGCAACTTCATTAACCTTTCTTTCCTCTAAATTTGGCATCATTGAATCATCACCATCAGCTTTATCTTGTTTTGGCAACGTCAAGAAAGGTGGCACAGAAAGAGCATGCTGAAAAGAAGCTAATCGGACCACCTGAATGCAATTGAATTACTTGAGAAATTTTATGCCCAATATGGTAACAAACAAATGAGTCAATGAACTGCAGGCTAACGAGAATTTTAAATGGAGCTTTTAGAATAGATCTGACGAATCTTTCAAAACTTGCTATTCTGACTTTCATTCAATCCCTAGACAAGGCTTGACATAAATAAAAAGAAGTTGAGTCCAAAGGTCCATTAAACAAGGCTCAGCAAGTACAAGGCTCATAATTCTGAACAGAATCATTTAATTTTTTATCAACAGAAAAATTCACACAGCCAAAATCAGGGCTGTAAATCAATTTTAATTGATTTTTAAGCCAATAAATATTAGAGTTCTCTTACTCTCAGATTAAGTTTATTATTGTATTCGTTTCACTCCTGAAATTTCCATGACAACTAAAGTAAAGCATAAAGCCTTCTAGCAAGCAGAAAAGAAAATTCATAGCTAAAATAAGGTGGCAAACACTTTCAGCATCAAAATTGCAAAATTAAATATCTAGTTCCATCTATTCCATTTAACAATTAAACTGAAACCCACACAGTAGAACTTAGAATTATCAACCTGTAGCATTGGGGGTCTCAATGTTATTCTTTCGTTTGCAGTGTTTTGAGGACCTTCCACATTGATTAGAGCCAATTCTCCATGCTCAGCAACTGCTCTTGCCTGTGCCTCTTTCATTTTCATCTCTTCTTTCATCTTTCGTGTTTCCACATCAATTGGTGCAACTCCAGCATCCACAAAAACGCATCTAAAATATAGCAAAGCAAAAATGTAAGGTATAATTAGTACTCCAATTCCCAACCACCCTGAAAATGCAGCTTATTGAAAACACAATTTCTCCTATAACTTAGAAGGCAGGAACTAGAACCATAGATATAAGTACATAAAAGCATTTTGAACCACTGAATATAAGCATCAGTTTTGTGTCAATATCTTACTCAATGGTGGTTGGTGTAACCACAAACAGCTGTCTCCGGTGCCAAACAGCTCCAGTGGCACAGGGTATTGCAACATCTCCTAGGTATCTATATTGGGGACGCAAAGAAGATATAACTATATATTGTTGATAGGCAAAGGCACAATACTCAACAGTTTGGTCCCACGCAGTCCATTCTGGCTGAGGAAGTAGGCCACCCACTGGCTGAAAAGTTTCCCAACTGCACATTGTAACCTTAATTAATATGAAGAAAGTCTGTGCCCAGTCCAAAGGCTAAAACAAATGCAGTTAAAAGTATTTTTTGATTATAAATAACAGATGGCTACTTTTAGCCCTAAAATATTTATGTTAAAAAATGGCTACGTACTGATAGATAAATGTGCCAAAAAGGAGGTTGCACATCTCTGTGATTCTTTTTGTGTGCACATGTGTGTGTGTGAGTCCATGTCAAAGTAGTAATACTCATAAGCAGACTTCAAAAAGAAGTAGATTGAGGACAATACAGAGGGGGCAATCTGTGTTCACACTTACTTCAAAATGAAGTAAACTGAGGACTTATGGCAGAAAATTAATATTTTATTTCCAGAAAAGAGCTGCAAATACAGAAGATTGGCTTTTTCTTTTCCTTTTCTACAAAACCAAAAGTCTTCAGACTTTTTTACAAGTTCATCTAGTAGGAGAGATGGGCTCATGGCATACAATATATATCAAGCTGATGGCACCTGAAAAACTTGAACTTTGCTTGGGAGGGTCAACGTTGTGGACTAGGCACAAATTTAATTATTTTAACTGCTCCAACAAGGACTATTCCTCAAATTTCAAAGACCAAAATTGTAAGAAAAGAGGAAATTAAAAGGGATAAAATATGCTTCCTTCCTCAAACATTATAAATCACTATTATTATTTTCCTCCTATTTTCTGAGAATTAATTGGAAGAAAAAGGACAAAGATAGGAGCAAACAACACAAAGATAAACATAAAGCATTATTGAGTCGTCTATTTCCATAGCCTTGAGACCTTTGAAAGATAATAACCAAGAACAAACCAAGAAAGCTCCTTTAGTAATGCGGCCAGCCCGACACTTAACCATTATAAGCAATAGCCCCTTCATGACAGACAAGTTATACAAGAAAATTTCCAAGCCCACCTGTAAAGCTGAAAGTTCTGAGGTGCTGCCTCAGCTGGAGATCTCTGAGAAGAAAATCCGTCATCAAAAGCTGTAAAAGAAGAAATGCCACTACTTCCAAAGCCTGACAGAGGCATAGACTGTATTGTTGAAATGGCTGTGGCAGCAGTAGGACTAATCCTCCGAGATGTTCGATAAGCCACACCAAGTAGAGCTCCCCCATGCAATCCAATAACCTACAAGAAATTTTATAAATGAGAAAGGAAATATAGGCACTTAATTTTCCAGGGACTAAGCTCAATTAGTCCAAGCATTGCCCCATAAAGGAGGATGCTGCAGGTCCTTCCTTGCCAACTCCAAACTAAGCCTTACACCATTCTTATGCATCATCAAAACTATGTATCCCCAAATGTCAGTTATCATTATCATAATTTCAGCCCTTTTTTTCAATGCTCAAAATCTCATAATCCTTCCTACATGTTCACCAAGGTCTACAAGCTTGGAAAGTCTGCCTATATAGCAGAACTAGAAGATACCCATAATTAATTTCCATTAACTTCATGCATGAAATGCTGCTTTTTTGCACTGCAGAAAGAACTAGAAGACATCCATATTTAATTTCTGTCAACATAGAGAAGGTATACAGTGAAAAAGTGACCAAATACCGGTTCACTGGAGCCACCGATAGACCTCATTAATATGTTTGATGTTCCATCATCCAACAAGATACGAGCTTGAACAGTAGCTGAGGAAGCAGCAGTAGCAGCAGCTGCTGCTGCTTGGGCTGCAGCTGCAGCAGCTTCTTTTGCTTTTCTTGATGACCCCCCCTTGGGAATCACAGGAATTCTGGGAGCTAAAGCAGATTCCAATATAGCAAATCGGTCATGGCATGTATCCCATGCCAGAAGCCTTGCACTGCCAGAATCGACAATAGACCAGTCGCTCACTTTGTAGATGGAGAAGTAGGGAATATCCGGCCACACAATTGCTAGGTACCTGCAGCCAAATTTTGCTGTAAGAAGCAGATACTCATCCCAAAAGAGGAAATTGTAAAACCAAACAATGCAAATATAAAATATAGAAAAAAATTTCAGCTGAAATATCTCGAATCAGTGCACAACTTATGTTGTATAAGATAAATCTAAAGGAGGAGTCCACAAAAATAACAGCTCTCTTTCAGATTAAGACATATAAGAACAAAAAGGTGATTTACATACTTCATACTATATTAAGATAATGAAAGTGATAAAAATAAGTCATCACTTCAACTGCATGTCCAAGTCAATAATCACCCCCATCATAAGCTTTAAAGTTGACACCCCAAAAACAAAAATCCAGCGTTAAAGCAAAATTCAATAGCACTTACTTCCCAGAACTGCTTACAGAAAGAACTGAATATGAGTCATGTGGAACAGGAGTGCTAATGTGCCTTTTTATCTGCTTAACATGTAATGGTTCGGATGAGTCCCCTCTGAATCGTCCTGTTTCGGATATGGAGCCATTATTTCCAAGAGATGGATTTGCAATGCTTGATAACTGAAAGTTGAGTAGTTTCAACTCCCTCTCAACTATGTAAACAGCTGAATGCTCCCGACTTCCAGGTGGGGTTGGTAATGGAGCTACAGCTGGGAGAGATCTAGGATCAAACTCGCTGATTATAACCCCAATATTGGTTCCAGTAGCAACAAGGTGAGGCTGTAAAGGATGTGCCACCATACAATAAACCTGCAGAAGAAACTCAGGCATGTAAAGCAAGATATATTCAAGATTGAGGAAAAGAAACACATTACATGTTGTGAAAAGTCCTTGGATGAAGTGGTAAGTGAAATCTCACACAAGAAGCATGAATTGCCAACTTTCTGATTCATGAGATAAACTAAATTTTATTTTACTGTAGCACATAACAGATGTTTCATACTTCTGCTATTTTAAAATTAACAGAGTACCACAAAAGGATTGAATCTACTAAACTTATAGAGTTGATGGAAAGCAAATTTGCTGAAGAATTTAATGATGTCAAGGATGATATTTTCCTTCGTATTGTAATCAAGCTACCCTTTAATGTTAGTATATGTGTAACAACAAGGAATAGGTTCAACCATTATTACTTTTCCTCCAGTAACTTATCAATAATCCTATCAGAGGCCTTCTTATACTAAAACACATAAAAAGCTCATCTAATTGAAAGGAACTACCAATTCAATATGGTAAATAGACAGCGCAAAACCCACATACCCTAAGTTTCTTGTTTGGCGCAAGTACTTGAGAAGGTATTAATGAAGAAAGTTCACACAAGGGTCTTGTGAGGGCTGAATAAGTGGGATGTTCAATAGCCCTGCAAAAAGCAGAAATAGTTCTAAGGTTATCCATAAATAAATAAATGAAATGGCATTACGCCTTAATCCATCATTATTTAATTTTTTTTGTTGATAGCTGTGACAATTGTCATGTTAATCAGTGCAGCAAGATTCATGAATAAACAATTAAGAGAAAACTCTGTAATTGATGCAGCTGAGGCAGAAGAATAGGCTTACCATATGTGGGAATCTTTAACACAAGTTAAAATATCGAGGTTCGGAGCTCGAGGGTGGCACCAAGATGCCACACTCTGACAAGCAAGTTTTGGGACAGGTTTAATTCGCCGCAGTTCCTGTGAAGGAAATGCACATGAAAAAAGAGGAAAACATCCACAGTGTCAACATAAATTCCAATCATACGAGTAAATTTTCAGGAAAGTGATAACTTCTTAAGGTTGGTACAACACCTTAAAAGAAACAGTGTCCCATATGGCTAATGTCTTATCTGCACCAATTGTAATAAGCTGTGGAGCACCTCCCATCACTCTAGAAAGCTCAACAGCCACAACCCCACCATCATGCGCCTATCGGTATAGTGAATAAAAAATACCAAAAACCTTTATCAATGCCACTAGCTCTAGAAAGACTGTGCATGCAAATAAATAAAAAGAGAAATAAAGAATAAGAAAATAAAATCATCCGCTGTCCACAAGAAAATACAGAAGACGAGCTTAAAGTAAAATCTAAAGCATAACAATCAAAGATTACTACAAGATAAGATTGAGAAAGAAGAGGTAGAAAGCAGGACAAAAACAGTTAGAAATTCTATGCCTAAAATTTGTTCAAAATCAATCATATATAATAATCCAATATCAACATTTCAAATTTTTTAAGAAGTCACCAGTTAGACAAGCTATGTGACAAATACCAATATAATGGCAAAGTTCCTGCAGACTTTTAAGTGAATAAAACAAAAATCCATAGCTACAATAAGAAATGCTTGGTCAGAATATTAAACATTTAGCTAGATGAAAATACTCAAAGTGTCTAAGGAGAAATTAAGGAAATAGATACCTTTAAACTTAGCTTGGGCACAAGTTCTCGTGAATCTTGGCCATGATCCGCACTCCAGAGAACAAGCAAACCATCACTAGCACCCGAAACAAGAAGCGCCTACAATCATATAAAATTACAGCAGAAAGAATGTAGGTTACAAAAGACTGGGAAACTCCAATAAAGGGAACTGTGCAATGATTTTACATGTCATTGAACTGGTTTGAAAATCTTTTCATAAAACTATTTGCAAGAACTTCAGATTCTAACAAGCCTCTCTATCATGTGGACAAAAAGCAACTAGAATTTAAAATAACTACCAAAGCCACAAGCACAACTTACTATAATTTAATTAACATAATAGGGGGTATTCAACAGCAAGATCAAGTTGGTAATCTAACTTATATACTATTCTAAGTTACTATTTAACCTAAAAGCTTAAGCTTATCAAGCTTTAACAAGATTATACCAACAGAGTATTAAATTAAGCAATCATCATAACAACCCAGCACTAATTAGTAATATATTATCAAATGAAAAAGGTATCTCCTGAAATTGCAAATATAATAACATTAGAAACTGAAGAAAAAGCAGCATAAAGCATAAAAGATAGACAATCCTTATGTATATGTTCTGATCAACTCAAGCATGTTAATCGAACATACCAATCTATACTAAGAGTTTGACAATAGATATAATGCATAGATACATGCGGAGAAAATAAACTTAAACTTAGAAAACTAATAAGCTACCTCTCCAGAAGATGCCATAAAAGTCATCAAACAAGCTATTGATCCTTTATGCCCTCCAGTGTACCTACGTACAAGCTGCAAAGAAGCAAAAATTACCACAGAAGTAAAGATCATTATTATCATGAAAGAGAAACAAGTTGATGAACCCCAAACCTTCCATGTTATCATTGAAAGAACTCTGATGACACCATCTGATCCACCAAAGGCAACAAGGGGAACATCACCAGCAGCAGACCTAGAGAGGAATTCCATACTGCAAAAAATAAAAAATAAAATGAACATAAATATATGTTAAACACTTCCATAATGTGTTTGTAAACTTTGAAAAATCATGACTTAAACTTTAAATTCTTGAAGTTAGGCTAGAAATCCACGACAAAAGAATCTATAACATCTTAACGTATATAACTTAGAATTATGCTTAGAGAATTTGCAATTCATCAGTTAAACTTTCAATAATTGACATCATATGAGAAATACACAACAGAAGAATCTACAATAGTGGACAAGTACTTCTTAAAGTGGCATGCACACAAAAAGGCTATATACTAAAAGCGGTGATGAGCACTTGCCAAAGAAGTGACTTGTTGTCAAGTTCCTGTTTGGGTACATCCCGGCCACGCATTGTAACCAAGTCCAAAAAGATGGCTTTGTTTTCACAACAGATCACAAGAAAATGCCGCCCTTTAGTTGAGGGAGCAGGAGAAGTGAAACCTGAAGTAACATTATTCACAGCTGCTGGAGCCTCAGCAGCTGCCGCGCGATTCCGCCAAAGTTGCCAAAACCGCACATCGTCATCATAGAAATTCACCTGCTTAACACTTAAACAGCCAAATGCCGCCACAACAGGACCCCGTTTCAATAAATAGAAACATGTAAAAGAGCACAAATTACATTGCAGAGATCATTACCTTCCTCCACGTATGGCTTCGGTAGGTTTCCCTTTCGAATCTGTGACTAAAATTATAGAGAATCTAATTAAACATTGGATCCGCCAATCAAACACAAATTAAGTAATCAACAGAACGAGACTATTGATACCTGATTCGCCCTCCGCAAGCTTATCTAATTTGACGCCAACCAAACGGCGCTCATCGACTCCACCGGCTTTTAGCTCATAGATAACCTGTTTGTGCTCCCAATTCCAAACGGAGACGCGATCCGATGAATCGGCGGTGACGAGCCAAGGATGAGTAGGATGGAGTTGTATCTTCACAATTTTATCGGTGGTCGGCCGAAATGCTCTCAGCCGCAGCATTTTGCTTCTACCTTCTCAACAAAGCTTGCGAATTCAACTAAGATATTGATTACAGTTTCTTTTCATTCATTCACTTCAATGCTCGCCGGATTCAAATTGTCCCCTTAAAGTTTTCAAATCCCAGATCTCTTCTTTTGCGACCAAGTAAATTTCAACACCAAGTTAAAAAATAACCATATTTTGAAGCGAGGCCTAAATATGTGGCTATTTGCAAAAAAGTGTTGAGGAATCGGGTCAGCCCTTTAAAACGAAGGGTTATTTTCTAAAATACTTTCTAAAATCAGGCTTATTTTATCTAATTTGGTGAAATATTTTATTAATGATCAGGAAGCTTGACGTTAATTCAAGTTGGGTTACTTTTATCGCCAAAAATTGGGCCACAGACGATATATGGGCTTTTAGCAGACCATAAATAAGTCCCTACTGCGCTCTGCTTGGTTTCTCATCGCAGCTGCTTCAACTTCAGAGGGTTTTACTTTTCCATTTTTTGTGTGTCAAACAAGGTAGTATCTGACCGCCATTGTTTTCTTCGATTTCACTTCAGCATCTTTAGCTCTTTTTTTGGAAAATCTGTTGTGCTTTTTTATCTTTAGAAAAATCTTTAATCGTGTACAACAGTCATAGTAATCCAGAATTTCTGTCGTTATGAAATTATTTATACGTCTTGGTCTCGCGGTGGACTGAATTGTTGATTGATATTGAAATTATGTGAATGTTATGCGAACAGGTTTTGAATGATGGCGGATGAAAACGTTAATGCTGAAATTCCTATTGAAGAAAATGGAGCTCCGGATGCTGTAGACGGCAATGAAGAGGCCTCTGATGTTTCTTCTTCAATACAAAAAGATGAAGAAGAGGGGAAAGGTTATCTCATATGTCTTTTGCTTGTGCAAACTACTTGCTCTTTTTTTATGAGAAATGACCTTGTTTGGTTACTGGTTATTGGTTTTGATTCTCTAATACTGACTGATTTAGGTAAGTTTGTTTCAAGTTCCGTTCTGATACAATTCTAACTACTGAACAACAATTTCAACACTCAATCAAATCGGAATTAATCTGGAAAGGAATCTTTGTAATCAATTCTTATTGATTACAAAGAATTACAGAGATTAGCAGCCTAAATCTATTCTCTATCGTCTCTTCATAAATTTCTTCTTTGAGTTCTTTTTCCCTCCCCTCTCCTCTGTCATCTCTTCTAACCAGTAACCGATTTTTCCATCACAATTACAATGGGATGTTCTAATTTGTGACTTAAAAACTCTCAAATTTGCTGGAAAATCCCCGAACTCCCAAAATGTAAAAGGACAAAATTCCAATATTATATACCTGTATTACATTGATGACTTTTTCCTGTTCAATTATTGATTAATGATTATTGAATATTGATTCAAGTGGAAAGAATAAGAACACAGGCCTCTCTTTCTCTGTTGATAAATGTGTGATGGTAATACAGCTGCATGGCATCTAGCCCAGAAGAAACTTGAAATGATGAATCAGAGCTCCTCCGATGCCTGCTTTTTGTTGGTCCTGCAAACACATTTTTGTTAACTTATTTGCTTACTTTTTACAGCACTGAACCGACTAAATTATTATAAATTAGCATATACACATTAGCTATATGATGACACTTAAAATTGCGATTGCTTCCCTATCATATACTTAATCTGCTTGAAAGATAACTTTATTGCATTATGCAGTCAGTACCTCTACCTGGGGCTTAAGTTCTTAGTGTTAAACTTAACTGTGCAGCTGTTGTCTTTCTGAATTTTATTTTGGTAAATGGCTGTTTCTTTGATAAATTATTCAAATTTTCTGCTAGTTAACTTATAATTTCACATGTCTACTTCGGAAAAATCTTTTTCTAGCAGAAGTTTCATCAAAGAAGAAAAAGAAGAAAAACAAAAGCAAGTGAGGGCCTGTTTCCTGCTTTAATGTCCTTTTGCAGTTGGAAAATTTGATTTGGAAGTTGATATTACTCTTTATTTCTCAGGAAAAAGAAGGAAGCTCCTGTGCAAACTGATCCACCTTCTATTCCTGTAATTGACCTTTTCCCATCAGGGGAATTTCCTGAGGGTGAAATTCAACAGTACAAGGACGAGTGAGCATATGTTGCTTCCCTTTGATTACAATTCCCCTTTATTATAATCATTTGGGAGCTTGATATTTAAATTTGATGCCAATATGTCAGTAATTTATGGAGGGCTACATCTGAAGAGAAGCGAGAATTGGAGCGCCTTGAAAAACCTAAGTACAATTCAGTTCGTCAAGCGGCAGAAGTTCATCGCCAGGTTGCAATATGGTCTTAGATATACTACTAATGCTATGTGATATGAGAACCAAATATGTATATGTTGTTATGAGTAATATGTAGCCATATTTTTCTTTTTTGATATTTATAAGCAGTAAGTGAGCTTACTATTATTTTTCTGTTATTTCTGATATATATTGCTATGATACAATGCTGGCTAATATATAGAATTCTCCTAAATAGTTAGGTAATTATCAAAAACAAAATAAAAGATAAGATAAATTCTAGCTTAGATAATGAGATAAATTTTAAATAGATAATAGATAATTATCTTTGATGATAGCTTATCATAGAATACGTACTTGGAAATATGGTGTAAAACCCAAGATCTATCCCCTTTTCTAGGAGCAATTGGTAGGTAAATACTATTATCAGCCACAAAATTTTCAGGAGCTAATGAATGTGCACCTTGTGCTTGTGAAGGTTGTGACTCATGCATTATTTCCTGTTGTAATTCAGCTTCTATCCCATGTTGAGATAATTATCCATGAGTTTCATTAGTTGGCTACTTTGAGTCTCATGACTTTGGAAACAGATTTTTAAGCATGATTGTTTTAATCTTGTCAGTCCTCCCTCGTTTCTAAATGCTTAGGTCCTATAGATGTATGTTCTAATTTTTTAAGTTCTAAAGGTGTAGGTGTCACCTGTCAAGATAATAATAGTGGCATTGGCATAGGAATTTCTCAAACACAATTTTCTTCACCTAATATCGCCCCCTAAAGAGGAGTGTTTAGAAAATATGGTTGTGATTAAAAAAATGTGACATTTTTAGAGACAAATTTTTTGTGTGTGTGGACAAAAATGGTTGGACCCTTTGTATAGGAGAGTCTTCTACAAAAACGCACTTAATTGCCTTAGGGTCCAACTTTCCCCATTTATTTGAAAAAGCATGTACTAAGGTTGTGCTTCCAAAGGTTTTAGTGGGAGTGAATTTAGATGTCTAAACCCAGGAAAAGCTTGAAGAAAAAGTGAGAGGCGTGTCTTAAAGTTTAGGACATTTAGTTGGTAACCTATTAATAAGGTAAGTAGTTGTAACAACATACTCACCCCAAAGATACTTAGGCAAGTTCATTGTGAGCATTCAGGCACAAGACACCTCTAGAAGGTGTCTATTCTTTCCTTCAGCTATACAATTTGGTTTTGGTGTGTTCACACATGAACTTTGTTGGGCAATACCATTTTTTATCAATTAGCTTTCTGAGATTAAGTGAAAATATTCTCTACCATTGTAAGTCTTGGGTACTTGAATTTTAGTTTAAAATTAAGCCATAACCATAGCATGGAAGGCTTGGAAAATTTGACCTGTGTTAGATTTTTCCTTCATTAGGTATACTCGACACAATCTTGGGTGGTCATATTGATGACCCGCCTTAATTTTGTAGGGTTAGTGACTCTAGATGGCCTCCAAATATCACTATGTGCTAGTGCAAATAGTTGTGAACTTTTATGATGATTGGCAAGATAGGAGGATCAACTATGTTTAGCAAATTGGCAATTTTCACATTGAAACATAAAAGGATTTTTATTCCTAAACAGTGTAGGAAACAATTTATGAAAATAAAATATGCTAGGGTGTTCTAACCTACGTTGACACATCAAAATTTCCTGATTACTAATCAGAAAAAAAATACACTTAAATGTCCGATTTTGTTCACTTCTCAAGTTTGTATTCTCAAAGTAGTATAGTCCTTATTTTCAGCATTGTCAATCATCCTGCCCAAGTCCAGGTCTTGAAATTCACAATGAGAAGTAGAAAATTTAGCAATGCAATTCAATTCTTTGGTCAATGTACTAATGAACAGTAGTTTACAAGATAGGTTAAAGACATGCAAAACTGAATGAATGAAAAGATCTTTAGAAATTTGAACAATCCCTTTTCCTGCAACACTTGACATTAACCTATTAGCAATCTTAACTTCAAGGTTTCATAACATGGTTGTAAGAAATAAACATTCCTAAGTTACTTTACACATGGTCAAAGGCTCTTGAATCTATTACCCAAGATGTTTTTGACTTAGAATTGACGTTTTGGGTTGTATGGGCATTACGGATTTTGCAATAAACAAGAACTAGTGATATTATAATTGGCTTAGCTTATCAATTCATACAAATGATCTAACTGTTCCTTAGAAAATCATGCTGGTTCTGAGTTTAGGGTGTGGCAGTGCTATATTTTCTTCAATACCAGCATGAAACCCCTTTGTTTCACTAGGTCTGCTTGTTGTCTGATTTTGTGGTGTCTCCCATGCAGCTTCCATTCCAAGGGTTCCAATTCTTAAACTAGCTTAAGCAAATCTAAATTAGATACCCATTAAATCATTTATCCTTTCATTTTTAATTATTTCTGCACAATGTGGTACTTATACATTCTAATACTCCCCCTTGGGTGCAACTAGGATACTAGTTAATACTTGCCAGACATGGGATAGCCCATCTAAACTTGGGTGTGACTCTTCTTGGCTCAACCCTGATAACTCATTATTCACTTGAATTTACATTACTTATTTTAGGTGCGAAAATATATCAAGAGCATTGTGAAGCCAGGAATGTTAATGACTGACCTCTGTGAGACATTGGAGAACGCTGTCCGTAAATTAATATCAGAAGATGGTCTGCATGCTGGCATAGCTTTTCCTACTGGATGCTCTCTGAACTGGTGAGTTTTGTACATGCCATCTGAAGATGTTTATAAGGCTGCCTCTTTACTTGAAGCTCCTTCTCGTTGTCAGGGTTGCTGCACATTGGACACCAAATTCAGGAGATAAGACTGTGCTTCAGTATGATGATGTGATGAAGTTGGATTTTGGGACTCATATTGATGGTAATGCATGTTCTTTTCATCTGCCTTCTTGATCTTGTCTTTGTGTTTTGCTGCCTATTTTATCTTGGCATACAGCTTTATTTATTGACTGAATTGAGTGTTTGGTTTTGCAGGGTATATAGTTGACTGTGCCTTTACAGTGGCATTCAATCCAATGTTTGATCCGTTGCTTCAAGCCTCGCGTGATGCAACCAATACGGGTATCAAGGTGATCTAATTGTAATATGCTTATTGCATAAGCATGCCTGATCATCTCAGTATTTGTTCCTAAAGTTGTGAGACCATGTGTGCTCTTGCTGGTTACTGTTACATATTTTAAAGTAGTAAAACTGGGGTTGTGGGTTGTTTTTTAGGGTTGTGGACTTGCAAACATTTTTTTTTCCTTGAAGTGGTGAAACTTTCTGCTATTCTGGCTGGTTGTTATTACATATTTTGAAGAACTTTTTATCTACTTTTTAGTGGTTCAACTAGTGTGTATTCTTCTCCCAAATAAACTGCAAATCCTGAATAATTCTAGAACCCCTATCCCACCAACTTGTCTGTCTGACTGTTTAAGCTGATTTCTGCATGCAGCTTACCTTCTATAACATTTTATGTTTTTCATGTACAAAATTTGGCTTTCTAAGAATTGTCTAATAGTCCAATAATGTTACTATTATTACAAAAAACGTATTACAATAATTATTTTTCAAGAGGGAGAGTTGGGAGGGAGAGAGAATTACCTTTTCGTTAGTTATTCGGATGAAGTTTGGTTTTCTCCAAGGCCTAACTGAATTTATTTGCCCTAATGGAGAGGTGCCAGGAAAATTTTTTGGTAGGATGAAGTATCCTCTCTGCATATCTTATTTTGTTGGGGCCTAATACTTTGCTTCCCAAACCTGTCTCTGGCTCCTAGGATTGCTACTTTAACTTTTTTTTTCCCATCCTTATCATACTATGATTTCTTTGTCCCACCATTTTTGTCTTTGTGTTCTTTGGGCAATAATTGCCAGGCTCGCAGCATAGCCACTTTTCTTAATTATTATTTCGATAGTCTATTTGAAATTCGCTGTCTTTACTGTTGTCAAGTATATGAGAATCCCATGCTTCAGGGAATTTGAGGGTCAAACTTTCCAGTATTTTGTTTTGCTCCTGTTTTGTTGTTTACTATTTTGGTGTAAATATTTTCAAAAACTTAAACAATGTCTTTGATAGTCATTCTATCATTTAGGAAGCTGGGATCGATGTCCGACTTTGTGATATTGGGGCCGCAATCCAAGAGGTGATGGAATCATATGAGGTTGAAATTAATGGAAAGACATTTCAAGGTAGAGTCATTGTTTTTATAATATGTTTAGTCTTTACATGTGTACTGGTAAGGACTTCAATGCATGATGTGAATGGGATCGTTGTCATTGTCCATGTTTCTGCAGATGGTTCATTCTTCTTGACCTCCTTGCGTATTGGATTAACATTCATACTAATAGAATAGTGGTTTTTATGTATTCCGAAATGTGGCCATGATCTTGTAAGTGGGCTTGTTCTTAATGGTAATGCCATCAACATAATTGCTTTGAATGAAATTCTGGAGGTTATAAAACTATCCACCTTTGATTATTGTATTAATCCAATTTTGTTTGGGGTTTTTAATATCCACAGGACATCCAAATGCATTGTGGAAATCTTTGTTGAATAAATTTCCATTTGCCTTGTTAATGTGCTTTTAGTGGAGTTAATAATTGACCTTACCTTGTTAGTCAGCCTGCCAGCATTAAACTACCTAGTATGGAATGAAAATGACCAATTGTCATAACATTTATGTTTGTCTCGAATTTTTGGATTATCTGGAATGAAAGTTCTGTTTTAGATCAATTTAACTTGCATAGTAATATTCATTAAAGTTATGAACTAATTCATTTGGATCATAGATAAATGGATCTATTTATCTCCATCTCATAGATTTGATTTTTTCTTTTTCCCCTTTGAAGTCTTTACTTTTGTGCATCTGTATTCTGCTGTCACCAGGAAAATCTGGTTCAGGCAATTAGGGTTTTGCCCCTTTATATTTGGCTAATGACATCATGATTTATAGTTTGCATGTCTGTAAATCTCACTTAAAATAACATATGGTTATTTGTTTATATTTAAATTCACACTCAAATGTTTCTGGCAGTTAAAAGTATACGAAACTTGAATGGGCACAGCATCGGGCAATATCAGATCCATGCTGGAAAGTCTGTCCCCATTGTAAAAGGAGGGGAGCAAACAAAGATGGAAGAGGGTGAATTTTATGCAATTGAAACTTTTGCATCTACAGGTGATTTTTTTTCTATTTGTCAGGGAATTGATGTTGTAAAAGGGGCTGTTTGCTTTCCAATTAATAAAGATTACCTTGGTAATCTATCTTTTATTACTTATATTATCTTATTTAGTTTATCAGTATTACAATAATTTTCTATTACTAGTGGTGATGTGACAAGTAATGTAGATGGTAATTAGATTACTACGTTCACCTTAGGTATTAAAATAGTACTAAGGTAATCTTGATTTTATTATAATTATATTTTTATTTATTAATTTTTTAAGACAAAAATAACTTCATTTTCAATTAATATAGCAAGTAATATAAAAAATATTTTAAAATAATTATACTCAAAAGCATTTTTTTTATTACTCCTAATTATTTATACTTATCAAATTTTATCAAACATAGTAATTATTTATATTCAGTAATCTTCTAAGTAATCTATTTTCAAGGGAATTTTTCAATTTTGATAATAAAACATTACTCAAACCAAATATCTCCTAAATGTTATTGTTGCATGCAGGGAAAGGATATGTCAGAGAAGATCTAGAGTGCAGCCATTACATGAAAAATTTTGATGTTGGTCACATCCCGCTGAGATTGCCCAGAGCAAAGCAACTGCTAGCAACAATCAACAAGAACTTCTCTACTTTAGCTTTCTGCAGACGGTATCTGGATCGCCTGGGAGAGACCAAGTATCTTATGGCACTGAAGAATTTGTGTGATTCTGGCATAGTTCAGGTACTTCTCTGTGCTGTGTTAAAATTCATTATACTTTACTTCAATTTTCTAAACTCTATCTTACTAATCCATGTTAACTTCAAATCCTGAACTCTTCCATTTGCTTCAGCTGCTCCATAAATTTGGTGTTAAATATGTATTTTTGTTCATGTGGAATTAGAAGTATTTTTCAATAGTTCAGTTCTTGTACAAGTATTCAAAGCTGAGAGATTAGGTGAAATCTTTGACACCCTAAATCTATGAAGAAAGGAACAAAATTTCCATGATTTACATTTTGCAAATTTCATAG
This sequence comes from Mangifera indica, assembly GCF_011075055.1. NCBI lineage: Eukaryota > Viridiplantae > Streptophyta > Magnoliopsida > Sapindales > Anacardiaceae > Mangifera > Mangifera indica. Next base: position 36,694 of record NC_058143.1, read on the forward strand.
ATTGACTTGCAAGCACTTTTAAAGTTGATATCAAGAGGGTAGATCAAATAGAATGATCAAGTGGGAATCTATGTTCCAGTGTAATTTTTAATACCGAGATTAATTTGATATATTCATGAAGCCAGAAAGAGGCATGATGCTGTAGGATACTGTGATTGGCTGGTAAATTCTTGACGCTTAACATACCAATGTCACTGTTTTGTGTATTGGCAGCCTTACCCTCCTCTTTGTGACATTAAGGGCAGCTATGTGTCCCAGTTTGAGCATACCATCTTACTACGGCCAACTTGCAAAGAGGTGATATCCAGAGGTGATGATTACTGAAATGAAAGGAGTTAAAGTTTTGTCAGTAATTACATGGATGATAGCTGTACCATTACCTTTTAGACTACAAAAAATTTCGGTTGATCTTCTGAATTTAATTTGTTATGATGTTAGATTCTGAACTTTGTTTTCCTATAAATTAAGGCACTAGTGCTGCACAACAGCAAAGAACATATCTATAATATTTTGCTACCTTGTTGTGAGTGTTTTGGTCAGCAGAGTCAGCAGCTATATGTAAATGTTTTAACTTTGAACTGCAGGAGGTAAAATGGTACCTCTTAAGTAGTCTTTCATATAATGGAACACACTGCTAAGTTGGCAAATTTTAAATGTTTATTTCTGGATTCACGTTTTGAGTTAAATATTTCTGAGCCAAACTTATTATATTTCAAAATGTTAATTGTTAACTGTGTGAAGTGGGATTTGTTGTTTGATCATATTAATATTGTAGTAATAATCTTACATTAGTGTTGGCCATATAATATTAAAAACTATTTCACATAATTAAACATTAAATGTAAAAGCTGAATTGCATTAACATAGAAATAAATTTGACTTGACAGTATATGCGCACCACAATTGTGAGGTGTTTGATTTAATTTTCAATAACTGCAAAATTAGTTCACCCTCTAAGCTATATCTAGTTATATATTTTTTAATACATAATTAAATACATAATTTAAAATTAAGGATAAATTTTTACTTCATTATATAATAACAACACATTATTTATATATCAAGTATATTCACAACATTGCTCTTCTAGTTTTGGACAAACTAAGATCAGTCCAATTGACTCAATCCAATTTTTAAAATAGTGATTGTAGTCACTAAGATAGGATTGAATTCAAATCGAATTATCTCAAAATCATTTGTTAGCTTGGCTTGAGTGAGCTTAGCTTGGCAAATTCAAACTCTAAGGGTTATATATTACTAAGTTAGAGTTCGAATTTAGAAGAGTTCAACTCGTCAAGATGATTATATTCGAATCAAATTAAATTTGAATTTGAGTCAACTTGAGTTTTACTCACGTTTGAGTTTGATTTGGCTCAAAAAAGTTGAGTTTGAACCGAGACTTGAGTTCAATGAATTTCTCTTAAACCAATCTGAGTTTGACTTAGTTTGAGATGAATTGAGATCAAATTTGACTTTGGATATAGTATCAACTCATTGACAAATAATAAATTGTATAGGTTACAGTACAACAGTTTGCAGATTTCAATTTCCATTCAACAAAGAGTACCGCTATACGCAAACCATGTTGTTTGTTCCAACCAGCACGGAGGTATCAAAATCCCAATTATATTAGTACAATTAATTAATTATTAATAATTATTCTATAATTTAATACAGTCTGATTGCAAATAGAATTATAATTCAATTTGAGAAACGCACGACTGTCAATGGCTTCAGTGGGCTTCAACAATTCATTTCAGAAATCTGCAAAAACAGAGAAGATATCGCCGTGTACGTAGTCATTTTCTACCAAGCTAACCAAATAATAGCTGCTCTGCACCTGCAAGCATATTGAGAAAGAAGGCATTATATTGTTACAATTTTACATGAGCAATTAATTAATGATATATGAGATGACATTTAAAGCTAGAATCCAACCTCTTCAAGCAATTTTCTTGACAAGTCACCCTCTGGGTACAAGGCAGCCCATGATCTTGTCCATATTTCAAATGCCTCATCCTTCCACACCTCAAAACTAGCAGGATCAACAACAGTAGGTTGGATAATCTCCTTCCCTGGGAAGACTCCCCAAGTCACGGCATTCACCCTTGTTTTACCAACATTGGATATCCAATTTCCTTCCTTGTTGACAGCCATGTAAGTTATAAATGGGAAAGCCTTGCATTTCTCAACAAGTGCATTCAACTTCTCCTTGGAGCAGAAAAATTCCAGATAGGCCTTCTGGTAAACATATCCTCCTGGCCCACCCCATCCTGAAAACACAGTATCACTCATTACAAAACAATTTAAACATCCAAGACATGGTTTTACACACTTGGCTGTGGAGCAAAATTATTGGGAAATGGGAAGGAACAGAAATACATATTAATTCAAAACAATGGAGAAGAGGTAATCCTGCACTAAAATACATAAAAGCCAGCCCAAGAGCAACCGGATCCTTCAGAAAAAAGTACAACCTATTGCCAATCTCAGTAAAATCAAACTTTTATGTAAAGTCTCCTGAGCTTAACAAAAGTAGCAAACAAATCTACTATAAGTAGACAAAAATACAAAAACAAGTAAATCCTGTGTAATAACGTAATTTCAAAAAAGCACATCTGAACAGACAAAAAACAACCACACAACTGCACATGAATTTTACTAACCAACAGTTGGAGAATCGGATCGTTCTCCATTGACAGCAGGTTGGCTATTGATTGTTAGAAAACCTTTCAAGTTGATCTTCCCTAGCTGTTCATGTATGATTTTTGTCTCTGGCTGAAGGTCTAACTCAGACCAAGGACTGCTTCTCAACTTCCCGAGGCAGTATTTCTTGAATTTCTGGTATATAACGATCCCAACAGAACCATGTTAACGTGTGCAGTTATTATTATTTGATTCAGGAAGAAAAAAAACAATGCATCAGAGATAAAGCTTTACTTCACAAACATCTTCAATGCTTTTCAAGGGGACAGCCCATTCATCATGAAGTTTCTTGTCACGTGCACGTGCACGCATGAACTGTTGAGAAAATTATAAACTGAGTCAAACATGTCATATTCACAATGTGTAAATTTAATGAAAAGCAAACAAACATCCCTCAACTAAGTTGTGGTTTTCATCGTAACAAGATCAGTTCTCAAGCGTAATATCAAGCAAATAATTAAGTATCATATTACATTAAAAGATGCCAAGAATTGGACTATAATATTAAGAGAAGAAAGCAGCAATTAAATGTTGACATAATTTACACAACCATGGCATTTTGCATTCGACTGCCATGCATAATCTTAACAGATACCATAACAAGGCATTCAAAGAACAAAAGAACAGAGAACCAAATTCCAAGGGGCAGGATCCTTCACCATTACCAGACAAAGAATTGTTGAGTGTTGAGCACTAGATCCACGATAATGCATAACACTAATCAGACTCTTCTAAACATGTATTCACTCCAAAAATGTCTACAACATTGCATATAATACCACCTTATTAAGAACTACTTCCAGTGTATCAGGAATTGTAATTGAATGATCCTAAGAATACATTTGTCTATATTTAGAGTAATATCCTTCAACGAGAGTATCAAATAAAAATAATTTTTTCACTTCCCATCACCTATCGCCATCAGTGTTCTCTCATATCAGCTCTAATTCTCCTCTTGATCAATGTTCTCTACACTTGAAGAAAATATTAAGCTCATGAACCCACTCAATCAAAGCATATAGACCACATGAATGAATGGAAATCTAACAGAATTATATGAAACAGGCCTCAAAAACACATGAAGATTACATATATGCATTGCGGTATCTATTTTAGATGCTATTTACACATAGGTTTCAAATCACTAAAATCAGTACGCAACAAGTTTGTAATCACAACAACGATTGATTGTGAATGAACCAAAAGCATTACAAATTTGATTAAAATTTGCAACTTATCAGAGTATCTGGAAGATAAAGGTTAAAGTTCAATGTTGTCATCTTTACCTGATGGTCAGATAAAGCACCATATGATGGATTACGGGAATCACCCCATCGCCCATGAGGATACTCGTCCCAACCTGTTGTCCTTGACAAGTAACTCTTCGGACGATTAGCCCTGTGAACATAGGCCATAAAATAAGATGTCTAAAAAGGTTTACCAATTACCATGCAATAACATGTGGCATCATCAATAAGCAAGTTAATTTTGGGACAGCTTTTGCAGCATAATTTACACTGCTTACCAAAATATTGGACGAACATCTTCTTTAACACGGAAAATATTAGCAGAAGGTCTCCAAGGTAAGGGTCTGGAAATTTTGGACTCCTCGATCACACCAAGATTCTGCAAATGTGATTCTATCATTAGGAAGGCCCAACCTTAACAATAAAATATTAATAACAAACATATTTCAAATCTGAATATGATATTAGGAAATAACCATTAAAATGGCTAATGCTGACTTCTCCATATTTAGTGTATAAAGATGCAATGTCTTGATCCCATTAGCTAAGATTTTCTTGCACATTTCTGTTCCAAGGTAAATTCCATAGGCTTTAACAGCTTCTTCATTGTCTTTGATAGGCTCCAAGGCAGCATTAACCTCAGGAGGTATCTAATATATACCATTAAATACAAACTTAATGTCAAATATGGGTAGAAACTAATGGTAACAGCTAATATTTCCCAATTTTTACAAAGTTACTTCAGCTAGATGAATACACAGGAACTGCCATACCTTTGTCTTGCAAAATCCAGTCATGCGCAAGAAGCCCTTGTAGTTATTAATTGGCATAATTCCAGGTACAATGGGGCAAGTTATTCCAATTTGGTGACAGTCATTCACAAACTTGAGAAAGATATCAGTATCATAAAACAGTTGAGTAACAATCAGATCTGCACCAGCATCCACCTATCAAATCAAATCATCAGATTACTGAACTCCATCCATCCCAACTTCAACACAAACTCTATAACTAATCAATTTGAAAACATGATTACAAATTGACTGTGAGTTAATTTTAGCGAGAAAAGCATAGTAGTAAGACCTTTTTCTTCAGATATTGAAGATCGCTGGTATAAGATTCCAAAGAAGCCACTCCATTAGGTCCAATGGCATCCGGGTGTGCTTCTGATCATCAACATAGACTATCATTATTATTAATAGAATCACCACAACTATTAATCACCAACGAAAATACTAAACTCAAAACAAATATTAAGAACCTGGGTAACCAGCAACAGTAATGCCAAAGTAGTCACCATACTGGGATCTAATATGTTTCACCTGCAAAATAAGTCAATAACAATCATTCACACTGACACAAATGTATACTATAAATCTACATTAACAAGTAACAATAATAGATGTAAGTGTTCATAAGTTACTTGGCTCGGTAACCTTACTGGACAATGTTTCAGTTAAAATTTATAATTTCCAGTTCCAGCTGCCGATTATATCAAACTACTACATACGCTAAGATTACTTAACATGGAAATGTATGTGTAGAATACATACGAGATCAAGAGCGCAGGCAAAGCCACCTTGGATCTGAACGAACTTATCCTGGCCATGAGGAGGATCGCCACGAAGAGCGAGAACATTCTGTATGCCATTGGACTTGATAGTTTGAAGAGCGTGGTCGATCTTTTCAACGGGCATGTTAGTACAGGTAAGATGCATCATAGTCTCGACGCAGATGACGTTCTGCATACGGTTAGCGATGTCGAGAGTGAGATCGGCGGTGGAGCCACCAGCGCCCCAGGTGATGTCGCAAAATGCGGGATTGTGAGAGACCATACGGTCCATACGGTCGAAGAGGTTGTCGACGCCATCTTCGGTCTTGGGAGGGAAGAATTCGAAGGAGAAGACGACTTTATTAGAGGCAGTGCCTTCTCTAATCCTATCAATAACCTTCATTTTGAAAAAGTAATGGCGCCGACAGAGAGAGTGAAGGTGTAATTTCAGATTCTCAACTGAAGAAGAAGCAGAAATGTGAGAGAAAGACTGAGACGGCGAGTAGCGTTTTATATGAGATTGGGCCACCACCAACCCCGCATCCCACGATCCAGGAGACGATGAATTGAATTTTGTAACTAAATTAAGTGAGATCGAAAATACAACTAATAATAAAAAAGGCCCAACGACCTTGTCCCACGCTAACTTTGCTGATTTTATTGCCTAACCCTAAGTTTAAAAAAATCTTCTTTTTAACCATTCATCAAAATTAAAAGTTAATTTTAAGTATTTTCATCACTTTGTACAACATATAATAAGTTTGATATAACTTACACCACTAAAAATATAAATATATTATATTTTTAGTCTATTATTTTTATTTATTTTTCCCCTCATCTTTTATTTTTCCTTTGTTTTTCTCTTTTTCATTTCTTGATCATTGAAAAACACCCAAAAGAAGCCAATAAATTTAAAAGTTGAGCAGTTACTACCAAAACTAGATCAAACCTAAAGATGAGTAAAACAAATTTTTAAAGATTAAGAGCCAAACTTTTTTCTCACTTTGAAAAGCAAACAATAATCATTTAAGAGACTTAGTTCCAATGGAGATGAGAAGAGAGCGTGAAAGAGGAACAAAATGATGAGGCAATGGTTTATTATAATAATGATGTGAAGAGATACAAGCAAGCTACACTCATGGAGTGCAATGGTGTATTATGATAGATAAAGGAATTAATAATGAGATTTGAAGAAAAATACATTCATTTATAGATGAGTTCAATTAATTATTAGTAAAATTTATTAAAACATCAATTCTCATATTAAAAATATAAACACAAAAAAGATAAGAGAAAATCTAGAGACAACTATATAAAACAACTGATGAGGTTGTGCATATAAGCACATTATTAATTTAATATAATATATATTTCACAATCATTGACAATTATAACTATTTGCTTGCTTTCTATATAACACAAAGAACCCTAAATTTGTTACAAAATGATTTTATGTTTTCTTGCAACATAATTGTGGACAAGTGATTTAAAATGACGATGGTATGAGGCAGTGATTCTAAAAGATGTAAAAAAATTATAATGAAAATTATCAACAAACATGTCTTAGTCTAACCATAGTTGAGAAAAAATTGGTATAAAGAGATTTTAGTACTAAATAACTTTTTTATCATTAAATATAAGGGTTACATTAACAAAAGTAGTTAATGTGACGGTAAATGAATTTTTCAAATTTAAAAGGCGTCAAATTTGCTTCATCAAAGTTGGGGCGGAAAAGAGTTATTTGGCCTAGTTGAAATAATTTAATGAACCTATTTTTTTCTTTCATCTAAAATGATATTTGTAACTATCTGGTCACTATCCAATGAGTCCCTACCTCTTTACCAAACACCAACTCCGAGTTGGGTTGGTTGAGTAGGACCTACTTGCCAACTCCAATCCTTCACTTCGCCGATTTAATCGTTGATTCTCCCCAACAGGTGCCCAAATTGAAATATAAACAACCCAATCTTAGATAGTTTAGATCCACCTACTTACCAACCAATCCCTACAAACTTGAAGAGTCCATGGAGGTCCACTTGGTTTTTCACTTGTGAGTTGTGAATGTACGTAGAGCTAGGGCAGACAATTTTTTATGCGATTTATTAATTTGATACAACCCAAAATATGAAAAATGAGATTAAGGTTTAAAAAAGAAATTTAAATATTAAACATTGAAGAAAACAAGTATATTAAATTAGCACAAAATTAATCAGTACCAAATATACCATTTAGTGTCAAATAAATTTTTTAACAAGTCCTAACGTGTTTCATAGTTCAAGTTATTTCAGATCGTGCCAAATCAACCCAAACACAACTTATGTAGGGTTGCCGTTAAGAGAATTTAATGCAATTCTAGTTTGGCCATTAGGACCAAAGGTCTTCTAACCCGAAACCCAACTAAAATGATACAAACACCATCCAAAAACATAAACAGCCAGGTATATGTGGACGGTAGACCCAACCACCATGCTTCTTTCCAACCCTACCAATACCAATACCAATGCAGGAGACAAATTGACAATCCACCCCTTCCACTTGCTTCATGTTGGCTACAAATCAACATCACCCTACTTGCTTCCTCAATTTGTATGATATAATGTGAATCATTAATACAGTTCAGTAGTTTCTTTGTTGAGAGGGAAAAAAATATTTGTCAAGAAAAGTTTACATTACATTTGTTACAAACTTTTTATGAAGCCTGTTCCAAGATCTTTGATTGTAGACGGGGTTTGAAGATAAGATACAACAATAGCTTGTATAAGCCAGGGCCAAATGAGGAATCGCCAGCTTCAGTTACTCTACCTGCACTGACCAAAAAACTCAAGCTAATTATAACTTTGGAGCGTTTAGTTTGTTTAAGCAAGCTACTTCAACCAAAAATATTCGTCTTAATGAACAGTGAAAATGCTGCCAAAAGTTCAGAAGACAACCACAGCTTATATGCAAGAAACTTTATTCGCCGGCTTGTCATTCTCTTCAAATATAATGACGTGAAATACTTTGTTGAAAGCATAAGCTATCCATATGAGTAAGAGACTGCTATGGTAACAACAATATGCCATTTTCATTTGAAAGAGAAAGAAACAGGAACAGAAAGTTCCAACATATTTGATTTGGATTACAAGGTGTACAGCACTGATTTTTTAACAATAAAATTTCATCCTATTAGTTTAGCAGTAACATGAATGAACAAATCATCAAAATACAAAATTATTCCCACAGAATCCATTGAATCATAGGTAATTATGTTATATGATCAAAATTAAACAACTTATTAAAAGAGAAAAGAAATGAAAAACAAAATTGAAAAATTAGAAGTTGTGCTTACCACTCACAATGATATCAGAAAGTTGCAACTTCCCAAATTTCTTTAGACATGTCTAGAAAGTCAACAGTACCATCTTCAAACATGATCTACAACACCGTAAATTCTTATATAACCATTATGCTCTTTTAAAAATAGTAGTAACTCAAAGAAAGAGTCACTTACCGTATGTTGTCTGCTGTACTTATCAAATCGTCTGATAATCCCAAAATAACTACAACATTTGATTCAAAGAGCAGAAAATTCAGCAGAATAATCATAAATAAAGCTATTTGAACACAATACCTTTTAGCCAATTTCTAGCTACTAACACATAAGAGAAAGACAAAAACAGAATAGCACCTAACGACAGCAGTAATTCAATATATGTTAACAAATCAGATTCAAGGAATATAAGCCAATGTTATAGTAAACTCAACCAATTTCAAGGACACCTTAGAAAAGAAAAAGAGGCCTCCAAAATTGAACTCATCGTGGAAATCTGATTTGGAAAATAAATCACAACAATGGATGTTAGATTTGAAAATATAACTGTATATGAATACACTTTCAAAAAAATATTCCAACTTAAAAACCCTTAAAACTATTAAATTAAAGATTTCAATCCAAAACCTCTATTCCCATAATAACCCATCACATGAGAACTTCCAAATTTCAGCCCTGCAAAGCAATCACCTTAGCAGCAAGAATTTAAAATGACCAAAATCTTCAGTAACGTTGGGAATGTAACTCCCTTCAGTTCATTATATTTTCCTTCTATATATTGCTTGAACAGATTTGAAACAGGATAAATTTAAAAAGCACAAGATAGTCGCAGCCAAACACTTGCTACATTCAAAATACAAAGTGATATATCTTAAGGCCTGATACATTTTACTTTCTAACATGGGAAATGAGCTAATGCAGTCAAAGGGAAATAATATTCTGAAAATACCTATCAGGTGGACGAGATAATCTAATCACTTTGCCAATGCAACATTGCGGGCATACTCGATTTTGAGCAGATTGAGAACTCGCTGAATAGAAACTGGCTACTGTGAGACATTTGATGAATTACAAAATAAAGCAGCAAATATACAAATTAGAAATTAGGAAAGTTGACTAACCTGTATGCAAACCTCCATTCTGATAAATCTGAAACAATAACCCAAAGTCAGTTCAAGTTAACAGAAAAATGCACACAACAAATAATCAGAAATGATAAAATAAATAGAAGCTAAATACTTTAAATTCTTGTGAAACATTCAACAAAAAAGTAATCAAGTTTCAAGATGAAACTCTTTCTTGGGTACATTAGTATGCAGTTTTGACTTCTTCATGACAGTAAAACATCTGGATTAGACTCTAATCATTTTGAACTGTAGAATGAAATCCAGCAAATTTAAACACAATACTCCAAATTATTTATCATCACAAGAGCAGTCCAAATAATATATTGAAATGGCCAAATCAATATTAATGTTATCAAATCTTGAAGTTAATGTATGCAACTCCATTTAAAAAATGTAAGAGGGAAAAAGATGTTCATATATCTAAAATTTAATTGTCCCTAAATTCTGTCTGTCATTGTGTACCAAATATCCAAAAGCTATTACAGTAAGACTGTAGCTAAATGCTAAGATGGTGAAGTATCACACCCTGTGATTCCTTTGTCTCTGTCATTTAGCTTTTCCCCCTTTTTTTCAAATATGAAACTTAACTATATGAATATATGCATGCTTCACTACAGATAGAACAAAAAAATTGTTTCTGAATGACATCTTCAACAACCTTCTATACCAAAAACTTCAATACAAGACGTAATACGTAGAAGCTACTATCAAACAGCAACCTATACATGCATACTTTGCAGTTCATATAGCTTTCAATTTGGGAGAAGAAATAGCTACCTGGCAAGCTACAAACTTTAATGTTGCATCAGAAGATATCTTGGGCTTGCTAGGTTTTACCCCCAGCTTCCTCCTACAGCCTATAGCTCCACAATGACAATCTTGATCTGCACCAAATTGAACAAACCTGCTAAATTTGTTAGATGCGGGGATAGAGCCAAGCAAATAAAAATTTGAAGTGAACTACATCTGCTAGTAATGATTTGGCATGAAAATATCATTTTGTAAAAGATACACTAGAGGATGCCAGTTTAGAAGAAAAGGCTAGCAATATGCAGAGTAAAATATCTAACTGTATAATACAGGAGTGATGCAAGTGCTCATACTGATAATCATAGGTCAGATGTTCGCCCTTTTTTATGTCACGGGTTGCAAAGATTCCTATTCTTGTTTCACCATCAATTATCCTGGAGAAAAGATAAATTCATACATAAAAGATTATCAAATGAAAAAAATGAGTATAATATAGCAATAAGGGGTCAGTAAAGAACCATTTCTGCATCTCAGTATTGGGGCAGCAACTATGGTTGATGTATCTTGACTTGTTTCCCTTGTACGTGGCATCAATTACCATGTCTCTATTGATCTCACACAAATAGAAATTAGTTTCTCCACGGTGTTTCATTTTCCAAAGTCTTTCCTCACATGTTTTGTCATCAATAACTGCATTGAAGAAATGCCTAGCATATATTAATGGCTTATAGAGGTATTGAAAGTTGAACATACACAGAGCAATTTTAGTGTGATAAGAAATGACTAAAATGTCACCTTCTCCAACGTATTCAATTACAAACTCTCCTCGTTTAATATCTTCATCTGCCACAATCCCAGATCCACATTTCTCTGTCTACAAGCAATATCTCATTTAACTTCATGTTTTGAGAGTAGATACCCGTAACAACAACAAACATAAACAGGAATGACACAAAGAGAATGCAAAACATCAGAAAGTGAAAACAATCATATATCCTGAGATGCACATATAAAGAATGTAAAGGCAAATTTGCAACGTGTAACACCTTAATCACGATAACCAAAGTAAATGGGAGATAGGTCATCAGAGACAAAGTGAGATTACAAAAAGAATTAGCTTTCATAGCCAATAGATCATCTCACTCCTTCTCTCTCTCTCTCTCTCTCTCTTTTTTCCTTCAATCAGAAAATCACACTCCTTTATCGATTATATAAGAACCATGATTCAGAAGTTTGAAGATAAGTCACACATTTGTACCTTTACTAATTTCATTTTCTTCACAGGTCGGTGCTGGAAGGGTTTGTTAAGGCATAAATCCCCACATTTGCAGCCTGAGGAGCAACTAGATAGTAGCATCCTGCATAAAAAGAAAGAACTTTCATTTTATATTTTTGTTGATTAGAAACCATTAATTTATGCATGGAAGAGTTAATGAATTGGAATGTAGAAAAAGTGAGCATACAACAGCAATACCAATTAATTTCCAAACAAAACATATCTTACATAAAGCCACATGGGAACCTTTCACCTCAAACAAGCAACTCCAAATAATTTATATAAATCTTCAAGAAACAAATCATATCATGAAAATGTATCATTTTTTTAAAATAGTACAGCATGAATTCATAACCCTAAAAATCCATTCACTTTAATCTTCATACTAGCCAGTCCTACAACCAGTCCGACATGGAACTTAAAAACCAATGTCAACAAAATATTGATTTCCAGGGAGCACATCAAAGGCATGTTCAAGGATCAGGATAGTAACTTGGGCAAACGCATACTAACACGTAAGTGGGGTTAAACGAGTGTCATCTGTCATGAATGGCACCAAAAGAAACAGAATGTGGCCACCTAGACAAACCAAATACTACGATATCCTCCAATCATGAAACTAGCGAACCATGAGGTTCAAAATCTAAAAATAAGTCCAAATCCAAAGCATGCTTCTACTGTCAAGACACAATATCAAATTCAAAGGCAATAAATTGAAACCAAAAGAAATTAACAGAAATATAGATGAAAACTAATTGCACCCTTCTTAAAACCTACAAGTCATCATCATAAAAAGCACAGCAACCATTATTTACCAAGAAAAAATTTCTTACCCACAATGGCAATCTCTATCACAAACACCAGAAGAACCTGGCGATGCAGTGCAAGAGCAGAAAATGCCATCATCCTCAAGACGCTTTTTAATCTTCTTCGTGAGATATATGTCTTAAATTTGTCAACATCAACAACACCAAAAATCATCAAGAAAGACAGTGATGGGTACACTTAGAAGTATTTAACAGGTACAAAATTTACAGCATCATTTCAATACAGTTGGTGTTGTCAAGATCTGTGAACAAATCTGGTAGTGTTTCCTTTAAAAAAGTATTCTAAATATGAAAACCCACTTGGTGTGGTGTCTAAAACTAAAATAGCACCACACAACACTAACACCAACCTGAGTTTCCACAAAATATGACAGCAGGATCATTTAAAAAGATAGAGACGGGAACAAGTTTAAACATTAATATATCAAAAATCTACAGTATCAATTTTCATTTTTTGTTCTCAAGATCTATTCAATAGAATTTCCAGTAGACAACACCTTACCAAGCTAAAAATAGTAATAATAACAGCAAGATAATATGACCCTAAACAGCTTGAAAACATAAAATTGAGGAGGATACTGCGCTTAATGAAGGTGTAGGGAGTTGGCCTGCACTTGATGAACTCATCCGGAAGTTCAAACTCGACAGGGCGCCCAATCCGGCGCATTAACTTTTCAAAGACATCGCCAATGATGTCAGTATTAGTCTGATAAAATTCGTCCAAAACAAGAACAAATTTCAGTCACAAATAGAGCTATACATCACAAAGAAACAAGAACAATACAGTCTTAGTAAAAACTAAAACAAACCTTCTTGGTAGCAGGCATGGCCACAACTGCGTAGAACTGAAATTAGAAGTTAATACAATTTGGAAACAACCATTTAGAATTCTGAAGAGTATGTTTCTCGTGAGCAAAAGAGTTATTACCTGAAGAGAGAAAACAGATCTCAAGATTCTGTGAGTTGGTTTTGGGAGGGAAGTTTCTGAGCTTGGTAAATCCCCCGACCCGATAACTTCTCTCTATCGGCTGGTAGATTTTAGGGCTAATTCTCCATACCTCCCCTGAGGTTTCAAGAAATACTTTAGACCCCAATTTTAAATTTTACATGCCATAATTTAATTTCCCGTACTGTTAGATATGAAGTACCATTATTTTCAAAACTGATTCGAATATCAATCCGATGGAGAGTCAATTTTATTGAATTGGTTATAAGACTGGTTAACTAATGTTAGGATGAGTAAATTTTTTAGATAATTATAAAAAATAGTAATCTAAACAATGTTACATAATTAATCATTAACATAAATAATTTTATTATCTGAGTCTTAAGCTTTTACTAAAAATAAATATTTTTTGTGTCGACATCAACACTAAGGTTTGAGCAGGTCAAATCGCAAACTAAGAGGGTTCCAATGTTGGATTGTTTTTCACTGTAACCCAACAACTAGCCTTGGTTTTGGGTCCCCGGGTCCTCGTTAGACTACCTCCTGATTTGCGGTTAGACCGGCTGGTTTTAACAAATAAGTGGGAAAAGGATAATTTTCAAACTTTTGGGACTATGTATAACTTCAAAGCTGAGGGAAGGTTGAGAATTCACCCTAGGACAAATTAGGAATTTCAACTGAAGTTATCAGCTGGGCTGGGCTAGGCTGGGCTTCGCCTTAACAAAAAATTGGCCCGTAATACCGAGTTAGGCTCAGAGTCAGAATCTAACATCAATTAAATATCTTTTTTCTCTAATTATTTAAAGTTTTTTTGTGTTTGCTTTTGTTGCTTTCGTGTTTCTGTTTCCCATACTTTTGCCTTGTTACTCAAAGGAGAAGAATTCTCCGGTTGAGGTTGAACTTCACGCCAATCATTGATTTCTTCTGGTAATCCATCTCCATCTCTCTCCTTACATAAACAATTGGCCTTCTGCTTCAAATTTTTATTTATTTATATGTTTATTCATATTCGTCTGTACTTGATTATTCTGACATCAATTTATAGATTCAACCAAATATATATGCCATCTTGTTACGATTATTGCAGATCTTACTTTGTTTATTGCAAATTTTTGCTATCTATTTTTATTTTTTTATGTGGGCAATTGAATATTTGTTGGTTTGTGTTATTTAATTTGTGTAATTACTCAAACAATCGTGATTTTAACTGCAAACTGATTAATTTCATCTTTTTATTAGTGAATTTTGATGTTGCTAATGAGGGTTTTGGTTCTCATATTCATTTAGTATTTAATTTGCAACTTCCATGGCTGTTTGGCTGTAGGTGAAATTTTAAAACTTGAGGTTGATTCTATGAGGCAAATGCTTTTCCATATGCTGATTCATGACTAGGTAATGAAGGGTTTTCGTGAGAAGGTGGTGGCATCAAAATTTTCTTCTAAAAGTGTAGTTGATACTTCTAATAGTGCTTCGACATCCTCCGCCTCAGAGCTGGGATCCGGTGAGGTTAAAATATCTAAGGGTTCTTTGTTGTCGGGCTTCTTAACATCAGCTTTCTCAATCTTCGAAACTTATAGTGAGTCATCGGTTCCTGAAAAGAAGGCAGGTCATAGTAAAAGTAATGGGTGGGCAGCAACTGTGAAGCGGGTAGTGACTGCTGGCTCAATGAGGAGAATACACGATCGTGTACTAGGGCCCAGCAGGACTGGAATTATCAGCTCAACTAGTGAGATATGGCTTCTTGGTGTTTGCTATAAGATTGCACATGAGGAGTCCACTAGCAATGAAGCTAATGGCAATGGATTAGTTGCATTTAACCAAGATTTTTCATCAAGGATTCTGATAACTTATCGTAAAGGTTTGTATAAGGTAGCATGGTCCTTTCTAGGTATGTATGTAATTTATCAACTTTGGTATCTAATGGTTGGGTTTTTATGGTTCATCTACAGGTTTTGATGCTATTAGGGATTCAAAGTTTACAACTGATGGGGGCTGGGGTTGCATGCTTCGAAGCAGTCAGATGCTTGTTGCTCAGGTCTTTTCACTTACTACAGAACATTTACAAATGATCACTATAATTTGGGTTAATCATGAACAACTCATGCTATTATTATTTCTTGTTGTCCTGTGCTGTTTACAGGCTTTGCTTTTTCATCGGTTGGGAAGATCTTGGAGAAAGCCTTCTCAAAAGGTGAGATAAATTGTACTTAATGCATTCCCCATTGTTCAATTTATGTGATTGTATATGAATTATTGATAACTATTAAATTTGAACTAGATTCTTCCGAGATATGGTCACATAGTAGTCCTGTCAATCTTTGTAGAATACTGAATAAGTTCATGCTGTTTCCTTTTTTATTTTGCAGCCATTTGATTTTGAATATCTTGAGATCTTGCATCTTTTTGGTGACTCTGAGGTATCACCTTTTTCTATTCACAATCTTCTTCAAGCTGGAAAGAATTATGGTCTTGCCGCTGGGTCATGGGTGGGCCCATATGCCATGTGTCGAACATGGGAATCTCTAGCCCGCTGTAAGAGAGAGGAAACTGATCTTGAGTGCCTGCCACTTCCCATGGCTGTGTATGTGGTTTCTGGTGATGAAGATGGAGAGCGTGGTGGAGCTCCGGTAGTCTGTGTTGAAGATGCCGCTAAACATTGTTTCGAGTTTTCAAAAGGTCAACATGACTGGACTCCAATTCTTCTTCTAGTTCCTTTGGTTCTTGGACTTGAAAAGCTGAACCCCAGGTTTGTACATTTTTTCTATAACTTACCCATTGGATAAGTCACGATCAATTTTATTCTTTGTTTTATCCTCTTATGTGAGACATTATAGATCTAATCAGGATACACAATTAAGTTATTACACTGCTTTCAAAGTTATTGTCAAAATATCCCTAAGGACCATGCTGCTTGTTGCCCTTAGATTGGCCTAAAGTAAGTTACTCAAAATCTTGTTTTAGAGGGTTATGGTGAGCATGTTATAAGTAGATTCTTGGCTGGAAGTGTCCTTGGAATCAGTGTATTTGTTTCTTTGGTTCAAGTCAGTGAGCTGATTAATATGCTTTTTCTTCAATAGATTGTAAAGTAAGGATGCTCTTCATGTACCATATCATGTATAGTTGTGATTAGGTTTAGTTTTTGTATATAAAAGCTATTGCTAAAGAGCTTCCAAATTGAAATAAGGAAGCTGTGCGTTATATCCTTCTACAAGGGTCATATAGCAAATTGTTGGTCTCATTTGCTGAATCAAAGTGATGCTGGAGCCTATGAGTATTATCCGGTCAATTATTACTAAAGTGTTGTGAGTTTTACAAACATTGGCCTCGATGTTGGAAAGACATAGAATAAATTATTTAAAGACATTTGGATATAACTTTTACATTATGAACCCTCTCTGTTCGCATTTTTCTTTTCACAAATATTATGACTAAAATATATGGATTTTAAATAATCCAATTGTTCTCAGTGGAACATTCTTAAGTGAAATAAGTAGGAAAATATAAATATGGAATTTGGTCTTTTTAGTGTCTTTTGCTTCTGTTAATGAGTCAGAACTTTTAATTGCTTTTCAGGTATATCCCATCATTGCGAGTAACATTCACCTTCCCTCAGAGCCTTGGCATTATGGGTGGGAAACCTGGTGCCTCAACCTACATTGTCGGAGTGCAAGAAGATAGTGCTTTATACCTTGATCCACATGATGTTCAGCCGGTAAAACATCTAATTCAGTAGTTGACTAAAATTGATATAATTTTTAACCACATTCTTGAATGTCTATTATTACATTGACGTTTACAGCAGCATTGGGTCAAGTGATTTATTTATATTCTTCTCTTCTGGCATTGATCATTGTACAAGTTAAACTAATTGCTTTATGTCCCACTAGAAAATCCTGAATGCTTCTGATCACTGGCCACTTATATGACCGGACAGCGTTAACATGTCCATGAATTTACTTTACTGTTTGATTTTCTTTAGAACTTGTTAAGGAGCAAAAGATTATCCAGTAAAAAGGGCAATTAAGTGTTTCTTTTTACAGATTCACTAGCTCCTGATGTATTCAAACAGTTATAAAGGTGTTATAGCTTGGTGCAACTATTTGTTTGAAGTTGGAAATATGTGAACAAATGCAAGTCAAAATAGTAGAAATGAAAAATTTTGCACAAATTATGTCATGTATTGATGATCAATGCAAGCACTTATTTGAGGCTCACAAACTTGTGTCCACCTTCTCAAATGCTAAGTACATCTTCTCGTTGGACTTGGGCATTATATATGGTTGGTCTTTGCTGTAGTCTTGGAAGCACGTTCATGATATCTGTTTTCATAGAATTTGCTGTAGAATTCAAAACTTCAATCAACTTATAAACTTAATATGTTTAGGTATGACAAATCATTGAAACAAGGTTAAGAAAGAAGAAATCATTATTTTGAGTTTAATTCATGGTTTTGTCTTTGAATGATTTGTTGGGATTATTGCAACCACATTCAAATTGTTACTTATGCTATGCTATAGGTTAAATCTTGACTAAACTATGACTCAATTTAGTTTAAAATTAGCATGTATTGGACTATTGAAAGTTAATTGGGAGAATTAATTAATTGTGACAATGGTTATAATTTTCACAAATTGTTAGTTTCTCTACTCCAATATGTTGCCATATGTTACTGGTAAACATTCTATTAGTCAAAGTGCCCCCTAGAAAATCGGATCAGTGTGGGGAGGACTGACAGCTGCCAGCTTTCTGGTGCTATATGGGTGGCATTGTGAACTCTGTATCTGTTTGCTACTTATTGTGTAGCTCTGCCCTGTTTCTAAGAGATTAAATTTAGTCTCTCCCAAACTGCTCAAGCTTTCAGAGGGAGTTGGTGAACATCATTTCTTAACAAGTAGTGTTTGAGCGAGGATAATGGGTTTGAGTCCTTTTTTGCCCTATGTGAAAGCGCTCTATTACTCAAAGCATCCCCTTTATAGTTATATGACTATATGAAAGGACTAACCACCTACGCACATCAGTGCTATGTGGGTAGTACTGTAAAGTGGCTCATGTACATGTGCCACTTGCTGCAGCCTTTGTGGTGCCTTGAAGGATGAAATTGCATTTCTTCTAACAACTTAAGCTTGAAGAAAGTCGGTTTGCACCTCTTTCCATGCAAAATCATGGTGTATCTTATAGTGATTGTTTCTTTTAACAGAAGCCCTTAATTTTGCTTATCATGTGTTCTTAATTGATTTTTTCATTAAAACCTTTGGTTTTCATTTCCTTGCTTGGTCAATTATGTACAGTATAAGCAATGATTTAAAATATTGATTTTTCCTACAATTCAGTTCTGTGATATAACTCATTTTTCTATGGACATGCATATGTTTTACCTTGTATTTTGCATTAAACCATGATCAAATAGAGTTGATTTATACTCTCTACCAATTTATGCATTGAATTACTATTGAAATAGGTTATATCTGTTTTACTACTTTCCTCTAATTACTTGATGTTGTGCTCTCTTGGTCCATGAATTTTTCCTTTTAATGTTACTATCTGCATATTAAGCACATATTGATGGTGGAATTTATCAATAAGTATCCTAGTGCATTTGTATTAACTTGTTAGCTGGTTGGTCAAGTGATAAGGAT
Source organism: Mangifera indica (assembly GCF_011075055.1). Taxonomy (NCBI): domain Eukaryota; kingdom Viridiplantae; phylum Streptophyta; class Magnoliopsida; order Sapindales; family Anacardiaceae; genus Mangifera; species Mangifera indica. Next base: position 56,071 of record NC_058143.1, read on the forward strand.
TTCTGGAAGCATGAATTGATACGCATCAGTATTGATTTTATAGAAATGTGCATTTGATATTGAGTTTTTCTGTAGTGGCTGGGCATTGATTATAATCTTATATTGTTTTACTGAGTTGATTGTCGCAAATATCATCCTAACTGCAATTTGTTTAATTATGGCTGGTTGTCAGGTAGTCAATGTAAGCAGGGATAGTTTAGAGGTTGACACTTCATCTTACCACTGTGAGTAAGTGATTTTCTGGACCCTTGGCTTCTGACCTTATTTTTAGATTCTGCTTTGTATATATTTTTTTTTAACCTCTTTTTCTTCTTTAACAATTGAATATTTGCTCCAGTGTTGTAAGGCACATTTATCTGGGCTCAATTGATCCATCTCTGGCTATAGGATTCTATTGTCAAGACAAAGGTTTGCTTTCCTTTTGATTGAATTTGCATGGGGTGTTACTTTAATTTAGAACCAAGCTCTCGCTGATTTTAGCATGCTTTTTCTTCCCCTTTCTGGCTGGTAGATGCTTTTGATGATTTTTGCTCCCGGGCATCCAAGCTAGCTGATGAATCAGATGGTGCTCCCTTATTCACTGTAACTCAAACCCATAAAAAACCTGTCAACCATGGTGATGTCTTTGATCATACCAGTGGGATCCGAGAGGATGATTCCTTAGGTGCGGTGCTCATGAATGATTCAGAGGGCAATGCACATGAGGATGACTGGCAACTCCTTTGAGTGAAAATTATTGAAATTTGTTCATGGTTCTCACTGCTCATCTTATGGTGATGTTGGTGGTATACCAAAGTCTGTTGGCTTGTGTCACTGTTCATTATCCTGGAATTTGACAAATTCATGTGTAGAAAAGTAAATTTATTATGATTCTTTTCTCTTTCAATAACTCTTCTAGTTGTTAATACAACTCACCAAAAATATTCATGTTGTAAGATTAATACAAAGTATCCCATTTAAATTTGGTAGTTCAATATTTTGAGAGGTGCAAGTCTTTAATTCCTGCCATTCCATCAATTTGAGGGCACAACATGTGGTGCTGGACATTTTAGAATACAAGGCTGGCCTATTCTCTTATTTCATCACTTTTACACCTTCAAGATCTTGGTGAGGCAAACATGTTTATAAGCTTACAAGTAGTTTCCATACCTTTGCCTTCCCTTGAAGCATAGTTTATATAGAGCATAATCATTGGATAGATGTTAGAAATAAAGTGTTTCTAGATAATTTTATGCTCATCTTCAACCCAAATTGTGCAATCAAAACCCATTGTGTAGACATAGATATGTATGCCATCGATTTACTAAATGTGAAGCAAAAATGTCTTTATTATGTATGTGACAGTCGAACTACTTGAAAGAAACCCAGCTCAAACTTAGCTAGAAGTTAGTTTGTTCTTAGCCAAAAGGCGATGTTCTAAACAAAGTTAAAGACATTAGCACATGGCATCCAGAGTCTGAGTTCGTTCTAATAGATCATTCTTAATAATCAAAGTGACAACAGCCGACTACATGGCTTAATAACCGATAAGAAAAAGTACATATAGAGGCCATCTCCAACTATTTACTTTAGTACCCAAAACCAAAAGTCACAAATTTTTAAGGCATAATACATCTCATCTCTAACAAAAACACCCAGATCAGATGTTATAATTAACTGTTAATCTAACTTGAAGTCTCTTAATCTATCTTAATTAGATAAGGATGTGAGAAGCAGAGTATGGGAAGCCAGAAAAGCCAGCAGGCATGTGCACATGAGTCCACTTTGTGTTACCATTCTTATTATCTCTCTCCATTATGAAAGCTCCCTCTCCTTCACATTCACTGCATGTTGCTTCAGCTGATGATGATGATGTCCCTCTACTTCCATTTCCAGTCATCACAAACATCCTCTGCTCACACTTATTATTACCTTTGGCAAAGTCTCCAAGCCTGGTAACACTAACACATGGAGATGTCCCAGTTATGGTATTGGGAAGTCCAACAATTGAACTCACCATTTTCCATTTCCTCTCCTCCTCTTCATACTCTTTTGCAATTAAATTCACTTCCCCATGTCGTTGTTGCTGCAATATTAGTTGCTCTTTTGACAAGAACCACAGACAGTGGCATTGCTTTCCCTTGGTGCTGCTATTATTGGAAGCAATTGGAGTTGTGGTGCCTCTGGGGCTAATACTAGGAAACGGCCAAACCCCAGCAACTTTAGACCAAATCCCAGTTGCCGGATTATAACATTCAGCATCAGCCCTGAATCTCCCTTGGCTTTCAGTGCCATAGCCACTCACAACCCAGAATCTGTCATCACCATCCCAAGACATCCCTTGACATTCATCTCTTTCCTCTTCCATTTCAGGCAACATCCTCCACTCATCAGCCTCCACATCATAAACTTCTGCTGATTTTAGAGCATTCTTCTGATTGTCATGCCCTCCTGCCACATAAACTTTACTCCCCCCAACCACCGCACAAGCAAAGAAAGAACGGGCAACTAACATAGGGGCAGCACGCCTCCAACTGGGGCCTTTAACCATGTCAAGAACATACACATTAGGAACTGGTTCAAGTGTTGCAGGGTCCCAACCACCTAAAAGCAATAGCTTTCCACGAGATTGAAGTGTAACACACTGACAAAACATTGGAATTCCCCATGTTTTACTATTACCTGAACCAAACTTTGGCCTTATCCTTTGCCATGTTTGATTGTCGCAGTTATAAACACTCAGTCCATATTGAAGTGGGCTGTTGTTAATCTCTTGAACTTGTTGTTGTTGTTGATGGCGGTGGTCTTGTTGCTGTTGGTCTTCATCTTCTTTCTTGATGTTTCCGATTCTTGGAAACTCAGAAACAACAAGAGTTGAATCTTCTTCTTCTGCTTCTCCCTCTAAGTGTGGACAGGGAGAAGGAAGAGGCTGGATTTGGCAGACAAGTTGTTCAGCAGTGCCAGATTTAATCCTTTCCTGATAAAATGAAAGGCTAGAGAGCAAATTTTGCCAAGTGTGGCAAACTGATTTCATATTGGAATGGAATTTATACGGGACTCTTATTAAACACTCCATGGCTATCTCATCAGGTAGGCCTGGAATCAAGTTCCTGTCTGCAAGTTGTGTCATTTTGAAGAAAGAAAATATATATATCTATCTTTGTAAAAAACAAGAAATTTCAAGAAGAGCAAGGAAATATATATGTTAGTGAGAATCAAGAAGGAGGATCATGAATTGAGTGTTCAAGTTTTAGAAGGATGAGGGTTCCAATATATGATGGCATGCATATATAAGCAAGGCATAAAAGAGAGAGAGAGGTAATGAGGTTGACCTGCGGTTGGGGATTGGATTAGCATTGGGTTGTGTACAGTTCAGGCTTTTTGTATCTTTGTGTACAAATTATTACAGAAATGGTAACAACAATATTAACCTTCTTCCCTTCACCCAGTCATATTAATAGTACCACCTAAAGACAAATCTCGCACCAATCAAGCATGAAATGAATACTTAGATATATATATAGAGACATTTATATTATCTATGTATGTTGTTTGAAAATGATAATAAAATATTCATTAAATAATTTATGAACTGATAAATTGTTAAAAAATTTTAGGTTAGAATACTATAAAAATATGATAAGTTCGGTATTGCGTTATAATACAAAGTCTTGCTAAGCTAAAATGTAATCCCATGTTGTGAAAGTGGAGAATGAGTTGCAGCCACTCAGAACTCAATAATAAGTACTTCATTAAAGCACTTTTTTCATTTAGTTGTGTTTGTTTGCATCAGTCCTCTTCATCTCTTTATGACTTTATCATCCATCACTCCATCAGTTCTACACACAATAAATTCAACCCTATCCAACCTAATCTCAATTTACATTACAAATTTATACTAAAAAAAAATCATAATATGAATACTAATATAGATATTACAACATGGGTTGATAAATTAGTTTTTTGAAGACGGAATATGAATACTAAAAAAAATCATAATATGAATACTAATATAGAAACAGTGATACAACACCATTGCTACTTTTATTGCCTTTTGAAGACGGAATTTTGGTCAGGACGAAAAGCTAAAGCTGCCAAACCATAACAAGTGTAGGTCCATGTGGAAAAAGCATAGCAGTATATTGGAATCATGTTGCAAAACTTCTAGAACTACAAGGCACGCAAGCGAGCAGCACATTGTCTTCTTTGCTTTGATTCATAATAAGGATGGCAAGGGTAAATGTCCAGTCCTCACTCAACATTTACGCATGTTCTTGAAGTTGTGGCTGACAGTGGAAAATAGAGATGGGCGGCAAAGTAGAGAAAGTCAAAATTAATTAAAGTGTGAATTATGCGGAGTTTGGCAGCGTGCTTGACCTGGAAGTAAACTGAAGTAAGTTTGATTTATGTAGAAAAAACTGACGAAGTTGGTATGTATATGGACAAGACTGACTTACACATGAAACTCAAGAAATTAATGGTAGCCACAAATCTTACTCACACGTTATGTTATAATTAAACATTTTTTTTTTTTGTGGAATATTTGGTCAGTCAGTCTTGCCATTATTATTTATGTTTAATTCGTAACACTAAAAGAAAAGTAGAAACACGAAAAATAAAATAAATTTTTTTTATTTATTTTATAATATAACTCAGTTTGCTATTTATAATATTTTAGTTTTAGGACTTTAAAGAATTCTAAATAAATAAATAAATGTATATTCATAAAAACATAAAATAAACTCAGCAATCTAATGCATCAACATTATATTATATATATTTATGATCCTTTCAAAGAAAAAAAGGTAACAAAAATTAAGAAAAGTTTATAAAAGATGGATTTTATATTAGGTAAAATTAAATTAATACAAATAGTGAGATTCAGAATAACTTGTGGTGGGGGGGTCATCTCACTAGTTATTATTTACTAAAATCCCAACCCCAACCTTAATTTTTGATCGATAACAATGAATTAATTTTGTATTAGCTAGAGTTTGTGTTTAGGTTGAGAATTGTTATATGTATCTATATTAAGTCTCTCTAATCTAATTTAATGGGTGTTTGGATTTTTTTTATAATTTAAGGTGTAAAGACTTGAATTCTAAAGAAATGTTCTAAATTACAAAACAAACATTTTACTAGTAAAATAGACGTTATAAGTTACAAATGGGTATTTTGCTCTTACTTATATTATTTTGTGTTGCTCTGTTTATTTGATTTCTTTGGTTTTTTTTTACATAACAAATATCGCTAGCAAATTCATTGTAAATTAAATCTCTTTCATGAAAAATTAAATCAAAGTTCTGTGAAGAAGGATTTAGATGTGAATTTTAAATAGTATTTAAAGTCGGCACCTAAGAAATAAATATAAATATAAATATAAATATATTATATATTGTTGATGAGAAAGAGCCCACAAGAATTCTGTACTTGTTAAATGGCCAACTAAGTGGGGACAAGAATAAAGGAGAAAAAACCTAAAGCTTATACTTGTAGAACCACTCACTGTCTATGTCTTTCTCTTTCTCTCTTTCTTCTTTTTATTATCATGTCATGTGGACACACTTTCCAATCACTTTAGTTGCTTATGGTATTCAACTTCGTTGCTGTCACTTATTTTTCTAGAAGAGTGAATTTTGTTTTTTTTTTTTTTCAATTAAAGAGATTAAATTTTCACTTTTTATAATAAAAATATTAAATTAATCACTTTGTTTCTAAATAATTATAATTGTATTTGTTTAATATCTTTAATAAAAAATCATGAATTTTTAATTTTATGGTATCATTATCTTTATTTTTATTTTTATTTTTATCACATGATTATTGTGCATTCTACTTCACATTACAAGTTAAAGTTAATTTATGCACGTCCAAATTGATTTAACTTCATGTTTGTTTATTTAAGAGAAAGAACAGAATTAATACCTCTAACTGATCAACTGGGGAATCAATTTGGTGACACTTTGGCAAATTTTATCTGTTTATAGAAATTACCAATAACAAATAATAATAATATATGGGGCCCTTGAAAATAACATATATAGATTTATTCATAATTAAAAATATGGAATTATATGTGTTGATCTTTATTATTGTAACCCAATTTCCAAAAAGCAAAAATTGTTTCTAGAAGAATTATCCTACAAACAAAGTAGCGGTTGAGATTCGTTCACCTTTCAAAATTCCAAAAGCAAATTGTCCTTAAGAAAATGCCATATTTAGGTATGGAGCCTTTGAAAATAACACATTACCTTATAATTTTATTGATGGCATGGCATGGTTGGTTATGCCGAAACTAGATTCAATCGTAGTCACGTATAAATTATGGCATATCAAATTATTGATTAATTCAAATACATAATTAATTAAGTTAAAGGTTATAGAAAAATTTAAATAAGTCATGCTTTTGAATCCATACGGTTTCTGAAAAGAGTAATATTATTTGTATACACTTTTAAATACATATATAATATGTTATTATATAATTAAATATTATTTTATTTTTGATTTAAAATCATTCAATTATTTATATACTCAAAATAGATACATATAATTTTATTGTTCTAAAAACATCAGTGATAGATTTTTCTTCCCTAAAATATTCTTGAATAACGATTTTTAACAGATAAAATTATTGTTGTAAAGAGATATTCTACTCAATTTATCAAATGTTATTGAACCCAATTAAAGGTTCAATAACCCAAAAATCATATACTATTTACTTATATTATAACTTGTTAAATATATTAGATTTATTGATTACTTTAAATTCATTCATAAATTGTTATTAAACTATTTAATTACACCAAAATCATAATTAATAATAGCCCATACGAAAATGAATTTAGAGCAGGCATGGCATGCATGAATATGGACAAAGATGAAGCATTGCCGTCCTAGGATGCATCTTATTAACATATCCTTAATTCATCGATAAAGGTTATGTTTGTTATTTATTTTGTAATGACTAATTAAACTGGGGTTTGGCTGGCTGGCTGGCTCTACCCGTGAAAAGCATGTATAGAATGGGAATGCGATAGTTTTCGAGATTTGGACTTGGGAGAGGAGTTGCAATTGCAATCACAAGTGCCGTATTTTTTGGACTATCCAATTCCAAAACAATCATAAATTGATGCTAGCTAAAAATGAATGCATTCTCATCTCTTCCTTCTCTACACGTAACAATGGGGGCCCTTTCATCCCAAACTCACTCCTTTTTTCTTTCAAGGCCAACACTTGAAATTTATGTTATTATTTATAACTTTCTTTGAAAATTTTTTATTTATAAGTAACATATAATCCAATAACATATAATAATTAGTTATACCAACTATTATATTATAAACCACAACAAATAGTTAGTTAATCCAATAACATATAATAATTAGTTATATTATATATTGATTAAATATTTTATTTATAAGTAAGATAATAGACATATTATCTACACATAAATTACTTTACAATACAATAAGAGAATTCGTTAATAATAATTATCATTGTTTTTCTTCAATTCTCATAGACATAAATAACATTACAACAAATATAAATTATAGAACAATAGACAGAGTTATTTTAAAAACGTCATTTTGTTTGATTATTTTTAATCTTTTACACCAAATCACACTCATGAGACATGATATGATATATTTCCCATTTGTGTCATTTTCAGCATCAACACTTTACTAGTTGTTAATCAATTAATTAATTAACTTTTATCATGCTAATCATCATATATTATATTTGTTGATGCTTGTCCCATTACGTACAATGACTAGATAGCAACCAAACCAAGTCTCCATTAACTGCAATTGAGACGTTTCTTCCCTCCCTCGTCTACTTCCAGCAGATATAATAACCGTGAGGAACATGCTTATATTTAGCAAAGAGAATTAGGCAACCTAGCTCCGCTTGCTTCAACATTATATAAGTTAGATAATAATAAGTAATACTTATATTTAGCAATCTTTTTATTAGAGGCAGCGAATAGGGCTTCTTACGTAAGCATATTTTACGTTACAAAGATTTTATTTATAAACCATCGAAAATTAATACAAGACAACAAATAAAGTTGAACGTAAACATTAACTTAATTTTTAATATAAAACAATAACAAATCAATCTTTTTCAAATTTTGAACTAACACGGGTCTTCTGCGTATAAAAAGAACATTATATATAGAAGATATATTAAAAAAACTCATTTTTTTAAGTGTCTTGACATTCATGGCAAGTAATTACATGCTTAACAAAACAAACTCCATAACCATAGTCCATACAATAATAATAATAATATTACACTACTAAATCTCTTCTTTAATGCAAATATATTTTATCATAAGAGTTTATTCAATGTGTCTATATATGAAATAATATATGTATAATTGTTGATCGTCATATGTATATGCTTTTTTAAATACTTCCCTAAATATAAGTTAAAGATGGTAGAGACAATGACCATTGAGACCCAAAAGAAGACACGAAAATTAAATTTATTTATAAAAGATATCGTTTTATGCTTGACTCTTCGCAATTTCTCTTCATAATTTCACCATATAGATCAAATAAGTTAATTGGTTGTTAGTAAAGGTAGATATCAGGAAAACTATATAATATTTGTATATGAATTACAAATCCATAGGGTTTGACTTGTTTGAAATAAACTTCCCTAAATTTAGAGTTAGACACTCGAACATGAGTTAAAGTTTTATATATATAAAATTTTTATCACGGCTTTATTTTATTGCATTTTTTTTTATTATATAGTACAACTTAAATTTTATTCTAAACTAACTTTGGCAAGATTAGACTTCGAAATAGGTTCGGAACAAAAATTAATACCCAAATGGATTGAATCAATCATTGTTTTTCTAATTCCTGTTAGGGTTTGGTCACTTGAATCGTATCTCTGGCAACATTTACATACTTTGAAAGTAGTTTGTTGATTTTGTTCCTCTTGCGTTAGGATTTAGAAGTAGCAAGTTAGAATTGTTGGCATATTTTGGGCGTCCTGGGATTACCTGCAAGCCCAATACCAAGCCCATTCTGTGTAAACCAGCCTCAACCAAGCCTAAGCCTAATCATGACTTCCCGCGTCCCTCTTACAAGCATAATAATGTTTGCAATATTCAACCACCAACTAATTTTTTTATTTAGAGCTGGACCAGGTCTTGACCCGATTAAAGAGTCGGTTTGATCCACAGGATACACCAGTCATAATTAAAATGAGTCTTAGACAAACTTATGTTTGGACCAATCTGACTTGGAGCTTTAGTTATAATTCAAATCGGATCTGTAATTAGTTCCCAATCAGACCAAAATTGAAGCAGTGTAATGATAAGGGCCATGTGAGGTAGGTAGACATATATGTTGAGCTAATATAATTATGTGTATCTATTTTATGTATATACAAACACACACACACACACACACACATATATATATATATATATATACACACACATTTATTATATATTATCAAATGATTGAATAATTTTAAATTAAAGATAAAATAATATTTAATTATATAATAACATATATATATATTTATATATAAAAATTAAATACACATAAAATTATTCATATTTTGTGTATACGTAGTGAGAACCTGAATTTCAAGTCTTCTTAAGACGGAGGAGGAGACTTGATCGTTCCAAGTCAACTTTATTAATTTCTCTCTTGCAAAATTCCAAGTCTCTTTGTGTCATCTTCCGCGTATAAATTTTTTTTTTAATTATGTATAGTTATCAACAACTTTAGCCCGCATTATTCATCTAAATAAAAATGTGTATACATATATAAAACTTACCCTTATCAAGGGAAGTTAATATCAGTATACATCAATTCACTTGGTAAATAATTGATATTAAAAACAACTTGTGATATGAAATATATATCCTGTTCAAACTTAAACTCGATCAAACTTTTGATTTACGGGAGGGTCATGGTCAACCAGACAAAGATGATGCTGGAAACAGGAAGAAAATATAAGAAGACAACTCCACGGCCGGTCTGGCACCTAGTATGAAATGATGCCCAAATTGGATGTTTTTGGTGAATGCTAAGTTGGACCTGTACAAATCTTATTAATTGCTCATCAATCATGCCGTATCTTTCTACATCTTACATCCACAGATGATTCAAATATTCAACTGCCATTTCTCTTAATTTTATACAAAGTCTTTGTGGGTCTTTTTCATACATACTTCTCCATATTTACTTGTAGTAGTGGTATATATCACTTGGGAAGGTATATATGTGAACTAATTTAGGCCTAGATACAAGCTAAGTCAAGTTTGGTATGAATGATTTGAGTTTGGTTTAATAGGTAAAAGAATAATTCAAATCTGATTAAAATTTATCGAATTGGTCTTGAAAAAAGTTCAAGTTTAACTTGAGGGAGAAGTTGGAAGCTTGCAACTTGACTGAAGTCTATAACTTGAATTCATTGATCAACATAAAAACGTCATGGTTTTATTAACTAAGAAAACAATTTAATATTTAATTAAAACGATATTATTTTGATATTAATAAAAAATATTATTTTGTTGATCATTCAACTAAATTATGAGCAAGCTCGAATAGATATAAGCCAAAATCCTCCTTAGTCAAATTTAACTAAATTTTTTGTTGAGTCAAGAACTTAATTCAAGCTCAGTTAATAAAATTTAGAATTTTTAAATGGGAAAAAGACTATTTCCCACCTATTTTTTAAGTCTATCTCAAACTGATACCCACGGGAGATAAAAAACATTTTCTCTCATCCATGACCTAACTGCCGTCCAATTTCTCAATTAGAGACAGGGGCAAAATCGATATTTTACTGTTTAAAACCTCAAAACTTTAAAATTTTATCATTTCCCCCCTCCAAGTTTTAAAAACTAACAACTCAACCCATCCTCAAAGTTTAAAAAGTTTAGATTTCACCCATAGGGTTTGCTTCCTTCTCCGGCTACCATTGACGGCCGACGCATTCCAACGATCTTGCATCTCTGACTATAAATGACGACGAAACGTCGTTTAGATCTAGAAGAATAGACGAAGGATGACGCTTCGTCGTCCTTCGTCATCGCATCTAGACGACGTGACGAGTGACGAAGGATGACAAAGCGTTGTCCTTCGTCGTCTGGGTGGAGCGACGAAGAGATCGAGGAGATGAAGATCTCTTCGTCGCACCAGGAGAAGGAGGAGACCGGAGACGACGTTGGAAGACGAAGTTGAAGAATGAGGGTGAAATTGTTATTTTTTAAAGTTATGGGGGACGACTGGTTTTGAAAAATATGGAAACCCTAGGTTTGAGGGTGAAAATGTTAGTTTTTAAAATTTAAGAACTTTGGTTAAACATAAAATGTTAGTTTTTAAAACCTAAAGGGGGTGAAAAGTAATAAGTTTTATAACTTTTTAATATAAATAATAAAATATCGATGTTGCCCCTGTCCCTAACTGAGAAATTGGATGGTAGTTTGATCATGAGTAAAAGAAAAGATTTTTCATCTCTTATAGGTATCAGTTTGAGATAGACCTACAAAATGGGTTGGAAATAGTCATTTTCCCTTTTTAAATTTGAGATGGTTCGACGCAATCCATGCCTTTAATGTGAACTAGTAGGCATTTTTGAATATTACAACATAGACTTTAGCAAGCATCCATCATCATTGTCATGTGATAGCCTTTTTCCATCTCATCAAGAGGAGAGAAGAGAAATCATGTCATGTGACCTTTATCATCAAAGATTCTTTGCAGATTTCCGAGGTAATTAATTAAGCAATTAAATGCTAATCACAATCTTAATTAGTCAATTAAGCAAGTAATAAAAAGGAAAGCAAATTTCTCTATAATTAAAAATATTAAATGCCAAGAAACTGTAAAAAAAAAAAAAAAACTAAAATAATAAGAGATAAAATTAAGTAGAAAATATTTTCATCTAACCAAACCCTTGTTTGAAGTGTTGATGTTAGTTTGCAAAAATTAGATAGAGAAAATGTGGTCACATATAAATTCAAATTAAGTTAAACATGAATAAGAAATAGTTTGAACTAGACTTAAATTCAAACTCTGTTTAAACTAAACCTTTAATTAGCATAAATTCAATTCATTCAAATTAAATATATATTCAAATCTAAGTTAGCTCAATTTGAATTCATGCATATAAATTAGTTAAGTTTTGATTTAATTAATTAGCAGTAAAGCCATGTCAAGGGTGCTTAATCTTAAAAATAAAGAATTAATAATAAGTAATAACCCAATATGAAAGCAAAGAAAGGAAGAAGTTGTCGGTATGAGAAGGTTCCAAATAATAGAACGCGGTTACTAATGAATTTGATGCAGGAAGGACTTTAAGAAACTGCCAGTTTTTGGCTGGTCAACAACGCCAAAATTTTCTTCACTTAAATGACCTAACAGATAACAGTGCATTCAATGCGCAATATTTGATTATATACTTTTTTTTTAAATTTAATTTCTGTTTAATATTTTATTATTTCTGTTTGAAATTTGTCCCCAATACTACTAGAGAAATCATATGTATATATATTTTTAAATATGATTTTTCATATTTAATATTTTTTTTCAAATACCATGTATGACGAATTCTCGTAAAACATAGGAGAAAATCAATCATTATTAATTTTTTTACTTGGCATTGTTCATATAGTCTCTTGTTCAACACCTTGTGAAGGAAGAAAAGGGTTTCTTTCTATGTTCTCTAACACAAAACACCTTCAATTTATTTATTTATTTTTTTCAATCACTTGATAATTAATTTAAATGATAAAATTGTTATTTACTTTAACACTTTTAAATATATCATACATTGATAAAACATAAAAAAAATATTATATATAAATATTTCATATCATTTGAGGATAATACAAAAAAAAAATAATCTGCAAGTTTATAAACTATTAAAATATGTTTTAAATTATAAAATTTAAAACTGTGATAGACTCTTTGATTATAACACATATACTCTTTTATCAAAATATATTATATCTATATAATGAAAATTAAAATAGTTTGATGTATTTTGGATTGACATTAAAAGATTAATTAAATAGTTAATATGAAAATTTAAATTGTCAGACCTTAAAAATTGTATATTTAAAATAAATAATACATATTTTAGATTATAAAAATTCTAGGACAAAACCTATATAATTCATTGTAATGAATTAAACTATTACACCTAAATATTATGTATAAATATGGTCTCATTAAGGGGAAGTATTTAAAGATCACAACTTTTATCGCATTCATTAATAATGGATTATAATGATTAATGGTGATTCTTATTTACGAGACAAAATGAAAATGCTCAAACCAATAAATAATAAATATATAATTTTAAATGGGAACGTGGCATTTCATGTTGAATAATTTTCCTGTTTCAAACTTGCGGAAGGTAATAAATATGCTTTGAAAAACCTCTCCAAAAGCACCGCCCTGATAAATACTAAAGTAATCTCAGATCCAACGACTATATTAGACCTCTAATTTAAAGTCACCACATTTGAACCGCGCCGCGGATGGACTGGGTTGGGGTCCTCCGCTAGTTTCTTTATATATTACTATATTCTCTTGTTCAACAACTTCTGCACAATCAAAAACTTCACCAGTTGCTCACTGTCTTTCACATCCATTCCATATTCAGACAGACTCTCACAAGACAAGACAGGAAGTGTTAGATATTGCGTTCTTCGGAAAACACAAGACACAAGTTTGAGAGAGAGAGAGAGACACAACTCATGGCAGAAGGAGGAACAACATTGGAGTACACTCCGACGTGGGTTGTTGCTGTCGTCTGCAGTATCATCGTCATCATCTCTCTCTTCGTCGAACGCCTTATCCATTATCTTGGCAAGGCATGTTAATTCCTTAATCTCTCATCTCTTCATTTCTCATATATACATCACCAATCTCTTTTAATCCATCTTTAGCCATGCAGTTTTTGAAGAGAAAGAAGCAGAAGCCTCTTTTCGAAGCCTTGCAAAAGATCAAAGAAGGTATATAAATACATACATATCTATATGTATGTGTGTGTGTGTGTGTGTGTGTGTCTATATATATATATATTTATAGATATCATTTATTTTTATGTTAGAGCTTGAAAATTTTCGTGTATGTTGTGCAGAGTTGATGCTGTTGGGGTTCATTTCGCTGTTACTAACCGTGTTTCAAGGAAGTATTGCCAAAATCTGCATTCCAAAGGACTTAGCTGATAAATGGATGCCTTGCGATAAGCCTGAAGAAAGCAACAATGTTTCAACTACTTCCCATTATCAGTCCTTCTTTTTCTCCTTCATTTCACCTCATGGCACCGGCCGTCGGCTTCTGACTGAGGCTTCTAATACTTCTGAAGAATACTGCAGTGCTGATAAGGTAATTAAATTTTTATATGCAATTATAGTAGTTGACCGGATTTTTAACATATATTATGTTGCAAATGGCATGTTGGAAGAATTATTATTGAACCCAAGTAGAAAAAAGTTAAATTAATTTAATTACCTTGAAGAAATAATTTAGTTTCAAAGATTCTTGACGACGTGTTTGTGTTAAGACTTCCTCAGATTTTGACCATTCACATGGATGGTTTGATGTTTGCATTTGCCATTTCACCTTATACATGTGTTTTGAGAGAGAAATGAAAAAGATTTATTGGTAGTTCCACCTAACAGCTAGTTGTTCTTCTTCTTTTTCAGCTATGAAAATTAAAAAATGTGGATAAAGATGCTCTTAGTCATTGCAATTACCATTTTTGTGATGACTTTAAACGTTTTAAGACCATAGCAGATTGATTGTGCATAATACTGATATTCTATTCTAATCCCAAGTTACCAAACTGTCTGCAATAGGTTTAGCTCATTTTCCAAAAAAATACAGAAATAGTATATCTAGTTGGTAAGAATGCAGAAAATTACAGTCTTTCCAACCTCCAGGTCCAAATAGCTCCATCCATTATCTAAGATATTGTCTAATAAAGATACAATCAATCATGATTTTGTTTCTGAGCTTTGAAATTCAAAACGCATCTTAAGAGCTTACATGTCTTAGCATCCCAAACAATGTAGAATGCACATACTTAGTATCTTTCCAGTGTTTCGTTGATATGAGATTTACCAATGTGTTTTACAGTCTTTTGTCAAATGTCCACATATATAAATTAATTAATCTTCAAGAATGTATAAAATTTAGCTTTGTGATTGAGTCTCCATTGTGGGTTCACAACCATTTCAGAGTTGCAACATCTTAAAAGTTTCTTCTTACTTTGATTTAATTGACAGGGAAAGGCTCCTCTGTTATCTAACACAGCATTGCACCATCTTCACATTTTCATCTTTGTCCTAGCTGTTGCACATGTGACTTTCTGTGCTTTAACCATTCTTTTTGGAGGAGCAAAGGTAAGTTCATTTGGTATCCCTTAAGAGTTTGTTAATTTTCCAAAAGCTTTAATAATTATTGATAATAATATTTAAGTCTCCATGATTTAGATTCGTCAATGGAAACACTGGGAGTATTCTGTTTCAATGGAGGAATATGATGCAGAAGAAGGTTAAAAATATCTCATTCTAACGTACAATTGCTTAAGTTATAACTGCTTTAGTGTGAATTTCTGCTTAATATGCTAGTCTATGTTACTTTTGCAGCTCTTAAAACAAAGTATACCTTTGTCCGTGAGCATGATTTCATCAAGAGAAACTTTCGAGGTGTGGGGAAAAGTGCTTTTCTAGGTTGGTTGGTAAGTCATTTGAAGTCTAGTTCTCAAAATTCTTTGAACTAAATAAGTTACAGGAGGCAGCTTATTGATGCAAGGCATTATCACATTTACTTTGCAGCACTCATTTTTCAAGCAATTTTATGGATCTGTAAACAAATCAGATTATACCACTCTGAGATTAAGCTTCATTATGGTAAGCTAACTAGCAAATTTATCTACTTCCACTGATGTTCCTTTCATTAGTATTAATTAAGTTTACTACAGAACCATTGCAGGGGAAACCCAAAGTTTGACTTTCACAAGTACATGATCCGTGCCCTTGAATCCGATTTCAAGAAAGTTGTTGGAATAAGGTTAGCCAAATTCTTTCAAAACTTTCTACATCAAATGCTTCCAAATTTGATTCTTAAGCTTGCAAATTGATTGTTGATTGCATTCTGGCAGCTGGTATCTTTGGTTGTTTGTAGTCCTTTTCCTCTTGCTGAATGTTCACGGTAAGTCATTTTCGCATTAATTTTGCATATCAAACTGGTTTTTTGCAGTCTCTTGTCATTGTGGACCTGACACAAGAGCATAATTCTTATTTTCCTGTGCAGGTTGGCATGCCTATTTCTGGATAGCCTTCATTCCTGTCATTGTAAGTGATCTCTGAATTTCGGAATACATAATCGAATCTCACATAGGAGAGTTAACTCTTTTAAGTCCATCCTGAGAACTTTCAGTAGTTATACACATAAATTCAATCCTAAAATAAAATATTCTCAATTATCTGATTGAGACTAGGTAAACATTGCAAGTAAAGAAATGTAATTGATGTTCTGTTTCTGTCTTTCTCTGTTTTCAGCTTCTACTTGCTGTGGGCACTAAGCTAGAGCATGTAATCAGCCAAATGGCCCATGAGGTTGCTGATAAACATGTGGCCATTGAAGGAGACTTGGTAGTTAAACCTTCAGATCATCACTTCTGGTTTAACAGGCCACGCCATGTTCTCTTGCTCATTCATGTCATCCTATTCCAAAATTCTTTTGAAATTGCAGTTTTCTTCTGGATTTGGGTAAGATTGTCTTCTGAAATAGCCAATCTACTTCCATCTTTCAATTCACATAACAAAATTAATCCTGGAAAATTGGACTTTATATTACAGATTCAATATGGTTTTGACTCCTGCATCATGGGACGAATTGCTTTCATCATTCCAAGACTCGTCATCGGGTAAAATTTCTTCCCGATAATTCTATATGTTTACACAAAAATTTACTAATATATTCTAATGTAGCTGATTTGCAATTTCAGGGCATTTGTTCAGTTTCTTTGCAGCTATAGTACCCTACCACTTTATGCACTTGTCACACAGGTGAGTTAGGATAATAATTCTGTAAATTCTGTCATTTATATATATGATGATTCCAGTTTGGCTGACAAAGTTTATTGTTGTTGTACTTGTAAAATGAAGATGGGAAGTTCATTTAGCAAAGCTATATTTGATGAAAATGTGCAACAAGGACTTGTTGGATGGGCTAAGCAGGCAAAAAAGAACATAGGCTTGAAGAAGGCTGCCAACAATGGCTCTACCCATGTGTGGCAGAAGCAGACTTCTCCCATTGCAGTTCAATTGGCAAAAGTCAGTGATGACCAGATGCAATCTAAAATGCAAGAGGGCAATAATGAAGGAGAAATTACGCCAGAAAGAAATGGATGCAATGGAGCCCACAAATGAAGAGCCTAATTGCCATGTTGATCTCCCCTGAAGCTATGGCTTAAAACTCAGTCAATGCTTTCACAGTATATATGTAGCTAATTGAAAAAAGAAAAGTTTTCTCAAAATATTGTATGCTAATTTTCTAAATTAAGAAAGAAAATTTAAACTCAAAAGTATAAAGGGTGTCTACAAATTATTCCATTCTTATTAATTATGAATGTGCAATTTGATGCTTTTAATTTGTTCTTTTGAATATGACTTTAAACCACCAAAGAAGGACAGGTGAAGAGTACACCAACTTTATCTGCTTTAAAATAGCCAAACAAACAAAGGCTGCATTATTTTAACTGTAGTTAGGAATTGTACTATTCCAAGATAACCATTAGTTCAAGCAACACATCCTAGTACAAGGGCATGTATTTGAAACTTGTTAATAATATAACAATATCAAACTCTTAATTTACTTACTCAGTGTAATAACAGTAAAGTTAATCATTAAATTTGAAGTTAAGGTTTATCGTTTAAAAAGAAAACAAAGAACTTATCAGTACATAGTGCTAGCAGTGGAACCCACAGATATTCTAACTTCAGCAGGCTTATCATCAATCACTAGTGACCAATTTCTTTCAAAATATATGTATTTGTGAAGGAAATATTACAAGGAAAGAGAAGAGAAAGTTAAATTTATTAATGGCAAGTGAAGGAATAGGTGTTGAGAACAGTCCAACATGGGCTGTTGCTATAGTTTGCAGCTGCATCGTTGTCATTTCTCTGGCTTTTGAACGCTCCCTTCACTTCCTCGGCAAGGCAAGCCATGCTCTTTCTTGTTTATGAGTTTTTTTTCCCACTATTCTTGCTGTTTTGTTATTCATGATATTGATGATGATCTTTGGAATTTTCTTCGAGTACTGATTTGTATATCGTTCTGTAGTTTTTGAAGAGAAAGAACCAGAAATCTCTTTATGAAGCCCTGCTAAAGATCAAAGAAGGTATATATCTTCGTCTTTTTTCTGCGAACACCTAAAAATTCATAAAATTTTGTCTTTTAACAAATTAAACTTGAATGTCAGTTAAAACACTGCTTGATTATGTTGATGTTACGCGATGCAGAGTTAATGTTATTGGGGTTCATATCACTGCTCCTGGCCGTGTTTCAAAGTATAATTACTAATAGGATCTGCATACCAAAAGATTTAGCAAATAAATGGCTGCCTTGCAAAAACAAGGAAGAAAGCAAACATCCTAAAACTACTCTCCACTTTGAATCCTTCATTTCTCCACACCGTCTTCTCGCTGAGGCCTCTACCTCTGCAAATAAGTGTACTCTAAAGGTAAAACATATATACACTACTCACATTAATTTATTTAGAAGCATGCTATCTTTGTAAGGTCTAACACTTAATTATCTTCTTACTTGATTAAACAAACAGAATGAGGTGCCTTTGCTATCTACAAAAACACTGCATGATCTTCACATATTTATCTTCATTCTAGCTGTCGTGCATGTAACTTTCTCAGCTCTAACAATTCTAATTGGTGGAGCAAGGGTAAGCTAATTCACACCTATCTTTAAAACATTCTTTACCAATACTTGATTATAAAAAATAATGTTTGCGTTAGAAATAAGGTTTGTCCAGGTTTTGCTTTTGGGTTTTATCAAGCTATTTAACCAATTTTTTGGTATCATTGCCGATCAATGTGGGATACTCATACGTATCCAACATCTCTTATGTGGTTTGTCAATATGGGATTTAACCAAAGGTGTTACATTCATTTCGTTATGGGACACTAGTTTTCTCTTATTATTACCAAACGATGTAAGGTTTACATACATACCAACATCTCTTTCATGTTTTATTTACGTGAGATTTGTGTAGGAGTGTTATATTCACCCTCTTACAAGATTCAACATCTTCGTTAAGGTTTTCCCCATCAACGTTCAAAGAGACACAAGGAGTAACTTTAATACCATTTGTAACATTTTGGTCTAATGACCAAACTCATTATTAAAGTGTTGTCGTTTTGGATACATTTTAAACCAGTTTTATTTTATCATTCCCAAGTATGTCTCCCAATTATACTTCTAGTTATTTAGCTTCAAATGTTCATTTAGTTATTGCTAAAAGAATAGGTTCTTCTACCGTTTAGATAAGTCGATGGAAAAGCTGGGAGGAATCGGCTTCACAAAAAGAACATGATGCCGGAGACGGTAATGATCATGAACTAATTTACCAATGTGTTTTAATCCCAGGGTCCAAAATTTGACCTATTCTAAAATGTACAACTTTACAGTGTATTAAAATTCTGCTGTGTATATATAGATGCTTGTGCTATTTGTGCAGCTCCACAAACAAAGATTACACATGTCCATGGGCATAATTTTATCAAGAGACATTTTGTGGCTATTGGAAAGAGATATGATTTGTTGGGCTGGCTGGTATGTCATCATCCGAGAGCACTCTAACACACTTTTGGGTCAATTGAGTACACAAATAATATGTAATTGAGTGATTTTGAATTAATATAAAATAACACCCAATCATACATCCAATTGTGTATTTGAAAGTGTGTACATATAATATTGTTCAATTACACCATAAAATTTGATCATGAATCATGTCTTGTCATCAGCATTCATTTGTCAAGCAATTCTATGGATCTGTAAACGAGGACGATTATACTACTCTTAGACGAGGCTTCATTAAGGTAACTTTTATTTGGCAATAATTTCTTCCTTTCTAGTTCCATGAAGCGATTTTCTTCAGTTTTTATAACATTTTCTTGCAGAATCACTGC
Organism: Mangifera indica; assembly: GCF_011075055.1. Lineage (NCBI taxonomy): Eukaryota > Viridiplantae > Streptophyta > Magnoliopsida > Sapindales > Anacardiaceae > Mangifera > Mangifera indica. Next base: position 76,256 of record NC_058143.1, read on the forward strand.
AAAGGGAACCCAGAATTCAATTTCCACAAGTATATGATGCGTGCTTTTGAAGCTGATTTTAAAAAGGTTGTTGGCATCAGGTTAGCACTATCGGGATCATATGCTATTTAATCAGTCTTATCTTATCATCTTTTGGGATTTGCATAGAGATGTTAAATTACAAACTGCATTGTTGCATTAGCCTTGTACTTAGTTAATGGATGTGTCCTACTAATTTTTTCTTGCGCCACCATTATTGCAGCTGGTATCTTTGGTTATTTGTGAACGCTTTTTTCATATTGAATGGTAAGCTATCTCTTAGATTTTATAGTTGATTCAGTATATCAATTCTTCTAATCATATTGACTTGCACTGTCTCTTTCTTGTGCAGATTGGAAAGGCTACTTTTGGGTAGCAGTCATTCCCTTTATTGTAAGTTCTTAATTCGATTTTTTTTGTTCTTTCAGTATAAACTACGGAATCTAATTGGCAATATGTGGCTGCCATTTTCTGTTTCAGCTTCTTCTTGCTGTTGGCACCAAGTTGGAGCACATAATCACCCAATTAGCCAATGAGATTGCTGAGAAACATGAGGCCATTGAAGGAGACTTGATAGTTAAGCCTTCAGATGACCACTTCTGGTTTCACAGACCCCGACTCATTCTCATTCTCATTAAGATCATCCTGTTCCAAAATTCTTTAGAAATTGCATTTTTCTTCTGGATTTGGGTAAGATTATTACCAAAATTCTCACATGATTAATCACATATCAGCTTTCTAATCATCGGTCTGTATTTGATGAGTAAATGTTTCATAGTTCCAATACAAGTTCCACTCCTGCATTATGGGACAAGTCGATTATATGGTTGCAAGACTGATCATCAGGTAAAAATCATAACATAAATTTTTTTCTTGATATTTTCGGGGTATAATCTGTCCGAAATTTTCCTATATTTTCAGGGTGTTTGTTCAGGTCCTCTGCAGCTTTAGTACTCTACCTCTTTATGCACTTGTGTCACATGTAAGTAATTTGATTATTAATGTTGGGTTTTTCTGCATCGATCAGGAAAGGGTCTACGTGTTAGTGTAAACGTGTGAGGGCAAGTACTAGCTTTTGGGTCATGAGAGATCCAATACCACTTAACAATGGAATCAGAATTTGGTTAAAACAACTCCACCCAAGAGTGACTGGTTGACTTAAAAGTCTAACTAGTAGCTTGTTGCTAGTGGTTGATTAACTTAAAAGTCCAACTAGTAGTTTGTTGCTTCTCCGGATGGCCCGATGTGTTGTCCCACATCGGTTGGGAAAAACTCGTTACTTCTCGAAATAGCTCGATGTGTTGTCCTACATTGCTTGGGAAAGGAACTAGTTGTGAGGGCAATTAATTATTAGAGTTAATCAAAATTTCATTTTGGTTGTAATATGTTGGCCCAATTGCCTGGTTTCATCGTAGTTTTATTTTTAGATTTTGCAATCCAAAATATTTATTGACAGTTTTAAGAACTCATGAGTTATTTAACAAATCTTGTCTTAAAATTCCTAAGTGATTTGAAATATTCATACATACTTAGCATATCTCATGTTTTATTGATGTAAAATTTGCCTAGAGTGTTATATTGGTGCATTCCTTAAACCGTTCTTGGCAAATTACTAAGGATTTTTGTTGTAATATTCGATGTAAAATGATCAAAGATGGGGAGCTCATTCAACAAAGATGGAATCTTCGATGAACCTGTGCAAGAAGGCCTTGTTAATTGGGCAAAGGAGGCAAAGAGGAATATGGCTATGAGAAAGGCTGCTAAAATTGACACCAACCTTGTGAATAATATGGCAGGTTCTTCGTCTGTGACAGAACTTGAGTTGGGAAAAGTTGATGATCATGAGGACAAGGAATTGTCCAACATATTCGATGGATCAGATGGCAATATAGGCGAACATGAAAATGAAGAACCGATTGAAAGTTTATGATCTACGTTCAAGCTATATATTTGCTCAAAAACTTATCAAGATCATAGGAACTTTGATGAACAGATTTATTGTTCATTTTCTCCATGGTTGAAAGTATGTAGTTTCTTTTATAGAACTTCTGAAAAAAACTGTCCAAATGTGACAGCAAGTTTGATTAAGATTAAGACCAAAAACTGCTGAAAGATTTACAACCAAAAAAAAAAAAAAAAAACTGCTGCTTGAAAACTGCCCCATTTGAAGATGTCTCACACCTTGCAGGCAACAGCTGATAATTTCAATCAATTTTCAGCGAACCTGACCTTTATTAGTTCAGAACACTTGTTCTTTGGGATGTTGTAATATTTTGGTCTCGACCTACTATAAAGATACTGTCGCTTTGGATATATGACTCATCATGTTGTCGGGATGCTATTGAAAGTTTGTCTACCTTGGATATGCAATCTAAACGTGTGATTTGACTTGGGGGTGTTGCAAAGTTCTCCAAAGTATACTCAAACTAATTGTACAATGCATACATGTTAAGAATATATATGGTTAAATACCCGAGTAAAGACCGGTAGAAAGAAGGTTAAAAAAAGTCTAAAATTGGAAGAAACATAACTGTTGATCAAGTAATGATATCAAAGGACGCCCAGAAATTAATAGCCAACACAAATTAAATAGAAGCGTTGGTGGCTAATTAAATTTTCTTCTGGGAAAAGATACAAGAGAAAGCTAGCCCTGGCAAGAGATCGATGTCTGGTGAAGGGGCAACGTTAGAGTACACGCCAACATGGATTGTTGCCCTCGTCTGCACTGTTATGGTTGTCGCTTCAATGGCCGCCGAACGCTTCCTCCATCACCTCGGCAAGGCAAACATTCTAACTTTTGTTTCATAAATTCTACATTATTCAAAGCTGATTCCTTCGTACATTGTTTTCCATGCAGTTGTTGAAGAGAAAAAACCAGACTCCTCTATTTCAAGCCTTGCAAAAGATTAAAGAAGGTCAGCAAAATCAACAGAGCATTGCAATGCAACCTGTAACTTTTTTAATGGTAATTGAATTGTTGCTGTCTGCGGATACATGCAGAATTGATGCTTCTGGGATTCATCTCATTGCTACTCACAGTGTGCCAAAACGTAATTTCTGAAATTTGTATATCAGAGACATTGGCGAAAACATGGTTGCCTTGTACAGAGGAAGAAAAACAGACATCCCATTGGACGACGTCACACCTCGACTCCTTATTCTCTTCCTATGTTGCTGGTCATGGGGTCGGTCGTCACCTTTCTTCTAGACCCTCCACCACTAATTACTGTGCTAAACAGGTAATTTACTATCCATCATTACCATTTCGTCTCTTCATCCAACATGAATGCTGACAAAATTTAGTGGGTGTCGATTAAGGTTCTTTTATACAAACTATAAAATTGTCCCTTCACGTCTAATGCAAATGATATATACACAAAGTACGTAAGGGATACTGAGTATGTATAAAGAACACAAAAGGGGTTTTAGGTTATAAAATCGACAAACTATATGTTAAAAATTGACAATATATATATTAACAATAGCTCAAACTATTATATGAAGAAATAAATTTTACTAAATCATTTATATAAATTGATATGGTAACATGTGATTGGGTGATTTAAATTGAAAGAAAAAATAAATAATCACATAACTTAATTTCATGTTGTTCCCTTAGTTTGTTTAAATAAATTAATAAATGATATCAAGTTATTTTGTATAACCTCTCGAGAATAATGAGACAAGCCTAATTATAAATTCTTAAAAGAAGGTGAGATTAGACTATTAAATCAGGATGTTACAAAATAATAAAAGACAAAATTTTGTAATGACTGAGAACATTATAAACCATAAACTATCATCAATAATTGTAATTTGAATTTAGAAAATATGCATGTTCTATGAGTACAAAACCATAGCCTTGACCTTGATATTGAACATCTTTTAAAATTTAACTAATTTATTCTTATTTCCTCGTTTCAATTCACAGGGTAAGGTACCATTGTTATCTACCAGAGCATTGCATCATCTTCACATATTTATCTTTGCTTTAGCTGTTGCACATGTGACCTTCTGTGCTCTAACTGTTCTTTCCGGTGGAGCAAAAGTAAATTTTTTTTTTTCCCCAATATTTTTTCATCCATTTGAAGCTCAAAATCCTTCAGAGAATTTTGTGGCGTATTCACTGAGTTCTTAATCCTTGGTTTAGATAAGTCAATGGAAACAATGGGAAGATGATATCGCTAAAGAATATGATCAGAAGAACGGTAATGTTTCCTAAAAGTTAATTAATGTATTATTAATTGCTTCAATCATAATTAGACTTTCATTAATTAATTTGCTTGTTTTTTACAGTTCTATATAAGTTTACACATGTTCACGAGCATGATTTTATAAAGGATCACTTTCAGGGAGTTGGCAAGATATATGCTTTCAGAGGTTGGTGGGTAAGTCATCAAAATATTCTTAACTTATCTTAATTAATCTTCTGCTTCATCAAGGCGCGGATTTGAGCTGGGCCAAGCATAGGACTGGCTCAAGCTCTACTCGAATCCATAACACATATTTTGAGCTTGAGTTTGTTCGAATTAGTGCACGATGTCACTAAAGTGTTGCCGTCAAGATAAATAGTATAGTCGGAAGAGTGAAAAAAATCGTTGGAGGGGTACACGAGTTGAACTTGAGCTGAGTTATAGAACAAGAATTTCAGTTAAGTTTGACTCATTCAAGTGGACTGATGGATTTAAGTCAAGTCAGCTCAAATCCACCTCTAGCTTTGTCAATTTAATATTTTACTAATAATATACCTCTTACATTCAATTTGTGGTTTCCCAGTTCAAGTTTGGCTCATTCGAGCGGAACAATGGATTCGAGTCAAACCAGCAAAAATCCACCCCTAGCTTCATCAACTTAAATTTTTATTAATAATATACCACTAACTATTCAATTTGTGGTTCCCTTTTTGGTCTGCAGCATGCATTTTTTATGCAATTTTTGGGATCAGTAACCAAGTCAGATTACACCACTCTGAGATTAAGCTTCATTATGGTAATTTATTTTAAATTAATCTTTATAAACAAGCCTAATTATTTTAATTTTCCTTGTTCTAATAAATTTCTCTGGTAGAATCATTGCAGGAGTAATCCGAAGTTTAATTTTCATAACTATGTGATGCGTTCTTTTGAAGCTGACTTCAAGAAAGTTGTTGGCATTGGGTGATTAATCAGAAACTTAATTTGTTCTTCTTAATTTGTTTTCTCAAATATAGACCTTCAAATCTAATTGACATTATTTTCTCCAGTTGGTATTGCTGGATGGTTGTGGTACTTTTCTTGTTGGTTAATGTCCATGGTAAGTTCCAGTGTCGATATGAGATGTTCACACATAACTAACATTTCTCCCGTATTTTATCAATGTGGGATTTGTGTTTGGGTGTTACAATACAAATGGCATTTTGGTATTTTGACAGCACCTCCACACCATGACACCATCGCCAGGTTCCAGGGTCAACTTTGGCGCGGATGCAAACAGTTTTTCCTGTAGAGTCAATCTCTCTTGCGGAAATTTGATGTTTTTAAAACCTGAGCTCAAGTCTAACCGGCAAAAATTAGCTCATACTAACAAGAACTGAAGTCCAGATTTTTTTGTATATTTTCATGTAGACAAAATAATAATTCCGGGTTAATTTTCCTTGGCAGATTTGCATGCATACTTTTGGGTATCATTCATTCCTTTAACTGTAAGTCTTGTCTCAGCATCCTTAAACAATGTGAAATACTTATACATACCCAATATCTCTTCCACACTTGGATGTTACATATTTCTTCTTATTCATTTTTGGATTCTTCTTTAATTTTCAAAATAATTGCAGCTCCTACTTGCTGTGGGGACTAAGCTAGAGCATATAATCACCGAATTGGCCACTGAAGTTGCTCAGAAACACATGGCTGTTGAAGGAGATTTGATTGTGAAGCCCTCTGATCATCACTTCTGGCTGAATAGACCCAAGTTTGTTCTCCTTCTTATTCATATCACTCTCTTCCAGAATTCCTTCGAAATTGCTGTTTTCATCTGGATTTGGGTCAGTTTTTAAATTAAACCTGAATTTTTTTTCTTTTACAAATAATTAATCATAATTATATACTTGCATGTTTCTATGTAATTATCATAATTGATACATCAGTGTTACATTTCTCCAGGTTCAATATGGTTTCAACTCTTGCATAATGGGAAATATTGCATTTATCATTCCAAGACTTCTCATAGGGTAAACTCATTATTTTTTTATTCAGTATAATTTTTTTTTAACTTAAATTTTAAGATATAAACGATAAGAAATGTTATCTAACCAAGGTAACGTTTCCCATCTCAATCTTAATTATCAGTAACATTACCCAGTAGTTAGGGTTGAGCTATTACTTGGCCTAGAGTAGCCGAAGTCTCTCCAAAGCGCACATATCTTAATACAATCCATTGGCCTATTAAAGGTGGATTTAAGACAAGTCAAATCAAACTCAAATGCATCTTTGATTTGAATGATTTGAATTCGAGTTGGAATTATAGTTTGATAGATCTACTTGAGTTTGACTCGATTGTTTCTCTGACAATATTATTCGTTCTATAGTGATATTATTCACTCAACCATCTACATTATTTATCCTATTGGTAGCCCTCTAATAATAGTATACAACAACTCAAACTGAGTATTAACGATTTAAACTGAGCTTGATCTAATGATAATATTAATCATTTGTTGAACTTACATTTTGGCCTTGGACCATATTAATTTTCTAGCTTTTGTCACTGTATAGAATTATAGTTGTCTCCTAACTATTTGACATGAATTGTACTTGCAATTCATTATTTTATCAGGGCATTTGTTCAGTTCATTTGTAGCTATAGTACCCTACCACTTTATGCAATTGTTGCAAGGGTGAGTTTGAAAATTCTACTATTGCTTTGTTTAATTTTTATTATTTACTGGATCTGGACAAAAAAAAATTGTAAGCTTCATGGCTAACAAAAGTTTGTGTTGTTTGAATATTTGGTGTAAATTATTTAGATGGGAAGCAATTTCAAGGGCTCCATATTTAATGAACAAGTGCAAGAAGGGCTTATTTCTTGGGCAAAGGAGGCGAAAAAGAAAGTTCAGAAAAAGGAATCTAGCACGACCTCATTATCACCAGCAAGATTTCTTGCTAATCAACAAAAATCAAAGTTTATGAATAGATAAAAATTTTAATGATGTATCTTTGGATGTTTTAACAGTGACTAGTATTAACATTTTTACTTACCATAAAAAAAATAAAGTAAAATTACATGTACAAACATTTCTTATTAACTTATTTATATAAACTGGTTTATTTATACAAACTCAATTGGTTGCCAAAGCTTGTTGCTCCGGCGGTGAGCCATGCTGAGCCAGATCAAACAAGACTTTGCAATGCTAACAAGTAATATCAAAACCTAAGGTTTATAAAATTCCATACAAGTCTATGGTACGGTCCATTTGAAGCTCTAACTGAGTAAAACGTAGATAAGAGAAGGTTCATTATGCATACTCCAAGGCTGGCTTGGATGAGAGGAGGTTGTTGTGTTTGGTTGAGAGGGTGTTGCCCAGGTAAGGAATGGTTTGGTTGAGTGATTTACTCAGTTGACCTGGTTGTGGGGAGGTTGTGTTTGGTTGTGAACGGTATCGCCTAGATGACAGGTGATCTAGTTGAGAGAGGAGGTTCTAGCTGGCTTGGAATTGAGAGGGCCAATACCATCGAAGTCAATGGTACTGTGTATTTGAAGCTTCAATTTGGCAAAGTCCATATGAAGGAGGGATTTCCTACACTTACTCTCCTATGAATCTAGTTGAAGGGAAGTTGTTGTGTTTAGTTATAAGAGATGTCACCCTGAAAAAAGGCAGATTTTCTATACTACCTCCTCGATTGGCCTAGTTGAACAGAGGTTATTAAGTTTGCTTGCTAGGGGTGTCTTCTAGAGGAGAGGGAGGTTTTCTACATTTACTCTTTGAGGGGAGGTTGTTATGTTTGGCTACAAGGAGAGGTTTGCTACACTTACACTGCGATGGCTTGATCGAGGCGTGCTTGAATGAGAGGTCCTTGTTGACCTTGTTAAAGGAGAGGTTTTGTGTTTGGTTATGATGGGTATCGGGCCAATGGCCGAATGTGAAGTTAAAATTGTTGAAAATCCCACATGGCTGGGAAAACAAAGCCCATGCCCTGATGGCCCAAATGAGGGAAGGTTAGGTTATAGTTATATATATCATTTGACTGCACTTGTCCCTCTTAATTCCTTCTCCATGAATGAACTACCTTTTGCCTTCCATATTTTATATATAATTTTAAAAGTAATAAATTATAGAGAATTAAGTTTGTGTTTGCTCTTAATTAGTGGGATGCATGATTGTCATATTATTAAGAAGACCTTGCATTGTTTATATTAATATTGTACTGTTATATAATCTTCTACAAAGAAAGAGATTTGGAGAGTTGCAGAAATGGCTGAAGAAGGAACAACATTAGAGTACACACCAACTTGGGTGGTGGCTTTAGTTTGCAGTGTAATTGTTGTCAATTCTCTTGCTGTTGAACGCCTTCTCCATTATGTTGGCAAGGCATGTTGAAGCTTCACTATCTCCCTTTCTCTCCTTTTTCTTTTTTAATCAATTTCTGAATTCTGATCAGAGTAGTCAAAATGATACAAAATCCACTTCAAATGACATCTTTTTTCTCCCAATTGCAGGTGTTGAAGAGGAACAACCAGAAACCACTCTTCGAAGCCCTGCAAAAAATCAAAGAAGGTTCACCCTATGAATTTATGTTTACACTGAATGAAACTGAGAGTAAATAGTTTGTCTTTTAGTATTATCCGAGTTTTATTTTTTAAATATATATCTTGATGGTGGTGCTGTTTTTTTAATGCAGAATTGATGTTGTTGGGGTTCATATCACTGCTACTGACAGTGTTTCAAAATATGATAGCCAAAATCTGCATATCTGAGGAATTAGCAAGTAAATGGTTGCCTTGCAAGAAAGAAAGTAAGGAAACCATAAATTTTGCAGCTCATTTTCAATCTGTTTCCCCTTCTTTTCATGGCACTGGCCGCAGCCTTTTAGCAGAGTCCTTAGCATCGAACGAATACTGTTCCACCAAGGTATTATTTGAACTCATTAATTCAACACTCCCCCTTTTTAATCTTGTTAATACTAGAATAAATGTCACATGCGTGTATGTAAATGTATACATATTATATTCGGAAAAGATGTTGGGTATGTATGAGTATTGTGTGAGCTCAAGACGCATTTCAGGTGAGCACTGTCAGCTGGATGTTGCAGAAATTCAGATGTTTTATATATATATATCTTCGTTCACATGGAATTGAATTTTTCAATTGGGGATGTGTATTTGGACCAAACAACTTTAATGTCTTGTGTCATGAATAAAGATCAACCCATCTGCATTATCAAATAGATGCTTCCACGATCTCTTAATTTTATCATTTCTTAATCACTTATCAATAAACATGTTCGAATTGGTAATCACGTTGTCAATATATTGCGACGCACACAAGGTTCCACTGTTTGGTCAATAGTCGGAAGCCCCGGTCTCCAGTGAGAGGGCCGGGCAGGGCAGGGCAGGGCAGTGCAGGGGGCAGCAACCCCAGGTTTAACTTATGAAGAACCATTTTGCTTCATTGATTTTATACACTCTGTAATTCGTTCGTTCAAACAGTCTAGCTAACCCACTCTAGAACATTAGCACATCTTCTGATAAAATCATCAACACTAAACTATTTTATTTTAAGACAATTTAAAAAGATTATGATGCTATGTTGAATATAAATTATCTTCAGCACCACTTACCTATCAGCAAAATTTCTTTCAAGGTTAATATTTTGCAACAATCCAAAACTCTGGTTCAATGTTAAGTATTGTTATTATAATGAAACCTCTACCATGGATTAATAGCTTATTATTGTCGATAAACATTACAAGACATAATTGCAGTCAAACTTTTTCTTCAAAAACTATAAAAAAAAAAATTCTTGAAGAATCCAGATTTTGAAAAACAAGAAGAGTTGACAATCTTTTTTATTGTCCTTGCTTTAAATACAGGGGAAGGTGCCAATGCTATCAATCACAGCACTACATCATCTTCACATATTCATCTTTGTATTAGCTGTTATGCATGTCACTTTCTGTGCTCTAACCATTCTTTTTGGAGGGGCAAAGGTAAGTTAATTTTCATATCCTTTATGTTTCAGATCATCTATAATTTCTTCTTTATCTTATGATTAAATATTTTTTCTTTAATATTATGGTGTTTATTTATATTCATAATAATTGTGTTCATGATGGTCTAGATTCGACAATGGAAATGGTGGGAGGATTCTGCTTCTAAAGGCCAACATGATCTGCCAGAAGAAGGTAATGCCTTTGTTCCTGTGGACAGCAGTGATCAAAAGAACATAAAGATTTTAGTGGAAAACCAAAAGGTACTAAAACCACAGGTAAAAATTGGAGAAATAACTAATACTGAAGTTTTTGTACAAGGAGAATAGGAGAGATCGGAAAACTTAAAACCCTAGCCTCTGTTAAGCCTTTCAAAAACTATGTAAAATCTACAAACATAACAAATATATAATGGTCGTTCCATCAATGGAACGCCCATTCTAGAACTTTAAATCGTTGTTGTTTAAACGAGGACAAGACCGCTCCTCTAGTCATTCAACTTTCTGCTATGATTCAAAGATTCAGGTGGAATGCCTATTCTACTATTGGAATGCTCATTGTTCACCTGGAACGTGACTTTCAAAATTCGAGTCACTATATCCAACATTTATTGTGTGCATTGATTTCTTCTTTTGCAAGTTTAATTTCTGCAGATCAAAGTAGAAGATATATCCATGTCCAAGATCATGATTTCATCAAGAATCGCTTCCAGGGTCTGGGAAAATCCTATGCTTTGCTAGGCTGGTGGGTAAGTGAAGTCATTACATCTTGTCTCTCTCACCTTGTTTAAGCATTTCATTTGCTTTGAAATTGAAAGTGCTTTGTTAAGTTAAGCATGTTTATCATTCATTTAGTACACCAAATGGGGTTTCTGCACAATTTTTGTTTATGATTAACAAGCATTATCTCATTTCTACACTTATACTTTTCAGCATTCATTTTTCAAGCAATTCTATGGATCTGTCACAGAATCAGATTACACCACCTTGAGGCTAGGCTTTGTCATGGTAAGTCATTTATATTTGGGATAATAACTCTGTAACTATTAGACTATCACCTTGTTTTCTATTGAAAAGACAAAACTTTGTTTTTTTATTGAAAGAAAACTTTTAGATATTCCTATAAAAGGGACTAAATTTTTAATATTTTATATTGAATGTATCAGACAAACACAAGTAGAATTGTTTGTTTTAAAAGTAAGGTGATTAATTAGTACCTTTAATAAGAAATAGTGAAAGTTTAATTATTTCGTCAGAAAAACCTAAATATTTTTTCGATTCAATAAGAAATTTTGAAAGCTGATAGCTTCACAAAAAAAAAAAAAACAAAGTGATTGTTCAATACCTTATGGTGTAGTTATCCTTTTATATTTCTATATATCTTTAACAATGAATTTTATTCACGGCTCTATGAGGTTTCGATTTCAAATAGTCTCTTCTTTAGACTCATTGCAGGGGAAATCCAAAGTTCAATTTTCATGATTATTTGATGCGTACCCTTGAAGCCGACTTCAAGAAAGTTGTTGGAATAAGGTTAGTCTTCATCATTAGCTTAACTTGTTCAAATATTTATTTGCAAAGGTTTCATTCATTCATGGAACATGTTTTCATCAACTAAACTTGTACAGAGTGTTGACGAATCTGACCAATTATTTTATTTCATAAAAATTGCAGCTGGTATCTTTGGCTATTTGTAGTCATTTTCTTGTTGCTGAATGTCTATGGTAACTTTACTACCTCAATGTTCCTGTTTCTTTCTTTAGTCAATTCCTATATGCCAAATGACTATTTTGCAACCAAGTTCTGATGAAATGACAATCAATATTTCTCCCGTGCTTTGTCAATACAAGATTTATCGAAGGATTTTACAAGTAGACAACATGGAGTAACATTCATTTTATTCCCTTGATTGCAAATGACAAACTTTAGCCTTGAAACTATTTTTTTTGTCTTCAAGAGCTCATGCAACTCGAATTTTTCTGTGCAGGTTGGCATACATATTTTTGGGTAGCATTTGTTCCTTTCATTGTAAGTTAACCAAACAGATAATGTTCCTTTCATTGGATAGCATATGATTCATTATTATGTGCTTGTAACATATACGGTAACATTTCTGATCCAATAATTTGACTTATTGTCAAGATATTGTTCACTTTAGACTTAATCTGTTATACTTTTGCTTTTGGATTGACAACCCAAAACGTGTGTTGACAATTTTAGGAGATCGTGAGTTATTTAACAAATTTTATCTTATCACCCCCAAACGATGTAAGATGTCTATATATACTCATGTTTTGTCAACATGAGATCTATCTAGGGTGTTACAAATATGCATACAACATTTTGCATGATTTAGAACTTTATCAACTCGATTTAATTCTCAAGCACCAGGATTTCAGATTGCTGCCTAATAACAGTTGTGTTCTGGTATATGAATTTGCTGGCGGTTTTTGCAGCTTCTACTTGCTGTGGGGACTAAGTTGGAGCACATAATAACCCAATTAGCACATGAAGTTGCTGGCAAACATGTTGCAGTTGAAGGAGATTTAGTGGTTCAACCTTCTGATGATCACTTCTGGTTCAATCGGCCTCGGATTGTTCTCCTTCTCATCCATTTCATTCTTTTTCAGAATTCTTTTGAAATTGCTTTTTTCTTCTGGATTTGGGTAAGAATGCAATACTATTTTATACTAACATTCCTCTCTCAATTTGTAACATCCTTGTTTATTAGTCTACTCTACAATCAAGATATTATTCACAATTTTACTTTTAGCAGCTGACAGATCTATTTTCGTAGGTTATGAAACTGTGTCCTAAGCTGTCAAATGTTTTTTGGATGCAAATTCAAAAACAAAACTGTTATTGAAAAATTATGTGTCAAACAAAAGGACAATATCTTGACAATTGATTAAGTTTTGGACTCACAGATAAATGATAACTTCGCATGGTCATGTTTCAGCTTCAATATGGCTTTGACTCTTGCATAATGGGACAAGTTCGATTTATCACCCCCAGACTTATTATAGGGTAACAAATTATGACACCTTGTCATATCAATCTCTGTATTAATTTGTAAATTTCTGCATCGTTTAATTATGTCGATTCTCATGCTCAGGGCATTTATCCAGTTCCTTTGCAGTTACAGTACATTGCCACTCTATGTTATTGTCACACAGGTGAGAGATCAAAATATCGAATATACTCTCATTGTGTAACATTTGTAAACAAATCATATAATAACAAAATACAGGAGACATGTTAGAAAAATATGAGCATCCCACAATAGTTTGTTTGCTCCTAAGTTGTCAAGAAGTTTTTTTCTTGCAAAACTCAAAAAAAAATTGTAATGGATTTTATGTCCAAAGCAAACTATACTTAACACTAGGTTGAACTATTGAATCATGATATTACCAATAATACTATAACTACTTGTGTGTGTATTCTTGAGCGATAATAAGACAAATCTCAATAACGATATTGCACCCCATAAAAAGGTGAATGTAACATCTTATTATGATAATAGAGTAAATCTCGTTTTGACAAAATATGAAAGAAATATTAGATTTATATAAACATCTCATATTATTCGAAGATAATAAAACAAATTTAGTTAAAGAGTCTTTGAACTCCTAAAATGTTTGACAAAACATATTTTAGATTCTAAATCTCGAAAACAAAGTTATAACGAATTGTATGTTTAAATCAGACAATATCTTAAGAGTAGGTTGGACTCTCCCTGTTGAAAATATACCATTATTTTGTGCTTCATGTTTATAACTGACATAATTTTGTGTTGTTTTATTTATTGTTAAAATGAAGATGGGAAGCTCATTCAAGAAGGCAATATTTGATGAACACATTCAACATGGTCTTGTTGGGTGGGCTAGGATGGCCAAAAAGAAAAAGACCGCAAGAAATGCAGCCACTGATTCCAGCAAAGTTGGACTACACAAGGAGGATTCTCCTGCTTTAATTCAACTGGGAAAGCTGAAAGAGAGTCAAGCAGGAGTTTCTAATCAGCAAAAATGAAATCCCTCATTCTTGTAACTACAGAAAACTAAACCCTGGTGTCAATAACAATTTTCCTTCTGTTTCGGACTGAATTGTAACACCCACAAATAATTTCCATAACAAAAAAGCATGGGAGAAAAGTCAGTGTACTCCTAAATTGATAGGTGTTCAAAACAATCAATATCTTAACTATGAGTCAAGCAATTGACCAGGATAACCAGGATGTTACATATATTAGCCAGTTGTCCATAAAACCAAAGGGAAAGTGAAGCGATCAAGTTGAGAAGAAAGCATATCACAACTCATCAAAGTTTCATTTCAACAATTAACTTCACCTCAAAGATTTAAATTACAGGTTGCACTGAAAGAGCTGCAATATAAATGTAATATATATATGCTACACTATAACACGTCAAAATTGTTGCAAGCTGCAGTATCCAACAAAGGAAAGCAAGAAACAAAAGCAAAACAAAATCTTATGCAAATTCAAGCTCTGCAGCCGCACCTGGCTATTTTTGTGGAGCAGTGTCATTGTCTTGCCTATTGTCACATACAGAGGTGCTTAAACTATAGCTTCTGTGAATAGCTTTAGTCTTTTGTAATTGGCAGGTTCTATGCCTTAATATTTTTCACCAGTTGCTTAATTGCTTTTGGATTTTGGAATTGTGTGAGGATTTGCCACCCTTGTCCTTGTACGAATTTCTTGACGAAAGAGATTTCCGTCCCCCACGGGCTGCTGCTACAGCACGCCTTCTCTGCTTTTCAATCCGCTTTGTAAGTTCAGCATCATGTTCATTCAGGGTATCATTATCTTCCTCCTGTAAGGAATGAAAATGTAAGGGTCATGCCTAATAAACAAAGCCACATATTAAGCATCATAGTATTTCTGTTTGACAATGAATTGTCTTCATTTTATTAAATTTTGGCATCATCTGTCCTAAAGAGAATATTGCAAGGTCACATAAAATTCAAACATGAATAAAAAGGAAATATCTCAACTCATACCTCCACACTCTCTTCTTGAGTTTGAAGTCCACTTTCTTGGCCTATTTCACAGTTCTGTTGAATCTGCACCTTTTCATCTTCTTCATTGCACTTTAGAGTTGACTCATCCTGGATTACAGACAGGACATGAACTCTCACCGTGCAAGAACACATAAAACTATATAAAATATTTCAGAAAGCATCAAGTTGTCCTAGTCCTGATTCAAATTATCTTTTGATATAAAATCTAAACTTCGTGAACCTTGAGCTCTTAAGTTGTCAAGACATGTTTTAGGTTACACAACCCAAAACAAAACTGCGATCAACTGTGTGTCAAAATAGATAATATCTTAAAAGTGAGATAGGCTATCGGACCATGATGTTACAAATACTATTAGAAACACTTTGTATGCTTGTTGAATGATGGTAAGCCAAACTTTAGCTAGGACGTTGGGTCCCACAAGAGGTGAATGTAACACCCCTATACAAATTTCACATAAACAAAACACAAGAGAAATGTCAAGTATATATATGCATTCCAAATCTATTAAAGATGATATAAGATGAATGATTTAAATAGCTCATGAACTCCTAAGCTGTCAAGAAGCATTTTTTATTCTAAAGTCCAAAAAAAAAAAATCATGACAGACTGTATGGCTATAGAAGACAATACTTTGAAAATAGACTGGACTATTGAATTATGATGTTACACTATTTTCAAATTTGAAACAAGATATATCATAACTTAATTTATTCATAGTATATATCATTTGTTACAACATTTTTCCACAATCATCTCAGCCTATTCGAAGGTATGGTGTACTTGGTTATAAATATTGTTTCTCATTTTATGTCTTTTAATTGAGTCCACCAACAAGGCAACTTTAGTGTAACATAATTTCTCCAAAAGGTGGCATCTTATACATATTAGCAAATTTCTATAACAAAAAAAAGTTGTTTTCTTCTAGATTTGAAGAAATATATAAAATGATCCACCAATTAAGTTTTGTTGACCTGTCTACAATCCTAGTCTGGACCAACTCAAATACAGAAGAAATGAACTAGTAACACAGCCAGGTCATTCTATGAATCAGGAGTTTGGTTAGAACAAGAGAGTCATCTACCAGAGTAAACTTGCAAGTTAAAATCGCTTTAAATCAAAGCAGAAAAAGCTCATAAGGAATATACCTTATCCACCAAGCGTAAAGAACCAACACCGATATCATCTGCTTCCTTGGACTCAGAGTCATGCTCATTGTCAGCTCCTTCATCATCTGAACCCGTATCGTTTCCATCATCAGTTCCTTCATCATCAGAACCTATAACCTTCCCGGTAACGTCTCCAATGAACTACAAAAAATAGCATCATGTTGTCATGCTTTGATATCATATCTGAGAAGTACACAGTATATGTTACAAGAAAAGGAGAAAAAAGGTCAAACAAAAAACAATGAAAAAAGGGCAATACAGGTAAAATGGAATAAAGGAACAGTATAACCAGCAATAGCAATCAGCCTATTAGGCATCCGAAAGAAAATACTAACATCTCACTATCTCTTCCTCTGAATCCAAATATAACACATAAACCAGCATTACATGTGCATGGACACACACATTTTCTATTCTAATTTAAATGCACATGCATATGTTTGAAATTAAATAAAACATGTTTCAGCATACTTTCTCAATGTCATCCTGATCCTTTCTCGTAAATCCACTGGCAGCAAGCTCTTTATCTAGAAATCCAGAAGCTTTAGATATTGAAGAAAATGTGGGCCTATTACTTTCATCTGCCTCAATGTCAGAACCATCAGCATCATCAGTGTTCTCTTGGAAGGACATGTTGAACCTGGAAAAAGTAAGGAATATACCATAATGAGAAGAAAAACATGATGACACATTAACAAGCATAACTGGAATTTAACAGTCAACAAGATGTCTAGATTCTTTCAGTCACCTCCTAATCCTAGAAGCCTATCTTTGTTGTATGTATATCATAAGTTACAACAAGGACATAATCCAACCTAGATATGACCCATCTCTTGTTCCCAACTCCCAAGCATACCTCATACAAAGTTCGATGACTTGAAGTATGGCAGAGGACAAATAATCCACTATTTTATTTCATTTTACTGATAAAAAAACAGTAGAATTTTTTTTTTTTTCAAAAAACTAGTGTACAAAATAGTAATATAAACCAGAGCTCCGACAAAAGACATTAGTAAAACAAAATATCTTCAGTCTATATTCCATAAATGACTTATCCAAATCATCCTCTTTAATCATCTCTGAAAGCCAATGATATAGGACAGAAGCTAACAAAAATTTGGAACTTCCAATTTCATATCATCCAGGAAAAAAGAAAATAAAACATAAATTGGAGCTCCAAAAAGTAAAAACCAACCTCTTTCTGAAAAACTTAAAGATGCATTCAACATCGCGGTCGAAGTACCTGAAAATGTGATGTGAGCTAGTTAGGAACATAAAGAATGAATACGATATACATAAAGCTAAAATTCCAGGTTTTAGAGATTAGATAATATTAAACCCAAAAACTAGAAATTTTTTATTAAATTTAACACATAATTGTAGAAGAAAATATCTCATACATCTGTGCATTCTGGTGAGATACAGACACCATTTGTGGAAAATCAATCATTGTTATCTTCTCATCATCATCAATCTGAAAATCACAGAGTTTCAAACATAAGCTTTGAATTGCTAAAAGTGCAAGCAGTTAAGGCTTCTTAAAGTTCTGCAACTCTGGATGAATGCATCAAAACCGATATGATATACACCAAGAAAAAAAAAGAGCTGACTACGGTAACCAATAAATTAAGTGATAAGAATACATTCAAAATTGAAATAGATAATGACCAGGATTTAAACACATACCATTATGTTAAATTCATTAAAGTCACAATGAATGAGACCATGTTCTGCCAAACGAACAACAATACCGAGAATAGTGTTGAAAACAGTTTCTGGATTTTGCAATTCCTTCACTTGCACACTGTAAATAATAAATATAAAAGATAAAAATTTCCACAAAAACCCGCTGACCCGTATTAACACCAGTATCAACCAAATAGTCATATTCCATATGTTAAATAATAACTGTTCCACAAATTAATTATGCCTGTCCAGTTCTTAAGAATAATAGCCATTTTACAGTAACTAATTTACCACTTGCTGATATTCTTTCAATAAAGGGTAAGATCAAAGCGATACATAAATCATATTTAAAGAAAGAACTGGCCTTTTAAGGTAGAAGTAAAAACAAATAAATAACAGTATAAAAAATATAAATTAGATGTATCGCAATGAAGCATTTTTTGCAAAAGGGAACTCTTACAGTGGATAACCTTGGACAAGAGACATAATCACACAATGTCTATTACAGTCCACAGCACTGGGAACAGGGAAACCATGTTCTTCCAAAGCCTGCTCAAACAGTCCAGAAATTTAACCTCAATCTGTAAGTCAGAGAGAAATCACTATATAAAAGGAAATGAAAATGTAATATATATCAGCAAAGGGACCTTCATAAAAGCAAACTCCTTCAGTGCAGCAAGGCGGGACAAATAGAGCCAGTTATAACTGCTTCGATGCCTCAAGTAATCGCGCTTGGATTTGACTGCCCTAAATGATGTTCTACCAAGTCTGTGCAACTTCATTGCCAAAACTGTACCGTCTTCACATGCAACCTCAAAGATATCTTGAACAAAACAAATAATATAAGCTTTCCATCAAATATCACCATCTATACACAATCAGCTTAGGTGTAACCAAATTAGTATGTTACCAGACTCTTTTCCAACCCCAAGTTGGCGGCCAACAGCCATAAACACTCCCCGTTTGACCAAGGTCTTAATTGCAAGAAAATCATAGCCAAGGTAAGTGAGCCGAAACCCATCATCTAGACACATACAACAATAAATTAAATTACAAATATCTCAACATGTATACTCAAATTTGTAAATAAATAAGATCACAACTCACATTTGGAAGAGTCATGGTGCAGAAGCTTATGTCTGAGCAAATTCTTCAAAACCTTATAAGTGCCTCCATGCCTATACCCATATGCAATTATGATCACAAAAACGCAACTATCATCTAGTAGTTAGAAAAATAACCAAAAACTAAACGAAGAAAAACATTAACATGAAGAACTAAATACTTGAGAGAAGCTATACGGTCCACGAGCTCTGCAGGCACAATCTCATGCTGAAACCAATGGAAAAGACATGTTAGAGAATCTTGAAGCTTAAGTTAAACAAAAGTAGGAGAGATAGCTGAGAAAGCAAACATACATTCCTCATGCCCATCTCGACGGCAGTGAGAACCCTGAAATCATCCTTCGATAGATAACGTAAAACGTCGACGTCCAGCTTCATGTCTCCTCAATACTACAAACCAACCCTGAATCACGAATTTTCATTTACAAAAATAAATATTGAAAAAATCCCAAAAGGAAAAAAAAAAACTGTTGAAGCTTGAATTAGGCGGTATCGGGGAGTCTCACCAGCGTTGTAGGGCGGTGAACAGCGGCCGTGGTGCTGTATGATTTAAGTATTCAACTAGAGTTTGCTTAGGTGCTTTGAAATCGAAAAGCAAATAAGTATCGTATTAAAAAATTTAATTTAATGAAAATAGGTGCCCGAGAAGTGATTAAAATGCGAAAACCTCACAGCCAAAACACAGAGAGAAGACGATAGGGACGCAGTTGCCGATGATGACTTCCCTTTAGGGTTTATACGTTTAGGTTTTTCAGTTTGGGCTTTGAGCCCAATACAATTAAATACTGCAAGCCAGTTCTCTTCTTTCGGAGGGCCTTTATGTAAATATGTCAATTTCCAAAGTTTGTTCCCCAAATAAGTCATGGATATTACAATAAAGGTTCATTGGATTTGGGTGATATAATGAGCTTTATGTCCAAATAAATTACACAATTTTATCTTAGAATAATGTTGTACATTCCCTTTTGATACACAATTTAAATATACGAATAATATGTCATCATATAATTAAACGTTATTTTATTTTTAATTTAAAATTATTTTATCACTTGATAACACATTATCTATATACTCAAATTATATAAAAAAATAAATACATATAATTTAATTATTTATCTTATATATTAATATCTAATTAAATATTTTTAAAATAAAAAAATAAATACTCATATCATGTAATTATAAATTATCATCTTAATTTAAGCACAAAAAATAATGCCTTTCAATAAAATATCACATCTTTATTAACTTCCAAACCAAACAAAATAATACTAAAAATAAAAGATTAATTACCCAATTAGTCAATTATCACCCAAAACAACCACTCTTTTAGCACTAGATACGATCCAATTCATACTTAGCTTAAATCCAAACAACTAAATCAAAATCACCGAATTAAACCCAAATTCAATTTAAAAATAATTTAATTTTAAATATTATTCAAATTAATTGAAACTTAAATATTTAAATTAGGTCAAACTTGACTAACTTGAACCTAGCTCGTTTGATCCAAACTCCTATAGGGATGTATCTTGCAAGGAAAATGCAACACCTAACATTCCCAACAAAATGTATAATTTCTAGGGACATAAACTATAATGGCCACATACATGAACAAGCATACACAAAACGTATCACATGAGCAAAGGCAGATGCACGTTTGAGATCTACATGAAAAGTTGTAAACAAGATTAAAAACACCATCTTATTACATAATGAAATAACCATGATATTGATAAAATAGGAAACCATGACAAGTCTTGTGAGGGAAATCCACCAGCAACATAACATCTAAACAACTTCGAAATTTCGAAGACACCACAAACATTAAAGCATGCATAAACAAGTATTCCTCATTCTTCTGCAGCGCTGGCGGCACTCAGATCCACAGACAGGTCAAGAACCTGCTCACAAACAAGTCATTTAGTCACAATTTAACACTGGTTTAAGTAATTTGAAATCTAATTTAAACATAAAACAGTCTTTTTTTTTTTTTTTTTTTCCGAGAAGGATAACAAAAAGTAGAAAATGTTATTTTACCTTTCCAGTTATCATGGTATACATGTTAAGCACATCCGTTACAGTTGACTCAAAGTGCGTTGTAGCATCATAACTCTGAAATATCACAATGGAGTTTTTTATGGTTCAACCATAGGTAAAATATAAACAAACTTGGAAAATAAGGGTCATTAGATCAATTTAAAGGTACTAAAGGCATACTCACTGTTGATATAAAGCAATTGTCCAAAGAAGGTTCATTGACAGGCTCATATCTGTCAAGAACCTCAAAAAACATTTCATCAACAGGACCTAAAAGATCAATCCCGGGCCTCAATTCAGCCTCAGGGTTATCAGTCTCTGCTTCTGTTGATACAAATGCAATGAATTTGCCCTTAGGAGCAACATTGTGAGAGTAAGAGCAGCAGAAAAGGTACCTGGCTCAGCCAAGAAAACATCATAAAAATTTCAGCTCATTAAAAGAAAAAGAAAAAGAAAAGACTACCAAACCAACTAATCATGAATGCTTTTCTTCTAACGTTGGTATCCACAGGTAACCCAAAAAGAGAGAGAAAATATCTCACATGTCTGACTTGCGACCCAACTGCTTTTGTGGCAGGATAACCTGCACTGAATGAGAATCATTGGTACTTGGGATAGGGTGGCTCATAATGGCAATTGCTCTGGCAACCCTGCCAACCTTCCTCACCTGTTACAGAAATACATTTTTCAGAGAACTAATAATAATAATAATATGTTTGAAAAAAAATAAGAAGAAGAATCTAGGATTTATGAAACTAATCAATCTCATGATTCACATTTCCTTTTATAAGACGGTAATTACAAAATCGGAATAGATAGATTTTTTGCCACAAATGCCTCTTATTTTTCAAAGTTTAGATGTACTTTGGAAAGATATTAGTTTGCATATAAATCAAAAGAAGAAGAATTACTCAGAAGCAGAAAATGCATCAAGCTTTTCACCGTAATTAGAAGACTAAGGTAAAAACAGATAAATCTAAAAATTACCTTGCCAGGCAGGTAGGAAGGATCACAAACAACTTTTTTGCACTTGGCAGTTTCCCCTTCTGAAGTGACACCCCAAACTTTGCCTTCATCGTCAAACTCAACCTGGCATTAGAAAAAGATCCCTACAATACTCAGCCAATAGTAATAAATACACAAAGGCTTTCCCAGCACTATATATACCAGAACCAGGCAGACCAATGAAAAATGAAAGGATAATAGCATCAGAAACAAAGCCCTATTAAGTACCTTGCACTCAGGTTTATTCAACATGTATGTCCCACCATAAACAGCACTAAGTCGTGCAAATGCCTGAATAGAAGTGAAAGAGAGACATAAAACCCAATTAATCTACTTCACTTTAATTTCAATGACAATTCCACAGAATAACCAAAAACAGAGTGGAGAGAAGCACCTGAGGCAGCTCTCCCAACCCATACAGAGGATAAATGTATGGTGATCCTCCTTGAAAACGTGCAAGAGATTCTGAATATAGCTGTCACAAAATCCAGGAGGAAAATACATGAGGAAAGCAAAATAAAATTGAAACTTTTGTGTATAATAGTTCAATCAAACGAAAATGACATAAACTTTAAGCATAATGCAGTTTTTACCTTCATCCGCTTCACAGTATCTAGAGCAGGTTCCTGCAAGTAACGATCATCTCTATGAAGCGCTAATGCATGCCCAATAAAGTCAATAGTGTTGTCATCAAGACCATATTTGCTGTCAAAAAAGTCAGATATATTATCAGTAGTATTTCCATCAATAACATGTAAAGTACAATCAAATAGGACACTTTTCTTCTTTCTGATGAGATATGGTGGCATAAAAATGAAGAGCAGATGCAAGCCAGGAAATAAGAACTAAAGTTTATAAACTCCATGAAAACCTTCACAGATAAATTATTCAAAATTCAAATTCTCAACATACCTATGTACCACCCTTGTTGTCAGATTGTATAAAAATAGAACAAGAATATAAAGATAAAAGATTAAGTGTGCGAGCTTACGCAATCAGCTCTTTAGTTGTCACTCTTGTCAAGTCCATTCCCTCGTGTGTTTTGGGATCCTTCTCATCATAATCTTGAACATATATGAAAAATTTGCGAGCACGACGCTTTTCAAATATACCCATGAGTGGAGATTTCAGTGCCTCCATATCAGTTGCTGGCACCTTATGAACCTATAACAACAGGTTCCCTTACCATCAATTCAAGTTTTGAGCAAATATGTAGAAAATCTAAGCAAAGGGAGAGCTCAAACATATGAATAAAACGCTATACCTTTCCTTTGTTATAGACAAAGCTTCCATCCACAGCCTTAAAGTATAGATACTTAGTAACATCAGTATGGATTAGGACACGCACAAGACCTCCATTTGCCATCATGAACTAGCCAAACAAAGAAAAGTCCAGACATGAAAAAGATTGATTTATTTAATGGAGTCTTTTGTGGTCAAGTAAAGAGGGCATAAAGAATCACAATGTAAAAATCACCTTGGGAATCATGTCAACATTATAATCCCTGCTGGAGCCCAAGTGTGCTGGAGGTGGTTCATTCCCTCTGAACCTCTTCCAGAGCTGTAAATACATAAAGTTAAATCAAAACCATTTAAAGCATGGAAAAAATTGCAAATAGACTGAAAAGTCTAAGACCTAAGACTGAGAGTTCAAAAAGGTGGGAACCTGATTGAGATTGAGTGATGTCGATTCTCCACCATAATAGTCATTCCTATCCATGTGCAGGACCTAAATCAGAAGACATTGGGAAGAACAACAAAATGAAGGAATAAAGACGATGCATAAAATTCAAGCCTCCATTCAAAGGAAGAAGTAAGAGATATAAACTACCACACAAAACTCTCACAAGTGCACAACATACAACATGGTCCAGAAAAATTCGAATCCAATAGAAGCTACCAAATATGATTAAAAAAATCACTGAAGTGCATCTTAAAACCCCTTCTATCTGGTGTACTTTCTAATGCAACTTCATCGCCCTAACATCTCACTCTTCGCAACGCCCTCATAAGGTACAAGGCAGCCCAGGTAATCAATCGACTGTAATTTGAATCTAGATATACAGCCAACCTTAACTAATCCTTTTAACTAAGAAACCAGCAAAAAGGAATACGATCAATTCTAGCCATCCTACAGAACAGAAAATATCAACTGCCACTAAATCCCACAACCCGACCAAATGAACTCAAGTTCAAAACTTGAGAACCGCCAAACCCTACAATCTTCAAAACGGAATGGAAACCATAGCTCTATCCCTCGGAAATAATCAGCTAACCAACAATCCATAAAAATATCAACAACAAAATCTTAATCATATACTTAGTTCTTCAACTGATGATTAGTTTCAAAGCAAACGAACATAGATCTTCATCACAGACCAAACTAACGAATCCCGAAAAACAAATCAATCAATCAGATCAAACAGCACTGGCAGATCCATCACATCAGAAACAAAACTAAACAAACCCAGATAGCAAAACCAACAAAAATCAAAGAAACAATCACAACCCAGATAAAATCTGAACAAAAAACGATAAACCAGAAGTTAAAAATTGACCTTAAGGCCATCAACGGAGAGAAGGCCACTGAGTATGCATTCTTTGAGGCCAGTACCCAAGACTATTACATCATACTCTTCATCCATGATAAGATGATGGGCTGATTTTGATTCAGAGAAATGAGAGTGATGAGTTGAGGGTTTTTCTGGGACCAAGTCAGATGGAGGTGGATATATAAAGGGGAAGAGTTTAATAAAGAGAAGTAAAATAAGAAAAGAAAAAGTATGGGGTAATGAGAGAGAGGCGCTTGGTTGCTTTGTTAATTTAGAAAGAAATTTCCTAAAGCAAAGAATATCTTCCAAACTTTGCCTGATTTCATATTGTGCCACTAGACCTGTCCACGGTTCATGAACCGACAGTTTCAATTTAAAACCATCAATTTATGATTCAAAAAAATATGAACTTTGAACCATAACTATTACAGAACAGTTCATAATCGGTTTGGAACCGATAG
The DNA here is from genome assembly GCF_011075055.1 of Mangifera indica. Lineage (NCBI taxonomy): Eukaryota > Viridiplantae > Streptophyta > Magnoliopsida > Sapindales > Anacardiaceae > Mangifera > Mangifera indica. Next base: position 101,529 of record NC_058143.1, read on the forward strand.
TTTGGATTCATGACCCCAGTTCAAAACCGATATTAAGCTATCAGTTTTGATTCATGACCCTTATTTACTTTTTTAATTAATAATTATAATAATTAAGGATAAAAAAATTTTAAAAAAACTTAGACTTAATTTTTCAATTATGCTTTTTACATATCCTCTTGAGATTTGGAAAAATCAAAGTTTACGTAGTTCTATTTATTATTTTTTTATCATAAATAAAATAAATTATATAATTAATTACGAAAGATAATGAAAAAAATAATAATAATAGGTGAATTAATTTTATTTATCAACTATTATTATTATTTTTTCTATTATCTTTCATAATTAATTATATAATTTATTTTATTCATTATAAAAAAATAGTAAATAGAATTATGTAGAGTTTGATTCTTTTAAATCTCAAGTATAATAATTAGTTATGAAATTGTATAATAGAAAAATAATAATAATTAAATTATAGAAATTAAAATTAGAATTAATAAAAATAAAGAGAGAATTTAATTAAATTTGAGATAATTTGATTGAAGGATTGAGAGAGTATTAAGAATAGAAAGAATGAGAAATGAGAGAGTTGAAAGATTGAATAATATTTATAAGTAAAATTTTATATTAAAGAATTAAAAAAATGTAGTCAAACATTTGCAGGGACCCGGTCCCCTGCAAATGTTTTAAAGCAAATGCATTTGCTTTGCCGGTTCATGTAATTTGTTTTAAATTTAAAAAATAAAAAAACTGGTTTATGAATTTTTTGAACTGTCGATTCATGAATCGGCTATAAACCAATAGTTCAACTGTTCAAAAATATTAAAATTGGAACTGAACCGTCAAAATCTGATTTTGATTCCGATTCATATCCGTTTCGATTTCAGTTTTTATCGGGTCAGTTTCGATCTAGTTCACAGGCCAAACCGACCCATGGCCAGGACTATATGCCACTTTATTCTCATTTTTAAGAGTAAATGACATATTTCCACCCAAGGTTCGGCGGAAAAACCCTTTTTTCACCTATAATTTACATAAATAACACTAATATACTCAAACTCAAACTCAAACTCTATTAAAAAACCCAATAGCGTAATAGTAAAATAGTAACTTTATTATTCATTAATTTTTAAAATTAAAAAAAATAGTTTTTTATAAACTCAAACATTTTAAACATGATAATTTAACTTTTAAAAACTCTATTATACCATATTCAATTTTTTAAGGGTATAATTATCATTTTTTAAATTATTATATAGCAAACGATATTTCAAAATTTTTCATAAGACTCCCAAATTTTTTTAAATTTCCAATAATCCTTTAAAAATTTTTATAAAGACCCCAATACTTTTAAAATTAAATTTTTGCTCATTTGATATTAGAGTTAGATTCGAAACGAGTTTGTTTGAACTCAAAACAAGTTTTATTCAAATGAAGTCAACCCAAATACAAGCTTGAGAGTACTAACGAATACAAGCTTGAGTCCGAATCCGAATAGATGTCTTAATTGACTTGCACAACTTGGTTTTGTTATTAAATGAATTCTGAAACGACATCATACAATATACATATGAATAATCCAGAATTTGATACAAACTTGAAATGCGAGTTGGAAGCTGATTAGAGTGAACCCGAACTAAGTACAAGTCAATCACAAACACTAAAATTATGAAGCAAACCGAATATAAACACATGTTCAGTGAGCTTGTGACCTCAACCTTAAGGCTCAACTCATCAAAAACGAGTAAGGTTCTATTCATACTGGACTCAATTCATATCCAACCCTATCTGACATACGATTATATAACGAATACACTCCCCCATAAGAAAAGAGGAAGAAATGGTGAGGATGAAAGGAAAAAAAATACAAGACCTCTAATATGTTTTACATATTTAAAAAGTATTTTTAACTTTTTATTAATTTAAAATTATATAATAATTTTGGAAAATGAAATAATAAAAATAAAATAGTAATTTTACTCATCAATACTATTGTTTTATTAAAAATGTTTAAATTTAGATGGAAAATTATTATTATTTATGTTTGATTTTAGATTAAAAAATGTTATTTATTTCAACGACATCTGAAAATGTGTTTTAAAGCTAAACCTTAGGCCGGAAAATCACTCCATTTTATTTTAATTCATCATCTCTTCTTAGTCACTTATAAAATCATTTTGAGATCAAAATTTTGAAAAATAATGTATCTCTTTTTTGTCAAATAAAACTACCATTTTATCTTTACTATTTATTTTTCAAAACTATCATATAACCTAAAATTCACAAAAATTAAAAAAATCCCTTCAAAATATTCAAATTACATAATGTCCCACTTATTTCCCTTTCATTTTATCCTCACCTTTCCTCCCTCTATCTTCAGTTTTAGGTTGCTGTTAATTTCACCTTTTTCCTCTTCTTCTTTGTTCCTTTATTCCTCTTTTTACTTTTGATTGATCTATTGACTTTAGTTCAATCAACAAATTGACTGATTTATTGGTCCAATCAGTGATAAATTGATCAATTCAATCGTTGAATTGATCGATTTGTTGATTAAAAGTTGTCAATTGATTGGGTTATCATTGACAACAATTTGAAATCAATGGAACAAGGGGCAACCTAAAGTCAATACTTGGCAATTGTTTTAATAAAATTAGGAACTAGTTTGTAGGTTTTTAAATTTTTTGGGTTTGATATGAAAAAGAGTTTGGGTTAATCTGTGACATTTAAAACATTTAGGTCTAGTTGTTAACAAGTTGTCTTTTTAGATAATTTTTCAAAACTTGTATAGTATACACCATTATTTTTTTTAAAACAAAAAAAACTATTTCCCACCCAATGTTTGTTGAACTAACAAATTTCCACTTCAAGTATCTAAAAATTAAATTTTCATTTGTTATCTATTATTAATTTTTAATACATCTTAAAATAAATATTTTTTTTAATGTATCATATACTACAGGTAATATATATCAAGGAATATTAATACCCATGGTTAAATTGGATTTTACTGGTGACCTAGAATTAATTCATTGTAAAAAATGAATTTACCAACAATCATTTAAGAGGGTAAGGTACCATCTATTTGGAATCTTTCTATTATTCGTTAATAAAATATAAATTTGTTAACTACAACCAAATTATTATATTTGTAGACAATTAGTTTATAAAATTATCTTTAATTTTTGGGAGTTGGAGATGACATTAACACCTCGAACAACTCTATTTACAAAAGGAAGAACTTGTGTGGCTGCAATTGCCAGACTGACATCCTGAATTATTTATTAAGAGTTATGGGGAAATGCTTGGTGTGTCAGTGGGTAAGAAAATTTCAACCGAGAGAGGAAATTGCAACATGGCGATTAAGTTCTTGGGATACATCCGAGCAGTGAAATTGGAATGACACTCCCTTTCTAAGAAAATAATGCCCAATCCGTTGGTTTCGAGCAGGGCAATGGATTTTGTGGGCTGCCGCAGCACAGCCCATTTGCACAAACAGTTGGGATGCGGCAGCGTAGTCCAGTATTCAGCCTCAGTCCTGCAATATCCAGCCACAAACTGAAGGCAGCAGCCAACCGCAGGTCCTGGGGACAAATATTTCACAGGAAACATCCAGAATTGCTTGGTTGGCTTGGCTGGTTGATATTTTGGGTACACAAGGTGCAGAGAAAAGAGTGCAAACGCATCTGATAAGGCAATTGACAAAGACTATGAACGCTGGATAGGTTAAGCAAGAAAATGGGTATCCCATCATTGTTGTTGCCACCTGGTACAGTGAAAGCTGCTGTAAAAACTACTTGCGGCTTCGACACTGCATGCTATCCATTTTTCACCTTCTTAAACCAATTCCTTATGTTCTCCAGTTGAAGGGATGCATGGATGGACATAATTTTCACTCCACATCCTGAGGATAAAACCTTAGCTATGAGCAGTTGTCAATTATTTGATTCTCAAACAAAAAATCTCTAACAATTTTGTAAGTAGAAGAAGTAAATGTTATAAAATTTTTTATGTCGAGGCCAGAAAATATAAAAAGAAAAATTATTGAATTATATTGAAAATTAAAGAGTTCACATCAAATAAAAATAATGTAAGTGAGTAGTGTATAAGTATAATAGATTGAACTTTAACACAAAATAATTAATTTTGTGTAACCAAATAAATGACTCTAACTATAACACTTCTCTCCAAATGCATACTTCTATCTGGAATATGATCTGAAAAGAAGTGAACAATTAGACTATTTAACTTACATTCTCATCATTCAATGCATGAACGTCTAATAACTTAATTAGAAGTAATTGTGCATAAGTAACCTAAGTCTAAAATAACTTAATTAGAAGTAATTGTATGAAAGTCTAATAACTTGATTAGAAGTGATTGTGCATAAATAACCTAAGTCTATTAACTTAATTAGAAGTAATTGTGCATAAACAACCTCTACCTACAAAACAACAAAAAAAAACATGTGAAAATAACCCCTATCATGGGTACATATGTGGTCACTGGTAGCATAGTGTTTCATTTGCAAACTTGAATGTGATCATAACTCGGCACTCTCATGTCTTAACATTGATATGCTAGTGAAAGCATAAGACACCTTTTATATCATTATTTGTCGTGTCATTATTTGTCATGTTTTGTGTACATGTCATACACCATGTTGGGCTAACTATCTGGGACACTCTGGTCACATGGGAAAATAATCTGGTTGCAGTCCTTCTCCTACCACATAAGCTTATCGAAATTGCTATCTAAACTATCCTAGAATTGCCTCTACCATGGAAGCATATGTGGTGCATCCCACTAATTATGTAAGAAAATATTTGAAAAGCCACAATCTTTACCATGCACACATGAATAAATTGGGTGGCATTGCGTCTTAGCGCCGAGTGTATAATACATCTTATGGGTATCTAGCCATATCGCTTTCATGTGTTTTTCCATTTATGCACACAAGTGGTAGTTATCTAAATGTGAACCACTTTCCTTGACTTTTCTGATTATTAATCCTGATCTGACTCAGTCGAGATCTCGTGTTATCTTCCACATAGTCAGACGCTCTTTCTAATTCTATTTAACTTGTTTTCTTTACTAATGTCTCTTATCATTTCTGTTTCTTCTACTTCCCTTTTAGTGTGCTTGAACTAAGGGTAAAATAGTCTTGTTACTGACTACACAGGTGTGTATCTAAGGTGCACCCCTGTGTGCCTATTTTTAAGTGTGAGTCCATTTTTGGAAAGTCACACATGGGTGTGTGTCTTATACTACACGCCTATATATGACTTCCCTCAAAATAAGCACATGAAGAATGCATAATTTCCTATTTTAAACTAATGATACACAGACATGTATAAGACCATACACGACAGACATGTATAAGACCATACACGATAGTGTGTCACAATCTGAAAATCGCAACCCTACTAATTATAAGTAATTTCAATCTATTTGTAGTGACTTAAGCACATCACAATATTCATATGACATTTCTAAGCATCCTCAGCATCTTTTCATCAACAAAACGTATAAAATATAGTCTAATAATCATGGGTCATAACTAAAGTTATCTCAACATCAATTTCACGCATAATCAAAATAATCACCAAAACCACAACCTAATTCAACGTAGGAAAACTCATGCATCCAATCAACAATCATAATATCATCATATAATCACCCAACAATCATAGTTTTGATTGAAATCTTTAAACTCATTGAAAAACATGCTTGATTAATCGAGAGGGAGAAACCAACTTACTTGTCCTTCTAAGTATAAGCAATTCTTTGCACGACTACAGTGATTTCTAATGACCAATGACTCTTTTTCAGTGATTGAAAAGCTCTCCCCTAACTGTTCTCTTGTTTGAGGACAACTAGGTGTGAAAAAAATGAATGAAATTAGGTTAAACGCGCTTTTATTTTGTCTGATGGATGCGATACATAGACGTGCATGAATTATACATAGGCATATATTGTGTCGCACAACTAAGGCAACACTCGATCTTGTCACGATTTTTATGTTATTTGATGAATTCAAATTTATTGACGATATACGCTTGTGTATACCCCTATACACGGGTGTGTATCGCCCTGAAAAATATTTAATAATTTAATTCAAATTTGCTAACAATACACAATCGTATATACCCTTTTACACGGGCATGTATCGCTATGGAGAACATTTAATAATTCAATTTAAATAAGAGAAAAGACTAAAATACCCTTGGATTTACCTGTGAGTATTGCACTAACAGTTTAACTTGATTCTGGATACTAAGTGACAACGCATCCAACCAAATGGCGAGCTTAATAATCTATGATGGTTGCATTTAAGGTCCTAAAAACCAAGTGATAATGTAACCAACCAAATGGTAGACGTAACAATCTACGGTGGTTACACTTCAGGTCCTATAAATCATAAATTTATAACCCTATCAAAAATGGAAATAACAGTTTTATCTATGTAAACTGAAATAATAATATGTGATTGAGTGATGTAATTCAATCACATACAATTACATCAAATTGTATGAATTAGTTAATAAAATTTGTTTGTATATATAATATTAGTTGTATAAAAAACTACTTTAATGAAGAGATAATTCTTTGCTCCTTATCTTTTCCCTTTTGTGGATTTCTGCCTCCTATTTTCCATAGCTTCTCATTTCCTGAAAGGGATAATAAATACCCCAAACTATAAAACAAACAAATGTGACAATATTATGAAGTAATTTTGAGGTGGGAGAAAAACTGAATAATCACGTTATCTAATCTTATGTTTTCATGACAATTTATATTTATAATATAACAATATTATAACTATATGCATACACTTTTTAATACACAATTGAATATACAAATAATATGTTATTATATGAACGGATAATTTTAAATTAATAATAAAATAATACTTAATCACAAGATATCACATTATTTATATATCCAATTGCATAATAAAAAATATATATCTAATTAGTGATAAATTAATAAAAAAAATGTATAATGCATGGCAACAAGCCCATGTATTCAACACCTTTTTACTATTACTCATAAGATTACATGTTAATGTACATAGAATCTAAACCCTAAATTACATTTGGGAATAATGAAAATATTATACTATACATGAGTAACAGTTATTAATAATGCTACTTATTCATTTATGGTAACAGATTCATATTTTATAAAACCTCATACATCAACTCCAAACTCAAAGAATTTTTCACCATATCAAATGCATGTACAATTAGACAATAAGATTGCATCGCATCACATGTATATATTTTTTTGAAAAATTTTACAACCCTTAACTTTTTGATATGGCCAAAACTATTGGTGGACTGAAAGCTCAATCGAACCCAAACAAGTACAATCTCAAACTTAATTTGAATAAAAAAAGTTAGCTTGCATTGGTGATGAGTTGTCAAAGAGGAAACATAAAAGTCTTCAGATAAAATGAAAAGTCGTTAGAGAAAAATAATTTATTAGTGACATTCTAGTAATTCAACAAAACTGAGCTGACTCAACTATTACTTAAGTTTTGATTCGTTTAAGCAGAAGATCCATCCTTAACCAAAACAAACAAAAATAATACTTTTGATGAAAACCCCATAAAAATGATGATTAGAAAAATTGTGTAACTTAAAAGTAATATTACATGTACAAATAATGATGTGTTATCATGTGATTAGATAATTAAAAATTAGTGATAAGTTAACACCTAATCACAATGAGACATGTTATAGTTTATGTACATAATTTTATTGATAGCTTAATATTGTTAATATACATAGAATCAAGGCCTTAGGTAATATCCTTACTAATGTACCTTACAAAACCCACCTCTCTCTCTCTCTCTCTCTCTCTCTCTCTCTCTCTCTCTCTCTCTCTCTCTCTATATATATATATATATATATATATATATATATATATATATATATATATCAAAGTAACAAATCTAATTAGAAAAAGTACTTTATACAACATACGTATATACAATCAACTAATTATGATGTATCATGTCAAGGCACAATTATGTACGTATGCTTTTATTGATTAATTGTATCTATTTTATTTATATACAAGTTTTTACTTTAAAATCACTACTTTCAACTTTTGAGATACAAATGTCGTAATTAAGGGTAAATATACTCTTAAATCGAAAGGTGATATGACTTGAGTCTTTAACTAAAATGTAATAAATTAGATGAAAAAAAAACCACATTAACTCTTGCACTTTCATTTATAACATTTATACTGTAAATAAAAATGTCGTTTTGTAATTCTCATAAACATAATTAAAGCGGAAATGTTTAAGATTAATTTGACCTTTTTAGAGTTTGACTCCTAACTCCACCTCTAATCGCACATAGTTTTTATTTTTGATGAGACCAAACACCTAAAAAACAACCCTTTTGGTGAAAGATCCCCAAAGAGAAAAAGGGAATGAGAGTGGCAAATGTAAACCCATTTGGGCAAGGAGGGCAAAGGCAAAGGCAGAGAGGGTAAAAAAGATGTAATCTAAGCTAATCTAATCTAACCCATAAAAAAATGCCAAAGTACATGACATAATTAAATTGACAATTAAAATAAAGTGAGAAGAAGAAGAAGACAAAGGAGAAGAGGGTGGAGATTGAAGAATATGTGTAATGATTGTAGTGGGAGTGTCTGTAAGGTTGGGTCCCTCTTTCATGGCCTCTCCTTTTTGTGACTCTCATTTTCATGACGCACTCTTCCTCTCTCCCATTGATTTTCTTTTTCTTTTTCTTTTTTTCTTTCTTTTTTTCTTTTTTATATTTCATTTAATAATAATTAAAAAAATTTCTCACTGTCATATCTTTATAATTATCTCAGGTGTAAAATTAAGCAATAAAAATGGGGGCATTCACTCAACACAAGGTTTAAACTTTTAATTTATTTAATATTATTATAAGATAAATTATTAAATTTAAAATTTTATTTTTTCCCATATATACACACTATCTAAAAATATATTAGAAATCTCTTTATATATATTAAAATTAAAATTAAAATTTATTTAATATAATAATTATAAAATTGATTATTATATTTAAAATTTTATCTATTATATATATATATTATTTAAAAATATAAATTCAAAATCTATTAATGTATATTAAATATAAATTTTTTATTTATTTAAATAATAATTATAAGGTGGGTAACTAAATCTAAAAAATAAAGAGTTCATAGTTAACCAAAATAATAATTGCAGTAAAAAGAACAAATATATAAAAATTAGATTAAAAAAGAACGATATATCTATTTTGGTATCTAAAATTCTCTCCTCTCAAAAACCACCCTAAACAGAGTGAGTTTCTCTCTCTCTCTCCGTTTCTGAGTTTCATCTCTCTTTTTTCAATCTCCTCAATCAGGTTAGTTTCTTCTTCTTCTTTTTTTTTTTAGTTTTTTTGGTGTATTACTTTTTGGAATATTTTTTGTTTTTTTGGTTTCTTTTTAGTCAGGGCCTGTGGGTAGCTTTATATCTCGTGAATTACAGTGGTTTGTGATTCTGTTTCTGGGTTTACGTGTTGATGCAAATGTTTTTTTTTTTTTTGGATTTGGTTTTTGCAGGGTTGGCTATGTATCTTTGAAGAAAAGCCACACTGGATTTGATGAAGAACAAACAGGGTTTCTAGGTTTTTTTTTTTTTTTTTTTAAGTTGATGGGTTTGAGTCTTACTCTCATTTCGTTGTAGAATTCATTTTCTTATATGGGTTGGTTTGTTTTGATGCTTGTCTAGTGTAAATTTTAGATCTTTTCGGAAGAGATAGATGTTATATTGGTTGTGTAAGTACTATAATGTTTTTTAGGGGGTTTTAGCTTCTGTTTGTTTAGGAAGAAGATATAAGATAACAGGGTTATCGGATTTTTAAAAGATAGACATTTGCTTTGATGGAATTGGATTTTTGAAGAAATTGTATCTTTGGAAAATTCACCAAGGTGAGGTGTTAGTATTTGCTTGTTTAAGAGGATTGAATGCTTGGTTGACTAAAATTTTTTAGTTTTGGAGGGTTGGTGTGGTTTTTCAGTGATTAAAAATGGTGAAGGAGAGACTTTTTGTACCAAGGAGTGAGAATATGTATTTGGACGATGTGATTATTTGTGAAGAACCGTCTTGTGCTGCAATGGAAATGAATGAAAATCATGGTTTTGCATCCGAGGAAGGCGAGGGAAGTAACATGGTGTTTTCTAGAGAACCATCGCTCACAAGTAAAGATTCAAGAATATCTAGTGCTTGTAGTTGTCTTGCAAAGAATCTGAAATTAAAGAGGGTGATCGCTGCAGATTCTGAGCTTTCTAAGGACAAACTTGGGCATGAAAAGAGACTCAGTAAACAAGATAGGATCGAGTTGGGCCAGCTGTTTCAGCGTGCAATGAGTTCCCATGATTGGGAGCTCTCAGAGAGTCTAATATCATTGGCAGATCCACAAACCCTAAATGATGCATTGTGTATTACACTGGACTCTATTTGGTTTTTAAGCTCAGAGCAGGAGCTTCATGGGGTAACAGGATTGATTAAGAGTATAATTTCCCATGGTGCTTATGACTTCACAAGAGCTGCCCTCAGAACTTCATTTCTTGCTTCATGTGTTTCCGCTTGCCAGAGCAGAACAATGAGTCTTGCTGACACAGTAACTGTGATGGCCCACAGGTAATCAAGCTCATATTTTATAGTGTGGTTAGTTTTGAAGATAATTGTGCAACATTTGCTTCCCTAATTTAAAACTTATGTTGACTTGATCTGCTGTTTCTAATTGTATTCATATGTATGGTTATAAAGGATTTCTTATCTGTTAGTTGCAATGTTTAGTCTACTCTCGGTAGAGTAATATGAATAATATAAATAAATTTTCAGAAATTTGAGAATTTGCAATTCTCTGCGGTTCTTTTTTGTTCATCCCTAGGCATTTCTGCTGGTAAGCGTGTTTTACTAGTAGCTGTGAGACCTTTTGTGCATGAACAATTTGTTTTCGTGGATTGTAGTAATGACTTGTGAATAGTTATTTACCTTACTGTGTGTCTGCATTCAATAGTTATAAACAGCATAGCCATCAATGTGTTTCTCTTATTTTGATTAAAGAAGAGATTGCAGTTCTTGTATCTTAAACATTTTTTTCCTGTGTCATGAGGAAGTGCACTTCCTTTCTCTGATCATGCTTGTGGTTTCAGGTAATAGTTTCTCTATGCTGCTCGTGGTTAGTTGAAATTATATTTTTATAGTCGTATACAAGCTTCATATATAATTATGTGCTTACAGAATTACCTTTAATCAAAATAAGTTATTGGTTATTATTTTTACCAATCATGTGAAATGAGAGTCAACTTATCTTTTCATCTTTATTGATCCAAGAAGTTCAAGTTGAAGATAACTACAAAACGGCTGATAAATGTCAGATTGAATTTGAAGGGTAGCTTTTGTGATTTCATGCCCGCTGCCCTGCTTTCTGCAAATCTTTTCTTGTTAATGTAAACATCATTAGTAGACATTCATTGCAGCATTCCTATAAGTTAGCATTTACTTTACTTTACTTTTGGTAAGGTTCTCTAGTAGAAAGTAACTCCCTTGTTGGGAAGAGGTATGACTTTATCAATAAATTGCATGGATGAAAATTCAAAGGTTCATGTTACCTTAGAAACCTGTTGGAAAGCATAACAAAGTTTTAACATCCTGCATGTTGATTTTTACGCTGGATTTTTGCATCATGTTGACTTCTAGTTATTTCTTATTTGCTTCTTGTCAGGTTGCATGAGCGTCTCAAGGAGTGCAACGGGGATGAGGTCTTGAAGGCAGAAGCTGGTGCCAAGGTTCAAAAGTTTACAGAATGGGCTCTGAGATGTATAGGCTTCCATTCTCGCTGCCATGGGAGTCGGGACAGAGTGAGTCACTGCACTGCTGTTGAGATCCAACTCCAGCTATCTGCATTCAAGACATTTCTAGATCTGGCAGGCAATCAGCTAACAGGAAAAGATTTCACAGAGGCTTTTGATGCAGCTTGCTTTCCCCTTACACTTTTCTCTAGCTCTTTTGACCCTGGTTGGGCATCTGGGATATCAGCTACTGTGATCCAGGGATTGCTGGGTCTGTTGGTGGAAGGTGGTGCCGACAATGTTAACCAGTGTTTCCTCGAAGCCTCTCGATTTGGGAGCACAGAACTTGTGCGTGTTTTGTTACAGGTAAGTCATTTATATATGCTCCCCCAATCTCTAATTGTCAACTTTCCTGAAGGCAATCTTGCAAAGTCCAAATTTTGATGTTTCCTAGGAAAAAATTGTGTGAAAATGAATGAAGAAAAAAAACTTTAGTTTTCATGGGAAAAAGATCTTCAGACTTTAGGAGCACATGGAAAAGGAGAAAAGATATGAGTTTTAAAATCTTGCTAATAAAGGCTGATCAGAATCTTGTTCATGGCCGTGGCAATTACTAAGCCATAGCATGTTGCTGTTATTTACCAATATCAAAACCTTTTCTGTGAAGTTATTAGCAGACCTGTTTGGAGGTGTGAACATTCTCTTCTTCTTGGCTGTAGTGAAGGCTTCAAAAGGAAACCCGGTTTTTAATTGTATACAAATACTCAGAGGGTTAATAGTTTGCTCTGTTCTTTGAATATGTATGAGATTTAATTATTAGCGTAGGTTGTGAAGATGTGTAAGATCTCTTTGTGTTTGATAATCACAATTTAGTTAGCCGAGAACAAATGGTTATCCCTTAAATGTGAGTATAACCTGGGTGTCGCCATTCAGGGTGAGAGATAATTGACCAACTTCTTGGAGAAAGGGAATTACTGATATAAGTGTGATTTATATAGGAACAACTGATATACTTCTGTTTGATTTCCACATGTTACCTGGGGTAACCAGACATGTCCTAACATTTAGTGGTATTTTTAATCATTGATATAATTATGTAGATCTTTCTCTTATGAATAAGATTCAGAAATCTTAAAGAAAGTGTTATTCTAATAAGACATGCTCAATAGTATGTAACTTGTTTTGTCATGCTTCACAGCTTGCTTGAGTAATATTTTGTTAATCATTCTCCTTGCTTTGTGAAAATTTCTCTTTCAGATTGCCCAAAGAAACAGTTTGGATGTCGATGTAGATCTGGCCCTGGGATTTGCTTCACACTATGGCAAGATTGGCACAATGGAGTGTCTAGTAGAAGAGGGTAATGCTGTGGCTTTCTTGGGCCCTTTGATGAGAGCTGCTGAGAGGGGTTGTTTGCAGGTTGTCCAATGGTTTGTGAAAAGGGGTTGCCGTGACATGGATCTGTGCCTTGCTCTTACAGCTGCTACTTCCAGCAGCCAAGTTGAGGTTGTTGCCTATCTTCTCCCCCATGTCCCTCAGCATGTTCTTGCAACTCTTAGCGTTGAAATTCTCAAGGCTGCTGGTGAAAGAAGTGGTGGCTCTCTTGACGGTGTGGCATTCCTTCTCCATTCTGATTTCTTAAGTGACCCAGCTGCTACATACGCGGTTGCAGACAGCATTGCTAGGTCTGACGATGAGGCTGTTGCCCCTGACCTGAAAGCTTTTCTTCGGGAGCATTGGTCTGAGGCAGCTTTCTCAGATGGATTAAATCAAGGGCAAGAGCATTACATGAATCTAGTTAGGATTTTAAAGTGGGGCGGATCTCCTATTTGCTTAGGGGATCTGCCAGGCCCTCTGAGGGTGGCAATCACATACCTGCCACTGTATAGGGAGTGTATTAAGGTAGGTGGTCACTTGCTATCGCAAAGGTTAAGGGGTCAACTTGTGGAAGCTGTGAAAAGGCTGGGAGGTGGTGTGTTGGGAGAGGTGAGCCAGGGCAAAGAGCTCTTGGCAGTTTTGGAGCATCACCTCCCTCCATTTTTGGTGCATGCACCTTGCACTGGTTAGTAAAAATTAACTGTTGGATATTTCACATTTTTGCTTTTCTTTTTACCTCCGTATCTCATGTGTCATAGATAATAATAATTTACATATTACCTGTGGTTAAAGTGACAAAGATTTAAGGTCTGTCAAAATTTCCTTCCATCATGTGGTTGGCTTAAAATCTTGGTTCTCTCTATAATCTCCTCATCATACTATGTTCTCTCTTAATGGCTGTGCATACGGATCTTGTTATGTAAGTCAGAGAGCAACTTTTATCACAAAGAGTTAATATATGATGGGAATGTGTATCATAACCTCTTCCTTGTGTGTTCTGTGCTCATTTTTCAATCTTTTTAGAGAAAATTGAATAGATTTCGCAGTTCAATGGTATAAACTTCGAAAGAATCGTATTATGAAAGCCAACTATTGAGATTAAAAAATCCAAATAACATAAATCACATTCTAAAAGCCAATTATCGAGATTAGAAAATTCAAAATCATATAAGCTTTTTATTAGAAACCTATAGTTTTCGATGTGTAGAACAATTCATTTAAGCATGTTATAAATGTTTAGCAGAAGGTGGCCACAAAGTCATAGACAACCCAAACTTTCCAAGCTGCCCTTTCTTTGATTTTGCTTGCCAAAGTTGAATTCCTACTTAGATAAAAAGCCCTTTTGCCCCCATTTGTGCTTTTACTGTGGCCGGCTGGGTTGGCATAATTGTTGTGTGTTGATTTTGAATAGAAGCTGGTCATCTTCCTCTTGTAAAAGAGTCTTCTTCTTTGCCTAAAAACAATGATGTTCACATGGAGTTTGACCGCAGCCAAAGGGGCAGACATCATATGAAATTAAATGAATGTGACCAATGCAATGGTCCAATAGATCTGTCAAATTATTCTAATTAATGGGATAACGTCTTTGGAATCAAATTTTCCACTGACGAGGCTAAATTTTTAAATTTTTTTGTAGAATGGATTAAATTTTTATTAATTTCTTTTGAGAGTATTAAACTAATTACTTTATTTCTAAAACAAAAATACAAAAATATTAATTATGTTTGTTTGGTATCTTTAATAAAAAAAATAAAAAGTTTATCATTCTATAAATAACAATTTGAAACGAGAGTCCCTTAAATAAAAAGGAATGTTAAACAAATGGCAGGTATGAATCTTGAGGAATAAAATAATTTGCCTTTAGGAATTGTTGCCTTGCCTGCATTGGAATTGGGATCTCATCATCTTCTTCATAATATTATTAAAATGGTTTCCATCCCTTTTCTGCAAAAAAGGTTACCACCATTTTAGGCAGATGAAGATCAACCCTTTTCCATTATTTTAATCTCCATGTTTGGTCGACAATGAATGATGCAACTTTCCAAATTATAAGTTATGTCATATTCCATTTACCTTGGATTCTATTGATTCATGCCATGATCTTCTCACTTTGCTTTTTTTTTTTTTCCCTCTAATTTCATTCGTATATATTATCTTCTAGATAACTATACCTAATGTATCCAATTAGCACTTCTATTTTATTGAAGAGATCAAATTTTATTGTTTTATAATTAGATTTTTCGATTTTTTTATTGAAAAGACTAAACTTGTATTTTGTGATATGAAAATATACCTAACCTCTAATGCTTTTAAAAATTAATGATATGGATTTTTGTACTAATTCAAAAATGATAATTAAAATAATTATTTGATTGATGTAATAATTGTAGGGTTTACGTGATTAAATAAGGTTAATATGGACAATTATAACCCACAAAAATCTTAAATTAACATTTTTTCAAATTTGTTTGTATAAAACCCACAACCCACTCAGAACAAACAAACTCATCCATAAATAAATCACGAAATTCACATAATTATTTTGTAAAAATAAATTTTAGAAAAGAATATAATTTGCTTTTCTTGTGGGTTGCAAATATATATTTTATTAAATAATCCTATATTTTATTTATCACATAAAATATCTATGTAAACATACCAAAATAATTATGTCTATATTTTTAATTTAAAAAAAAAAAACTTGTTCAATGTGGTTGAAAATCAATATTAAATATTGAAAATTTTATCATTTCAATAGTAATTTTTGAAAATTTATTTCAATACAAAAAGAAATTTAATTTGGTACCTCTATATGTTGTTATTTTTATACTGTTTTCATGATAATATATGAATCCAACAACAAAATTATTGAATTAATAAAAAAAAGGGTGGAATCCACAACAGGATTTCAGATTAAACTTCACATTTATACCAAACTTGATATAAATAAATCATTTGTGATGATGGACAATTTCTTCTCCAAATGCAATGTATTTTCTGCCATAAGGTCATGAAGAAATTGCATTTTTGTTTTCGGTATGGTTAGATTGTTATTATCAGTGTGTCACATGCTACCAAAGAGATTCATGGACCATCTCAAAATCAAAAACAGTTTGCTTTATTTTAGTCAGATTATCTTTTTCGCATTTAGTCAATATAATCTTTTTCGTGTTTAGTCAGGAGTTTGATCTCGCAACCACTACACCACAAAGTAAAAAACCCCATCTTGCCAAAAAGTATTTGTTAATAATTCAACAAAATCAAGATATGTATACAGATAATCTACTGAATCTAACATCAAACTATGTGCTGCAACTGGTTTCTTCTTATGGCAACTGAAATAAAATAATATCTCTCAACATGTTTTCCGATAATGAACAGGGATCAGAACATGAAACACCATGCTTTGTAGTATCATGTATAAAATTTATAATAATATGAAATGTCAGACTTATATCATTATAACATCACAAATGCACGCATTCAGTGAAATGAATCATCGTCGTGACATGAACAATATGAGAAGAACGTATGAAGTTATTGTTTTCGTAGTGATATCAAGTGGAGAGTGGCTTCAGGATTGGGTAGTATAAGAGTGAAGCCACGCATGAGGTTCACAGAAAGTAGATATGAGTTAAAACCGCTGGCTTGAGGAGTCCATAACAAGATGAAACCAATGAATCTATGCCCAAAAGGGTGAATGCAAGATTGGCCTTCAAGAGTTGGTGTGCCTAGGGGTGTTGTACGAGCACTTTTGTTGTGCCAACCCTATAAGCCTCCAACAATAATCATATCCAGGATTGCAATTGAGTTAAATTATTAGCAAGCTAAGTTTGAACTGATTCATATTAAACCAAACTTAATTCGATTATTATCAAGCTGAGATTGAGCTCAAGTAATCTGAGTATTATTCTCAAACCGAGTTCAAGTTTAATATTGCGAACTTGCAATTTAGATTATATTTACACCTTTAAAATCTTACTAACTCTAAATATGAGAATAATTTATAAATATAGAAATTATAAGATATAACTATAATTTCTTAAACCAAACTCGAGTCAACAACTCTTATCTTGAGCTCGAGCCTTACCTAAATTTAATTAAATTGAGACTGAGCCTAACAATACTCAACTCCACTCATGACATCAAAGTATGAGGTTTATTGAAGTATATTATGCAAAATATGAATGAGTACATTGTTTGAGCAAAACATGAAGCAAGAAACAACTTATGCAACTTTGAGGCTGATGATCAAAAGAAATGAAAGAACAAACTTTTTCGACATTTTTTTCTTCTTTGTTTCAACATTTAGAGATTTAAGGTGCAATTTTTTTAACACCATTTACACATATGTATAAGTTATATCCCTAACATTTGAAGGCATGAAAGCCAAGACCATGAGCACTGCAAGAATACCTATAGGCAGCAGAAGCAGCATGAATGGAGGTGGCGGCAATGGTGGCAGTATCAATGGAAGAATCAACAAAGATGCAGTTAAACATATGAGCAAGAGCAATGACTCCAAACTGTAATAGTTTGCTGGAAACAATCTTCTTGGGCTCCCTTGAGAGTAGCTGCGATTATACTCCATTTTTCTCCTTTCCACAGGAGGAGTTGCTATATTTCTTACTCTTCTTCCATCCATAATGCTGCTTGAACAATGATCTTGCAGGTTTATTATCCTTCTTGATAGTCTTAGTTTCAATTCCGAATGCTCAGAATTCATTCAACTTTCTCAGTTTCCTCAGTCAACCACACTCCAGATTAGATCGAAGGCCTCTTAATCAACAACAAAAGCGGTAGAAATTGCAGTTATTGAAGCTCAACCCAGATTACAAAATGTGGCCAAATTAAAGTCCTGAACAACAACCTTCCTTCAATCGCCAAAGAGAAACACTTTGAATTACAAAGATTTAAGCACAACCCAGATTCTAAAATGTTCCCAAAGTTAAGCAGTGATGATGCAAATTCTTACATCTCTGTGAAAAACTGAGCAAAATGCCTTCCAATCGATCTGAGCTCGAACCAGATTCTAGAATGTGCCAAAATTTAATAGCAATCCCTATACTATAAACTTGAAAGCAACCATGGAAACAAAAGATTCAATGTGAAAAGGGGTACGCTACAACTTTGTGTATCTTTATAGATCTCGAACTGGAATTTACAGCATCAAATACTAGAAATGTGAGCAGGATTTTAACCCAAAAACCAGAAGAATAAAGAGATTCAAACCTCCATTAGAGAGATGGCACACTACAAAAAACTTATCAATACTGTGTATTTCTAGTTATATCTGTCTAGACTTCAACTTGAGAACGCAGCAGCTGAACCAGGAAACGTCATCCTCAATAATCCAACTGGAAATTAAAAAAAAAAAAAAAAACAAACCATCAGCTTCAATCAGAAAGATGGAACTTTTTCAGCCTATATAAAACCAAATCAATAGCTAAGCAAGCTATAAAAAAAGTTATCTTTATCATGTGAAAAAGATTTAAACCCCCAAATAGTATAATAAAAATAATTGAAAGAGAACTTTTTCCCATCCAATCCACTTCAAAATTAGAATCAAAACGATACCCAGATGCTAAATTTAGAAACTTCCAAAGAAAATCTAATAAATATATATCAAAGCAAGGAAAAAAGAATAATAACTGTAATGTTGCAGAGTCTGAAGGTGAAGATTAGAAGAATGAGAAGACAACTTCAAGCTGAAATCTTTGAGCAGTTTTTGCATCTCAAAACGTAAGCTCAATCTTCTTTTTTAATAGCATCAGACAAGAATCAAGCTTGATGTTTTTCTTTCTTTGAAGAAATGGTAAAGCCAAAGGGAAGACAATAAGAAGGATTTACAGCACCAAAAAACAAAAAACAAATTAAAGAGAAGGGCATTTAAAAAGGATAAGAAGTTTGCAAGGAAGGAATGAGGAAAGTGAGAAAGAGAAAGAAAGGAATGAAGTTGTTCCAAGAATGAGTTTGAAAAAATTGATGGCTTTTTTAAGGCTGTTCCACCGTATTTGTAAGTATTAAATGTACAACTAGAACAAGTGAACAACAACTACACCACAAACACAGGAATATGTTTTCATTTTCCTCCTTTTTTAATATCAACATTCATTATAATTAACATAGAGAGAGCTAAGCTACAAAGACAGAGAGAGAGAGAGAGAAGAAGGAGAGGAAGTTTAAAAGTAAGGATGGGTTCAGTGAATACCAAAAAAGTGGGGCTAAGGGGAGAAGGGGGGGTAACAGAGAGAATTGCTGGTTTTGGAAAATGAAGAAAGAGAGAGTGTATGTTCCAAGGTTCACCTCCCTTGGACTTTTCTTAGGTCTCTAGAATTTCTCTTTTTTTTTGTTTCTTACCTCTTTCCTCCGTTCTCACCACCAACCTTTTTGCTTCATCTTCACACCTTAGGTCCCTTTACTATTTATGCATACATCTTTTTTATGAAAACTTTTGATGTGCATATGAATTGGAGAAATGCCATGTATGTCTAATTTTATGTATTTAATTAAATAATAATATTTTTTTAAAAATTATTTAAATAAATAACATATTTTCTAAATATCTTATAAAATATTCAATACTAATACATATATATATATATATATTTATTTATTTATTTTAAATACATAAATAAATATATATTTGATGTGTATTATTATATGATGAAAAATTTTAAATTAATGATAAAATAATATTCAATCACATGATAATACATATAAATGTATACCTCTTTACGTATTGAAAGTAACTACGCTTAATATTACTAAAAATATTAGAAAAGAAATATTTAATTTTCTAATATAAAATATTTTTTAAAAATATTATCTTTTCATAGGAGAACACTAAGTTATTTAATAATTAATGTGTTGTTAGTTAACTAGATGTGTATTTTTATAATTTTGGTTTGCTTTTTTGAGTTGGATCAATGAATAACAAATCAAATATACATACTTATTATTATGATAATTTATTCGAATGAATATATATAATAATGTCTTATGCTTTTTTTAATTATATATTTAATAAAATTATGTGTATTATATAAACAATAACATATTATTATGTGATTGAGTATTATTTTATCTTTAATTTTAAACTATTCAATCGCATAATGACACGTTGTTATTTGTGCATAAAATTTTATACATAATACTACTTTTATATGTTATTGTTTGCTTCGATTACCTTTTCCATTTGGATTTGAGTTTCTTGAATGGGTTCATTTGGATCATCAATTTTGGTACTTCATTTGGTATTCTTAGTAGTGCACTTTGTGTTGTTTGGTTTTGTTTATATGTTTAATTTAAGAAAGTTTGAATCAAACTAGTGTTGAAATTGACAACTTTATAAGACAAAACGCATACGGGGTCTCTTAAGAATAAAAATTTTAGTAAGAATTCTCTTATAGATAAGAATTTTAATAGATTTATCTTATAAATAAGAATTCTAATACGTAAACATATTATTATTTGGTATTAATGATATAAAAATCCATTAACAAATAAATTTATTATAATGAGTAATGGTAAATTATATTTAAATAATATTGATATTTTAAGATATAACTATGCTTCAAATGAACCCTAATAAATCCTTGATTTTTCTCTTTATTATGTATGTTGACTCTCTTTATATAAAGAGCCCACTCGTAAAAAAACTGTGATTTTTTTAAACTTGTATTTTAAAATAAAAATAAAGTCGAATCAAACCGAACATATATATATATATATATTTATTTTTATTAGTGTTTTATAATTATTTTTGAAATATTATATAAAATACAACTATAGATTAAATTAAAAATTTTAAACGCGACATCAAACCCATAAAATCTAGACTAAACTTGTATATTCTAAAAGCAAAACCAAACAAAACAAAACGTAATTATATATCTTTTGTGGATATTGCATATATAATTAATTAACTTTCAAAATATTATTATTATATAATACAAGTACGGATTAAAATGAACTAATTGTCGATTAATTTTTCAACTTGTGTCATGCACATACACCACTTGCACTATAAAATCTATGGAAAAAATGTTATCTGGTTAGCCAAGTGGGGTTCAAGAGAAATGGGTGTCCATGATAGTTGCATACAAAGTGCTTAAGTCAAGTGGACAAATTTATAAAGGACAATTGGATTATTTATATTTGTGTTCATGTGTTTGTGTGAAGAAAGTCTCATAAAATATATATATTTTTTTTTATAGTACAAGGTTGAAAGGTTACAAGAAGATGCCCTCTTCATATGGATTCGTGAGATTGCCCACATCTTAAGCTTCTTTTTCATTCAATGCATCTCCATGCACAGTTCATATAATTCCTCGTACAATAGTGACAACACTATATAAAATATTTATTTTTATTTTAATGTATAAAGTTTATTTAAAAAAAAAGATTTTTGTTTCTATTGGGTTTAAACTTGATTAAAAATAGACCATATTTATTCATTCACATTGTTAAAAGACTGAAACAAATATATCTATTCAATTAGTAGTATTATATTCATAAATAATATATACAAATTTATATATATACAATAATATATTATCATATAATTAATTACTATTTTATATTTAATTTAAAATCACTCAATCATATAAAAATATATCATTATTCATGTATAAGTTTGTACTCATTATTTGTATGTATAGTTTTATAATTATTTAATTGGATATAAACTGAATTAAAAATAAAAGATATTGATTTTATTAGGTATAAACTCAGTAAAAAAACAGGTGATATCTATTTAATTAGTTCAAATAGGATGATAACAATCGTTTGATTTAATAAACTATAAAGTTACGTGTACCCATTTTGGGTATACACTCATATATGTCATTATATGATTGGGTAATTTTAAATTAAGGATAAAATAACACTTAATTATATAATAACATGTATAAGTATGTATACATTTATGTACCCAAAGTGGGTACACATAGTATTGCTCTTTAATAAAACTATGTATACTTATTTTGAGTACATAAATATGTATACATTTAATATATGTTACTATATGATTGTGTAATTTTGAATTAAAGATAAAATAATATTCAATCACATGATGACATAAATAAGTGTGTAGTCAAAATGGATACAGATAGTATTACAACGTTTGATTAAATCGCCAACATAATAAAAAAATAAATAAAATATCTATTAGGTTAAGTTGGTATTTTTACATTATAAAGGTTAATAGTAATGATATGGTGGAGGTGTATCTAAAGTTTTTAATATTTTAAAGGGGGGTTATAATATTTTTCAAATAGATGACATGATAATTAGAATTTTTTTATTATTTTAATAATTTTTTTAAATATATATCTTATGATATAATATATGTTATAAATAGGATTAGAAAAATCAAAATTTTAATATAAGATTGTATTTATAGCTTTTTTCCAATATTGAAAACAATTAATAGCGATGAAAAAGCAAATTCATGAACTGAATAAATTTATTGAATGGACGGAGAGGAACAGGATTATGCATGCATCAAGGAGATTAGGAACAATTATGGTCAAAACTAAATTAATTGTATTGGGATAAAGACAAAGAAAAATAGTTGATTTGATTAGAAATAAAAAAAAAAAGGTAGTAACGTGTGGTTTAGGGGTTTTGCAAAAAAGTAATGAAGGAACAGGAGGATCTAAAGGAAATCATGAGGAAACAAATTGATGTTAAACAAGACTATTAGATTTTCAACTTGGAAAAAGAATATATTGACTTTCATTGCACATGTATTCAATTTGTTGGGGATCGTGTGGCTCTCCTTTCCTCTTTTAGTTTTCTTTGTAAAGTATGAGTTTGTATCTTTCTAAGTAAATCTTGTTATAATATTACTAGGATGAATAACCATTCTCCTTAGATTAGGAACGTATTTTTTCAATAAAAATCCTATATCTTTATTACCCTATAAATATATGATCTTGAAAACGAAACGGTTTATAAAAGAGAAATACCTGAGAGTTTCACAAAGTTTGTTGATAGGAGTTTTTGTTTAGAGTACTGTTATCTACATAAAATGATAAATCAGTATATGATTAAGTGATTTTTAAATGAGAAAAAAATAAACAATCACATTATTTAATCATATATTGTTTTGTCAGTTTATTTACACAAGTTAATAAGATTTGTCTATGTATAAAATTTTATTTTTTTTGGTGAAACAAAAATTTTGAGATGTCATTAGTTAAGTTTGGATTTGAATCAAGCCTAAACCGAGCCTGTCATAAATGAACACGAGTATGAACGCGAGCCTAGCTTTTAAATGAAAGATGATTATGAGCCCGAGCCTGAACCTAAACATAGGTTGTGCGAGCCGAGCATGGCTCATTTAAATGAAAAAAATTTTAAGCAACTTGCATGTGATATAGATCATTATACATTTGAATAATCTAAATTTGAAATAAACTTAAAATACGAGCTCGAAGTGAGCTTGAAGCCGAGCCGAGATGAATATCTGGTGTGAACTATTGTGAGCTAATCACAAACAGTAAAATTACCAAACGAGATGAACATAAATACGTGATTGAGCAAGCTTGAGCCAGGCATAATCCAAAACGAGTTGGTCTTTGTTCGGGATTGACTCGGCTCACTTCTAGCCCTACCATTAGTTAGAGGTTTTTGGTAGGTATCATATTTTTGTTAGCCTAGTCTTATACTAAGCATTGGGGTAACTTTGTTACACTTATGAGGTATCATACAGTGTGTTGTGCTCTTGTATTTTTGTGATAATATAATATATTTCTCTTTCATCCATTGATATAAGCGGGTTATATCAAATTATGTTAAATATTTTGTCTTTTTGTGTAAGATTGATGATTTCTTTAAGATATTATTTATCTTGATATTCGATGTGAAAGAATTCTTCACTCGAATCACCTCCTAACAATTTAAGAGTTTACAAAATATTTAAAAAAATTTCGCTTAACCTTATCAAAGGATGTGAAGTATGACATATATCACTATTGTCTAAATGTATAATATGTGACATAAATTGAGGCATACAATTTATTTTCATGGATATTATATAATAATGTTACGTGTATAATTTTGGACCATTAAAGGGTAACACTATTCATTTAATTAATATGGTATAGTTTTTCAATTAGGCAACTAGACTTAGATCATGTTTTTAATTTATTTTTGTTACACTCAAGTGGCAAATTCTAAAGTATTTCTTGCGCTTGCTTCTATTATTGTACAATGCATCTAAAGCTTTGGTTCTTTGCATATGTACTAGAATGATTTAATTTAATTTCTCTTTATTAAAGTTAAAACTTAGACTTTCTTTCTGCTCCTGCTCATTTTAATTTATAATCTAGTAAGAGTTATTTACGGTGCTTTCCAAGGGATTGGAATGGATTTATTTATAAATTAGATAAAATTATATGTATATATTATGAGTATCGATAATTATGTGTAATTATTTAATTGGTATTTTTATATTAAAAATAAAATAATATTCAATCATATAGTAATTCATTTAAATTGATACTTATTATAAATAAATATAACATTATGAAACGAAACATTTCAAAATTGTGTCAAAAATTTTATGGAAAATTTAGATTTTTATTATTGAAAATATTAATATATGGGGTGCTTATTTTTAAATGAAACGATAATTACCAAACATTTTCTTTTCTTTTCTTTTTAAAAATCTATGTTTGAAATTTGCAAACTCTTGCCGACACATTTTTAGAAGGGGTTTTTTTGAGCAAGCATAATTGTATGATAAAAATTTATCAAAAAATACTTATTTAAATCACCTAATCACATTAATACTCATTAATTTGTATTAATAAATTAATAAAAAAATAATAAATGTAGCATTATTCTTGTTGAAAACAAAAGAAGAAAAGGAATACCTAATTAGGGAAAATGTAATGAGATTTATCTCTCAACAAAACAATGTAAAATTTGAAGATAATTGAATTGCAAATTTTTTTAAACTATAAACATTTCATTTGAAAATTCTTACTAAAAAATTGCTCCATTTTTTTCTTGACTATTTCTTTTTCCATAAAGAATCCCACTTGGAATAGCTTGACTATCGAGTTGGTAAAGAGATTGGTCTAACAATCTATATTGTCAAAGTCTTCGTATGAAATCAAATTTGGGTTTTCTAAGTCTACTATTAGAATTCCACATCTCTATCAATTGTTCCACTTGTAGTGAGTTTCATAATCACTTTCCCATCTAACCATTAGTAACAACATGATAATAAAACGATAAGAAACATTACTGTAACATATAAAATAAATACCACTTGGAATAGTTTGACTACCAAGTTGGCAAGGAGATTGGTCTAGCAACCTATATTATCAAAGCCTTCCTATGAAATCAAATTTGGGTATTCTAAGTCTACTATTAGAATTCCACATCTTTATCAATTGTTCCACTTGTGGTGAGTTTCATGATCACTTTCCCATCTAACCATTAATAACAACATGATAATAAAACGATAAGAAACATTATTGCAATATATAAAATAAATCCCATTTAGAATAACTTGACTACCAAATTGGTAAAGAGATTGGTCTAGCAACCTATATTGTCAAAGCCTTCCTATGAAATCAAATTTGGGTCTTCTAAGTCTACTATTAGAATTTCACATCTTTATCAATTGTTCCACTTGTGGTGAGTTTCATGATCACTTTCCCATCTAAAATATTAATAACAACATGATAACATGATAATAAAACGGTAAGAAACATTACTGCAACATATAAAATAAAATATTGAACTCAACAACCAGATGAAGTTAAGAAGGAAGTTTCACATTGAATTTAAGGATTAAACATTGTTAGGTTTTGCCTGTTTAGGTGGTGGATTTTCCAAACACCAAACTCACTTCCCACCCATCACACTTTCAATTTTGCTTCATTAGGTGATGGGGCTGTGGGTCCTTTTTGCAGTTCTCTTAGGGAACCAATTTTTATCTTTTTCTCTTCAATATTTAATGTAGATCACAAGATTAGTTTGGATCAATTCAATCTACAGGGTTTTTGTTTACTTTTCAGAAGGAATTAAATGGTGAAACAGGCAAGAAATTTATTCAAAAGCGAGAGATGCATGGATGCATGTTTTAGTCTTTTTAGTAATTTTATTTTTTCAAATCTTTTGGCTATGATTTATTGGCCTAATTTTCAATGTATAGTTAGTTGCTTATGTTGACATATTATTTCTCCTGGCTTCAGATAGTCTAGATTTTTACACTCAAAATTTCCAAATGGGATTCTTCATTTTGACAAGGTAAATATTTTGACTAGGTTTAATTTCTCATTAAGTGGTGTTCTGTTTATTAGAATGCTTAAAATCTTTGGCATCCTTTGATTTTTTTTTTCTCTTGAATAGAAATTTAAAAAAAAGTGACAAATATATAAGAAAAAAAAGAAAATTGATTTTCTACTCTTACAAAGAATATTATAAAAACCCGTTCTCACGTTTTTTGAAAAAATGAAAAATCTATTAAAGTTAGAAGTCTGATCATGCTTAAAAGATATATTGACAAGGTTGACTAACTCGAAATAAAAAATTAAATAGAGATTTATTTTTAATTATGTTGTTTCAAATTTTTATATAATTATGTGGTTATATCTTTTTTCATATGATTATTATCGGAACAAAACACAGAATTATAGTTAATAATTAATCAATATAATAATAATACTAATAATGAATATAAATATAAAAAACAAATTTAATCACATATATTTTTTTATATATACATATTATTAGATTGGGAAAAACACATAGGAGGATCTCATTTTCATTCATGAATCCCAAAAACATATTCTTATTATTATTTTTCAAAATTACTTTCAGAAAACAAAATCAAACACAGCACAAGTAATTTGTTCTTGGATTTGTAAAATGTGGGCTGTGTCTTTTGAAGGTTTGTGCCAAATGTTTCCTTAGACATTTTTGGGGCTTCATCTGGAAAAAAATAAAAAACTTTAATTTGTTCATTGAAAAAATGTGTATGGATTTGATAGATATCACTGAAATCTTATGCAAGCATTATTTTAGGTCAAGGGAGATGTATCAAGACTTGGAGAGATATCTTAATGGGATTATTTATTAAATTTTAGTATTCAATATCAGCTTTATTATCTAATTTGGACTTTGTTTGTTATGTTGGTAATGAGATTAACGTGTAATTTAATTGTGAAAATCTTGCAAACATATATGGTGGCTATCTAGAAACATATGTAGCCTTAATATTTTTAGAAACGTAATCAACATTTTAGATTATATTTTACTTTTTAATTAACAAATAAACAACTTCTTCTTAATCTGTTACATATTAATAAAAATCTTGATACGATAGAAAATTATTGTTTTTCATTGATGTCTAATGGCAAGTCAAGGTGCACATAGCTATTTCTATAATTAGTTGTTTTTTTGGAAATTACTTTGCATATTTTATTAAAAAGAAAGTAGAAGAAAAAACTAACGAATTATGTGTTTAAAATGAATAATGTCTTGATATAGACTTGAAGGTTGCATTTACCACCACCCATTAAATGAAACTTTAAATAATAAACGATTTAACTTCTCGCTAAACTTTAAATTATATTTTGTTAATGAAATAATTAATTAAAGTCAATTATATACAAAAACAACTAGCCCAACTACACACATATTTTTTTCTTTCAAGAATATCATATAGCAAGTAGAATTGAAATTTAAAAAAAAAGAAGCAACAAAGCACTTTCCTATTGAACCAAATGTAAGTGGTTCTTGATTTAAATTCCACTTCACCAAAATTGTAAATTCTCTATCCTTTCTTCCTTTTTTTTATTGTGTGTAAATATTTGGTTAGGTCAACAATGGAAGAGATCTTTCAATAATTTTGGTCCATAGCAATAATTAAAAGCATAAAAAAATAGTGGGAAACCTATCTCCTAAGTAGACAAAACTCAACTAAGTATTGAATTAATGTTTTAATAATCGGATAAGTCTTAACTCGATTGTACCTCTAATCTTGGTTTTCTTTGGTATAACCATCAATATATATATACACACACAAAAAAAAAAAAAAAAACTTGTCGTATGATAGTGTCACACTATGCTTCTCAAATATTAGGAGTTGGATTTGAGTCGTATGGTGTTAACCAAATTATTGAACCATGGTAATATTTGATTGTTAATTAGTGACTAGAGAATTATATTCTAACCGTTCACAAATAAGAAGTGGATAATGATTGCAAAGACATCACATCTTTCTAACAACTAGTTATAATATCTTAGCATATTAAGAACGAATCTTATTCTAGATTATCAACAACAAAACGAATATAAACTTTTGTCTTTTTTATTTTGGATAAACTTTAAAAAAATCGTTCCACTAGAGAGATGAACATGTGTAAGAACAAAAGATCAAATCACTTATCCCTCAAGTACCAATCTTACTATTTCTTGTGAAATTCTACCTGGCCAAACTTGAGAAATTTTTGTCTTTTTTATTTCTTTATAATATATAAATGGGCATATAAATCTTTGGACCTTTAAGCAAAGTAAAATGAGTCCCACTAGAAAAAAAAAAGGCATCAAACATGTAGGAATCTAATAAGTAGTCCAAGAACTAAATAACTCCTAACTAGCTAGCTTACCCTTTACTCTTTATGCACCTTGATGAGTCCTTGAATTGCATAACTTTTTTGCAATATTCTTATAGGATAATATAATTTTTTTCATTAAAGGGACCGAATTTTATTTTAAGCTATTGAAGGAACTAAACTTTTAATTTTTTTTTTATTGAATGGGTCAAATTTTTAGATTTTTCTATAGAGTGGAGAACGCTTGCATTATTTCCTAATGAAAATACTTAACAAACACAATCATATTGTTTGCTTTGAAAGAAATATGATTAGTTTGATATATTTTAAAAAATAGTGAAAGTTTAATCTTCTTAATCTAAAAATTTGAAATTTAATCCATTTAATACAAAAGTTTGAAAGTTTAGTTTCTTCAATTAAAAAAAAAAAAAGCAAAGTTCGGTTACTTTACTTAAAAAAATAAGATAGCTCATTACCTCTAGGTTTTGCTATCTTTTATTCTAATTTTATAATAATTCATGTATTAATAAAATGGGTACTGTCAAGTACTTATATTGACATGTAATCATATAATTAAATAATTTTATATTAAAGATAAAGTAAATAATTAAAGTACACATAATGAAACATTAGCAGAAATACATATAAAATTATTCATTTTTATTTGTAAGATGAATTTTAATGAATGACAATACTAATTTTATATATAATGCTATGTTATTGGCATTATTTAGGCTGTAATAGAATAATTTTTAAGCCTACAGTTTCTAGTTAATAACACAAGATGATGAAGTTTCATTGTCTGGAAGATTAGAATAATATTATATTAACAATACATACAAATATTATATGGGTATAAATATTGATGTGTTATTATGCGATTAAATGTCATTTTATTTTAAATTCGAAATCATCTAATCATATAATGATACATCATTATTTTTACGTGTATTTATAATCATTGTTAATATATATAGCGTTACTGAGAAAATTATAATAACTCTTTGTTAAAGAAGATACATTCTATGTATATATTTTTTCACATGCCTGTTAAGAAATACATTAAAATAGTTCAAAAAACTATTTGTTAGTGTAAAATTTAACCGGAAAAAATAGTTTTTTTTTTTTTAATTTTTGATATGAACAGGGGGTAAGAGTAGTGGTAAAATGGAATTATATATGTGGCCCACAAGGAGAAGGGCCAATTTGTCAGAAGTAAAGTGATGGGGTGAGGCCCATTTAAAATGTTGTTGGATGAGGTTGGACGCCACATTTGACTCACCAGCTCTTGAAATTAGGCCTGCGCTCTCATCCATAGTTCTCTCACATGTAGAGGCCCACAATGGGCCATGTCAAACTGGTGCGGCCCAATATGCCACGGGCCATGATGTGCTAATGCCCACAAATTTTCAAGGCTGGAGCCACATGTAATAGTATGGTTGGTCGCCCCGGGAAGGAGGTCTAGCTCGAGGAAAGCGTGTAAAAAAAAAAAATTAGCACGTTTGCTTTGCAAATCAATCTGTCAAAAACATAATTTTTATTTTTGAATTTTAATTATTTTTAGATCATGTCATGCCTGGAGTTCGTAGATACTTGATATGTATATTTGACACGTATTCTCAATAGATCACATCTATTATATCTGTAGGTTGTACCCATCGTTGGGTGTATCCATGGTTCTATTAATTGTCCAGTCTTTACGTATGTGTAATAAGAATTTTGCCACGTGTTGGGATGAATGAATTCCAACTGAAATTTCATGATATCATTTTCATTAATATACATCGAATTAATACTATTTTAATCATTTTAACTTAGCTACAATATTAAGTTACTTAAAACTCATATTCAAACTCAAACTTGAACTCAACTCTTTTCAAACGAACTAAATTCAAACTCAAGTTTATTTAATTCAATTTAAATCCAACCTGAGTCCTATAGAGTTATTGCCATTTTGAAGTGCTTTAACATTTACATTAATCTATCAATGAACAAGCGCTTCTCTATGCCAATAACATGAATAGGTCTTGAAACAAAATAAGTTGGCAGATTGTTCAACTATAAACTCAGCAAAATCAAAGCCTAAATTGTGCCCATCTCACTCTCATTCTAATCGCCAGTAATCAAAACTATGTGCACAAGCTACCATTGGTTGGCGCCGGATGGCAACATGCTAATTTCAAAGGTGATATTCTCAACAATTTGGCCTGAAAAACATACACAAACCAAAGACATCGTCTTTCACCGGCAGTGTAGCACAGGAACAAATTTTTGGGTAACAAGCAATTAAGATTTAGTTTAACCAATTTGGAAAGGCTATAGCTACCCTTCTTATGAAATTCTAAAAGAACTCTATAGAGATTTTAGAGACTCTGGATACAAAATCAACAACAAAAACAAGCATGTCCAGAAAAGGAAAAAAAAAAAGGGAAAATGGATGGCATCAGACTCTTCTTTGGATAATCCTTAATTCAGATGGTGCTCAAACAAAGATGCCATTTCAATCTGCAATATAAGTGAAAATGATCAAGAACCAAATAATGTTGACATGAGATTAACCAAATGAAAAAATTTTGACCAAGCTAATTATTAAGTCAGAATAAGATGCAACAAAATACACCATCTTAAACAGCACACCTGCAAACTAAAAACCCTTTCTGATTTTTCACTATAAAAAATTCATGCAATACCCCTTCTTTGCTAACCTAATAGTTTCAAATGTGCATACATTGGTCTGACACATTTCATTTAAGGAAGACAAAGGATTCCTATCCTTTAGAAGAGTAAGCTGCATACCATCTTCAGTTCTCATTTTTGGTGAGATGAATGTGACCAAATTTGAATACAATTCTCCTATTGTTTTCTTCGGAGGATAAGCAAACAGGGATAAAAGGACTAACTAATTGGCTTCATATGGTTAAAATAAAAGATTAAAGAATTGCCCCAAAGGAAACACAAAAAGTAAACATCCTAAGTTTATTTAATTATTTATTTTCATATTTTAAATTTTCATTACCATTTCAAAAGATTTTCTAAGAATTCAAATCTTAGTAGTCAGCCAACAAAGAAGCAAATACTTAAATACTATCATTTGGGATAAAAATAATTTCAGCATGAACTTACGGCAGCCAAAGCAGCCTCTGCACCCTTATTACCAGCTTTGCCACCAGCACGGTCTAAAGCCTGCAATTATCATACAAGGCAGCAGTAACAGATTATATCCCATTCAATAGCATCGAGAAAGGAACTCTCAAGACATTCTTTTTGCAGCACAGTTTCATATATAACCTATTGTATTATAACTTTACCTGCTCCATGTTTTCACAAGTCAGGACCCCAAATATGCATGGAACACCTGCAAAAACAATAAGAAACAAGTTCAATGTTCATCATGAAACAAAATACACTTGAAGATGATGCAATGCCAGCTAGTTATGCGTACTTCAAAACGATACCTGAAGCTATATATGATAAAATTACAAAAAAGATGCATCTTGTGATTGAATCTTAAAGCTAATGTATCTATTACATTTATTAATGGATTCCTGGATGATTTCAGTTACAATTAGGATTAAGAATAGGCATATGAGCATAGCTCAACTTTCTACATATTGTCTTGCTAGCATACAGTCAAGAGAAAGAAATCAATTTAAATATTAAAACTAAAAAGGAATACAAACCTGAATTCAGGCCAGCTGAAAGTACTCCTGACGCAGCAGAATTTGCCACAGCATCATAGTGGGAAGTATCACCTCTTATCTACTGACAAAATATACAGTTCCGATGATTAGAGAGCCACTAGCAGAGAGAAGCAATCTCAGAAAGATAAGAGAATATTTACAAGAATTGTTTTTTAAAGAAGTTGTGAAGAGAAACATACCACAGCTCCAATACATAATACTGCATTATATTTTCCAGACTTCCCCAACCTTTCTGCAACAATACCAATTTCAAAACTGCCAGGAACCCATACAACCTGAAGATTTTTCACAGTCAAAACTATAAATGAACAGACACCAAAGATCACAAACCAAGTTAACAATCACACAAGACACGAAAGCAGGAATGCATGCCTAAGCAATGCATCAATCCAGAACACCCACTAATGGATTACAAAAACTGAAATAAAGAGTATATGTAAAGAAATGAGGCAAAAATATGGTTGAACCCATTAGAGCTACAACATCCTAAAATATAGACAATAGATTCAATGTTAATTAAGAAAATTTTCTCAAAATTTAATAGAAGTTATCTGAATTTCATCAAATTTTAAAGAAAATATCCTCATCTTGAAGAAGTTAGATTAAATTCTACAAATTAAAAGTTAACAAACAAAGTAAACTTGTAACCAAGTACAGTAATAATCTTCAAAAAAAATTAGCTACATACATCAATATCTTCCTCTTTGACTGAATATTTTCTGAATGTCTCTAAAGCCCCTTCCAACAATGACTTTGTCACTATCTCATTAAACCGTGCCACAACCTCAAAAATTCAAAAAGCAAAAACAATCCAAATCAAAGCCACCATCAAACAATATAAACAAAACACAAAAAAAAAATCTTGACAACACGTATCAAATTTCTTCAAAACCCCACCACAGCGAAGCGTAGCCCTTCACTTCTGATCAACGACCCAGTCAATTGTCTCACAGCTGCCGTTTCAACAACCAATAAACGCTCCTTCCTCTCAAAAGCTATCTGGTTTCCAATTGCAAAGCCTGAAATTCAGTGAAACAAGTCAGTGGAAAAAGCCTTGATTCAGAAAGTCAAATGCCAGAAAATGAAGAGAAGTGAAACCTGGGAGAGAAGGAGAGTGTGGGAAGGAGACTGAAGAAGGCTTTGCGGAAAACACATGAGGCTGTTGAGGAGCAGGAGCCAAAGAACAAGAGTGGTGGATTGGAGCCTTGAGGTTTAAGGCCATTTTCGTTGAATTTTGGGAGGGAGAAAATGATGATTTTGATAAAGTTCCGATTTTTGAGTGAGAATTGATGAAACCGAGGTGAAAACCAAAGGGAATAGGGCAAGGTTGCAATATAAGCTTAGATTAGGGCCATTTTAAAATTTAGAAAATTCAACGGGGTTAATGATTTTTACTTTCTTTTGCATTCTATATGCTAGGGTGTAAAAAGGCCCTAACTGGGCTCCGCTTGATGATTGACCAATCAAGTTTGAGTTTACTATTGATTAGTTTAATAAGAAATTTATGGGTTGATTCGAGTATAATATCATTAAAATTTCAAACATTGTAAACCTTAATCTTACTATTGGCTTTGATAATAGGGGATTTAAATTAATTTTTTGCAAATAAAAATATTTAAATATAATTTGTTTAATTGAATCAAATAAAGTGGTTTTGGAGAAATTCTTCCAGCACTAGCAAATTTTCTCTTACTGTTGCCCTTTCTATTGGAAAGTCACTATCAAAATGCAGATCATTTTCTTGAAATTTATGACATCAAAACGGGTATTGGGTATAATAAGCAGACAAATGTAACATTTTGGTTCAATAGTCCGATCCACTATTAAGATATTGTTTGTTTTAGATACAAAATCTATTATAATTTTGTTTTTAAGGTTTGCAACCTAACATATGTTTCGATAGTTTAAGGAACTCATAAACTATTTAATCAATCAAAATCTTTGCATCCTTAAGCAATATGAGATGTACAAAGACTTTAACATTTCTCTCATATTTTGTTAATGTAGAATTTATCTAAGGGTGTTATAATAGAGTTTCGTGGCTAGCTAGATATATCTGTATTTGGGCTCTTAGTTATCAGTATCTATGATACATGACACATATCTTACGATATGATACAATACGATACAAATGAAAAATGATATGTATCATGAGATGTATCGTAATTAATATAATACAGTGGACGTATCGTATGATACGATACGATAAATATTACTAATATAGATCGATATACTTTTTAGAGAAAATGATCATGTAGTAAAAGTATATTTGAGAAATTTTAAAATTTCAAAGGTGTTTGTGATATTTTTCAAAATGATGATGTATCAATTATCTTTTTAATTATTTTAATAATATTTAATGATTTTACTTTTTAAAAACTGTATAATACAATTTGATACGATACTCAATATACAATATATAAAATTAGAGTTTAGATACATAATACGATATACAATTCAACTATCTTGTTTGGGCTATAAATTGTTAGGCATATGATTCGCTGCTCAACTAAAGCTAAGATGCATGGGTTTTTATGTCAACAAATATATGCTGCATATAAGTTCATAAGTGCTGCAAAATTTGACATTTTTTAATTTAAAGAAGGATGATACAACCATGTGTCATATAATCTGTTAAATAAGACACCATCTGGTCTCGTTACTTATTCTTCTTTAATTTCAGTTGTTTCTTCAATACAACATAATCAATGATAGTAAAAATGTTGCTTTTCAGGAATTGAATTGTGCTCTTCTTGTATGCTATTTCTTTTGTTTGTTCCCAGCCACAAATAGAGGTGCAAACCATCTTTCTACCATCAATTTTGAGGAATTGTTTGTTTATATAGCCTTAAGCTTATTTCCATTGCACCATTTGAACTATATCGGGCATTTGTTATAGAAATATTTTAGTGAAATACGGATATTCCAATTTGTTTGATATTTAGGCTTGTTGATACGGATGGAGTGTGTTGCAACAATGGCTAAGTTCGGGTAAAGACTATTATCATGTGTTGCAGTAAACAAACATTAGGAGTTCCTCATTTTAAAAGTTACATGAAGCTTCCTTAAATGCCAATGAAACAAAAGAAGGAACATCTGTCAATCTAGTCCTCAGAAATTCTGACCAGAAGAGTCGTCAGTTTTGGGAATGTGGTGCTTTTGGTGAAGTTCCTGAACTGAAGACCATAATTCAGTGGCTTGCAGCTTCGCAGGTGAATTGTTCTTTATAAGAAAATTCCTTATTCTACAAATGCATGAAATTGTTTAGGATTCTATGTTTCATTATTGAGTTTTAGATGTAGAATAAATTATTTTTGGGTTCTATTTTCTAGTTGAATATGAGCTTGTGCTTGTATAGGTTTTTCGTTTTCACATTAGTGGCAACTGTAATTGAACTTTAAATCAACCCCCATTCCTCGGATGATACGTTTTTGTTTAAAAATAACTGATATATCAAAACAATAAATCAGTCACATTTCTAGATGAAAACATGAACATAAAAAACAGTCACATCATTCATCAGCCTATATGTAGCCAAAGAAGTGATTTTGAAAAATTTCATTCTCAGTTCCTAAGTTGCTGCCCTGCCACTGCATTTTTTGACGTGGTGACATGATGAAGCCTCAAGTTTGTGGAGCAATGATCAGGTGGTTTGTGGCTTTAACCTTCTTTAGATTTTCTCCAAGTCACTAGCCGTTTAGTGTTAGTGAACTTAAATTTTCTAACCATGTGGCTAGATTACCTAGAATGCACAAAAATATAAGATAAAATTGATAGAACTGAAAGAACAAGTAAAAAAGTTGATACAACAGATAAAGTTACAACTTATAATTTTATGAACAAGAAGATAGTAGGTGAGTCATGTCTTTTAATCTCATCCATTTTAGTCAGAAAAGTTAATTGCTATATGTCCTGTTAAAGGTACATTGACTTCCCTTTTATTTCTTTCTCCAAACAATGATTAACTGTTAGGAACCATGTTTATTTTAAGAGGAGAGGAAGGAAAGGAATTTTGAGTACAAGTGGCAAGGCTCTTGAGGCAACAAATGTCAAACATCCAGCAAGGAAGCATGCAACAGACAAGTAACAGGAGATAGTGGACAAGCAGCCAAAACAGGAGACCACAAGAATGTCCCTTGCTGAGGTGGCGAAACAGGAGTGGAGAGATAAAGGAAGAAAAGGACCTGGAGAAGGAGAGAGCAGCAGAGAAGAATTGTGAAGAGTGAGGGAGAGGGAGAGCACCAGCCGCTTGAATGCTGGTTTGAAGTGTTCTTGCTGTGATTTCTGGTTCTTTGTAATGCTTTTGGTTGTAATGAATTGTTGAACTCTTTATATTGTATTTGAAAGAATCAATCAAGACTTTTGTGTTGGTTACATTAAATTCAATACAACAGTATCTCTCTACACTTCTATCAAATTACATTCTACAACAAATTCCAGGAAACCAGTCATGCTAGTGGCAGCGAGGAGCACCTCCAGAAGTTCAGTTCCAGGTCTGTATCATTAACAAAGGACGAATATCAAAATTTGAGTTGTAACTAGACAAAACAACATAAATTAATGCAACTTTGAGAACATTTGTATTAAGAAATTACTTGAGGTTGTGAAACTGTTCAGTTGATTTGATAAGGACTTGAGATTATCATATCTAACAAACTTTCTTTGACAAAATATACAAGCAGATAACACTTCTTGATCTCCACAAGTTCAAGAGACGAGATTTTAGAGTTTTTATTTTATGGCTTTCTTTGATCCTGATGAAAAGATATAAGCTTTGTCATCATCACAAAGATTTTTAACTTTACAAGAATTTTTATCCATTTGAACAAGTCTTACCACTGTTGGAACTAATTACATGCTGCATCAGCAGATTTCCTTTGCCTACATTGCTGCCTGCCAGCTTCACATTCCTCTTATCATCACAATAAGTCTACGACGCCAGAGCAAACAATGAAGCCCAAGTTCATGAAGTAATGATCTAGTGGTTTATTCTTCAAACTCTTCATATTTTCTCTATTTCTGTAGCCATGTTGCTATTTGTGTACTTAACTTTCAAACCCTCTAGCCAGATCAGCTGCACAACCAAGAAAAATAAAACATGAAAGTTTAAATATGCTTACATGAAGTTGGAGAAGGAAAACTCTAAGCCCCACAACGATTTCTGCAATGTTAATTTAAGTGTGGGGATCCTGCATAGTGTTGTTTGCATAGAGAAAGTAAATAATGATTCCCTAAATAAGCTATAAAAAGTAAACCATTAATTGATAATGATGCATTTCGCAATTTTTCTTTGCCCAAAACAAAAACAATGAGGTAACAATAAAAAAAGCATACACACAAGCAGAAAAATGCAGCTTGATTAACCGTTGCAACAGCTAGAAGATCCAATCTCTGTATTGTAATTTTAGCAAGGTTTGCAGAGCTCCATACCTGAAGCCAGGAGTTAGGTTCTAAAGTGCAAGCAAACAAGCCAGTAAGTTTAGACCAGGAGTGGGGTTCTAACAGTTGCTTATGTTTAGTTGAAGACAGTGGCACCTGAAGAAAATTGAATCAGAAAGAAAAATTTCATGCCTATGTAATAGTAGAACCCAGATTTGGAAAAGAAAGTAGAAAGCATCTTTAGCGAATGTTTTTATCAACAATTGCAGGTATTGCTTACTTTTGATTACCTTGGAACGACAAGAGTTGAGACAATCTATAAGATGACAAAGTAGAGCAGTTTTGGAACAGAGGAACCACTCTCAATTTGTAAGTACTCTGTTATCAAAATGCCATACCTTACTTCTGAAACTAGAGCAAAATTTTTTACTTGCTTCTTGCTGGAAAAAATTGATAAAATAACAAGTTAAATTATAGGTATTAAAATTTAAATTCAACCAAAAATGAAATTGACCCAAAACATATATGTACCTTAAAATTTCAGTGTGAGAATCTTGTTGATAACTTAGAATTGTGTTTTAGTCAAATGATGTAATAAATAAAAGTAAAAATAAAGTTTATGAAATTTAAACTTGAGGCAAAGGAGTTATTCTCAAAATAGCAAAAAGTAGATATAAAAATTGTAGAATGGTTAAAATGTCAATTTTATATAAAAATCGTATATAAAACTGAAGAAATCAATTTTTGAATCTATTATTCAATTTGAAAATGAAGATAGCTCAACACCTGCCTCTGTGTGTTTCTACCTTGAATTGTAGAAACATAGAAATATAAGCCAAAATTATCTAAGTTGCATCAAATCTCAAAACTCACACAAATTAAGTAATAATATCATCTAATCTGTTATTTAATGACCCACTAAGAAATTGAAAGAATAAGTGTCTATATAAGAGGATTGAGAAAAAATTTATCACATGCTTGCATAAGAAGAAAATTTACGGGTTGTTCTGATTCAGAAGGATATCTAGAAGTCCACTACTTGGTTTTGCTCTCATCAATTGGAGGACTCTATATATAAACCCAAGAGTAAGGTAGAAAATGTGTAATTACATGTGCAGAACATAAATGATTTGGGATCATTTTAAGCCTTCCGATGATTTCTGCAACATTGAATCTAAGAATAGCAGTCCTGCATTGTGTTGTTTACATTGAGTAAGTAAACAATGATTCCTTAAATAAGCTATGAGAATCTATTAAATAAACTTGAGGTAGAGGAGTTATTGTTAAAACAACTAAGTAGAAGTAAAAATTTTAGAATGGTCCATATGTTAGAAGATGAGAAATCTAAATTGACTGAGATAAGCTTCAAATCAATTCGACAGAAAATATTTCCACTTCTGCCTCTAAATGTTCTTTCCCTGAATTCAGAACTCACAAAAAACTAAACATAATATTATCTGGTCTGTTGTTGAAAGATCCTCTCAGGAACTGAAAATGAAACAAAAACATGAAGAATTTACTTTAATTTAGAATTCTGGAAATTGGAATTTTCCTAAGCTGGGAGTTTCTTCAGTTACCAATAAATTTATGAAATTAGAAAAGTTGGGTTAGAATTAGAGATACAAGGTATTATGTTAAGTCGAGTAAAGTTGAATGAATTACCTGGACAAACAACAATTGAGAGACACAAGGGGTTTGAGTTTTGGACATTCCATAATTGATAAATCTTTGAAGTTGCCAAGGTCTGGAATGGATTTGAGGTTTGGGCATTCCCAATGACCAATCTTTCATGAGAGGTGAGGCTGCTGAGAGTTGGAATTGATTTAAGCCCTACGCATTCTGTAATGCTGAATTCCGTAAGAGAGCTGAGGCTGCTCAGACTTGGAATTGATTTGATCATTGGGCATTTACTAATCTCGAATCTTGTAAGAGAGGTGAGGTTACTCAGATCTTGGATTGATTCAAGCTGTGGGAGATCATTGATCTCCATACTTTCAAGAGAGGTGAGGCAGCTGAGACCTGGAACTGATTTGAGCTTCTGGCATTCCTCAATGCACAATTCTGAAAGAGATGTTAGGCCACTGA
Organism: Mangifera indica; assembly: GCF_011075055.1. NCBI lineage: Eukaryota > Viridiplantae > Streptophyta > Magnoliopsida > Sapindales > Anacardiaceae > Mangifera > Mangifera indica. Next base: position 141,466 of record NC_058143.1, read on the forward strand.
GATTTGGAATTAGTTCAAATTCCAGCCCAACAATGGTGAATACCTTAAAAGACTTGAGGTTGTTCAGGTCTGGGATGGATTCAAGCAGTGGGAGAAAAGCGATATTCAACTTTTCAAGAGCAGTGAGATTGCTCAAGTCTGAGATGGATTTAAGCTGTAGGAGATGTCCGATTTGCAAGCTTTTTAGAGAGGTGAACATTCCCATTCCCTTGTCATCTTCACATTCATTAATTAAGAGTTGTCTAAGGCTGGTGGGAACACCATCTCTCACAAACAGTTTTGGACAATCTATTACTACAATAGACTCAAGGAATGGAAGATGGTGTAGACCTAAAGGCGAGGATTCAGGATTTTCACAATCCTCTAAAGTAATTTCTTGAAGACACGGGCTATTATCAAAGGACTCACCAATTGACTTTAGCTCTTCACAATTATAAATATAGATGGACGTAAGTGCCTTAGGGAGGTACTCATTTCCACTAGATAATGTTTCCAGTGCTCTGTAATATTGAACATTCAGTCGGTTGAGTGTCTGAGGCAAAAGACCATCTAATGATATGCACTTGAGAGAATCACAAAAACAAATCTCTAAGTACTCAAGAAGAAAAACACTTAAATCCTTAAAAAATTTCAGTTTATCGCAAGTATTTTTAGATAGAAAGGTAGGGTGTCCTCACCAATAATTGTAAGTCTCCTACAATCATGAATCACAAGTTCTTTTAGAGATGAAGGTATCATACCCCTTTCAATAGATGTTAGATTCAGACACTTACTAATGTCAAGTGAATTTAGATTGGAAAGAAAATTGGTGTTTTCCAAACTTCGTCATGATTTTATAATCTCTTCATTCTCATAAATCTTTAAAAAATCTACTCTTTGAGATCCTTTCTTTGATTTATCTTTAACCTCTAGAATATTTGCAAGACATGAAGAATCCAACGCCTTAAAATCAGTCAAACCATCATTACATACCATTCCTTCACAATAATTAGTTTTCAATTTGCAATGTATTGGATAATTTGAGAATGAGACCACTAACTTTGGACAATCCTTAATAACAAATCTTTCTAATGAAGAAAGATAATTACGTACTTCTCTAGTAAGTAGGGGACATTTTTTAATAGAAAGCACACACAACTTTGGAAAAATTTTAATATCTTCATTTCCTCTCCAATTGTTCCAATGTTCCCATTCTTTCAAATCCTCAAAATGAAGAAATTATAATGACTTGAAAGGTGTTTGAAAATCTACTCTTTTTAGACTTGCCATCTTTTCAATGGTTAAGTCTTCAAGTGAGCTCAACATTTCAAGTGAAGGCAAAGACGTGCACCTCTTACATTCTTCTAATTTAAGAACCACCAAATTAGAGAGTTGGGACAAATCTCCTTACCAAGACTAAAAACTTTCATCACCATAGCCTCGAGGCTTTAGCTTTTCAAGTATATTCATTTCTACATCCACTTTCAATGAGTTTTCTTGATATCCCCATTCTAGTAACAAAGCTTTCAAATTGTTCTTATTGCTTAATATTTGCCCTCATATTTGATTTGGACTTGTCACATTTTGTAATTATGAAATGTGAAGCTCTCCTTGAAGAAAACTTAAGCTCTTCAAATCTTCCAAATTAGAACCTGTATTCTCGCCCACAATATAATTAGACAATACTTGAAGATTTTTCAACTTTTTTATTTCAAATGACATCTCTTTCAATGAATTTCGACAATTTATATCAAAATAACATAGATTGGTCAAATTTCTCATTTTAGAAAGTAACTTCTTGAGATAAGAATAATATTTTAATAATAAAGTTTGTAAGTTAAATAATTGACACATTGACTCAAACAAACTTCTTATCCAAGTACTAAAGAAGTTGAGATGTCTTAGATGCATCATACCTCTAATTGAATTAGGTAAATAAATGATGCAATGTCCTTTAAGAGATAGTACTCTCAACATTTCTAATTTTGGCAACAAATCAAAAATCATTGTGGCACTTATATAATGGTTACATGTATATTCATGCCTCACAAGCAAAAATGTTCTTAGACTTTTTACTTCTTCCAAGGCTTTAAATTGATTTTTTTTCAGTATAATCATCAGGCTTATAAGTGAAATGATAGACCTTTTTGAATTTTTTTGGTAACTTAACAATATTTTGCTCAGATCTAAAAATGATTTCTTTAAAAACGAACTGAGCTAGATCATGAACAAGATCATGCATAATATATTTAGAACTATGACTATTCAATTGTTGGAACAGCGACCTTGAACATAATTAATGAGAACACTAACTTGCCTCATCTGGTTGACTTATCAAACGGTTGAACAATATCTTCCGCAATCCATAAAAGTGCAAGTTCATTCTCTTCAAATTTGTAATCCTGAGCAAAAATCACATAATAGCCAAAACATCTTTTTAGATTCAAAGGAAGATAACGATAACTTAGCTTTAATGCTGGGAGAATGCGATCACTTTCATCAGATGTACTCCATATTTTGCTTTCTAATATTTTTTCCCAAGTATCATTCGGCTTAGAATGTAGAAGGCCACCGAGGGCCTTTGCTGCCAGTGGTAGGTCGCCACACCTTTCAACAACTCTTTGGTAAATTGAATTGGAAATTTGATTAGGAACAACGGCTGCACCAGTCCCAAACGCATGCTCCTGAAACAAGGACTTACAAGCTTGTTCAGATAAAAGCTTCAATTGATAAGTATGAGAGCGTCTTATTGTTTGTGCAACATCTCCATGGCGATTTGTCACAATCATTGTGCTTCCAGGTGCACCAGCTGCAGCCTCTTTCAGCTTAACTTGCAACTCATTTAAATTATGCGAAGCCGAGGATGAGAATTGCTCAAGAAGTGCCTTTGAGATTTTGAGAACATCAAAGGTGTCCGAAACACATACCCACGCTTTTATATCAAACTTGAAATCTTGAAGTTCCTTGTGATTGTACACAACCCGAGCAATTGTCGTTTTGCCAATCCCTCCCATGCCGACAACTGCTATTACTTGAGAGCTGGCACCACTTTTCACCATGTCAAGTAGTTTGGTTTCATCTTCATTTCTGCCATAAACAATTTGTTCAGATGGGACGCTTGAAGTTTCCTCTGGTTTTTACGGCACAGCAATGTTACTGGATGTCCCTCCAGAAGTCACTTGCATTTCATATTCAGCTGATCTTTCCTGCCGCAATTGTTCCAAATGGTTAGTGATCTCTTTGATCTTGCACCCTATTTGGACATTGAACAAGACACGTGGGAAACGAGCTGAGAGGCTGCTAAATCCCTTGCTAGAGCTAGCTTGGTGTTCTGCCTTCAGTTTGCGCCGCGAAGCTTCGTAGGCAAACTCATCCAGTAAATCCTCCGCATCATAAGCCCATTGTTGAAGATTGTCAAGCCAGTTCTTAACACTTTCATCCGCCAGTTGTTTGTCTTCGCATTGCGAAGAAGATTTCCAATCTGTGTCAACTTGTTTTCCAGCCTTTTTAGCTCTGAATCTACTCCTCCAAGAAGTTGCCGAGCAAAGTCCCGCACTTCCTTGGACCTCAGAATCTGAAACAATTCCTTAAAGAGTTCGGAGACAACAAGCTCAACTAAAAATGCCATGGTTTCAGTTGACAGAAATAAAAAAGGATTCAAGACCGTTACAAGAAGAGAAGGATGCAAGAAATGACTCATATGTGGATGATAACTTATATGTGGGAGCTGATGATTCCTACGCCATTTCTTTGTAATGCACATGAACTGATCAAATGTGGAGGTGATGATACCTATGCTATTTGTTTCTCTTGTTTTTTCGAAAAGCTTTATAGATTGGCTTGTCTATTATGGTAATTTCCTCCTAAAATATTTGCATTCAATTTTTATTTTTATTTTACATTCAGTATTATTCCATAATTTCATCTCTTTTTTTGTCACCATACTATTTTCTCTATTAATACTCGCTGTAATATCTCAGGTCCAATAACTTGACTCATTGTCAAAATATTATTCACTTTAAACACATGGTCTATCCTCTGTACAAACAAATTCAACATCTCTCCAATGTGAGTGTCACTCTCTCTTATGTTTTACCAACGTGGGATTCGCCTAGGGTTTTCACCATCACTTAAGAGGTTATGCCAAACAGCTTTGATGCATCTCTCCAGTATGATTGTCACTCTCTCCCGTGCTTTGCCAACTCTCTCCCATGCTTTGCTAATGTGAAGTTCACCTAGAGGTCTCACCATTACTCAAAAAGACATATAGAGCGGTTTTGATATCATTTGCAATATCTTTGGTCCAATAGACTGATCTACTGTTAAAATATTGTTCACTTTAGATACACAATTTTTTATGGTTTTGGATTTAAGTTTTACAAGTCAAAACACATCTTAATAGCTTGGGAAGCTCATAGGTTATTTAATCAACCAAATCCTCTCGTCCCTAAGTGGTATGGGATTCCTTTAGGGGTGTCACACTTGCATAATAAATGAATATTAGACTGGCTCTGTTTTTAATCATATCTTAAGTTATTCCTTTTTCCCAATGGAAGTTTAATTATTAAGGCTTATTTTCAAATTCAACTTAAAATTCAGAATTTCACTCTAGGTTTTATTAGTTATTATATTTTCGGGTTCCATCAGCCTACAAATAATTCTTTTTCAGAATGATTAGAATTGGTCAATCTAAAAACTTGGAAATGATATTCTAGAAACCAATTTACAAAGCACTTCAGCATCAGCTGAAAGGAAAGTTGAGGATGACAATTGAGAAGATTAGCTCCAGCAATTCCAGTTGGAAATTTGGATGGGCATGCTTAAAAGCCAATTTACAAAACATATCAATTAGGGCTGCCGTACTCTTATGTATGTCAAGTCTTGCATTGTTTAATTATAACTAGAGGTAGATTTGGCCTGGTTAGCTTCCAAGTTAATGTTAGAAATTCCTTTCGCACCTAATTTCGTCATTTACAAAATACTAGATTTGGCCCTACAAGTTCAGCAATCCTTTATACTGCAACAAGTCTTAGTTGGGAATTATTCATCAATTAATATTAAAAAACCTGAATATCAACATACTATCTTGGCATGTAATAAGTATGTCTTCATGTATTACGTATTTGATTCTCATTGTTTCATTATTCTACCTGCATGGTTCAAATCTTTAATGTCCCTTAAGGTTTGCAATATCAAGCATATGTACTAGAATTTTTCATTGACTTGTGTTGTAGTTAATTTTTTTTAATATCATTTTATTATCTTTTGATGGGTACCTGGAGCAACACCGGTGAGAGTTGCCGTTGCTGGATGCCTTCCACACACAGACGTACGGTGCACTACAGATTCTGGTGTGAATGATAGTTGTTTGTAATATAGTTTTTTTCTGGAGTTGTAAATGAACTGATGATACTGTTTGTAAATGCTGTAGCACAGAAAATCAATGTAACATAAACTCCATGTATTGAGGATTTTACTGAAATGAAACAAAGAGTTTCTCTTAATACTCCTCTGTTTACGATAAATCTTAGCACCCCAATTCAACAGAATTACAGAGCAACAAAACCAAATTCCAGTAAAACCCCTAAGAGCAACTCTCAGCTCTAGAGAGACTAACTCTCTCCCTCATCCACATTCTACAATGTTTTTGCCTGCCCCGCTCTTCCACTCAAGGTCTCTTTTTATCTCTCCCTTTCCACTGCATTCCCTATCCAGTATATCTTGGTGGTCCCACATCCTAACTGCATATCCTGATCTGGAGGCTTCTGCTGCGCTGCATGTTCCCCTGCAGGTTGAGAATGTTTTTCTGCAAGTTGGCTTGCTGGTTGACTGCCACTTGTTATCCTCCCAGCCTTGCCACTTGTGTTTCTCCTTTTCTTCACATAAACATAAACCCTAACATCTTTACATGGTGTAGGTGTGCCTCGTCATTTCGTTTTTCTGGTGTTCACGTGGATAAAAGGCATGTTGATATATTTGGGAGTCGTTAAACGAGGACAATTGCTATTGCGCAGTATGCTGGCCTGGAATGAAAAAATACGCTCTAAAATACCTTCTTCGTTATGTAAACTTTTGTTTTGATCACCTCAAATAAAGAGAAAAATAAATTGGAAAATGCATGTCAGTTTCATTAGAAACCTCAAACTGGTCAGAATATTCACCCAAAAAACTAATTTGTTTTGTTATTATGCTCTCAAAAAACATCATGCATGTTTCATCTTCTTCAAAGAAATTTTCAAATTTTCTTATGGGTTTATCCAGTTTTTTTTCCTATAGCAACAAACATTAGACACTTGATCAAAAGTAAAAAGGGGTTTTGCCATCTCATTCTTTAAAATCTGCAGATTTTCTTCTTCTGCGGCTTTTTATTCCTCCGTCAAATAGTTGTGTGCTTTAACTTGTTTCTTTTGATAGGAAGACAAATAAGGCACTTTGTGGGTTTGTTGATCAATCTAACTTTGGCCAATATGAGAGACTTTTTGCAGACAGGGGACCTCATGAAGCTAAGGATAATGACAAAGTATATCAAGAAATAATTTTTCGGTGCAAGTTCCTAATTGCTTCCTTCTTAATTTAACATCATTTATCAGCATGTCAACAAGATGTTGGCACACATGCTAACCAACTTTTATGAAGCTTCCTTAACTGCCAATGAAACAAAAGAAGGAATGTATGTCAATCTAATGAATTCTGACCAGAAGGAATTTGGAATGTGTTTGCTTTTGGGGAAGTTCCTGAACTGAAGGTCATAATTCAGTGGCTTGCAGCTTCGCAGGTAAATTGTTCCTTATAAGAAAATTCCTTAGTCTACTGATGCACGAAAATGCTTCAGATTCCATGTTTCATTATTGAGTTTTTGATGTAGAATAAATTATTTTTGGGTTGTATTTTCTAGTTAATTGTGTGCTTTAATAGGTTTCTTGTTTTCGCATTAGTGGCAACTATAATTGATATTTAAATCAACCCCATCACTATTGATAATGAATAATTTCGGAATCTTTTATTCCTGACAAACCAAACAAAATAATATTAATAATAAGAGATAAGATATCAAAATAATCTTTTAATAGCATGAACAACATATAAATGCTGTATAAAAAGTCACTTAATCACATAATGACACAGCATATGAATATTATACAAAAAGTTTTGGTACACATAATTTTATTGAAATATGAAATAGATTCTTGATATATTAAAAATAGTATATCAAGAGAAACTTCAAAAAATAGAGGATTCAATGAATATTTATTCTAGGAAAATAGCATATCACTAAGGTAAGTAGATTACGGGTGGGAAATCAACTTTTTGAAACTTAAAGGGTGGGAATCACCAAGGTTTTCATCAAACCTTAGGTGGGATAGTCATTTGACCTTTGCCTTAATACAAACATATATTTATTGGACTACATATTTTGTTTCATACAATAAATCTTTGTTTAGTTATAATAAGAACTAGTTTTAGTATTATTGATAATATGTCATTATGTGATTTAATAATTTTGAATTAAAAATAAATTAACGTCTAATTTTATGATAATACATCATTATTGATACCAAAATTGATACTCATCATTAAATGCATATAACATCATCGATACCCAAACCGGATAATAATTAATATTAAAAATTTTTAATAAGATTAAATGATAGTGTTGTACAATATATCACTTCGTTGACTAAACTCATTGAACAACATTGAAAAGAGACGTTGTAGGAGCAACGATCAGGCACACCTCTGACATAGCATGCATGTATGAGTCCCTCACCTAGAGATAACGACCTTCCAACTTACATACCATTTTTATACGGTGTTTATGTAAATCAAACTACATTAAATGAAATGCCCTTATATTTTATTCTTCCATCTTACTCTCTTTCTCCCACATCTACAGAATCTGCACTGGATAACATGATTATCTTACAATTCCAATAGCCATTATTGTAATCTTTATGAGACAAAGCTCAAAAATTGTGTATTTCCGGTTGGTGTATGAAAATTTGTATCAACGGGTAGTTTTTAAAATTTATAAGCAATTATGATGAATGGGCAATTGGCTTTCCCAGAAGAGATCATAGCTTAATTCAATAATAAACATATACATTTACAGTTATTCTCCCAATCATCAAATATCTCAATCAAACCAAACAAAACAGAAAAAAAGAAAATTGTATTGATTTAGACTTTAATTTAACTTATGATCACCATGTTAAAATTCAAGAATTAACCTGTGACACATGAAAACATTCTATGGCTCCTAAACCTCACAAGTTGCTTTGCCACCCTAGGAGAGCCACGACGGCCACTGCCACCACCACCATGAATTCCTTCATCATAGCCATGAAAATCTTCGACTGACTTGTGTCGCCGGTGATGGGAGCTCTCTTCTACCTTCTCATAACTACTTGAATGTTCCTTGAAATACAGAGAAGTTTGTGTGCTGCCATTGACATGAAAATCAGCTATGTTGTAACTTTGTGCTGGTGTCCTCGAAGAAAGACACTCATATTGTCTCCGAATTTTGTTCTTCTTGATAGCCTTGAACACCATTGGAAGAAGCCCCTCCATGAAGAAGAAGAAGATGAAGATGAAGAAGGAGGATCTAATTAAAGCAAAATGAAAAATGGAGACTTTGGTTTAATGGGTTTGGTGGGGGTGTGAGAGTGATAAATGCTTCCCAATATTTTTTATTTTTTCATAAGAGGGGAGTTGAGCGTCTTGGTTACACGTTGCTTTTGGACTATTATATAAATATAGAGGAAAATTGCACAATCTTCCAAGAGATTATGATGTCTATAAGCAACACAAGACAAGAGGGCAAATCAACTTTATTTGATTGGAAATTGAATATTTAATTTGAGAAAATGGTTTAAGTGTCTATGTAAAGACAAAATAAAATGTCACCACATTGAGCCGGCAAGATACAGAGGAACTACCCGTACTGGTAAAAGAGTAGATTAAGGTGTAGAATTTCAAGTATAGAGTCGGAAGATCCAAATTTGAATACATACTCTCACAAGTGGATTTAATATTTACATTAACGTCTTTTAATATATTTTATATATATATATATATGAGAGGAAATTGAGATATATCTGAATTAGAATAAAATATGATGAAGAAATTTCTTGTTCAACAATTTTTACTTGTTTATTCTGAATAAAGAAGAATATCTGGTTTTTGATGGACTTGGTCAGCTTTGTGAGCATCTATTTAATTTCTGCAATTTACCTTCTAGCATTTTGCTCCTGTCAAAACGTTTGGCTTCAGTTGTTTTTCAAGTCCAAGTAGAAAGTTGGTGACAATTAAAAATTCATTCTAAATTTCAGTGCCATTAACTTGAGGAAACTTACCTAATTGTTTCATTTCTGGTGCAGATGAAGACTCAAGAATATTATTACAATATAAAATTCTTCCAGCAGCAGTCAAGTTTGATTTTTCTGGTGACAAGAAACCCCACTGGAAGGAGTTCAACCATCAAGCCAATAAACTCTGGGAAACTAGTCCAAAAACCCATCATCTAGAACATCTCACTTTAATACATACATATTAAAAGACATCAAGTCCATTTGTAAGAATGCGATGTCTGATCTGAGTCCTCTTAACTCCATGTTTGAGATTTCACATCTTTAATTTATTGTTCTACCCATAGTGGGTAGTCGAATCTGATTATCAGTATTGATGATTCAAGTTAATTTGGTTTTGAACTAGATTATCAACCATATTGTGTTCTAGCTAACTGATTACAGGAGTCCAAATTAGATGCATGATTGACTAGTTAATTCTTCATTGCAATTAATTTATTATGATTATAGCCGGCAGAGTTGGTAGAATATTTGACAAAAAATCTTCTAAAATTCTTCACAATCAGCCTTATCCTTCCATTTTTTTATCATTTTGGAAGGTTTTATCTGAAGCATATCAATAGGAGAGTAAGTCAAAGTCAAGCTACTTACAAGCAACTCGAGCTTTGTTTGATCTTAAAGAGAGTCGGTTGGATGGGTTCGTGGGTTCGCAATTCAGTTTAAGTGAAATATAAACAAAACAACCACTTGATCAACCTAATTTTGTATATATATATTAAAATTGTTGCTATCATTTAAGAATTATTATAATTATTATTTGGATTATTTATTATTGCCTTTCCATCCATGTTTTATTCAATTCTTTCTCTTGAAATAGTTTACTATATCAATCACCTTCTTTCCTTTTATAAACTCTTTGAAGATTTTTTGTTTTTATGTTTTTCCACCGTGAGTGTTCAATTGAAAATAAAATAATTGATATATTATTATTTCAATAAAATTATATATTATTATGTGATTAAATGATTTTGAAATAAATATAAAATAACATCTAATTAGATGATGACACATAATCTAAATATTCAAATTATGTATTAAAAATATGTATACATAATACAGCTCTTATTATTTCTCAATTAAACAAATTAATTAAACCCATATCTCAACTTTCAATATCCATTAACCTCATACTCATTAGCTTAAGTTTTCAAGTTAATTAATTAATTTCTCTAACATGCTATGGTATTACAACTTTATTTACCTCTATCATTCCATGTTTAATGGTTTATTTGAAGATCATAGTTTCCCAATAATCTCTTCCATATTTTGTTAGGGTTTTGAATTCACAACATTGTATTAGTCAATTTCGAAAAAGAAATAATGCTTCCCTTTAAGAAGACAAGCATATTGAAATGCAAGATAAGATCCTGACTTGTATGGTGACAGAATCAGAAAATATGTTGCTGAATTTAATCATCTATCAAATTAACAAGTCAACCATAATCAAAGCAAACCTCAAGAGAGAAGTGAAGAGAACTTGCCCTTTAATATATAAATTTCAACATCATGATTCTTCTTTTATTACTCCCTACTCCTTACTCCTACGTAACTACGTATTCGTACTAGGACGCTAACGTTACCCCAGTTTAGAACCATTGGATCAGTCCACATGAGCACCCATTGCTTTAGGGGCTTATCCAATGGTGAGCATAATGGGGTAACCTTACACCCTATGCCCACCAAGTTCATTTGTCCAAACTTCAGTACAACAATTTGGAGCTTATCCCTCATCAAAGAACTTCTCTATAACATAACATCATTTTGTAAGCTTAATATGGAAACCATAATTTCACCTACACTCACAAATTGGCCATGGCATCTTAATGGCCGTAATAAATTGACCAAGTCATACTCTGATAGGATTCCAACCAATATTCAACCAAAACAATGAAAAACACAATCAAATGAAAAGAACGTACGCTATTTTTCTTGATTTTAGAAATTTACAATGAACAAACTAAACATTTGAAGAAGCGAGACCTCTCAATTCTGACCATTTGAGATGTCAAAAACCTCCCTTCAACAGAAGAGGCTGCCTAAACCCTAATTTCTTCTCTTTTTTTACAATCCTAACTCCTGTTTATATAAACTTACTCTACCATCCAGAATTAGAACATGTGGCCAAAGAAACCCTAGGTCCTAACATAATCAAACCAAAAAGAACATTAACCTACCCTCATTCTAATCCCTTTCTCAAAAAGCATTCATCAAGAAACTTGAGCGACCTGCATAGAAACAACTTATCCAAGGCACAAAACTAAACAGTACAATCAGTCATCTTCAATGACAGAATTGATTGCTAGCTTCTGTCATTTATTAATCTTCAAACAAAATCTCTTCACTAGGGAACTTGAAAACAAATTTCTCCTTTATCAACAAACTTCCGATAATTTTGTAGTCAGCTGCACAACATACCATTTTAGTAGATAGACTAAGCAATATAACTTGCTCAACCTCACATCTTGATAAATAGTAGTTTAAAATATAACATAGTAAAAATTCTAAAATTTTATGCACACAAGAAACTAGTCTGGATTTTACAAAAAGAGAAACCATTTTTATCATTAATCATGTGTCAGAAAAAAATTGCTAGCCAATACCATTTCTGATGCAAGCAGCAAAGGTTATCAGGCCATTGCAAAGCATGCACAAAAGAGTTGTTGACAATTTTCTGGTATAGCATAAAATATAATTCAGAAATCATCACATTGTTTATGAACAGAAAGGTCTTAAATGAAGAAATTCAATTAAAGCACAAGTGAAATTACAAGTAACAGAACAAATGTTTATGTTTGTGTGTGTTTGTGTGTGTGGTGTTTAATTGATGATTCTCAATGACCATCAAGAAGAACCACTCTCTATCCGAAGGTTAGTTTGACTTAACACTTGTGGATTAAATGAGTGCAAGAGAAGAACACAGTCATACTTTAAATAAATGGTTCGTATAGTATAGAGTCCAATCTGAATCCCCTGAAGCTGTGAGGCTGCCTCCATCGGCGCTTATAGACTCCGCACATGAACAAGATAGTTGAGAGGGTAGTCTTTCTTCACTTTTTTCTCTATTTTTCAGTCCAGTATCTACAAATTCAGCTGATACTAAACCATTTTTCAGAATCTCATATTCCCCTACATCAACACTGATCTCTGGATTCTGACAGGATTTCAACTGGTTATTGTGATACCCACTGGCATTGTCCTCTCCATCTGATAAGTATCTGCAACTATCAAACTCATCCATGTCAAAAATTCTAGTCACCAATCCTTCTCTCCATGATATCCTCGTATGCGATTGTGACACATTCCCTAAAGTAGAAGTAGATATCCAAGATGACTGGTCATCTAAAATATTCGAGAAGTTGGAAAGATCAACAGAATTGGAGGCTGTTGTTAAACAATCGAACTGAAAACTTGAACTAGTTGGATCCCATATCGATTCATAACCCTTGGAAGATAAACTCGTCCTTTGGAGATTCTCAGTGATCAGATCAAGTTCAGAATCAATTGGATGTTCTTTACCAACTTCTGTTAAACGTGATAAACCCACACATCTATCAGGACTTGAGTCTGGAGTTTGAATAACATTTCCGCTTCCCAATACATCCATGGAGAATGGAGAATTTTCTCGATCAAAATCACCACAGCACTTCCTCTCTTCTTCCGAACCTGCACACATGAAACTAGGTGTACATCTGGGAGTACATGAAACTGCCTCATTGTCATGAAAAGGCCACAAGATTCCTTCACCTGGAGAACATGAAGAAGTACACCTCTTTCTAGTAGTAACACTGGCACTGCTTCTACTATTGCTACCATTACACAAATCTGAAAAATTAAACTCTTCATTGAACAAATCTGAATTAGGAGAATGAATCTGATATCTACACAACCCAATTTCGGAATTCTCCTTATAATCCTCATCCTCCTCATTGCGAGGAGACAAAATCCAATGCATCAAAGCCTCAGCAGGTAAAGGCAACACAGAAACACTGGAAGATTTATCAACAACTCCCAAAACATTCTCTTTGTTTCTATCATCATCTTCATCAAAACCACTAATATCTTTTGCTGCACCAAAGTCTAGCACATTATTCTCCCCTACAGTAAGAATCCCTCTAGGTCTACATTTCCTCTTGTCAGTGACACCAGACAAAACATAACCAGCACTATAACAAGCCGGCCTGGTTTCTGTAGCCACTATAGATGAGGCAAATGGTGTTTGAATCTCCGGAGACACAGAGACTTGAATAGGAGGAGTTTTATTTTTGTTCCCACTAGGATTTGACAACTTCTCATAATCATAAACAACATTTTCTTTCTCATCTTCTCTAAATTTTAAGCGCAAGCCAGTTGCTACCTTACTCAAAGGAGTCAAATTCACATCAACAGCACTACAAACCCTAAGCTCAGACCCAGATGACACTTTATTTACAAGACTGCCACTGGTGTCCAAAACTGAAGAAATTTTAGATTTTGACCCAGTTCCAGAATTAGTTTTTCTCCCAGACTGCCACTGATACAAAGAAGGCGGGTTTTTTCTAACCTTCTCCTCATTCTGCAAAACCGCTTTCCGTGAAACGCTCCGTTTCGAAGGTTTTGATGGGTTGGGAGCCGATTTGGGAGTGGTTTCTCCTAAAGTTTTTATTTTTATTGGCCTATCAATAAAAGGGGTTTTAGCATTTGAATTAGAAGAAGAAAAATTTGAGAGACAGAACCTGAGACAACCCCTTGGAGCTTCAAAGCTACTGTTGTTTGGAGTGACGATGGTGGTGTTGTGATCTTGCAAAGGGTTTCCCGAAGATAGGTTTTTCTTTGTTTTAGGTTCAAGTTTTGAGCTTAAACTGTCACTGTGATGGGGCCTCTTTGATTTTGAAGAAGATGATGGTGGTGCGTTCATTTTTGTGTACGAGAGAGTACAGAAATGGAGGTTTCTATGTGATTTAATTTGAAAATCAAAGGCAGGGGGAAAGGGATAACAAGTTTGCTATTTGCCCTTGTTCTTGAGAAGTAATTGCATCTTTCCCATTTGTGGTTGTTGTTTTGCCATTTTTTATTGTGGGCTGAGCTTGGTTTAGCTTCTAATTTTGGGCTTGAGGCTTGCTTATTGCCAATGAGCCCATCAAAACTAGGCTCATTTGAACAATGCTTTGTATTCTTTGGGATTTAATAATGGTATGTCATATGATTTAATTTTATTTTTGTTTTAGGTTAAAAAAAAACTTATTCTTACTCAAAGTTTAGTCTTTCTTAAACTTTTATCCGTTCAATTTCAAAAAATCAATACTCACTTATCAATTAATAAAGTTAATAAAATTTATTAAATCTAAAAATATAATTGTCATTTAGTCAGTAAAATAAAAATAAATTATTTTATTTCTCATTTTAGTTTTAAAAAAGTACATTTTTTCTCCTACTAGAGTTAACTAAAAAATGCAATATAATTTTCGGTGACAAAATCACTTTAGTCGCCTTCTTCAAGACCGATGACAAATGGCTTGGTATTCTCTCTCTTCATTAGAGAGGTGAATCAGCAAAGATAATTCATGAGAAGATTAATCATGAGAAAACGAATCTAACCATTTTGTCTTCCCCTTCATCTCACAAATTTAGCTAATTCGTCTCTTTGATAGTTGAATTGTGAGAGCCTAGATGAATTATACAAGGCAAAGACATGAATTTAGTTATCAAAGAGATGAATCAACCAAATTCATGAAATGAGGGAGAAAAAGAATCAATCAGATTTGTCTTCTCACAATTCTTCTTATCACGAATTATTTTCGTTGATTCATCTCTTTGATGGAGAGAGAGAGAGAGCAATGGGCCATCTATCATCAATGACGGAGGAGGTGATTGGAGTGATTTTGTCGTCAAAAAATTTGTTGCATTTTTTAGTTAACCTTAACAAAGAGAAGATGTAACTTTTAAAAATTTAGCGTTAGGAGAATTATTAGCTTTTAGAATTAGAGGAAAATGAGATAAAATTTTATTTTTTATTTTATTGGTTAAATAACGATTATACCCTTATATTTAACTGATTTTGTTAACTTTAATAACTGACAGTTGGGAATTTGGGTTTTTAAAATTTAGTGAGTGAGAGTTTGAGAATGAACTAAAGCTTAGGTAGGAATAAGTCTTTTGCCCTCTATTTTAATTTATAATCACTCCATTATACAATAATATTTTATTATTCATAATTTACTCTTTGTAAATATATATAATTTTATTGTTATCATTTATGTATCAATAAAATTATGCGTACATATTTTTTATATACAAATAATATATCATTATGTGATTTGATTATTTTAAATTAAAGTTAAAGTAACTTTTAATCACATGATAACCTATTATCTGTATATTCAGATTGTGTATAAAAAATGTGCATGCACAACATTACGCTTTTTAAAAAGGTCAAAAGACTTATCCCACCCAAGCTTTATTGCAAACCTAACTCATACCTGTTAACTTTCGAAAACCTAAATATTCACTCATCTATTAAATTTTGTTGTTGTTATTAAGGATAAAATTGTTATTCATCAAAAATATTTCAAAAAAAATCTAAAATTTATCACATCCCCTCTCCCCTCCTATTCAAAAATGCAACAAATTCTCTCAACCGAAAGTTTAAAAAATTAACATTTCCCTTTAAGGTTTTCTTAGCCACAATTGCCAGCAATCGAAAACAGTGGCATTCTCCCTCCCTTTTAGCTTCTTTCTCAATTTCGCTCCATTCTCGAACGAAGACACGTTCTCCAGATGAAGACCACTCTATTCCTGACATTCTCTATACAAAGACACGATTCATCTTTGTCTCAGACGAGGACAATGAGTCGTCTTCGCCTCTCAAACAAAGATGACTTGTCATCCTCGTATGAGATAAAGATGTTTCATCTTCATCTCTAATGAAGACGAATTGAGTCTTTGTCTTGAAAACTCTTTTTTGTCTGAGAATGAAGCAAGATTGAAAGAGAAGCTGAGAGGATAAAGGAACATTATCGTCTCTGTCTTCAGAGGCTAGTAGTGGTGGTTTGCAATATCCTTGGGTGAAATATTAATTTTTGAAACTTGGATTAAAGGGAATTTGTTAGTTTTTCAACCTAAGGGGAAAATGTGATAAATTTTATGTTTTTAAAAATATTTTTATTAAATGACAATTTTTCTTTGACAGAAATAAAAAATTTTAGTTGATGGGTAGATATTTGAATTTTTGAAAGTTAATAGATATGAGTTTAAGTTTGCACTAAACCTTGGGTGAGAATAACTCTTTTGGCCTTTTAAAAATGACATAATACACATATCACACCATTGGGCCATTTGGTTCCAATAAATAAATATTACATTGGAAATTTGTCTTTTATTATTTACTTTATTTTTTTATTTTGTTAGCAATAAAATATTAAAGTAATTTTTTATTACTAATTGTGATATAACAAATAATATAAATAGTAATCTAATTATCATTTTCACTTTAAGTATTAAAAAATTACCAAAATAATCTTGATTTTATTATAATTATATTCTTATTTATTAATTTTTTAAAATAAAAAAATTTTATTTTTAATTAATATACAAGTAATATAAAAAATATTTTAAAATAATTATATTCAATTATATTTAAATAAATTAATTTACTAATAATTTTTTATTAATTATAACTAAATATAATAATTATTTATTTCTATTTATTTTTATCTAATTATATCAAACACAATAATTATTTATATAATTTTTTAAATACTACAACATTAAGATAATCTTTTTACGTTTATAATTCATTGTATTTAAGTAAAGTCTTTTGGCCTTTTTGAAAATGACAAAATACACATGTCACACCAGACCTGTTTTCCAAAGATAAGTGGGGTTAAATTTGAACCAAAACTGAATAATGGTTTCTGTGAGTTGGAATCCAAAATTGCTTGTCTCACTCGATTGGTGATCATTTCACTCGAGAACCAATTTATACGAAGACGTGAGGATCTTAAAGAAACCCAATATATTAACTTTATTCCTTTTCTAACGTAGAATTCAAGATTGATGCTCGCGTTAGAGCTTGTATAGCCAATGATTGTTTTTCATTTTTTCCGACAATTGTTTTTTTTTTCTAGGTTGTCGTTCGACAGTTTGAGCTAACTGAGTTGGAATTCGAACTAACAATATTGGATTTGAACCCAAGTTATACAAACTCTCATTGGGATTGACTTTTGATGGTGTGAAAGATATCTCAAAGAATGGCTGCAGAACAGAGGAAGATCATTATTGACACTGATCCTGGTATTGGTAAGTTGATCTTCACCATCAAAATCTTCTTTTTCAAGATCTGGGTACTGAGAATTTTCACCGTGGAAACAATATTATTGATTGAATATTGTTTCAGATGATGCCATGGCAATTTTTTTGGCCTTAAGATCACCAGAAGTGGAGGTTATTGGACTCACTACCATTTATGGCAATGTTTACACAACACTTGCCACAAGAAACGCCTTGCATTTGGTAGCTATATTGTGCTATAACTCTTTGTTTCTGTGTATATTTTTGGTGTTTTCAAGTGTTGGGTCAAATAGGCTGATTTGATATGGCTCAGATTAGATCTTTAGGTTGGTGGCTTGGTGGGGATTGACTTTTTTGTGTTGTTTTGTTTTTGTGGGTTAGCTGGAGGTTGCTGAGAGGACTGATATTCCTGTGGCTGAAGGATCTCATGTCACTATCACTGTATGTGTTCATCTCTTTATTCTTTAGAATTTGTAGCTTTATTGAATATTCTTTCAATTATTTAGTTAATAGGTATAAGGTTTAGTTATAGTCCTGAGACCAATTCTGGAAAAGCACTTTTCATTCTAGAACAATATGTTGAGCTTTTATTGTTCAAAGCTATATTCTTATGTACCAATATTCTCATGTATAGTTGCCACTTTGGGTAACATAGAATTATGGATGAAAACAGGGCAGGGTGGGGCTGAATACGCTAACCCCTTCCCCAAATGAGAGACCTTTTCTTGTCCTCACCTTGTCCCCTCCCTGCAAATAAAATTTACCCTACTCATTCCCGTAGAAAAATAATGAAATATGTATTACATGTTAGAGTATATTTATAATGATTTAAAATTTTTAAGAGTAATTTAATATTTAAAGGTTTAAGTGTATGTAAGGGAAGAGATGAGTCAAAGATATATTTATTCCTATCATAGATTGCGAGAATTTTAATTATCTCTATCCACATTCTTATTGGGGAATCCCCTCCCCATTTGGGGAGGGATGGACCCAGTTTAGAATGTTGAATTGCCATCACTACATAAAATCTTTATAAAGAATATTACAAAAAAAAATGTTGAATGGTTTGTCTAGAGGCTCATCGATATATTGAATTGTTGTTTCTTGTAAAGAAAGGAACAAAACTTCGTATTGCTGATTTTGTCCATGGTGCTGATGGACTTGGCAACCAAAATTTCCCTCCACCAAAAGGAAAGGCAGTTGAACAATCAGCAGCTGCTTTTTTGGTTGAGCAAGCGAAACTTTACCCTGGAAAAGTTACTGTGGTTGCATTGGGACCCCTAACAAATCTTGCACTGGTCAGTCAAATTTTTGTTAATTTGAGTTGGTTTTTCATTATGAGTTGAAGTTACCGATATATTTTATGTTGATTCAGGCTGTTGAACTGGATCCAGCATTTGTAAAGAACATTGGGCAGATAATTCTTCTTGGTGGTGCGTTTTCAGTAAATGGTAATGTGAACCCAGCAGCAGAAGCAAATGTGAGTTCCTCAAATCTAAGTCTTGAGATGTCAACTGTCTGACTACTCAAAAAATTAATGCTCATAGCAATTAATTTTCTGTTAACTTGCAACACCTCTAGCTAAATCTCAAACCAATCAAGTATGAAAGAGATGTTGGGTATATATGGACATTCCACGCTATTTAAGAATAATAAGAGAATTTTAATTAAATAATATATGAGGTCTTAAATTATCAAGACGTGATTTGGGTTATAAAGCCTCAAAGCAAAACAATGACACACTTTGTGTCCAAAAACGTGTGAGCTGCTAAACTCTAAAGAGACTGTGTTTATCTAAAAAGTCTATGAGACTTAACTAGGACTTCTCTTTGTGTAAACTTGAATAAACTGCACAATTCCTTATAGCTAAGGCTCGACTCAAATTCAGCCTTACTTATAAGTTATAACTGGATGGAGAAAACAAGAAAAAGAAGTTTCCATGGCAATCTGTGCAACCGTTCTCTCCTTTTAGTTTTCCCTGATATCCTTGCCACATTCTGGACTGAATGGGCAGATTTTTGGTGATCCAGAAGCTGCAGATATTGTATTTACGTGTGGGGCAGATGTTGTGGCTGTGGGTATTAATGTTACTCATCAAGTAGTTATGACAGGTACTTGTTTCATAATCTTGTCACTTGTGTTGCTAATCACATAAATGTACATGTTTCATCAACAACTAGCCTATGAGTTGTTAGAACTGTGAAGACACGTTTTGGCTTGCAAAGTTCAAAACAAAACAGTGACGGATTGTGAATTCAAAATGGATAATATTTTGATAGTGAGTTGGAATATTAGACTAAGATGTTACGCTTCCACCATGTATATTCTTGTTGCATTAGTGTGTATGTCAGTATCTCATTGTTCTAGTCAACAATACAAATGCTGTTCTTCGGACCATATTTTTTGTAATGTTGTATATCTTCCTATTCAGTAGCAACCCACTTGTTCTAACTTTTACTTCAATGTTGCCTGCCTACTGCTTGCCATACTCGCGATCATTGAACAATGTGATCTTCTGATGGCCTCACACAGAATTTTCTTTTTATTAACACTTTTCTTTTTAGTCAATTAGAGTATGCCAAACTCAAAGAGCCATAGCCCTGCTAGTTGTGGCTGCCTCTTCAATCCTTGTTTTAAGCCTTTATACTTTTATGAGTGATGTATTTAGAGTGCCCAGACATGAACTTCTTATAAACACCAAAACCATGTTACCTTTTGAATATTGTAATTTATAACCTTGCATATTAGTCAGCTTATTACTTTCTCATGTTTTAGATGCTGATAGAGAGAAGTTGGCACAGTCAAAGGGCAAATTTGCTCAGTATTTGAGCAAAATCTTAGAGGTGTACTTTGCTTATCATCGTGAGGCGTACTCTACAAGAGGTATGTTTCCTGGAATAAGATTGATATTGTACTGAGAACTGGAAGAACTATAATCTGTCAGATGATCATAGTTTGAATCTTGATGCACATAGGAGTTTACCTTCATGATCCATCAGCTCTTCTTGTAGCTGTTAATCCTTCACTTTTTACTTATACCGAGGGTGTCGTGAGAGTCCAGACCACTGGCATCACAAGGGGACTCACAATATTATACAACAAACAGAAGAGGTATGACCTCTACGGGTAAATTCAGCAACCAGATCATTGAGGGCTCTGGAGATAGTAAAGTGGACCTTTTACTGTGTCACAACTGTGTTCTTTCTAACTCTTCCATTTCAACCAGATTTGGAGAAATGACCGAATGGGCAGACAAACCTACAGTGAAGGTAGCAGTCACAGTCGATGCTCCAGCCATTGTCAAACTACTCATGGATCGGCTTATGGACTCGTAGAAAGATTTAGACTAGAGAAATTTTATACTACTCTGGTCTGTTCTTGATTTCAAGTTCACGGCCACCCTGTGTGAACCAGTTGAGCAAGGTGATGGTGCAGAGCTGTTGAGCTTGAAGTTGTGTTGAATTAACATCAGTACTCATTGATTGCAATAAAAACTAATTACATGTAATATCATGTACCAATAATGTAAAAACTTAATTCAGTAACATTATTTGTTTCAAGCATATATTGAACATAACCAGGTTGAATTCAAGTAGTTATAGCTAAAGCATTCTGTGAGAAATTTGGCAAACACATTCATGGTGAGCTTGCTAACTGAGGTTCAGCTTGGTAAATATAAGTGACAGGGTTTAACAGTAATTTATTGAATTGAGTTCATGCTAGTCATTTTTATCTTGAGTTGGAGCTAATAACTTTCTAATTTGATGAGTTCGAGTTTTACTTAAATGTAATCAAATCAAGTTCAAACTAAAATAATATTTAACTAAATATAATTGTAGTTTAATAAAAACCTAATTTAACAATCTAAATTAATATCAAGATCTTGTCTATTTATACGTTAAACCTAAACTTCATCCTTACACATCCTCGACAAGTCCTAGATTTATACACTTATTATTTTCTAATTATCTTTAAGATTTTTTTTTTTTTAAGAAATAACCATTATTTGAATTGTATTATTTTTTTATGTTAAATCAAAAATTATTTTTTTGATTTAATTAGTTTTAAATTAATCATATTAAACATTTAAAATTCCAAATTTAATGATTGGCTCCAACCACTTTGTGCTTCTGTCATCTAACATGTTTCGACCCTATGGTCTTTTATTGATGGGGTGCGGCCATTATTCTTAAGATTATTAACAAGATAAAAAGGCACAGTATGAGGGTAAAGTCGTCAATTCAGAATAAAAGTGATGACGCACTTCGATGGTCGGCGGTTTCAGTTAGAGTCTGACGCAGAGAATATGATTCTCCCATGGTCATATCTCGCCGTTCTCTTTCTCTTTCTCTTTCTCTGTGAAGCCAGCGAAGCGAAGTCGTTGTTTCAGTTGCGTTTAGTCAAGCCAGACGCAGAGACGGAGAAAGCACGAGAGAATAATGAGTTCCGTGAGAGGAGTAATCTTCGACGAATCGCTGCTGCTACTCTCCGCCGCTCCAAATGAAAACGACGCTTCATTTCAGCTGCTATCGGGAGCCTCCTGTTTGCTTCGTAAGCTCCATCATTCGAAAATCCGTACGGTACTCTTTCGTGCTCTCTCTCTTTTGAATTGTTGTTACAAATGAGTTGAATTTTGACATTTACGTTTCGCATTGCTGTTGTAGGGAGTTTCATATGGTCTCGGCCTTTCGTCTGATAAGGTAATTCTTTCTCTTATATTTTTGCTGTATGCTTTCGAGTAGGTATTAAGATTTTTTTTTTCTGGTTCCTTTTATAGTGTGTGCGTGTTTGAATGAAATAGGAAGTGTTCTCTTCCTATAAAATAGATTTGAAGTTTATATTGTTCATTAGAAAAAAAATGAAAAGTGCTTTTTTTAAAGGCTCTTGGAGGTCATTTCTATTCAAGTCTATCAATTGCAAGCATTTGGGAGCGCTTTTGGCGCAATGAGAAATGCATGTAGCATAGTCTTTTCCTAATTAACTAAACAGAAGCAATAAAAAGTGTTGATCAAGTATATTCTTTTCAGAAGAGCTTTTATCAGAAGCTTTCTCTACCACGGAACATTAAAATTGGTGTTGTAAAGCTTATGCAGTTTAAAAGAGTGTTTGATATGCTTATATTTCAGACAATGGTGTTCTTTTTTTTTTTTTTAATTTTTGTGTGTGTGTGTATTTATCATTGTTCCTGCTCACACTCATTCTTATTGCTGTGAATTTGGTGAAGACTAGAAAGTTGTATACTTAACAATGCATTGAAGTTTACTTAGAATTGTCTTCTGTGGTCACTTAATTCTTAGTTTACAATTTTTTGTAGTTATGTTACTACTGAATACATTTTTGACTGCTGACATTATATTTTTCTGGTATAACAAACATAATTTTTTTAGAGTGCCTACTATATGTCTATTTGTTGCATTTGCTTGATATAGGTGATTGCATTGAAGAGGATTGCTACGGAATACTTGTGTGATTGCTTTCTTTTGGATGCATCTGTAGATGGTGCTGCAAATGAGATAAACCAAGCATGGGGTGACAAAGGAGGGAGTATTTTGTATGTTGTTTCTGAAAAGAAGGATGCCTTTCATAAACCTAGTTCCCATTGGATGATTATTGTTGTGGGTGAGTAATACTGAGCCTATAGATCTCCCTAGATGATGGGATAATCCGAATCTTGTAAAAAGTATAGTCTACTACCAAGCGTCTTACATATCAGAAAGGATGTCCTGCTGTGATTGCATCTGAAAGATCTGACGGATCAAAGTCTGATTTGATCATATGATTATGATTATTACTTGCTTTTACCTTGTTCTTGTAGTTGTCACATTAAGGCTGGGTTCTATTTGGTGGCATCTTCTGTCTACATAAAATGTATAGGAATCCTTGGTCTAATAAAGTTCATTATGTGCCAACAAGCTGTTGCATTAATACTGGTTGTTGAAATAATATGCTGAATTAAGTTGCTTCCAAGGCTTGGGGACTTAATACCACGTTCTGCATCTCGGTTAATAAATGCTCACTAGTTACAGAGAACATTCAATAGGCTTGCTTGTTTGTTCTATCTATTTTTGTTAAATTGGTTATTGAAACTGGATTCTGCTTCTCTCTCAGGTGTTGAAAGTGCAAGTGTGTCTGATAATTCAAGCATACTTTATATCAACAGGCTAGAAGAGTTGCCTATGGCCATTTGCCAGTTGAACAAAAAGGTTTTCTGAATTGATCCATTCTTCCAATGTTACTTTTTCAAGATTGCCATTTGTTGTTTACATGATTTTGGGTTTAGTAAGTTGTATGATAGGAAGTCAATCTGAAAACCTATAAAAAGAGTAGTCATTAGGAGAGATTGTTATTGAAGGAATGACTAATTAACATAATCGATTTCATAGTGAAGGAGAAGTGAAAAGCAAGAATGTACTTGAAAATTTCTATACATTATTTGCACTACCTCATACTTCTCATATAATACTCATTCCATGACTTGTTTCGTGTCTCAAATTTGAAGTAGGCAACCGGCAACAATGCTTTGATGGTTGGATATGTCATGAAGCCTTCACGTGAAGAAGATTTTTCCAAGGTGAGCTTTTTCACAGATATGAGAATTTACCATATAAGAAAAGAGTTAAAGGAAGCTATAGAGGTAATTCCAGTTGTAGGGTCATGTACAACCAAGGCATGCATAAAATCAGTATGTAATTTTTTATACTTTTGATTGAATGTTCTACATTGAAATTGAAAAATCACTCATCATGGTTCCTAAATCTGAAATTTAGATGAGGCCAACAAGACCCAAGAACAATTGAACTAAATGTGAGGGACAGCTTTTTGTATAGTAAAAGAATTAGTCGTGTGTGTTTATCTTTGTCATTCTGATATATACTTAAGAATGATTTAATTGATTAATTGTGTCCCTAGCAGTTATTAGGTCTGCCTAACTGTAGTTGATTATATGTTTAACTTTCTGCAGCTCACCAATAAAGAGAATGTGCGAGATTTCCGTTATTTTATTCTTTAGTCAGCAAAAGAAAACAGTGTATTAGAAGCTATTTTGATTTAATCATTTACAGAGGGGTGCATTTCCAATGAATCCTACTCCAAACGGCTTGATTTTTGTGCCTCTCACATTTGAGATGCCTCTATCATCTCAATTACAAGGCGTTGACATAGTTCTCCATAAAGCAACAGATGAAATCAAGTCCATCAATTTGGGAAGCAATTCAGATTTTTCCAACAGAATCACTTTCACCTCAAGAATGCAGGAACTGCAAAGGTAACTTCTAACTGGAATCACATGTACAATGTATCTCTCTTGAACTTGTTTAGATGTTTGGCATGTGAATTTGCTTGCCTATTGTTGCTTCTTTGTTCAGTTGAAATATATTTACAAAACTTCGAATAAAATGTCAAGTAAAATGTTTTCAGTACGTCTGAAATTTTAGATTAATGCTATGGTTATATGCATCTTTCCTCATTAGTATTAGCACTCTTACAGGCTTATGGAGGATCACTCTAATTTCTTTGTAATCGACCCTCTTGATAATATTTACCCAGTATTGGATCGGCTGAAAATCCAACTAGTTTTGCGTGGTCTGCAAGATCTCAATGCGGAAGGTGGCCATACAATCAGGGGGCCCCATTTTCTCAAGGTCTTCTTTTTACTAGGATAGAATCTGTTTTCTACTTGTTGCTGATCTAATGAATTGCTGGAACAAATCCGGATAATTACCTTGCTGATGTTTTATATCTGAAATCGTTTCTTTTCCAGTTAAAATTTAGATAAAATTATCTTTATACAATATTTGTACTATTTGTAAACCTTATTGTAACAGAAATTTAGCTTGATGGATATTGCTATCTTTATCACCTAGTACACATGGTTTACATGAAATGAATCTTAATGGGGGATAATATCTGTGGTCTATATTGGGGCTAATTAATGTTATTATCATACTGGAGACGGTGATCATCTATGTTGAAAATTGTTATTTATTTGCATGAATTTTGTGACTACAGGTACCATGAAAGATAGTGAAAGTTATAACTGAAAGGAAGATGTAATATTAAAAGGAAAACTTTAATGGTTTTCATTTTCTTTCTTCCTAGTCTATTCCTTGAGTGCTATAAATATTCACTCTTTGTAATCACAACTATATAATTTATGGCTTCATTTATGCGTAAGTTCTCTAATATTTTTTAATATCTCCTCAAATCAAGATACATCTAAAGCTTTAATGTGCAGGTTAATGATTTTAATGAATCTGATTTGGCACAAAGACTACCAGAAGCTAAATTATCTTTTCCATGTATAGTGAAACCTCAAGTTGCCTGTGGTGTTGCTGATGCTCATAGTATGGTAAATATACATTTATTTTAATTCTTGCTCTACCCTTTCCTGAATTCCTTTTATTGTTATTGACTTTTTTTTTTATAATTGCAATTATACACTGTTTATATATTCTGGGTCTGTCAACTGTCATTCTGTAAAGAAACAATTGTATACCAAATTTTTTCAAGTAGGTAAAATTGGTGTATTGCCTGACAAGGCCTATCAAATTGGCCTTAATTGTGCATTCTTATAACAATTTTTCACTCGAAGTTTTCTTGGTTAAATGTGCACAAACTGGTAAGGGTTCTTTTACTATCTGCCTTTCCTTTCACTTCCTTTTTTCACTTTAAAAGGTTGAATCCTGGAATCGCAGGCAATTGTTTTTGAAATAGAAGATTTTAAGCATTTGAGTGTTCCTCTTCCTGCTATTGTTCAGGTGAGCATGAAGTTGATGCTTTTTCTGTAGTTATATGTTTCTTCCTTGTGGCAACATAATTGTTATTGTTGTTCAGGTGAGCATACAATTGCTTTCGTTATGATGACTTCTAAATAGATTCATTTCTTTTGCTTCTCATCTTTTCAACAATATTGGTATTGTTGAGACTTTCTTCTTTTCATTTTTGAGTTCTCAAATTATGGCTCCAGTAGAGCAAACGCAAACCTAAAACGCATACAAAATAGGTGACTGGGTCCAAGTGTAGCTTGCCATAAGTGTAAAAAATTGTTTCGATGTGTTTTATATCTTAATTTCTTAAGAGTATTTTATTTTTTATTCATATTTTTTTGACTCTTCATTTTAAAACTGATATTGTCTGTTGCTATTGCAGGAATACATAAACCACTCATCTACTCTGTTCAAGTTTTATGTATTGGGTGAGACTGTTTTCCATGCAATTAAGAAGTCAATCCCAAATTCCAGTACTTTGAGGAAATCATATGAAAGAAACAGCTTAAAGCCTATATCGTTTGATAGGTTGTAATGAATATGTTCTCTCTTACATCTTCCATCTTCTTTTGGTTTATACTTTTTGTATTATCGTTGAGATCATACATTGAAACTATAATATGGTGTGATCTCTCCACAGCTTAAAGTCTCTACCTACCAACACTGAAAGTCCGCATCCAGGAGATGCAGTTTCCTGTAAGGTTGATCTTGATCTCGAGCTAGTCAAAGATGCTGCAAAATGGCTTGCAAGAACACTTGATCTTACAATATTTGGCTTTGATGTAGTTGTAAGTATGCAATTTTACTAATGTTCTCTCTCTAATAAATAATTTATAATGTTTATATTATTTGCAGAAACACATGTTAATAAATGTCAAAAAAAATTAAAAAAGAAAGAATACATATAAATGCCAAGATCTGTTATGAAATCCATTTGATGCTTACCATTTTTCACAAAACCTCTTTTATTCAGTCTTATGCATGCCATCGTGGTTGAGGCAAGACAATCTTGCGCTTATCATGGATACAGGACCATTTTCAATGACCTCTTGAGCACTCGATATACAAATGGAAATGATGTGTATATTATTGAATACAAGCCATTTTCCATCTAACATTACTGTCTGTTCTGTGAAACTTTTCAGGTTCAAGAAGGCACCGGTGACCATGTCATCGTGGACGTAAACTACCTCCCATCATTCAAAGAAGTAGATAACGATATTGCCATACCAGCCTTCTGGGTCGCCATTAAAATGAAGTATGAATTGAGAGCTTCCACATCTTGAGCCTTTTTGGCAATTGGAAAGTCAATGTAGCCAAGGTAAAATTTCTTGAGTTCTGAATAATAATTTACTTTCATGCAAAAATTTCTCAAGACATTGTTCTTCATTTTAATGTCATTTTGAAAACTAATGAACCAGTAATGAAAATATGCGTTTATTATATTCAATAATTTTGTTTATACAAATTTATTATGATTTTTTTTTATTTTCATAAGTTATAAATTAACTGTCATGTGAAAGACTGGCTCGTACAGTAAACATAATCTGGCATTATCATGATGTTCCAAATAAGAAGAAAATTTAATCATCATCTTAAATTATTACTACTCATTTTCTTTTCCATACTACAGAACAACCACTCAATTTAGACTGCATTCTATTTGGGTTGAGTTCAAGATCAATTTGATTTTAAAAGAGTAAATTTGAGATCTATTTGAGGTTGTTGAACTAAGATTCAAATTTGATTCCGAAATAATTTTATTTTGAATTTGATATAAGTCAATATGGATTTTAATGTATCATTTTTACAAAATTTATATTATGATATAGTAATTAGAGAAAGATTTTTGAAGTTTTAGGTGTCATCTAAATGATGAATTGTCTGAATTCGTCTAATCCAAACGTTTTGAAATGATGCGTTGCTTTTGAGAGAGATGACGACGGCTTTGGGTTTAAAGGAAGTCGTTGGTGGACGGAGATGGTCTTTGGAGAGTAGTTCAAAATAAACCTTAGGTTTTTCGAGAAAAATGTTACTTTTTTAAAATTAGAAAACTTTAAGCAGAAATAAAATTATTAGTTTTTAAAATTTAGAGAAATATATAATCAATTTTTTTTTATTATTAATAATAAAATGATAGTTTTATTTTTATATCTATGAGATAAATTTAACAACAATTGGTCAGGGCATTAGAAAAATGTAAAAGCCAAAAGCCAAAAGCCAAAAGAACTTATTCTCACCCAAAGTGGTCTACTAATAAAGTCTCTCTTGATGGATTTCAAAAATTCAAAAATTTATTTATTATTTAGTTATATTAATATCTTTTATATGAATTACCAGATTACCCTTATAGAATATGGGGCCAGAGGATTTCTAGTAGTTATGCTGACAGAGTGCAACGGGTGCTAGGGTACCTTCAGAGGATTTTGTAAACCGTGCCCATTCTTGTTTCCTTTAGAAAGCAGGCATCAGTAATTTTATTCAATCGCTTCTGGGTTATATTGTCGTCTGCAGCAGCTATATATTACATACAAAAATAATGGAGTAAGAACGGGCCTTCTTCACTGAGCAACAAAAACAAGTAATACAAAAAAT
Organism: Mangifera indica; assembly: GCF_011075055.1. NCBI lineage: Eukaryota > Viridiplantae > Streptophyta > Magnoliopsida > Sapindales > Anacardiaceae > Mangifera > Mangifera indica. Next base: position 170,435 of record NC_058143.1, read on the forward strand.
AATGGAAAAAGAAAGGCCTTACACCAAAGAAACAAAAGATGAATCATACCCAGAAGAAAGGCGTTGCCTTCCCTTTGCCTCCATGGCTAACAAAACGGGAGATAATTGTGGAAAGAGTGTTCAATTATTGAAGAAAACGATGAAGTTTATTTGATTGACAACTCTTGCTAAGCTATTACGGGCAATTAATACAATTGAATATAATAACAATAATACTCTTATCCCTAACCAAAATTTTGGGTGGTAATAAATCTTTTGCCCAAAGCCAAATCGACAAATGGGTTACCTCCTAAGGGTACGGAATGCTATTGGATTAAACAACAAAGATATTGCTGAGAAAAAGATGGTTTTTCTTGAATGAAATAAAAATTGGATTCATATAAAAGGAGAAAGGTTTTCTATTACTTAACCGGAAAGATATATGGCCATGAAATAGGGATTAAGTGAAATAGAATTGATTGGATAATAAAGTCGTGAAAACACCTGTTTCTTCCATATTTTGGCCCTTAGCTCCATAGAACAATATACTGCTGCTGAAACATAGAAGAATTGCAATCTTAGATAAAAAAACTATGCATGGATGGTATAAATTGCTTAAACAATAATTTTTGAACAGTAAATCACTAATAGTAGCTACATTAAAATTTTTCATTAATGAAAGAGAAAAAATTAAATCTATTGGAAAATAAAAAATATGCATGTCGGATGAAATGGTTGTTGTTATTTACTCAAATAAGAAATCTTTTCATTTAACGGGTTTAAGTCTTCTTTGACAATACATTAAGATCTAACTCTTAATTTACTTTATTAAGTGATTGTGAGGTCTGTTATTAGATCCAGAGTTTGTTCTACTCAATATAATTGATTTAGTGTCGAAAGTGATGTCTTTGTTTGAGTGAGGTTCCTTGTTACAACAAAAAAAAAAAATCTAGAGATGGATTTCTCCATATTGATTTGTAATTCAAAATTTTCTATGCTTGTATAAAAATTAATATTAAAATTTTAAAATTTTCTATATATGTAAAATTGATTACATGACCTCTTAGGTAGTTTGAGTGATAAAAGATAAGACTTTATGTATAAGAAATTATAAATTCAAGTCTCTTTTGAAGATATATCGATATCAAACTTTTGATTTACATAGTTTAGTGATTGTAAGGTCAATAATTGAATTCGGGGTTTATTCTACCTAGTGTGACTGATTTCAACCTAATAACAATCTAATTTAAATGAGATTTCATGTTACTAAAAAAAAAAATTACATAAAAGAGTCTTTTGCATGCATGCAAAGATAATATAAAATATACTACATTTTAAGACATTAATTTTGATTATTTACAACATAATTTTTTTTTTAAATAGGACAAGTCATGGGATAGACCTGAATTTAGTAGCCCGTCTTGAAAAATAGTTTGGTTTAATTGGATTTAATTTAAATTCATTTGAATCAAATTTAAACCAAATTCAAATTAAAAGAGTTTAACTTATTTCTAAAATTAAATTTAAATTAAAAAAAGTTTAATTTAATTTAATTTATAAATTAAACAATAATTTAATATAATTTGAATTTGCTTATAATTTAATTTAAATTATATTAAATAATTATAGAAATATCATCATTATGTTAATAAATTATAAAATCAAACTTCAAATTTCAATCATAAATTTAAACCACAAATTTCAAGTAATTTTGACTTAAGTTTCCAATTTCTAACTTAGGAGCTCAACTGAACCGAGCTACCCTTAATTTGGTTCCTCAAATTTGACCCATTTCATTATTTTCACATTCGAGGTGAAATGAGGAAGCGGCCAATCATGACTCATCATCGTCATCCAGTAACATCCTATAAATACCACACATGCCCCCTTTTTTCAAACCGAGAATTCCTCTCCGGTGTCTCCCTCAACCTCCCCTTCCCTTCCTCCCCTTCCCCGCCCTCCACCCCCACGGTAAACCCTAACCCTAAATATTCAATCAAGAATCAAAATTAAGATTCATCTTAATTTCATTTCAAGTTTGTTTCAAAAAATTAAAAAAAAAAAGTTAAAAAAATTATGGCGCAAGTAGATTCTCAAGTTGAAACCCTAGATTCGACGTCTGCCAGTGATCAGTCTCAGTTGTCGTCTTCGGATCTGTCGCGATCGGCATCGTTTAGTAAGCTTAACGCCCGCGCTCCCGAGTTCGTTCCGGCGCGGTCTCCTGCGACGACTCCGACGACGCCATCATCTGCTTCGACGTCGGTGTCTCAGTCGCAAGTGCAATTACAAGTTCCGCCTCCGCCGAGAATGATGATGCCTCCACCGGCGGCTTTTCATAATCATCATCCGCCGCATGTTTATTCTCCGCATCAAGGGACGGCGTTTCATATGCCGATGCAGAATCACGTGATTCCGGTGCATCCTCATCATCATCATCATCACCAGATTCAGCATCATGTGCCAGTTCAGAATTATCAGAGTCAGCACCATCATCATCATCATCGAAATCACAATCAGAATCATCATAATCAGAAGCATAAACAGAAGCAAAATTACTTTTATCATTATGAGGAGGAGAATCAAGAGGTTGAGGTTACAGTCGAGGATCAGAAAGATCAGATGAATCAGCATCACGGTGGGTTATCCGATGAATCAACTCAGAAGATTTTGAATCAGGTTTGATTTTACTGTGTAAGATTGAAATTCTCAGTGTCGAAGTGTTTTGCAGGAATTTAATGTTTATATGAAGGAAATGGAATATATGAACTACAATTTATGTGATTAGAAACTTCTGTTAATTTATTTTGAATAAGTTGTTTGTTAGGATCGATTAAGAGATTGAATATCTTTCTATTTGAAAGAAACCTTGATCATAAGTTCTTTTGAAAGATTTTAAGGCTCCTGTAGGTTTTTCATGTGCAAATGTGTATAGGACTGTTGGTATATGGCGATTAGATGGAGATGCTTGAAAGGTAGAGGGTTGAGACCTTTATTGGGTGATATGGTCATGGCCTAAAATGAAAGACAACTAAGCGTTTGGGTTATTTTTGACACTGACATTCTAGCACATAATAGAGAGCTATAAATTTTAGTTGATTTCTGTCTGCATTTGCTGTGAGCTGGTGTATCTTTCGTTACTTTTCCAATTTGGTCTTTTTTATGCATGAAATTTTCATATAATTATTTTCTCCAACAAATGATTTTGTAGGTGGAGTACTATTTCAGTGATTTAAACTTGGCCACTACTGATCATCTTATGAGGTTCATTCACAAGGATCCTGAGGGATATGGTACGAACTCTGCTCTACAATCTAAATCGTGTAGTGCACCGTGCGCCATACCTTTATGCTCTTAATCTCTTGCTCTTGCATCAACGTAGCAATATAGATTCACCAATGTATTCCAACCCCCCACCCCAAAAAAAAAAAAAAAACATCTAGAGAACTCTCCGGGATGGTTTCAGGGAAACCTACAAAATGCACATTAAGTAATGGAAATAAATAAAATTCCTCAAAATTTGGATGCTGTGAAGTCTTATTTGATGAAATGTGGATGATATATATGTATATATATTTCTTTTTATCCTTTTTTTATACAATTGCCTTATGGCATATTATGTCATATTTATATTGTTGCATATGATCTTATTTTATCTCACATTTGGTGTGAGAAAGGAAAAATTATGTGTATGTTTAATGTGTTGTTTATGTTATTAAATTAGGTTCAATTTTTGTTTGCTACCTTTGGGCTGGCTTTGTCATTGCACATTTTGTTGTATCATTGATCTTAATTGATGTCTAGTAAAATGAATTCAATTAGGCTAAACATTAGGGGAGATAAATGAGTCACCCTAACTGTATCATATTGTTTACTTTGTTGCTTGATTTTCATGTTCAAAGTTTGTTAGCTTCAATTGTGTTTTCTATTAACTTTTCCTCATTCTAACATATCGTTGGCATTCTTATAGTGCCACTATCTGTTGTCGCATCTTTTAAGAAGATTAAAGCCTTCGTAAATAATAATTCCCAGCTTGCTAATGTTTTGCAGAACTCATCAAAGCTTGTGAGTTTTTTTACATGTGTACCTTTTTACTCTCTTTGTTACCCTTAATATTTCATCTCCTGCACATCATCTCTAAATCTCTGTTGCACTATAATTTATAGGTTGTTAGTGAAGATGGGAAGAAAGTGAAACGCCAGAATCCTCTAACTGAATCAGATGTAGAAGAATTGCAAGTAAGTTGATTTTTTTTTTTTTAAACTTTTTTCAAAATGTTTTTCTTTTTTGGGTTGGCATTATGCTTTCTAATATTTATAGTCAATTCTATTAGTGCCCTGTATGTCCTGTGGCTTTAGTCGTGAAAGTTGAGCCATCTTAAAGATGTGTGAAAAACTTGCATTTCTTATTATCGTGTATATGTTTCTCTGTGAAGTTTGTGGTGCATGTTTGGTTTTTTCAAAAGTATCAAATTTTGAACACTCCTCTCTTAACAACTAGTTTGTTTTCCTTCTTGTTTCTTTGTCATGATTTGTAGTCTCGCATAGTTATTGCTGAGAATTTACCTGAGGATCATTGCCATCAAAACCTTATGAAGATTTTCTCTGCTGTTGGGAGGTACTAGGTTTTATTTTTGCTTAAAAGATATATTACTGCATAATATGGTTCTTCTGTAAGGTGTGTGTTCTATTTATGGATGTTTTACCCTGTATTGTTCTGTGTCAGTGTTAAGAATATACGTACTTGTTTGCCCCAAATTTCTGGTGGTGGGGCTCCGTCAGCATCTAGATCGACAAAAGTGGATGGCATGCTTTTCAGTAACAAGGTATGTATGTATGAAGTATTTTTTCATTTTGTTTTTCTGTTATATCACGGTGATCTTGCATTGGTCATGCCCTGCATCAGGTTAATGTTTGCTTATGATTTTGGTGCTCTTTTTCGGGTATACTCAATAGGAATCGTATAATGACATTAACTGTAACTTTAGGGATCATTTCCTCTGTTTGTCTGTGTGGTTTTTTTTTTTTAAATTTTTTTTTCCTGGTGCATTATAGTGCATATATACCTGGTGAGTGTTCCATCTCTTTCTGTTGATGAAAAGCTAGAATTAGTCTGTTCAAGGGTCAAGATAATTGGGATTATCATGTAAAGGAGACTCCACTAAATTCACTTGTGCAATGAAGGCCTGATGAAACAGTGTGATTATCCTTTGGCTGAACAAACCTTAAAGTAGCTTCTTGATGCAAACATGATCATCCTAGCATATTCTATTGACCTTGCCATGTTGATGATGATTGTTCACCTTTATTAATCAATTGCACTTTTGAGTTTTACAAATTATCTGTGGCTAATTTGGAACTTCAGAACATGTGATAGCTTATTCTTGAAAGTTGTTTGTCATTTTTTCTGAGACTAATCTAACTGTTGAACTCCTTGTTTTAAAATGCAGTTGCATGCGTTTGTGGAATATGAATCTGTTGAGCTGGCTGAGAAAGCGGTTAGCACTCTTTATGTTTTGTGATAATACAAATGTGTTATTCTTTTTAGTTACTTTTTCTATTTTCTCACTTGGACAGTTGTATTATTTTTTCTCTTTTGTACTTAAAAAAAAAATTGGCAGATTGCAGACTTGAACAATGAGGGAAATTGGAGGAGTGGTCTTAGGGTCCGTTTAATGCATAAACGTGCGGTAAATCATCAAACATTGAACTATTCTTCTTGATCTTCTCATGTTGTGCCTATGATAAGTAACACGTAAAAACCATTGAATTAAACCGAATATTTCACTTTTGACTAGTGATCTTATCATTTTACTTTATGATTTATGATAGACCTGTTTGGTTTGTAGGAGGCTTAAAAAGAGATGATATTCAATGCATATCCATATGTGTATGTTTTGTGTTCACATTGACTTTGTAATTTTTCTCGTCTGTCTGATCTACTTCTCTTTGACCTTTATTCATTTACACTTGATGTCTATGTGGATACTATTGATTCCCTTGATTATCAAGAATTGCCCTTGAGCTAAATGTTTGATAAATCAAGGGATTATTATATTTTTAATTATGTTTTAAAATTTGATTCATGGAGTTACTAATCAATTTCTCTTATATTTCTGATCTCCTTCTCTCTCTCCTCACTTTTCTTTTTCCTCTTGATTAGTCGAAGAATGCTCAAGTTAGAGGGAAAAAAGGGCATGAAGGGGAGTCGCACTATGAGGAAGAAGATACTTCCACATCTGAGCAACATGCAAATGAGAAACAATTGGAAGATCTTCCCCAACAACAATATACGGTAAGAGATTGTTCTCATCAAGTAAAATCTCAAGAATTCTCATGCTGGTGTGACCATACTCATTTATGTGCCGAATCTCAAACTTCTGAATTAAGGATGCTTTCATTTTCATGTGATTTTTAGATTTTTGTACATCAATTTTTTGGGTGCTGCATCATGTTGCTAATTCTCAGTTGATAATCATTGGCAGGGGGAAGAGCAAGTGCATGAGAAAGAGAGTGGACAGAGAAAAGTGCGTAACAAGGGCCGTGGCAAGGGACGTGGGCGAGGTGACCGTGGTCAATATCATCACAATAACAGTAACCGTGGGCATCATAATATGGGAACACCACCATCAAATAATATGAACAATAGTGAGCAGTCAACTGTAGGCAAGCAGCAACCCCCAGGGCCTCGAATGCCAGATGGAACAAGAGGATTTGCCATGGGTAGGGGGAAACCAGTAGCTGTGAATACCTCATGAATTTTCTGTCCACAGATTTGAGCCTCTCTTGTGACTGGTATGGGACGAGAACAGTGGGGCAGATAATCATGTCTGTACGAGTTGTGTAGATGGCAGGGTTTCACAAGGGGTCTCCATCGGGCAGATTAAGCATCGAGTTATATTAGCAGTATGGAAGTACTTTTTTTATTTTTTCATAGTGTTGTGTAATTTGGTATGGACGATGCAGATGCAGAAACGAATGCTGGTTAAATCTTTTCTACAGTTTTTCTCTTCGTTGTAGAAAGCCAGCCCTTGTGGGGGCACAAAAATATACCTATAGTATGGATACATATATATGAGTCAAAGCCACAAAAATTGAAAAAAAATTAAAAATAGAAAAAAAAAAGAAGATATTTCATATAAATCGTTTCCTATTATAGGTTGCTGTATGGAGTGTGTATGTTGGTCTGGTAACGTTATTAACTACAGCCATTAGATCATCCTACAGGAAGAATCTAATGGCACTTGTTGGCCTATGTCACTCGATAATGTGAGGAATGTGTATGTGTACATACAGATGTTCTTTTAACATTTTCTGTACATGTTCTTGCGTATAAATTAATATTTGATATCATGTATTTGGTATTTGATTCGTTCATTTGGTAGATAAAATTATATTGACATGGTACCTTTATTTTTACTATAGCTTTCAACCTTACCTCACTTTGGAGATTTGAGCATTTGGAAGAGAGTTTTCAATCAGGCGTGGATTTGATTTGAGCTGGATAAGGATCGGTTTACACTTGATTCGGTCTTAAATGTTTGAATCTGGATAGTGTTTGGTTCATCTTTGAAGTGGAGCCGTGAAATGAGGAGAGATGGTATATTTATCCATATTTTTCTACAACTTTTTAAATTACTATTTATCTTATAAACCAAGTGGCCTATTAGCTCAGCTGGTTAGAGCGTCGTGCTAATAACGCGAAGGTCGCAGGTTCGAGACCTGCATGGGCCATTTGTGTTTTGGGGAAAAATTATAATCGTTCATTTCCCTTTCAAAATCCGCAGCTTCCATTTTCAAAATGAAAATATCACACTAACACTTCATTTCACACGGTCAAAACCAAGAAAAACAACCAAAACAAAAACAAAATTATACTCAACATGGCTGAGCCACCACAGCCACCAACCTCTCCTCCTCCGTCCCAAATCCCAAACCACATGGTCCCTCCTCCCTTGCCTCCACCACCCTCTCCTCCCAGCCTGGGCCTCAGCCACTTTTATCATTTCCCAGAAGGCCCTCAGTTAGAGTCACTTCAGAGTTTGACAGTGACTCCTCCATTTTCTTCCACAAAATCTCCACCAAACTCTTTGATAGCCTTGCCAAGTTAAAATTTTCCTTTCAGAATAGTGGTAAAGGAGAAATCTTTCAGCCCCACTTGGCTTTCACTTCCAAACACCTCTCTATTCACTATGATGTTGAACAACAAAATGCCCTTGTTGAGTCCTCCTTTGATGTTGGCCCTAGGCTCCACTTTAATGCTTCCCATGATGTCAAGGTTTGATTTTTATCTTAGTTTTATGGGATAATCATGTTTTTTGAAATGGGTTTGTTTTAGTTTCTGTGAGTTTGACTATCCGATTTTATAATTCTGCTCCAATTTGAGCTGGGTTGGCATTCCTTTCGGTGCTTTTTTTAAACATTCTATTTCTTTTCTAGGCTCAACAAGGAGAAGTGGCAGTGGTTGCAGACCTAGCCGATCCTGGCTATTCATTGCAGTTGTCTTCTCCGGTTCCATATGTTGGTTTGGTGAGCGTAATGCTTGTCATTTAGATTTTAGTTTTTGATTGTTTTTCACATTTTCAGCAAAGTTAGTTTGAGCAGACTCTTGGTCATAACAGACTCTTAAATAAATGGTACAAGTTTTTAAGTAGAGTAAGATGATATTGTTGTAATTACTGACTGATGATATTTATGTCATAATTTTACTGCATTGATTGACAGGTTAATGATCTTCTTTTTTTACTTTATTTGTTGACATGATATTGCAGCCGAGAGCAACCTTCAAATTTCCAATGGCTGAAATTTCTTTGGAGGAAAGAGAGGAGGAAGAAGAGATGAAAATATTGTCGGTAAATGCTATAGCAAAGGGTCAGATTTTGAATGGGATCTGCACTGCTCAATACCAGGAGGAAGAAGTGAAACTAAGATACTCCTATAAGGTGGTCTTGTCTTAGCTTTGTTTTTGTTTTCTTTTTTTCCAATTTACTTTTGCATGGTTACTTGCTTTGATCGCTAGGCTATCATCCTTCCGAAATTACAGTTTTCTATGCCAATGTTAATCACTGAGGACTTTCTTGATGTTTGCAGAGTTATAGATTCTGACTTCCTCCTTTTCTACTTGTGCTAATTATTCCTTTTAATTGTTTATTTGTAGGATGATGAAATGACATTCATTCCAACCATTTCACTTCCTTCAAATGCAGTATCATTTGCATTCAAGCGCCGGTTCAGTCCGTCTGACAAGTTGAGGTTAGAACTTGATTCCTCACGCACTGATTCAATCTAAATTAAATTATAGAAGTATGTTATAGATACATTTTGCTGAAAACTTATTCAATAGGGATGCTTATGGTGTGATGTTTGCATATTTCTTTCTTTTGCCCAACTTTTGCTGGCTACAACACTGTCTCCCACAACAGGAGATATGTGCGTCTGCCAATTACCATTGATACTAACAAGAAGTTTGTGAACTTTCTTAAGAAAATTGGTTTAATGTTATTGTTGGAGAATAAATTGTGATTTTGATTTTCAGGATTTAATTACCACTGATGCAAAACATCGAAGAGTAAAATATCGACAAATATAATAAGAACACTTGTAAAAATATCATTTCTTATGACTGAGATTGACTTTATTTTTTATTGACCTTTCAATCAGATTGACCTTCAAAATGAACAAGGTTGACTAATATTTATATTTTGGTACATGAGTGATATCCATTTGGAATTTTGCTAGAATTGTTATATACTGGTTGTTCTAGGATGGTATTGTTGACATCAGTTGATATTGTGACAATAAAAATTGAATTCTTTAATTTGAAAAAGGAATAAACTTTTGGGGTTTTCCAAGCAATCCACTGTAGTCCAATGTCCTGAGAATCTTATTTGCAATATCACAAATTTTCTGTTATGTAAGGTTTCCTACGAGCAAATGAATTCTCTATTGTACTTAAGTATATATAACGAATATCATAAATGTTAAAATACAAAGAAAATGTGCTTAACCCCCATTCTGGTGTCTGGACATGGCACTTAATTACTTATTTAGACCATATTTTTTTACCTATAGATAATGCATGTGTAACCAGAGATTATTCATTGTCTAGAAGATTATGACTTGAAATTTACATTGCAAATGAGAGCACTATCAGTTCTGGAAATTGAGAAATGCTATGACTTCACTGAATGTGATCATGTTCTGAACGTTAAGTCAAGGTTTAGACCTATAAGGTAACCGAGGCACCGAATGGCTAAATACTTCATTGTAAATTGCTCAATGGACTTTCACCCAGCTTGGTTTTTCAATCATATGTTGTTTTTTATTTTTCATTTTTTTAATTCTAATGCAGCTATTGCTACAATTTTGATTCTAAATTCTGGAGTGTGGTGTACAAGCACGTGTATGGCAAAGACTTTAAATTCAAAGCTGGCTATGACTCAGAGGCGCATCTAGGCTGGGCGTCTCTCTGGGTAAGTGGTTGTCCTTAAGAATTTTCACCTTGATAGGAGGTTATGTTAAAATGTCTTTACTTGAGATTGCTTTTTATCAACATAAGCTTGCATGACTCCTGATATCTCAATCTCAGGTTGGAGACGAAATGGGCAAGGCAAAGACAGCGGCAATGAAGATGAAAGTCGAGTTTATGCTCCAAGTGCCACAAGATGACATCAAATCATCTGTGTTAATGTTCCGCGTTAAAAAGAGGTGGGATATATAGAGAGATGGTATCAATGCAACAACTTCTTCTTCTTCCTCCATATCTCAAATATGGCTTGTATATAACAATGGAACATGCCTCATTGTAATGATGCTTATTGCTACATATAATGACATCAATTTGTTGTTACCATCTTCAAATAATAATCCTCCCACCCACACCAACTTAGTTTAAGCTTTGTTTGATTTGAGCGAAATTGAATTTAAGTTTAGTTATAATACCAAGCTAAGTTAAGTTTGATACTAGAATTGAATCAAAATCGACTAATATAAAATCATTTTGATACATATTAATTAAAACATCATCGTTTTATCTTATTTGAATCAAATATTTTTAAGTTCATGTCAAATACCATAAACTTGATTTCAATGATATAAAACCCTTAAGTTTAAGTTCGCATAAGTCAAACTAACAATTAAGTTTGAATATACCTTTAATTCAAACTAAAATTTCTTTATTTCAAACTCAAGTTTTGAATCAAATATCGAAAGAGGTGGAACAATTTGGATTGTTTCCCTCCTTGGTTAGCACCACAAAACATCCACACAATGAACAGCAAACGAAAAAAATTGTGAAAACAATAGAAAATGTTAATCCACGTGGCATTATATAATTGGTGTTTATGGTCTTCCTCACATTAGATTAGCCTTATATAAGTCTCACTTGTACTCTTTCTACTGAGAGTTGAAACCCTAGAGATCTTTGGTTCACCGCTTGGAACTGAAAAAGCTACCGGCCTGCTTCCCCGCCGGTAACTGCTATTGCCGGCGCCGGTTGCCGTCATTCTCTCCGGTTAGTAATTTAATTTCATTTTTCACTAATTTTAAGTAATTTCTGATCAATATTAAAGTAAATTATGTAGTTACATTGTGCGTTATTTTCCGTGTGCTAAATTTGAAATGCTGTAATGTTTATGTATGGATTGTTGATTGGAAGTTTTTGAATCGTAATGCTTAACTGGACTAGCATTTTGTTTTAAGCTTCCGATCTTATCTCTGCTCTGTAATTGATTTTGATAACATTCATTGTTTAGATATGTGCTTTTACTTTTTCGAGTTTGATAATGACTGAAACTTTCAGAGTGATTTTTTTTTTTTTTTTTTTTTTGGGTGCCATTTTATCCAATTTAGCCACGTTTGAGTTTATGGGTGAGGATTTGTACGTGTTTTCTGATGGATGATTTTAGTTAGTTATGTAGTGAAGTTTTACTGAAACTTGGCCATTTTTGTTTGACTTCAGAGCTACTCCTGCTGTGTGGCTGTTTTAGCTGGGCAGGATGGACCACGTAGGGGAAAAGGCAGTTATTTTTCAGATTATAGTTGTGTTGGTATTTTAATCCATGCGTTATTTTGAACTGATTGTAATTTTGGTGAATTGCTAGTATGAGAAAGTTGAGAAGATTGGTGAAGGAACTTATGGTGTTGTGTACAAAGCTCGTGACCGCAACACCAATGAAACAATAGCATTGAAGAAAATCCGTTTAGAGCAGGAGGATGAGGGTGTGCCTAGTACTGCTATTAGAGAAATCTCCCTTTTGAAAGAAATGCAGCATGGAAACATTGTTAGGTGTGTATTCTGCTCATCTGTTTGATTGTGTCCGGTTGTTAAAGGTCATTGTTACTTCCATTGAAACAAACTTGACTTTTAAATGGTGATTCTTCTGGCACAGGTTACAGGATGTTGTACACAGTGAGAATCGCTTGTATCTAGTTTTTGAGTATCTAGACTTGGATTTGAAGAAGCACATGGATTCAAGCCCAGATTTCGCAAAGGACCCACGTTTAATAAAAGTGAGTAATAGTTTCTGCTATCTGGCTTCAAAAAGAAAAAGAAGTCAAGAATAAATCTTCTGCTCTCCAGTGTTTCATTATTTGCTGCCTGAAGCATTTCATCAATAGGTTGGAAATTTAAACTATCTAATTCGAATATCCTATTGCTTTAAGGAATTTGATTAGTTAATAGTGATTTTGATCTGTTATATTCTTATAAATGGAAGTTGTACTTATTATCTACAAAATTTGTCCCGTGTCCAGAGGAGGCCATGAATTCGCCTGTTCTTGTCAAATGTATCTTCTTTATTCATAATTTTCAAGTTTATCAAGAAAAAAAATACAATGCTGTAGGATTAGACGTATAGTGACCTATATTATTTTCTCTCAATTATTATTCTAAATGTGTTACTATGGTTAGTGATCCCTTGTCTACTGTTTTTCTCACATCGATGGATCTTCGTTTACCTTGCTTAGTACAATTAAAATGGTTACCACAATAAAAATTAATAATTTTCATCACTGCAGACATTCCTATACCAGATTCTCCGTGGCATTGCCTACTGCCATTCTCATAGGGTTCTTCATCGGGATTTGAAACCACAAAATTTGCTGATAGATCGCCGTACAAATGCATTAAAGCTTGCAGATTTTGGGCTGGCCAGAGCATTTGGCATACCTGTTAGGACATTTACACATGAGGTATCTATCAGCACTAACTCTATTTTTTATTGGTAATTATGTCTTTTTGCTGTTGTAAAATGAAGGCACAGCAGTACATTAAGGACACTCCAGCTGTCTTGTATTTCTACAGGTCTGAGCAGAGATTTTTTTTTTTTTTTCTAATGAGCAAAACTTGTTATTTTTATTAGATGAGAGGTAGTGAGTTGTTGCTATGGCCAATATTATTCATTTCTCATTGTATCATATGAGAGGTGAGAGAGAGAGAGAGAGAGGAACTAGGAAATATTTGGAGGCTATAAAACAAGGGAAGAAAGGTATGCCTTGTGAGAGCTAGAGAGGTCAAAATGCTTTGAGTTAGAACCTGTTGTTTTCTTGGGTTGGGAAGGGGAAGGTGGAATGAGCAATATTTACGGATATGTGCCATATCTTTAATTTCCCAGTGATTCATACATTGGCAAGTTTAACAATTAAAAATTTTTTGTTCACCATGTAGCATGTGCTAGTTTCATAATCATTATCGGTTATCTCTAGGTTGTGACACTGTGGTACAGAGCACCTGAAATACTGCTAGGATCTCGTCATTACTCTACTCCAGTTGATGTGTGGTCGGTGGGATGTATATTTGCTGAGATGGTGAACCAACGGCCGTTATTTCCTGGAGACTCTGAGATTGATGAATTATTCAAGATCTTCAGGTTTACAATTTCCCAGCATAATTTGGGTTCCTTCTGTTTGTCTAAGAAAAAAATATTTTAGTTGCATCCTTTGCAGCAAATGGAAAGTAAATGCTGTGTGTCAATATATGTGTATTTTTGTAAGACCAAATTCTATTGTTTGTTTGTTTTCAAAGGACCATAAAATTTAAAAAAAGAAAAACTGGTTATAATGCTGGTTCATGTTTTCACAGAAAAATTTTGGAGCACCCTCTAAATGTGTATAATTAGATAGGTGAAGATTGACTCTTCTGTAATTGTTCATTCTAGACAGAAGCTGACATTCATCTGATCCATCGTTAATGTGAATGATCATTTGTGATCAATGATGAACTATATTTGTTGAAATGCAAAAATGTTTTTTATGCTTAAAATGTTTAATGTCTTTGCCCTGAGTTAGACATTGAAGGTTAGATCTATCAAATGTTGAGTATCTTTTTCTGTCAATGGCTTTGTATATCCTTTGAAAATATTTTAAGAAGGATCTAAAAGTACGAGATTAAGGGCTCTCTATATTTAGCACAGGAAACACGAAGTAGAAGTTTGTTATTTACTAGGCAAATTAAAAAAAAAATTCATGGTCTTTACCATGTCTTACAGTTTCAAGTGAGGATTTCCTTAAATTTCTTTCTTGTAGATTCTGAAATTAGCCATTGATGGGTATTTCTTTATACAGCATGTTCTTTATACCAAATCATCTTGAGTTGTATCTTTAAGTTTGCTATTGATGTAATTATTTTGGTGCTAACTTACAATTTTATCTTGAAGGGTCTTGGGAACCCCAAAAGAGGATATATGGCCTGGAGTGACTTCGTTACCTGATTTTAAATCTGCCTTTCCTAAGTGGACTGCCAAGGTAATGAGAAATTTTTTATGTCATGGTTGTGTCTTTTATCATCAATTTCTCTGAATATATTGTTTCTTTTGGAGAAAAAGATAAGTGTGTAATAATATTGTTAAATTTACTTGATGCATCGTACAGGATTTGGCAAGTGTAGTTCCAAACCTTGAGCCAGCTGGTGTTGATCTTCTTTCTGTAAGTTTGGATTTAAGATATTTACCATTAATTATTTTCCCTTTCTGAAAGTGTTCAACTGAAACCTCTTAGTTCTCATCATAGTACCTAGATACTTATACCAGCTAGCTTGTGCTTCCTATAATAAGACTATCTGCATCTCCACACTGCTTCTACAAAATGAAGCCGATCCTCTTATCTATTTATAGGTTAATTATGTCAGTTAGGGCCACCTATAGTGATCTCCATGAATTTTCAAGTATGCCCCATATTACAGAAATTTTTTATGCCTAATGGTGTGGATAAATTTGTGGTGGAGAACTGATGGGACAAAAAATCTGACCACACTGCCTATAGGACAAAGATGTTTATGTTGAGATTTGAGAGAGAGAATTGTGGGGATGTTAGTTTTAGCAGCCATTTTAGTTCTGAAGTTGTTCTGCTCTTGAGAAAATTTTCTTTTTTGACTTGGAACTCTCCTGACTGCTGCTTTTGTAAGGTTGTCGACAAGTACAATATCCTGATAAACCTGAGTATGGGGCCTCGAACCAAAAGCTAATAAATTATCACCATTGGCTATACAACCTTCTTTTGGCATCACTGCCTGAGTTATTGAGTACATGAAGCCAAAGTCTTATCTTTCCAAACCTTTCATCTTTCAGAAGATAATCTAAAGTCTTAATCTTACTGAACCTTTTGTTGGCTCCATTGATATCACCATTTTAGTTTGAACACTGAAATCAAAGCCATTATTTCTGTTTTCTTCCATCATTTATCAACTTATGGAGTTTCACAATGTTCACTTTCTAGAAAATGCTCTGCATGGATCCAAGCAGAAGAATCACAGCGAGAAGCGCTCTAGAGCATGAATACTTCAAGGATATTGGATTCGTACCCTAATACCACCGTAGTCTGATCATGGTGTGCAAGAGATATTGTTGTCTATATTGTTTGTGTAGCATTCTCTGGGTTTTGATTGTTGAGTAATCTGCTTGCAATTTTTCTCAGTTTCTCTTCAACCTTGAATGACCAAATCCATGTTAAACTTAAGTGTGTTTTTGTGGTCCTTTTTTGGTCAAATATCATAGTCTCACCTTTCTATATATACATATATATTCCAAAGGGACCACAAAATTCGTTTTAATGCCTTGCCTCCTAATTCGGTTTATGTTGTTTTGTTGACAAGATGAACAAATCAAGTTCGAACATCAAGTTTGAATGGAATTAAAGCAAATCCAAAGGGAAATTGTTTTCGAGTCAAGTTGAGGTCTTGTTTGGATTTGAACCAATCACAAGTTAAGCAATGTTTAAGTTTAATCAGGATTGAATCTTGAAGGCTAAATAAGAAATTTGAGATATGTTTTATGAGGTTTATCACAATCATATTCTTGAATCATAAATTTTCCCCAAAATTCATTACATACCTCTATAAATGTAAAGTTTTTCAACAAAATAGTACTTACAATGAAGCTAAAAATCAAACCAGCACTATAAAATGTAAGATAAATTCCTATATATTACACCTCTAATGTTATTGCAGCTTAGATTTGTAAAGTGGTCAAAGATTGAGTAACAGACCCAGCAAATAAGGTTGGAAAAATAAATACCTCTATCCATATCATCAGCTAGAATCAAAGGTTACTCGTCTGAATAATCACTGTCGCTATTAGGCTCATGAGTCGGAAACTTCCCGTAAAAATAAATACCTCCATCCATATCAACAGCTAGGATCGAAGGTTACTCATCTGAGTAATCACCATCACTATCCAACTCATAAGTCTGAAACTCCCCGTCGCTAGCATTGTCGTCTTGTTTATTGTCACCACCAAGATCACCAACTGGAAAACTCCCAAAAAGCTCTTGTAAATATAATTTTGAGTTGTTCTCCCAATCTGGATCTAATATTAGTAGTATGTAGGAAATCCAATGAAACCGGGAAATATGCATACAGGGATAAAGTAAGTTGTTAAAATAGTGTATAATTATGAGCTAGAGTAGGAATGGATTGAGGTGAACTTAACCCAAATAAGGGTTTACTCAAGTTTACTTGAACCTAGAATGGTCAGTTCAATTTAATAAATAATAATAACAAAGAAGGTAAATAGTAATGTCAAAGAAGAAGAATTGCTAAAAAAAAAATAATTGTTAGTGAGACAGACTGATATCGATCACAATCCAACCTCAAACTTGATACACTAAAATTGCTTCATCTAGAATTTAACAAGTGAGTTGAGCCCAAGACAATTTGGCTCGAATTAAACCTACCCCTAAGCTAAAGTACCTGGGATTTAGGATTTAAATTTAAGGCTATCAATAGGTTGGGGAAATCAGATAAACATGTTCAAGAATAAATGAGGTTTACATCTTAGGTGAGACAGAGGCATGACATCTAACAACTAAACCGACT
Organism: Mangifera indica; assembly: GCF_011075055.1. NCBI lineage: Eukaryota > Viridiplantae > Streptophyta > Magnoliopsida > Sapindales > Anacardiaceae > Mangifera > Mangifera indica. Next base: position 187,718 of record NC_058143.1, read on the forward strand.
TCTAACATATATTTTTTACTTTAGACACACCATTTAACTAATTTTCTCCTATCATCCTAACGTCTCTTATACTTTGTTGACGCGTGATTTACCTAGTATGTTATAACATTGTTGATTCAAATTTCATTTCTAGCACAAGTGAAACTAGCCTACAAAACAAATCATCATTGCTTATTCCAAAGATGCATGCATGTCTTAAAGGAAATGCACATGACAGATATTATTCAAGGATACTTGACTGAGACTGAAAGGGGATTTCTTCTTCCTCATCGACCTACAAAGAAAGCGTAAGAAAAAGCAACAAGACAGAAGCTGGAATCAAGAATACACTGACACTTTAGAAGGGAGGAATATGCAAAAATCATAAAAGGAGAAGGCATTTAATTACCAGATCCAGAGCTTCAGCATCCGACTCATCTTCACTGTTATCGGTCTCTATTCTATCTTCTTCGTCTTCGTACTCAACTTCCTCTATCCTATCTTCATTCTCATCACCAAGATTTTCATGTTTTCCTTTATCTTTGTCGCCTATAAGCTCCAAATTGAAAATTTTGATCAGCACTTCGAGATTTTAGCAACTAGTACTAACAGAATTTTGATTAGAAAACATTTAAATAAATCACATATAGTTCTTTTATACTAACCACCGCGATCATTTATGGAAAATATAGAGTATAGCGGGACTACTCAGGCCGATTTAAAAAGAAAAGTGCAACAAAAATAGAGAAACAAACTAAAATACTCGATCAACAAAGTTTTGGTTACAAATAACAGATTTAACAAGGGGTAAATATAACATAAATTAATTGAAATTCTAACCTTTATTCACGTGCTGGTGTTCTTTTTGACAAGGTTTTAAGGTATGATTCAAAAATGATATCTTCTTTAACCTTGCAAAGCGGTCTGAAGCAGTTTTCAGTAAGTTCCCCGCACCCGGCTCTGGGTACACTGACAGAAACCTAACCTCCACACGGTTTCTTATAAGAGCAAGCTCACGCCTTGAGAACCAACCTGTTTCCAACTGTAAACTTAAAGTTATAAAAATTGGAGCTTAGCAAGCAGATTGTGCAGACATATTAAATACAAAATTCGATGGACAAACTGTTTACTTGCACAGAACTGCTCCATGTAAGTCCGACCGAAAAGGCGTGAAAATAAATTCGCAGCATACAATAAAAGATAAAATAAAATAAAAAGAACAAGAAAACAATAAATATACTAACACTTTATAACATTTGAACGAGAAGAAATGGTGGAGAAACTTAAACCAAAGTAAATTAATGCAGACATGCGCAGATATGGAAAACAAAATATATGAAACTTACAGAGCAAGTTGTTTCCTTAGTGGGCTTTCTAATCTCTTGTTGAATGTAATCATCAGCAAGTTCAAATAGTTGTAATGATGTACTGCATTTGGTCGGAAATACTTTGAATGCACATAAATCTTTCCATCTATTCTTCAATCTGTGGGAATGAAAGATCGTTGAGAGAAGAAACTGCTAACAAAATTCCTGAACTTTACACAAGCAACCATTATGTACAAATCTAAAAGCATACTATTCATCTACCAAACACACAGTTTAAATTTAAATTAAATTAGCATTGATCAGTTGCCTTTTTTGTTTTCAATCTCTCCACTATAGTAATAAAGGTTAGAACCAGAAACCAAAACTTCACCATGGTAAAAGCCGAAGTTCCAGCTAAGACATGATTATTCTTCATGCCTAAAGATATCAAATAATTAAAAAATCGTGAGCCCAAAAGGTCAGCAGTGTACTCAAGTACCACTTAAACTGTTGTTTTAATTCTCTGTAGGGGTTCTCCAAAGGACCCAGAATTTAGACAGCTACTCCATGTTATGTAGCCCATCACTTAAAAGAATAATGAACTTAAAACGATCAACAAATCTCTCATGCAGACATTCCAATTGGACTATACCAAACACCAACTCATAAAGTTTCAGCATTATAAATTGAATGGAAAAAGCTTTAAGAAAAACTTACTTAGCTGCTGCATTAGACTCACAATAGCTCCGCACTTGTGGCTTCACTCGATAATCAATTCTTTGATATCTGCTTAAGCAAATTGTTAGAATGTAAGCATCAAGATAAACGCTCAAAATAGAAAATAAAAATAATAGTAATAGAACACTCTAGTAGATAACACCAAATTTATAGGGGGATTCATCTCTGTGGTTTGCTGCATCAGCATTTATGGTGACATGCATGCAAGTTGTTCAAATATTTTTACCAGTAATAATTCAAATCCAAGTCATCCTTCTAGTCACAATTTGATGTAAGCACTTTAAAACCATGAAATGAATCGTCATGTATCATCATAATATCAACCATCAGTACACAATCAATTCAATATCAAAGACATAAATAATGAAACACTTTTCTCTGGCTGGAGTGTTAATCTATTCGCCATTAGGGAACCAAACAGTCAATACACACACACACACACGAATGTGCATGTGTTATATAACAATCAGGCCAATGCACTATATAGAAATAGAAGTGCAAAATAGTATTTAGGTAAAAAATCTCACATGCGAGATTCTGGATCTTTGCGAGGATCATAACCTTTTCTGATCCAGAACCTGAGAAAGGGTCCATTAGAGAAGTAGTATGCATTTCCAAGCATAAGCCTGTCAAACCAGGAGAAAGCAGAATATCAGATTTGTCCACAACACAGGCAAGAAAGTCATGTCAGATTGTCTGAAGCAACTAAAAAATATTTATCTGCATAAGGGTGGGCTTCTAGGCAGAAAACCTTTTAAGCATCAACCGGTTAAATTTTAGACCTTCATCAAGCAATCGCTCAGTAATGGATGCTTTAGGCCATATAGGATGCTCATCAAAGAGCTTAGACACGGCCATTTGCCACTTCCATTGCTCAGAATCTCGAGATATTAATTCCTCCCAGTTTACTTTTTCAGGAATCTGTAAGAATGCTAAGTATAACAGAAACAAAAGGGGCAAAAATCATGCAGGATACGTCTTGAAAAATTTCAGTTTCCATTAAATGCCATAAGATGTAATATCTAAGGCATTGTTTTCTATAACTGATCTCCAAACATAAAATGCTACATAACCGGATTATTGCAAGCCACCAGGAACAGCAAACTCTGAACATGAAATGTTACATAATTACAGAATTGACCAATCATATTCTGATTAAATTGCAAACCCATCAGAAATGCAATCTGATTAAAATGCAAAATCTACTAAAAAAATACATTTTTAATCATAAATGAGATTTACTATTAAAGAGAAAGAAATATAGAATAGATAAATTGGGTTTGGGAGATAAAGTTTGCAAGCTCAAACTAAACAAAGGATATCTTTAATGTTAAAATCAATTGCTAGACCTGAAGTTATGTCCATCTGCCAAAAAGAACAAAAAGATTGTCAGTTCAGTACTTGAGAGAGTATAGAAGATTATATTAAATAATTTCAGCTAGCATCTGGAATGAGACATGATGCGAGATCACATCTATTATCAATGAAAAAAACGGAATTGCATACACATTTTGGGGAAGAAATTCATAGAATCAACACCATGACTCAACAGATCAATATGTAGAGCCAAAAATCTAAGAACAAAATCATTCGATCAAGCCATCAGATCAAATTGATTTTTTTTTTTTTTTAAAAATGATTCCAATAAACCAATTTGACTGAAATATACTTTCCAATAAATTATTCAGTGTCCTTCTATGCAATCAAAACTAAAGCAAATGGAATCATTTTCCAAAATTCAGATGCTTTGAATAATTAAACCTTCACCATGGAAAATGTTACGCTTTTACACCAAAGAGTGGAAAAGATAAATAACTCCCAATCAAGTCAAAAAGGAAATGGATGATCGTGATTAGGTAATCATTTACAAAACCACCTGATGAACCAATAAAACTATAGGATATTTTCAGACAAATATAAACAAATTTCTCCTGTTTGGGGTTTAGGGATACCCTCTATAGTGTAGATGGATTGATTGAATACAAGTAAAATAGCTCTAACAACAATTTACCACCCCAAAATGAAATAAAGAAAAATCTTAAACAATATTTCTTACAGTCAAAAGCTCACGAGGATTCTGCACAACTTCTTCTTCTTTCTTTTTTGAACTAGGAAGGGCTGATGGTCTTAACCTAAAAAAATATGAGACTGAAGTTAGTTCGATCACTGTGTTCTTCAATAATCTAGCATCTGATAGATGTATGCAAACACTTTTTTTTTTTCCAAACTAACGGCTATAGAATTTTGTTGCATGAAAACCATTGAAGTAGCACGTCTATTTAATCAAAGATACAGGCATACCAAAATATCAGAGAAGAAAGTATCTAATATAACCAAATAAGAAAGACACAGTATCATACACTAAATTTGTTGGTATATCCTTAGGTGCAAAAAATGGGGGCAGCATCATCATCACATCATCCTCGTCCAGATTCATGAGACCATCCTTCTCTAAAAATTTTTTTAAAATCATCATTTTCATGTGGTAAACAAATAAGAAATGCTATTTCGCTTGATGAAAGCACATAAACAATAAAACATAAAGGCTTCACCAAAATGTTTCTCCTCCATTTCTGTCCAGTTTCTTTTTTTCCTCCTAGCAACATCAGCATGAATGGCAACAACATGCTGGTAGTCAGCCATGCCTTCACAAAATTTCAAAAAGGAAAAGAAACAGCAAAAGATTAGCTTAAATTTCTCATTAATATTGGGAATGAAAAATGTTAATGAAATATAGCATAGAGTAGATTCTAACCATCAAAATAGTAACCCTCAGAGACCCTAGCAACAATATCAGCTGAAAGGTTTACATTGTCTTCTTCTGATAACTGCGCATCAACTTCTTTGCCAGCAGAAACTGATTTGCCTTCAGGCTGACAAACTTGACTATTTCCATTATTAGTTGTCTCAGGCAACGGATGTTTCAACATCTTGCAAGACGGTTCAGCACTTTGGCCATCAGAAGACTTATTTTTAGATATTTTTAACAGAAAGCTGTTACAAGAATTAAGTGCTCCAAATGTAGGACGTGAATATGGGTCCTCTGGGCGAAAATGGAGCTCCAACTTGTTAGATTTTGAACTACGGGCCTGCCAGACATGCCAGATCATGAATGAGAAGGCTGTAATGGAATGTTATCTCATTGATCTTTTCAGCAAATTCCTATAGCTATATCGGTCCATACACTAATTTAGAACACCTACGGTGCCTACAGTCAGCAAGACTCTTAAAAACAAATTAAGAATGCTGTGTACTGAAAACACAATAAATCTTATTTGATAGAAATCGGATATTTACAAAATTCTAAACCTAGAATGATCAACTTTAACTCTTGTGACACTCAAAATTTACTACTTGGGAACTGTCCTAATTCTGATAAATATAATTACTTTCTAATGTAACTCAAACCTGCCACCCAGAAACCGTGACCACTATGATAAAATTATAAACTTGTCCCAAGTTTACAAACAAATAATTTTAAAAAAGTAGTTTGTTTATTTCAGACCTTGAGAAGTGACTCAGTTCCTCCAAGCGTTTGGATGGCACGTGACGTCGAAGAAGGATAGCCCGGATAGTGAACAGCAAAGGTTTCATTGCTTGGTAAATTGCCAGAAACGGTGCCGTTTTTTATCACTCCCATCACTGTCAGTGCTAAAAAATCAACACAAATCTCTAAAGTCTTAAAAATCACGGTGGTTGTGGTGGAGGAGCGTTTCTTCTGCGGTGGCGTTGGTCGATGGTGACGACAGCAACAGCAGTAAAGCTTTTAGTTGATAAATTTCGAATTTTGGAATAAGTTTTGAGATTTATTTGTAAATTTAGATATAAATTAGACTTTTTTTAGGAATAAAATTAGGGTTTGGATTAACTTTCATATAAAATTTTGCAGGAAATATTATGGGTAAGATTGGGGTTTCGCGCCTTTCGCTGTCCAGAGATAGTGAGATGGACACGGACTCCAAAACAGAAGGGATGTTTTTGATAGTTTTTGAAACATGTGGAGCTTGAATAGATTCATTTAATGCATTTCAATAAAGCCATAGAAGATTTATGAAATCTTCGCTCATGTTCAACCTTAAAGAAAGGGTATTGCCACGGGTAAAGATAATGGCCAAAAGAATTATTCCCGCCTGAGGTTTGGTCTATGTTTATGTGAAAGGTAAAAATATATTTTAATGATTTTATTTGAAAAAAAAATTTATCCCCTTTTTGAATATTTATTTTAAAAATTCACAACTTTTTTATTAATTTAGTTTTAAAAAGTTATTTAAATTTTATATTTTAGAGTTAATAATTATCTCTTCAAAGTTCAAAACATTGTACTTATACTTCAAAAAATGTATTCTCTCTTTTTAACGACATTTTTTTAAACAATTCATTCTGATGCATCATCAACTTCATCACTGACACCTTTTCCCCTCTCCAATGGTTTTTCGATGCAAAGACCACCCAAAATCAGGTCGAAATCAACAGGTGGTTGCTAAGATCTGCGTGATGAATTTGTGCGTCAATTGACTCACAGATTCGCTGTAAAGACATCACATGAAGTTGTGTGTTGATTGTGCAACCACCAACTAATTTCAACTAGATTTTAGGTGGTTTCTAAGCTGGAAAACTGTTAGAGAGGAAGAGGGTGCTAGTGATGGAATTGATGACATACTATAGTGAATCGTCAGAAAAAACGATAGCTGGAAAAGGATAATGCATTTTTTGAGATGTAAGTGTAATGTTTTAAACTTTTAGGGAGTCAACTATTAATTTTAAAACATAGAAGCCCAAAAACCTTTTTAAAACTAAATTAGGAAAAAAATTGTCAATGTTTAAAATTAAAGTGAAAAAAAAAAAGATAAAATATTCTTGCTGTGAATAAAGTTATTAAATAACATTTTTACCTTTCAGACTAATAACAAAATTTAATAAAAATTGAATAATAAATGAGTATTTAGGTTTTTAAAATTTGGTGAATGAGAGTTTGAGAATGAACTAAATTCTTGGGTGGCAATAAGTCTTTTGGTCAAAGATAAACTGATTTGATTAGAATCTACTTGACAACTAATATTGCAATCAATTTATTTGTTTATTCAATAATACTATTTATCTCATCAATGATACTATTTACAGCCGTTGACATTATTCAACCCTTCAGAAATAAGACATTATGGATTTGAGTCCGAATTAAGTATTATAAATTTAATCCGAACTCAAATTGACCCAAGATTGACTGAGAATGAATCTCTCTCTAGTTTCATGAATTTCTTGCTCATTATTCATGACTTAAAGAATTAAACATCTTCACACTGACGTCTATTCATTCAGATGAATCATTTTGCATTCATCATTGTATTGTATTTCCAATAGGAAAGCTATTGTTAATTGTTCAAGATAAAAACTTCCAGTGGGGAAGCTATTTTAATTGATTATAAACATCATATACCGTTACAACATTACAACACAAAACTCAAAAGCAGACAATTGAACCAACGACAGTTGGTGTCCATTGCCGGCTCTCTGAGTCGACTGATTCCACCATGCCTGTAACTAGATTTAGGATTCATAATCAAATCTCAATGTCATGCAAGGCTAAATTCTTAGAGCTAAAGGAGAAGGAAACTGCATTACCCCTTTGGACGAAACTTCCATGTGAAAGCACATATCCAGCGTCAACAATACCTGGAACCACATAGTCATCATTCTCCTTCAACTTGCCCCACAGCTAATTCTAGTTTAATCTAATCATATGCAAAGCATCCACTCAAGTACGTAGAATCATATACCCCCCAGTGCCCCCGTTCCTTATCGTTTTTCTCCAAATTCTGAGGTCTTAAAGGGCATACATTCTCTTGTACTCACCATTCAAGATCTCTGGTTCAGAAGCTATAGACACACATAAAGAATGAGACCGGCTTTTTTCTCTCCTTATGTTCCTCAATTTTTTCTCCTCCATTCTATTCAAAACAACACAATAGCACATAGAGCCGATTGTGGTCAGCATTATTGTACCACCGATCACTGTTGCAAACACAGCAAGCCACCTTGAATGCTTGCCCACTACCACATATGTGAGAGAAACAAAAGCAATTGAAATGAAGAGGCAAGCCAACCACATGAGCTTGTTAATAACAAAAACAAGCTGCCTCTTTGCTTTTTCTTCAATCACAACAACTGATGTCTGGACTACAACAACAGCCAGGGAGATGAATAATGCTAGACTGTCAAACACAAAAAAGGTAAGGAAAGCCGCATTTCTTGCTATGTGGGCTTCCCCAAGGGAATACCCCTCTGATTTACCCTCAACGAACTGTCCAGGCACAGTGAAGATAGCAGCAAAAGCAACAGTCGCGATGAGAACAGCAACAACAGTTGCTGAGTTTATAGCATTATTGAGTCCACTTATGTGGAGCTTCTTCAGCTTTTTTGCAATTTTCTTGACCTTGAATCCAGTTTGACGGGTCTGTTGGAGCTGGGACTGAACATCATGTTTTATGTCACTAACAGTCTGCTTAAGCTGCTTTGCTGAATTCGGGGGCTTCCCATGGTCTTTAGAATTGACTGCCCCTGCTTCCTTCAATACAGAAACAAGTTCTTGATTTCCAAGGTTCACAGCAATATCTAGCGGGCTCTCTCCAGACTTGTTTAATGCATTGACATCTACACCCTCAATTGATAATAAACAACGTACAATCTGCAATCAAACGAAGTCAAACTTCAATATGTATTGTAATGACAATCAAACTGAAACTAGAAATTTCAGTTCAAACTTATTGACATTTACATAGGCTTGTTTGCTTTTGCAAAAAATCCAAGTTTCCAAGCATCTATTACCTATATTAATGCCACACAATTGTCTTCTAAGTTTTTCACCTTTCAGCAATCAATATTCCTTTGTGAAATTAGAAAAGCTTGATTACTTATACATCTGACCCTTTTTTAAGGTAAAAACGCATCTACATTGCTCATCCATGTGTGAGCAAACTGCTTCAAATAGCCTATCAATCTACTTTAATTACATATGAAAATAATTGTTTCTGATAATCATCATACATCCTGATCATATAAAAAGAACAGAAATCATGACAAGGATTATATTTATCATGACTAGATCCAGACAGCAACAAGATAAAATTATTTCAATGTCCTTAAATAAATCTAAAGTGTCATAAGAAGGTAATAAAAATGAAACAATTCTGTTGTTTTATAGATTATCGATTGGCCATGTTGATTCCAGGGACATGCTTTAATTGATAAGTTAAAGTCATCCACGTTAGTTCAACAATTAACTTGGACTGCAAAAAACCTACCATGCACCAATTGTCAAATGTTTATTGACCAAGAAAAGAAGAATCACAACAGAGGAAGAAACAAGGAAGCACCTGATTACGGCCCTTCTGAGTGGCAATATGCAATGCCATATTTCCCTTGTTATCCCCCAAGGTTAAAACTGAAGGGTCAGGTTTAACTAATTCCAGCACAATCTCCTCACTTTGTCCTTTTACAGCCATGTGTATTGCAGCTTGGCCTTTTTTGTCAACCCTAAAACCTGTGCTTGGGTCCTTGCTCACCAGGGATTTCACCACCTCCACGTGACCCATCCTGGCTGCAGAATGAAGGGCAGTCTTACCATTATTTCTGGCTATCTTAGCAAGGTTTGAGTCAGTTGCTAGAAGGAAATTAACTATATCAATGTGCCCTTGAGCTGCAGCTGTGTGTAAAGCAGTTGTACAGGATAAGTCTGTGGTCATAACCAAGTTGGGGAATACACTCAAAAGTTCCTTTAAAACATCTGCAAGGTTAAAGGTTTATGGGTCAGCACATAGCTGAAAATTTAAAACAAAGAAATAAACAATAAACACTCTTTATGCTTCTCTAAAACAGAATTGTCTTTTGAAATGCCATTTAGCTATGAGCTTAAACAACAATATGATATGCAAAATAATGGAACCGTATCAGTCATCAACACAACTGATTAATTAAGGACAAAAAGCAAATTAGAAGTGCCTATATGATAAGAATCAAATAAAAGAAACAGATACATGTGCAAGACTGCAGGCCAGTGCGGCTAGTTTGTGTATTCATAGAATTTGTGATAAGCGTACATATTAAACAATATAACATATTTTAGTGAAAATGCTATCTAAAAATTGTGAATTTGAGCCTCTACAATCTATTACACAAGAAACAGGAAAATTCACTTCCAACTGACCACAAAAACAGTACTATGGCTGGCTTAAAATGGAATCCAATAAACAAGGGAAGAAATTGTTCAATTCCAAAATTACATTAGTAAGGATTTCCCACTACACAATGCAGAATAAGATCGAAAACTTACCAAGATGACCTTGCTTTGCTGCCACATGAACTGGATCATATCCATTCCTGGCTGCTATAGATGCAATTTCAAGGTCCATATATTTCAACATCTCTCCAACAACCGAAGCATGCCCATTTTCTGCAGCAACATAAAGGGGAGTTTCCCCTTCTTGGTTCTGCTGTGACAACAACTCCTTTGAATCACCTCCATCACAGTTCTGAAAAATTTCCTTAACACTACTTAAATTTCCCGCCCGAGCAGCCAGATGCAGCTGCAAGTCACCTCTTTTACCTGGCGAATCTTTATTCTTCTTCCTCTCACCACCACCTAAAAAACTCAACTGTCTCTCCATCACCATCCGGAAGCTCTTCTGTTTCTCCAAAAACCCACGAAAACCCTTCTGTTTCTCCATCGCCCCATGACTATTTAGCTGATTTTCAATACATAAATTCTGATCCTCCGTCGCTCCGGGCGTAGCTGGCTGTTTCTCAAACGTTACACTACGAAAACTCTGTTGCTTTTCCATTGCCTTCATCCCACTTGGCTGCGTCTCAATGGTAACACCATGAAAACTGTGCTGTTTTTCCATCTTTGGTGCCTTCAAACTGTTTTTTTCTCCACAATCTCACACAAATAAACTAAGAACTCAGCAATATGAATCTGTTCTTAAAATTTAAAACCTCACTTCTTCGAACCCAAAAGATTTTCCTTTTCCCACCTAATATCCACAAAACTTCACTCAGCAACACTATAAATACTTAGATTCTAATTCAAGGGTATCCAATCCCAAATATCATTTAAATCTCTTCATCATCATAATGACCAAAAAAATAAAACTTGACTTGCTTCCTCTGCTCCTTCAAAATCCATTTCCTATTTCTTACCCATTTCAAGAGAGATCAAAACTATAATATCAAGCCAAAAACAAAGCAAGCTTTGAATGAATATACCTTGCTTCTAAGCTAAAAATCAAGACTTGGATGAAGGAAAAGAGAACCCAAATCAGAAAATCCACTGAATTTGAGAACCCAGAAAAAGATTGCAAAATTTCAGAAGATGGTAGCCTAAATCCTTAATCTTGCTATCACCAAACCCAAAAGTGGCCCAGCCAGTAACAACTGACAAAATAGCACCACTCACGCTACTCCCAGTACTTCTTGCTTTCTTTATCCTTTTTCATTTGGAAACGTTTAGCCATAAAACTTTTTTCCATAATAAATAATATTTTGATAATAACTAATTAATACTATAGTATTTATTGTTTGAACAAAAATATTTGATTTTCTAATATAAATAGGGCACAAATTTTTGAGTGAACCATGATTTTATAAATTGGATAAGATAATATTAACTCTAAAAAAATAATTAAATTAAACAGATAGTTGATATTTTATATTTTTCAAATTATAAGAGCAGGATGATGTTGCCTGGGTTGAATCGAATCGATATCAAATCTTTATTTAATTTATATAAGTCAAATTTGAATTAAAAAAAATTAAAATTGTCAATTTTTAAGATAAGCCTCTTGCTAAGGTCATTGCACTGAACTTATCTATTCAATAATTCTCCTCTTAAGTATTACTATTCATGAATCAAACAAACCCAATTTAGGCTGTCTTGTCTTTTATTTAGTGTATTTCTATTAGAATCCATCCTTACCGAACATGGTGTGGGACTTAAAGGGCATGCTTAGCCGCCATTGTTGTCTAGCGTTATAAAGGTGCAGAACACAACAAAAATGAAGTGTCCCACTCTCATGAAATGATTTCCCAAAACAAAAACTCACAAAGCAAGTGCTTTTATTATGGTGAAGTGTCCCACTCTCATGCAGTGATTTCAGAACGAAAAAGCAGCCATGAATGATGGCTGTCACCCTACCAATTTTATTTATCTCCACCGACCCTCGCGCTTTTAAGGTTACTTTGTGAGCATATGCACTTGAAAATAAAGATGCAAGATTCTATCCTATCATAATAAATAGGCCAAATGATTATTTCCCATGGTGTAAATCAATTTTTGACTCGTTAATTATTAAAAATTTAAATACTAACTTATTTATTAAATTTTATTGTTACTATTAAGAGTAAAATCATTATTAAAAAATTTTATTTAAACTTATATTTTAGTATTATCCTAAAGTTTAAAATATTTATTTTTGCCTCCTAACCTCATATTTTCTAGATTTAAAAACTGATTTTTCTCTTTCTAAGTCTAGAGTTTTAAACCCTCATCTTTTTTTCAATTTAATCGCCCTGCCAACTTTCTAAAAATTCCAATTTCCCCCTTTTCTCCCTCAATTTCCAAATATAATCCCTAGCAACTATTTTGTCATTTTCGATTGTCAACTCTCTCCTTCCCGCCTTCCCTCTCTCTCTCAACCACTCTCCCTTCCCACTGTGCCTATCTTCGTTGAAGACAAAGACAATTCTGTCTCCATTACTAACAAAGATAGCTAGAGTGGGAAGGGAGAGTGACCAACAAGGCGGGAGGGAGAGACTAACGGGCGGTGGTTGTGAATAATCATCGAAGAGAAGGAGAAAGGAAGAATAAGGTGCAATTGAAATTTTTTGAAAATTTGGGGGTGTGACGAATGGGAAAAATGATGAGAGTTTAAAAGTCTAGACTTTTTGGGGGGAGGGGGAAAGTCAGTTTTTATACATAGAAAATATAAAGTTAGAAGGTAAAAATAAATATTTTAAAATATTAAAGTAATAATAAAATATGAGTTTAAATAAAATTTATTAATGACAATTTTATCTTTAAAAATAACAATGAAATTTAATAAATAGTTGGGTATTTATATTTTTAATAATTAACAGAAGAAAAATTAGGTTTGCACCAAACCTTGAATGGGAAATAGTCATGGGACCTAACAAATCATAGAAAGCCATTTTCAAGTATAAGTTAATGCTTAGATAATAAAAATAAGGAATAATATTATTTAGACGTAACCAACTAATTGTTTTCTCTATTCAAATAATCAATTTTTTTTCTATTTAAAAGCTTGAACTTTCAAATGTTTATATCGAAGGATTTGAAATATCAAATTTCTCTATTTAAGGAATTGGAGTCTCAATTTTTTTTTTTTTTATAATAGAAATCAAATTTTCAATATTTCCCATTAAAGATATCAAACAAAAATAACTAGATGATTAATTTGACACATTTAATAGAAAATAATGAAATTTTAGTCTCTTCAATAAAAAAATCTAAAAATTTGATCAATTTAATAGAAAATTTTAATAAAAAAATAGAGTTCAATATCTTTAAAAATAATTGATAATTTGATCCTTTAATAATATTTAAAGGTGTGGAATTATTTTTTTCTAATAAAGGAATCAAAATTTGTTTTTTATTATTAAAATAATTACACTTTTAGATTTTTCAACTAACAAAACTAAATTTATATTTTGACACATCAAAACGGGTCTATCATCTACTTGCTATTAAATTAATTTTTTATTTTAATTAAACATTTATGAATAGAAACCATATAATATGATAATTTGATATTTTTAACATCGTCCACGTTTGTGTTTTAACAAAAAAATTTGGCATATCATCTATATTTAACGTTGTATAAAATTAGATAATAGTTTAATATTTTCAATTAAAAAAGTGAAAGTTTAATCCCTTCGCTAAATTATTTTGAAAGTTTGATTGCTTCAATAAAAAAATCAGAAAATTTGATCCTCCCAATAGGAAAAATCAAAGTTTAATTTATTAATTAGAGAAAAATATGATAGTTGGATATCTTTAAATATTATTATCTCTAAAAAAAAAAATAATACAATTCTCAATTATCTATTTATTATTTTTATAAAAAAATTTAAAAAAAAAAAAGTCATAGTTGAATGATTGGCTTCAATTATTCTTCAAAGTCAAAATTTTATTACGTACAACCATGAAATTCAAGAAATATGCAAGTGTCACATAAATTTTGAAAAATACCCATCTCAAATTTGACCATATATTATTAATTTGTGCTCTATGAAAAGACTTTATATTGACACATGTCGCATGATCAACGTGTGAGGAGAAAATTTTACTATCATCCCAATATTTATATTATTTTTTAGTCTTTGTGTCATTTTAATATGATTTCCATATGGTCAAATACAAAATGTACAATTGTTTGGATTTGAATTGAACCAACACATTAGAAATAAAAGTTCACATGTGTGACCACCGGGCCAAATCCCAATTATTGTTAAAGGTAATTCAAATTTTATATTAAGTAATTTTTTAGAATTTAAGCGTATATACCAAAATAAGGGGGTGAATGTGTCATTTGAAAATGAACTCAACACCTTGCAAATGGAAGTTACCACTGGACCAAGGGTAAATATGTAATTTTGAAGCTTTTGACCACCACACTATGTAAGGAGTGTTGAGAAGAAGGAAAGGGATTGAGCAGTGGGGGCAACTGCTGACTTTTTAAAGGAGCAGCTTCTGGTACCATCTAAGTATATAGTGCGGTCAAAGTTGGGTTGCTGCTGTGCCAGGTATTTGACCAAGTCTCGGCTTATTTTAGGTCAGATTTTATAACAGAAACACTTCGGTTGGCCTAACTTTGTCCTCTTGTATTAATGGAGGCTTTGTTTCATTTCACACTTAACTTTGAGATATTGAAGGTCAAGGTTGGGTTGGGCTGGCGGAGCTGGGTAGAGGACAAGATATGGGCTTGCATTTGTTGATATTGAGACATTTGTTTTCAACACGTGACACTTGGAGCAAACCCAAAGGACTTTTCAATAGTGACAGATATGAGTTTTGAGTAAGTTCGAATAAAGTTTAAGATGAACTTAAATTTAAAACGTTTCACTTGAGCTAGTGAGCAATATGCCAAGAAGATGAACAGTACAACGTTAAAGATTGCGGTGAATAGTAGCACTAAAGAAGGGTACTACAGAAACAAAAAATTATCAAAAAAAATCATTAAAAAAGAACAAAAATTGCAAACAAGACGAGCTTTGATGCTTGCGTCGGTCATGAGGCAAATTCAATATCCCTCAAGTATCCAATAGCCCGGTCTATTGTATTAGTAATATATTTAGACACATAATATAAAATGTTTTGCTGTTAGAGGTTTCAGATTTGGGTTAGTGTTGAATGCAAGTGTATTAGACTTTATATCATTATCTCCATTTTTGCCATTTGACTCATCTCCGGTGGATGTAGTGCGGAACCATGTAAATTTGGTGTGCCTTTGTGTGTGATTGTCTTATGGCTTTCTTTCACCAATCTTATATACTTGCTGTAACCAATAAAATCTTAGGCTAATTGAGCAGGAAAAAGGTTCAATAATAAACATGTTTAAATTTCTGTCTGTTTGTTATTGAGCCATTACCATTTTAGTAGTGCTGAAGCATTGAGCAGTGACAAGCTGTAATTGCAAACAGTCATTGACCTCAACTAAGTTACCCTTTTGTTTGAATTGCAAACAAGCCTATATAACACAGCCAGAAATCTCAGAATCAAAGAGTGAGCAGAGAATCTCCTTTGCTTTGAACAATTTAAAAGCAGAGGAATGGTATTTAAGAAGACTGTTCTTTCCACGTAATATATATAGAGAGTAAACTATGAAGAATGATTAAGGATGAAGAAACCAAAATGGCTGAGGAAAGACACAAAGAATGATTCTCTATTCATTTTTCCTTTTTAAAGGCATGAGCTGTAAGCAACATTTGAAAACAATATGACAGGAGGAGGCTAGTAAAAGTAGAGTTGGCATAACAATCAAACAACCCAAAGTTGATTATCATGAAAGATTCCTTTCCTTTCTTTATCTCAAGAATAATTGTCTGTTTAAGTAAGGTATTTATCTAAGAATGAGTTGTGACTCAAATATTCTTTTATTTTGAGCACCCTTAAACCACAAAATTAATAAGTTTCTCTTTCTTTCTCACATTCTTCTCTTCTTGTTACAATCTTAAATCTTTCCTTATTTCCAACAATCGAACCATGGAAGTCGTTCTTGAGCCTGTCGTCTCCGAACTCTTTGAGGGGTTGTTTAAGATATTGGGGTCCAATGAAGTGCGGGACTTTGCCCGGCAACTCGTTGGAGGGGTAGATTCAAAGATCAAAAAGCTGGAGAACAAGTTGCAGATGGTTGAAAACCTTCTTCGCAATGCAGAAGACAGGCAGCTGATGGATAAACGCGTCAAAGTGTGGCTTGACAATCTTCAACACTGGGCTTATGATGCGGAGGATTTATTGGATGAGTTTGCCTACAAAGCTTTGCGACACAAACTGAAGGCAGAACACCAGGCTTGCTCTAGCAAAGGATTTAGCAGCCTCCCTGCTAGTTTCCCTAGTCCTTTCTTCGCTATCTACATGGGGTCCAAGATCAAAGAAATCAATAGCTGATTGGAACAACTCTGTGGGCAAAGATCAGAAGAACGTAAGTTGATGGAGCTTTCTGGACTGCCACCAACTAACCTCTCTGCACCGCAAAAACCATAGGAAACTTCAAGCGTCCCACTCGGACAAGGTTTTTCTGGCAGAAATGAAGAGAAAGCTGAACTACTGGAAATGGTGAAAAATGGAGCTAACTTTCAAGTAATAGCAGTTGTCGGCATGGGAGGGATCGGCAAAACAACAATTGCTCGGGAAGTGTACCATCATGAGTTGGAAGATTTCAAGTTTGAGAAAAAAGCGTGGGTGTGTGTTTCAACCACCTTTGACGTTCTCAAAATCTCAAAGGAACTTCTTCAGCAAGTCTCATCCTTTGATCCAAATAATTATAATTTGAATGAAGTGCAAGTTAAGTTGAAAGAGGCAGTAAGTGGAAAGCAATTCTTGATAGTATTAGACGATATTTGGAAGGTGGACTACAACGAATGGGAAACGCTTACGTCTCCTTTCGCAGCTGGTGCACCTGGAAGCACAATGATCGTGACAACTCGCCATACAGATGTTGCACAAACAATAAGATGCTCTCATACTTATCCATTGAAGCTTTTTTCCGACGAAGCTTGTAAGTCCTTGTTTGAGAAGCACGCATTCGGGACTGGTGCAGCTGCTGCTCCCAATCAAATTTCGAATTCAATTTACAAGAGAGTTGTTGAAAGGTGTGGCGGCCTACCACTGGCAGCAAAGACCCTTGGTGGTCTTCTACGCTTTAAACAAAGCGATACTTGGGAAAATATATTAGAAAGCAAAATATGGAGTACATCTAATGAAAGTGATCACATTCTCCCAACATTAAAGCTAAGCTACCATTATCTTCCTCCGAATCTAAAAAGATGTTTTGGCTATTGTGCAATTTTTCCTCAGGATTACGAATTTGAGGAGAAGGAACTTGCACTTCTATGGATTGCGGAAGGTATTGTTCAACCATTTGATAAACAACTAGATGAGGCAGGTGAGTGTTTTAAAAGATTATGTTCAAGGTCGCTTTTCCAACAATTGAATACTCATAGTTCAAACTATGTTATGCATGATCTTGTTCATGATCTAGCTCAATTGGTTTTTAAAGGAATCGGTTTAAATTTTAGCAAAATATTGTTGAGCTACCAAAAAAATTTGAGAAAATTCATCATTTCACTTATGAACCGGATGATTATATTGAAAAAAATAAATTTAAAGCTTTGGAAAGAGTAAAAAGTTTAAGAACATTTTGTCCCATGAGGCATGGATCTGGAAGTTATATAAGTGCTACAATCATTTTTTATTCGTTGCCAAAGTTAGAAAAGTTGAGAGTACTATCTTTTGAAGGACATCGGATCGTTTATTTACCTAATTTAATTGGAGGTATGATGCATCTAAGGTTTCTTAACTTTTCAAATACTTGGATAAGAAGTTTGCCTGAGTCAACGTGCCAATTATTTAACTTACAAACTTTGTTATTAAAAGATTGTTCTTATCTCATGAAGTTACCTTCTAAAATGAGATATTTGACCAATTTATGTCATTTTAATATAAGTGGTAAAAATTTATTGAAAAAGATGCAATTTGGAATGAATGAGTTGAAAAATCTTCAAATATTGTCTAATTTTATTATGGGCAAGGATACAGGTTCTAATTTAGAAGATTTGAAGAATTTAAGTTTTCTTCGAGAGCTTTATATTTCAAAATTACAAAATGTGACAGATTCAAATCAAATACGAGGGAAAAATACTAAGTAATAAAAACAATCTAAAAGAGTTATTGCTAGAATGGAGATATCAAGTAAACTCACTGAAAGCAGATGTAGAAATGAATATACTTGACAAGCTAAAGCCTCCTAGCAATTTGAAAGAACTCATAATCTGAGGCTATGGTGGTGAAAGTTTTCCATCTTGGTTAGGAGATTTGTCATGGCTCTCTAATTTGGTGGTTCTTAAATTAGAAGAATGCAAGAGGTGCATGTCTTTGCCTTCACTTGAAATGTTGAGCTCACTTGAAGACTTAACCATTAAAGACATGGCAAGTCTAAAAAGAATAGATTTTCAAACACCTTTCAAGTCATTAAAGTTTCTTCGTTTTGAGAATTTGAAAGAATGGGAGTATTGGGATAGCAAGAGAGGAAATAAAGATATTGAAAATTTTCCTAAGCTACATGTTCTTTTTATTGAAACATGTCCCCAACTTACTGGAGAAGTACCTGATTATCTTTCTTCATTAGAAAGATTTGTTATTAAGAATTATCCAAAGTTGGTAGTCTCATTCTGAAATTTTCTAATACATTGCAAATTAGAACTTGATGATTGTGAAGGAATGGTATGTAATGATGGTTCGACTAGTTTTAAAAAGTTGGGTTCTCGATATCTTGCAAATATTCTGGAGGTTGAAGATATATTAAAGAAAGGATCTCAAAGATTAGATTCATTTTGGATTTATCAAAATGGAGAGAGATTATGGAATCATAGCAAAGTTTGAAGAACACCAGTTTTCTTTCCCATCTAAATTCTCTTAAGATTAGTGAGTGTCAAAATCTAACATCCATAGGAAGGGGCATGCTACCTTCATCTCTAAAGGAACTTGAGATTAGTTGGTGCTGGAAGCTAACATTTATTGGTAACAATGCCCTACCTTTATCTATAAAAAGGCTTAAGATTATTTACTGTTGGGAACTGAAATTTTTGAAGGATTTAAGTGTTTGTCTTCTTGAGTACTTGGAGATTTATTTGTGTGATTCTCTCAAGTGCATATCAGTAGATGGCCCATTGCCTGAGACAATCAGCCAACTAGATATTCGAAGTTGTAAAGCGCTGGTAACATTATCATCTAGTAGAAATGAGTACCTCCCTAAGGCACTTACGTGCATCTTTATCTGGGGTTGTGAAAAGCTAAAGTCAATTGGTGAGTCCTTTAATAATAGCCCAAGTCTTGAAAAAATTACTTTAATGGATTGTAAAAATGTTGAATCCTTACCTTTAGGTCTACACCATCTTCCTTGCCTTGAGCTTATTGAAATAAAAGAATGTCCAAAATTGATGGTGAGAGATGGTGTTCTCACCAGCCTTAGACAACTCTTAATTAATGAATGTGAAGATGACAAGGGAATGGGAATGGGAATGCTCACCTCTCTAAAAAGGTTGCGAATCGAAGAACTCCCGCAGCTTAAATCCATCTCAGACGTGACCAACATCGCCTCTCTTGAAAGGTTGGCTATCGGTTTTCTCCCACAGCTTGAATCCGTCCCAGAACTGAACAACCTCAACTCTCTTAAGGCATTCACCATTCAAGGGCTTGAACGAATTCCAAATTTCAGCAGCCTCACCTCCCTCACAGAGTTGTACATTGGATACTGCACAGAGCTCGAATCAATGCCAATTCTCAAAGGCCTCACCTCTCTTGAATGGTTGGTGATCGAGTGTCTCCCACAGCTTGAATCAATCCAAGATCCGAGCAACCTCGCCTCTCTTAGGCATTTCGGCATTAAGAAATGCCCAAGGCTTAAATCAATTCCAAATCTTAGCAGCCTCACCTCTCATGGAAGATTGGACATTGAGGATTGCCCAAGGCTCAAATCCATTCCGGGCCTTGGTAACTTCACAGATTTATCAATTAAGAAATGCCCAAAACTCAAATCCCTGCAAACCCTTCCATCCTCACTTCAGTCTTTAGATATTAAAGATTGTCCACTGCTTATAAAAAGATTGAAAAGTGTTACGGGAAGATATTCCTCAAAGATTGCTCAAATTCCTAAAGTTGAAATAGATAGCAAATTCATCTACAATTCAAAGGAGTACATAGTTGATGATGGGACCTTTCTCTAATTTTCCTGATTGCACAGATAAATCTAATTCCATCAAAGGTTTGTAAAATTTCTTGATGACACCTCTACTATCATCCAAAATTTTATGTAATACAACATTTTTTTCTCTTAATTTTGAAGTTATTAATCTGTTTTGAATTTTGGCAGCTGATCGTCAACAATAATCTCTCAATTGTAGTTTGTCCAGGCAATTCATTTAACTTTAATCAATTTGACATAAATCCTCTGCTCCAGAACTTCTCTACTTTGTCATCTCATAGATTGTTTCAACTCTTGTGGTTCCAAGGTAATCAAAAGAGAAAAATACCTGCAATTTTCTAAAGATCCTTGCTACTTCGTCAGATCATAGATTGTTATCTCATTGTTTTTGTTTTGGGCAAAGACATATTGTGAATTACATCATTATTAATCTCTGGTTTACTCTTTATAGCTTATTTGAGGAATCATTATTTACTTTCTCTATGCAAACAACACTATGCAGGATCACTACACTTGAATTAACATTGCAGAAATCGTTGGGGAGCTTAAAGTTTTCCTTCTCCAACTTCATGTAAGCATATTTTGACTTTTCAACAAGATCAAACGTCATTTCTGTTTCACACAACTAACTGCATACGGAGTTCACCAAATGGTGAGAAAAACTAAGATATTCTACTAAAACAGTACAACTAGTCAATGTTCATCGAACAAAGCATGTGAGCTATTCTTTCTCGATCCTTTTACATAGTCTTATTCTTGCATATTCCTACCATCATTGCACTTTTATTCCAGAAAAAACCTGTCTCTTTAATTTGAATGTTTTAATATTTATGGTGAATCCTGAAAGAATTTTGAGAAGATGAAAGACTCGAATAAGAAGTTTAGCATATGACGTTTCTGCAGTAATTTGTGATCAATTAGTTTCTATAATGGTAAGTTCTTAATTGGGTTGCTCTCAAAGTCACATTATTTTATGTTGGTTTGCCTATTTGCAACACAAATATTGATAATTGTCCCTTGTTACATGACAACTTGTTGTAATAAAGAAAAGGAAAGACAAGACAAGAAATCTCCTCAAGGAAATGGATGAGATTAAAGAACTTTACATCACTTTGGAAATTTGTAAGTCACAATTGTACTCTCGTGTCATTTGTTTCATGTATTTCTACAACTGTGCCAATTTCATGTTTTATTTTTCTTGGTTTTGCAGGTGATCTGATTGCAGAGTTTGAAAGTTAAGTACATGAACAGCAACATAGCTACAGAAATGGAGAAAATATGAAGAGTTTTGAAGAAGAAACCACTAGATCATTGCTTCACAAACTTGGGCTTCATTGTGTTGCTATGGCATCGTAAACTTATTATGATGATAAGAGGAATGTGAAGCTGACAGGGCAACAATGTAGGCAAGGGAAATCTGCTGAAGCAACATGTGATCAGATCCAATGGTGGTAAGACATTTCCAAATTGATTAAAATTCTTGTAAATTTTAAGATTTTTGCAATGATGACAAAGTTTATGTCCTTTCAACAGGATCAAAGAATGCCAAAAAATTAAAAAAACCTCTAAAATTTTCATCTCTTGATCTTGTGGAGATTAAGAAGTGTTCTCTGCTTGTATATTTTGCTAGAGACGGCTTGCTGGATATTATAATCTCAAGCCTTTACCAGATCCAGGTTCTTTTCTTCTTTTGCCTCTCCATAACTACTTCTCCACTCCTATTTCACCACCTTAGCCAGGGATATACTTGCGGTCCCCTGTTTTGGCTGCTTGTCCATTATCTCTTGTTGCTTGTCTGCTGCATGCTTCCTTGCTGGATGTTTGACATCTGTTGCCTCCAGAGCCTTGCCACTTGTACTGAAAATTCCTTAACTTCTCTCCTCTTCACATACACATGAGTCCCAACAGTTAATCATTGTTGGGAGAAAGAAACAAAAGAGAAGTCAATGCACCTTTTACAGGATACATGGCAAGATTAAAAGACATGACTCACCAACTATCTTATTGTTCATAACATTGTAAGTTGTAACTATTGTATCTAGTTTTTCAGTTGTTCTTTAAGTTCTGTCAGTTTTATATTTAATTTCTTTGTTTTATAGATGATGTAGCCACACAGTCGGAAAATTTAATGTAACACCCCAGGTCCAATAACCCGGCCCACTGTTAAGATATTGTCCACTTTGGACACACAGTCCATCATGGGTTTGCTAATGGGCTTTGCAACCCAAAACGCGTCTTAACAGTTAAGGAGCTCACAGACTATTTAACCAATACAATTCTCCCACCACTAACCAATGTGGGATCCAAAGACAGAGCACACACAGACCCAGCATCTCTCCCGTGCTTTGTCGATGTGGGATTCGCCTAAGCGTATCACATACACCCCCCCTTACGGGACTCAACGTCCTCGCTGAGGTTTGCCCCACCATCGTTCAAGAGGACACGCGGAGTTGCTCTGATACCATTTGTAACACCCCAGGTCCAATAGCCCGGCCCACTGTTAAGATATTGTCCACTTTGGACACACAGTCCATCATGGGTTTGCTTCTGGGCTTTGCAACCCAAAACGCGTCTTAACAATTTAAGGAGCTCACATGCTATTTAACCAATCCAATTCTCCCACTACTAACCAATGTGGGATCCATAGACAGAGCACACACAGACCCAGCATCTCTCCCGTGCTTTGTCGATGTGGGATTCGCCTAAGGGTATCACATACACCCCCTCTTACGAGACTCAGACTCCTCGCTGAGGTTTGCCCCACCATCGTTCAAGAGGACACGCGGAGTTGCTCTGATACCATTTGTAACACCCCAGGTCCAATAACCCGGCCCACTGTTAAGATATTGTCCACTTTGGACACACAGTCCATCATGGGTTTGCTAATGGGCTTTGCAACCCAAAACGCGTCTTAACAGTTAAGGAGCTCACAGGCTATTTAACCAATTCAATTCTCCCACCACTAACCAATGTGGGATCCAAAGACAGAGCACACACAGACCCAGCATCTCTCCCGTGCTTTGTCGATGTGGGATTCGCCTAGGGGTATCACATTTAAGTTCGCTAACACCAAACGGCTAGTGACTTGGAGAAAGTATAAAGAAGGTTAAGGGCTGTTAGGATCCCAAATGCAAGGTATGAGACTTGGATCCCACATTGGAAAGTATGGGCAACTAGTGTGGGGTTTATATGACCTTGGGCTCTCCCATCTCAATAGCTAGCTTTTGAGGTGTGGTTCTCCTAAGGTTCGTATCATTTGGTATCAGAGCCATCACCATGTCTCCCAGTTGCAATCGTGCGGCGTGGGTGGTGACGCCGGCATTGCAGTGTTCGCCCGGGGCTAGCAAAGAGTGGCGCGGGTGGTGACTGCCTTCGTTCCTTGGAAGATCCTTACAGTGGCTTATCTTCATGGACACCAGGTTCTTTCTGTAAATATGGTCGGGTTAATTGCAGGGGGCAAAGATGATTTCAGGTTATTTAGTATTATTCTGACAGGTATGGGGCTCAAGGGACACTTTCAGAAATTCATATGCATGGTAAAGTTTGGACATTTCAAGTCCCAGATGACATCTGGCCAAATTTGACATGCCTCTCAACACTTGACCTCTCCAGCAACATATTCTCCGGTCGAATCCCATCAACATTAACTCAGTGCACTTTTCTGAAAGAGCTTGCAGTAAACAACAAGCGTTTTGCAGGTCAAATTCTGGGGCAACAAAGCCAGCTTCAGCATATCAGCAAGTTCAATGTTGCTAGATATGATGAAGCGAATTAAGGAATAGACATTCCAGATGAAGAATCGAGAGTTGTAGTGGTGTCCCAGTGACGTGAATAGGTGTTCTAAGTGTCGTAGCAAGTCAGAACAAGATCATTCCACCAGCTGTTATTTTCAACAGAATCTGAAAGCTTCATACAGAAGGTGGATCATAATTGGTTATGCTTTTATTACAGTTTCCGATATGACTGTTTTCATATCATATTGTGTTTCTTGGATGCACTCTGAGAGTGGGAAGAAGATAACAATGGGAGTGATGATCCTGCGGTCGATTATGACATGAGAAAGAAAAGTACCAGACATGAAGTTCATTAGCAAAAACTTTGTGGCATCCAGTTTGTATAAGATTCATTTCTATTGATAGAAAACGGATTAGAGATTGTGTATGAGATCAATAAACAAAATAGTCACATAGAAAAGATAGAAAACAAGTGCTATTTATCTTGGTGCACCTAAAACCAGGTTATGTCTAGCCGTATTAATATAATTCAATATTTTATCATCCTCTCATTACAATGAATATATTTACTATGAAATTGTTGTCACACTTAAACAAAAAAATAGTATGTTTATATATTCTAAAAGCAACTCTAGAATTCTTATTCCTAGGTGCTCTTCATGAGATAAACCCAGACAATGGGTAGAGATATCGTCTAATGAATTACACCCTATTCGTTAGATGATAACAAGTAGGGAGAAGATAGTTACATACACTCATGGGTTCGAGGCTATATGCACCTGTCTACTCCCCTACTAAGCGGGGGACTTATATGCATCAACATAGTGCCTTTAAACAAAATGCTAACCCTTTCCAACGATAATCACTGTTGTCCAAAATCTATTTAAATTAAATTATGTTTTAGAACCATTATTTGTTCACATATATATATACACACACACACACACACACACACACACACACACAATTATTATTAGAAGAGCACCTGGAGCATTTTCCAGGCCTTCAACAATTTCTTCAAAGTAAACAATCTTTCCTTCTCGGATCAAATCCAAAACAACTTCCAGGAACTTTGAATATTGAGGCAAGGAATTGAAGACTACGAGTCTTTCAATGCGAATCCGATTTCTAATAGTATGCAACAAATTGTGTACACCTTCAGGCTGGCTTTGATAGTACTGTGAGATCATTCCACACACTGCAATTCGACCTTTAAGTCTTCACGTTTAGAAGCACCACATCCAGTAATTTTCTTCCTACGCTGTCAAAGTAATGTCAATGCCTTCATTCAGAAAAGCACCTGGAAAAAAAATTGAAGTTTCTGATGAGTTTCCAGGCCTCTTATTACATTTGTTTTTCAATTTAAGGGAACAATGGCTTCCGCTTCCATCTCTTCTGTTCGTGAAACTTGCCTTTTCAAAGCTCTGTCCAAGTCATGCTCCTCCTCGTAGTTGAAAGCATCATCAAATCCAAGCTTGCTTTTCAAGATGTCAACCTAAGTTTTTGTAGGAGGAAAGTGAAAAAAAAAATGAAATGAAGTTGCCAATTCTGATAGATCGTAACAAGAATTAGTTACACTGAACAAGTGTCGCAAGATTATTTGTTAATGTGACATTTGGTCTGATAGTCTAGCTCACTGTCATGCTAAGGTTATTTCGGTTAAACTGCAAGAAATTTATCAGAAAACAATGGTAAAAGTATAACAAAAAATGAGGTATTCCAGGAAGAATTAGCTGACCTTTTCTTTACTTCCAGCACTTCCAACAACATAGCAGCCCATCAATTTTGCAAACTGCCCTGCAAGCTGACCAACTGCACCTGCTGCTGCTGAAATGTATACATTTTCTCCTTCCTTAGGAGCTGCTACTCCGTAGAATCCAGCCCAAGCAGTGAGTCCAGGCATTCCTATACGCAAAACGAAACAAAAGAAATCTGTAACTTAGAGTACGCACCAAGAATTTTAGAATATATCTTAACGATTTAGGAATTCAAAAACTATTTAAACATTTTTATCTTACCATCTCAAGCGACGTGGATTGTTCATACATACTGATAAAATATTAGAGATATACTGAATATGTATGAGCATTTGTTAATTAAATAGCCCATACACATTTAAATTGTCAAAATGCATGTTTAGTTTCAAAACTTAAAAGTACAATTATGATAAATTATATATTCAAAATAGACAATACCTTAACAATACACTTACTAAGAATTCATAAATCAATACATTAAACATATGAAAGTTTTCGTATAAACAACTAATAAATTTTATTTTGAAGGCATGCAAATAGAACTCACCAAGAATTCCAGTATGTTAAGACAAGGGAATATCAGTATGATGGATTTTGAACAGGCTTTGAGGGTTCTTAATCACGCTGTATTGTTTCCCATCCAACAGTTCCCCAAGCCAAGTCCCCTTTTTTAAATTCTGGATTCCCTGAATCCACAACTTTAGCCACTCCAACCCCTTCCAATGGCTGCATGCATTTTCCACCATTAACAAAAATGCAACAGAAAGCTTGCATAAGAAACCATAAAATAAGGAGACCCAATTTCAGGAACAGACATTTCGATGGAAAACAAGAATTCCTGTATCAAAACAAACATTCCGGTGTGATGAAAAGGTGTTCTACCTAAAATATCAATTTTGTGCAGCATTCCAAGACGAGTTGCTCCATCGAATGGAATAGTTGTTTCATCCCAAACGAGTTGTTCCATGTAATGAAACAATTACTCCATAGAACGGAATGGCCATTTCGTTGCAAGTATAAATTTGTACTCTTCCCATATTTAGACTTTAATTAAGAGAGACTTAATTAAGTGGCAATGGTTTTACAGTTTCTAAGCTTGATAGTCAAGAAAGCTATCAATCTCATGCATTTTCGTTGTAATTAAACTTCAAAGTGCTCATGAGTTTTCTTGAGTTGGGTTTCCAAGTAAATTATTTTTGTTCTTCGATTGCTTTCATTATGAATTTCCTAGGTTTTTGCATAACATAAACATCGCAAAGCAAAACATTTTGTGTAATCCAATCAACAACATAAGAGAGCTTAAAGACATTTCACCAATGCTTACAAAGCCAGGTTTGAAAGAAATGAAATCAAGATGTTCAAACTTCTTCATGCGGCTCCCCATAAAAGGATCACAAGACAGGTAAAGTGAAATACCCAAATCTTGGTGATAGGTGAAACTTAACGGGGCTATAGAAATCTTGCACACATATGGGGGTTAAGTGGAAATTTTGCTTTTATTTACTAGTAAAAGTCAGTAGCCTTTTCTTCTTCAGCAAGAAGAGAAGAAACAGAGACGCAGACGAGAGAAAAGAGAGAAAGAAAAGGGAAGAAGGGAAGAAAGAAAAGAAAAGAAGAAGAAGAAAAGAAAGAAAGAGAAGAAAAAAGGAAAGGAAGAGAAAAGGAATTTATAGGAAAAGGGAATAGAGTATTTCATTTTGTTCAAAAATTTTAGGGTTTGATATTATTGTTCAATTTAGGGATTTCCAAAATTATAACCATATTGTTTCAAATTGGTTTGATTAGGTGAAGAAGAAGGAGAATTAGCAAGAGATTTCAACCTTGGCATGGAGACAACCCAAATCAGTGAGTGAGACTAAATTTTTCTTTCTTTATAGTTTTTTTGGGTATAAAATATATTTATACTCTTGTGAAATTTTATGGTATTTATTGTGAATCCTTGAAAATGGTAGCATGGATTATGTTGGAAATATCTCAAAAAGGATAAAAAAAATAGTTTCTTTATGTATGTTGTGGCTTTGGGTTATGGGTGGTTATAGAGTAAAAGTTATATTATTATGTAGATTCAGAATACTTAATTAAGTTATGTTATGTATGAAACTAATGACTACAGTGAGTTTAAAACTCAGTTGGTGACCAGGTGAAATTCTGGAACTTGAGTAAATGGATGTTTTGTGTTATAGTTGAGTTGGAAGTGTTTAGTTGAGTTTCATGTGTGATTTACATTGCTTATGGTGGTTGGAGCGTTTGCCAATGAGTATTGTCCAAAAAGCTCATAATATCAAGTCATTCTATTATATATATATGGTGATAAGATTGGTTATTAGTTATTATGCAATAAATGCTCTGCCTGTGCAATATTTATGTCTGGTATGACAGATTTAAGTGTTTTGCCCATGCGATGTTATGCTGGGTATGACAGACTTAAGTGCTCTGCTTGTGCTTTATTTCATGCCAAGTATGATAGATTTGAGTACTCTGCCCGTGTGAGATTTTAGTATATCGGGTATGATAGTTGTTTTCCTCTTGCTCTGCCTAGGTGGGGACACCTCTTGGGTATGACAGATTTCCTTTTTATATGATATTTTGATGTATATCTTTATATAGCAATGGTGTGATACCTATGGATCAATATTTTATAATTTTGTTATATAAGGAAACCTATAAGATAAAGATAATATTGTTATTGAGTTGGAAGTGAAAATTCATGAATGATTGATATATTCCTATGAGATAAAGGTAGTATTGTTAATTTTATTCTTGTGATAATTAACTTATGTGATGTTATTGGGTGATGAACGTTTCAAGTTAATGTACATGAGAAGCATGTGGTTTAAGCATAATTAGGATAGTGTGTGACTGATTTTATGACATACTATTATTGTTTGACATGCATTAATATTCTCAAGGATTTAAATTTCCTACTCACTAAGCTTTTAGCTCACCCTTATAAATATTTCCCTCCCTCCAGGACATCTTCCAGATCGTGTTGGATAGTGTTTCGTTGGGTTATGCCATAGAGTAGCATCTTTAGTCGGTGTCCTCATTTGCACACATCCATATAGACTTTTTGTTGTTTTTTTGATAAACTATGAAGATGTAAATTATTTTGTTATGTATATGATAAGGCCGGAGGCCTGATTACAGGTTTATTTTATGATTTCTTGGTTTTTAATCAGGATGTATTTTGACATGTACTCATATACAGGCCGGAGGCCTATAGATGAGAATATATTACATGTTAGAATATGGTGTAGAAAAGTTTTTCAAATAGAAATACAGGATACATTTCGCCCTTCTAAGCCTATAACAGTATTCTCAGAGGTTATAGGATTAGCGGGTCGGGATGGGTCCTGTCATAAAGATTCTTCACAACAACAGTATTTGAACCTGCCTCTGCTGTCAAAGACATAATCGAACCAGTCTTCATCACCATATGCGATTCTTTTGGAGCTCCATGAATAAAGTGCTTCAATATCACTTGCTTGTTGTTCATCACTTCGCCTGCACAAGCCATTGTTGCTTCTTGTCGCTGCAGCAAGCATGAAGATGAGTTGCATGATTATGCTTATCCCGTTTCAGCTTGTGGACTATATTTCTCTTCAATCTCCAATGGTTTATTGATTGTAAGACTTGTTACAAAATCAAGAGAGAAACACTTTTTTAAGGCCTTACAGAGGGCCGAATTCTAAGATCCAATTAAAATACAGTAAACAAAGTTAAAATTTTGTATGTTTTTAAGTATTAATAATGATATATTATTAAGAGACAGTGAACCTTTAGTTCTTTATTAATCACTTTAATATTTGAAACTATGATCAATCAATTTAAGGTTGGATTTGATTCAAGCCAAGCCTAATAAATCCTTAACTCAATATCGACTCAAATCCAAGAGAGTTGGTTTGATATTAACGCACTAAGACTCAAACTCAATGAAAAAACAATTTAACTATAGATCAGCTCAAAGCCGTATTATTCAAATCAACTCAAATTGGACTCTTTTTAAGAAAACAAACTTAATCCTTAGCTCATGTTCAACTTGTTTAGTTTGAGCATGAATTCATTTTCAAACAACGCAAATTGAATTTAACCCTAAGTCAGTTCCTTCAACTAGAGTTCAATTTCCCTGTGGTGACCTAAAACTAAGACTTGAGAGACCAAGTTTGAATATAAAGAGATCAACGAAGAAATAATAAAATTTAAGGAAGGTTCAACAGACAAGTAAAGATTCTTCACAACAAGAGCCTTCGATCCTTCTTCCACTTTCAAAGATATAGAGCTTGTTTTCAACTCCATGTCAGATTCTTTCGGAGCCCCATTTATAAGCTGCTTCAATATCACTTGCTTATTGTCAATCACTTCTGCACCACCTGCCATTATTGCCTGTTTTCCTTTAATTTTTTCCCTTTTTTTTTCTCTGAGATGCTGAAACATGATAATCCTTTTTCCCTATTGACAGTTGCAGGATATAGTTTTTTTTATGTCGATTTGGTTTCGTATTCTTGTTTAAATTAGTCTGATCTGAATCAGTCAGTGACGAAAATTTGCAATAACAGAAAAATTAAGAATAAAATTCTTGGTTTTTGTTTACTTTTCTTCTCCGGCGATGACCTTCTGTCTTCATATTAAATGAAATCTCTTCGCTTTCAAGTTTTTTGACATCTCTAGGTCAATGACGTTCTTGTTTAAATTAGTCTGATCTGAATCTGTCGGCGACGAAAATTTGCAGTAACAGAAAAATTAACAATAAAATTCTTGGTTTTTGTTTACTTTTCTTCTCCGGCGATGACCTTCTGTCTTCATATTAAATGAAATCTCTTCGCTTTCAAGTTTTTTGACATCTCTAGGTCAATGACATTCTTGTTTAAATTAGTCTGATCTGAATCTGTCGGCGACGAAAATTTGCAGTAACAGAAAAATTAAGAATAAAATTCTTGGTTTTTGCTTACTTTTCTTCTCCGGCGATGACCTTCTGTCTTCATATTAAATGAAATCTCTTCGCTTTCAAGTTTTTTGACATCTCTAGGTCAATGACATTCTTGTTTAAATTAGTCTGATCTGAATCAGTCAGTGATGAAAATTTGCAGTAACAGAAAAATTAACAATAAAATTCTTGGTTTTTGTTTACTTTTCTGCTTCGGTGATGACCTTCTGTCTTCATATTAAATGAAATCTCTTCGCTTTCAAGTTTTATGACGTCTCTAGGTGTCTTTCATCTTGTACTTCTGTGTTATTGATTGGACTAAAAATAGTCCGTACAGCACAAGTAATTGCACTAAATAGAAAAAAAAAAATCTTCTCCAAAAATTTTTTATCACTGAAAGTGAAAGAACCAGAAGTGACTTAATAAATTCAGAGGCCCAGGAATTTGATTCTAGTAGAGCGAAAAGAGAGGTCGCAAATGGCAGGTGAAGGTGAAGAGATGGTGAAGAACAAGCAGGTGATATTCAGAGACTATGTGACTGGTTTTCCCAGTGAATCAGACATGTATATCTCCAGCAGTAGCTTGAGCTTGAAGGTCCCAGAAGGCTCAAGGTCTGTTCTTGTGAAGAATCTTTACTTGTCCTGTGATCCGTACATGAGAATTTTGATGGAAAAAGTTGAAGCTAACAGGGATTTCGCTTCCCTAACTCCTGGCTCTGTGAGATTCTTTTCTCAACCCACTTAGATAAATTCTTAAAAGGATAACACCATCTAGAGGTATTGAATCAACACATTTTTCAATAAAGGAACTAAACTTTCAAGTTTATGTGTTGAATGTATCAAACTTTCAATATTTTCTACTGAAAGTCCCACATAAACACAATTGTGATTATTTGTTTTGAAAGCAAGATAATTGATTTGGCATTACAAAAGAAAATGCCGAAAGTTTAATCCATTCAACAGTTTTGTCTGAAAGTTTAGTCCGTTTAATACGGAAATTTTGAAAGTCCAATTCCTTCTATAGAAGAGAGAACCCTTAAATTTTCCTGTTAAAAGAATTGAATTTTCATATTTTCTTATAAAAGATATCACACTTCTAATATTTCTTATTGAAAATACTGAACAATTGATTAGTTTTGACCTTGAATAGAAGATAGTCCAATTCAGTCCACTTATTAAAATTTTTTTGGAAGTTTGATTCTGTCAATAAAAAGGATGAAGCCTTAGATTTTCCTAATAAAGAAACTAAACTGTCAATAAAAATTTTCCTAATAGTCCAATTCGGTCCACTTATTAAAATTTTTTTGAAAGTTTGATTCTGTCAATAAAAAGGATGAAACCTCAGATTTTCTTAATAAAGAAACTAAATTTCCAAATTTTCTTATAGAATTATCAATCTTTCAACATTTCCTATTAAAGGTACCAAACAAATACATTTGGTATCTTCTATAGGATTTAAAAGTTTAATTCATTCAATATAAAAATATAGAAGTTTGGTTCCTTCAAAAGAAAAATTTTGAAAGTTCAATTTTTCAATAGAATATAAAGGTGATAGTTGAATATCTCCAAATGTTATTATCCTGATTCTTTAACGCTGAATTTGATAAACTTTTTCCGGGTGATGTGATGCAGCCAGTAACTGGACTTGGAGTGGCTAAAGTTGTGGTTTCAGACCACCCAGAATTTAAGAAAGGTGACTTAGTTTGGGGGCCAACGGGATGGGAAGAGTACAGCCTCATAAAAAAACCAGAAGCCCTTTTCAAAATCCATCACACTGATGTGCCTCTCAGTTATTATACAGGAATTCTTGGTAAGTTGTTCAATTTAGTACTTGACATCGAGCTATCAATTCGCCTTACGATTTCTGAAATAGTCTGTGAGTTGATTTTGGCAACAGGGATGCCTGGAGTGACAGCTTGGGCTGGTTTCTATGAAGTGTGCTCTCCTAAGAAAGGAGAAAGTGTGTATATTTCTGCAGCATCAGGTGCCGTTGGTCAGCTTGTGGGGCAATTTGCTAAGTTGATGGGTTGCTATGTTGTTGGAAGTGCTGGAAGTAAAGAAAAGGTGAACCAATTACTTCATTATATCAGTGAAGTTTTTGTGATTCTTGCTTTGTAAAATTTATTCAATTTTAATTCGCTTGCATTGGGGACTTGTCCTTAACAGTGGATTCAAGCCTGAACAAATCTGAAAAAGAGCTGGAGTTCTAACTCGAGTTCAACTCATTTAAGCTACATTCGGATTGAAACCCAAACCAACTAGGGTTGAATCTACCCATAATTGTGGTGTATCAATACAAGCAGTAGCTGGTCCCCATACCCAGTCATAGTCTGAAAGAAACCTATCTTGTTGGCTTTCTAATTTTATTCATTTTTCAACCATCAGTTTGGCTATGTTATTCTTTTTAACTTTGAAAACTTTGATATGCATGGCAGGTGGAATATTATGGTCAACTTATAATTTATTGGCTGTAGCCTTAATTATGAACTCTTTCATGTGTTTAGGTCAACGTTTTAACAACCGAATTGTCCCTAGACCCAATCAAGGAATCAAGGCCTTATTATATATATATATATATACATGCATACACACACACACTGATCCAAAGAAACTTGTGGTCTGACGGTACATTGTTTGCTTTGCAAATACAGGTTAAGCAGAATAATTGCACATGTTTAATTTAAAGTTGAGCCTGACCTTAAAGGTTGGATCGGAGCTATATTTAAGTTCATTTGAGTTAATGAACAATATCATAGTAAGACCACCATAGAAGTAAAACAATGTCGTCAATAGAATGAATAGTATTATCGAATGGACAAACAAGTCGATCTTGAGTTAAGTTGTACATCCAACCAAAATTGATTCATTTGATCAAAACCATTGGATCGAATCCACTCTACTTGGACCAGACTGACCACTGGATTGAATCCACAACTCTGCTTGTATAAATTGATTTCAAAATGGAGCTCCAACTTAACTTGTTTGTCTATCTGGTGACATTATTTATCTTGTCTAAAACACTGTTTACCCCTTCAACAACACTATTTATCTTATTGATCATTGAACCTCGGTCAAACCAGTCAAATTAATTGATTCAGTCTAGAGTGCAAAATATTGGTAAGTTTAATATGATGACATTGAATACAGAGTTAATTGATGGCTTCGTAAGAATTGGTTAGGTTGAACTCCTGAAGAACAAGTTTGGATTTGATGAAGCTTTCAATTACAAGGAGGAGCATGACGTGGATGCAGCTTCGAAAAGGTACTCATTCCAATTCTAATTTCAATTTTAATCCAAGTTATCACTTTATAATATTTTTATTGAATGTACCAAACTCTGAAAATTTTCTATTAAAGAGCCAAACTTTCAAACTTTTGTGTAGAATAGATGTAACTTTTAATATTTCTTATTGAAGGTACCCAACAATCATATTTAAGCTTGTTTCGTTTTGTTTTGGAGACAATTTAATTAGTTTTGTACCTTCAATGGAAAATAATAAAAGTTTAGTTAGTTCAATAGAAAAATATAAAAGTTTGAAAGTTCAATTTCTCTTATAAAAATAAGTTTGGTCATTTCAAAAAAAAATTTGATAGTTTAGTATCTCTAATTAGGGGCGGATATAAACTAAGCTATGACCGAACACATTTTGTCTTGAGTTCAGTTTGGTTCCTAAGCTCGAAGTTTGAAGCTAGGCTAAAGTTTTTGACTTGACTTCATGGCTTAGTTTTGTAGTTCAAATTCATGACTTTAGTTCCTAGCATATTGGCAAAACAACGTTATTTTATCGAATAATATGTAAAATAATGTTATTTTGACAATTGTTTAACATGACTCAAATTGAGTTATAAGTCAAGATTGAACCGAATTTATGACATCCACCTGACTTGCGAGCCGAACGCTATCTAGCTTGAGTTTTGCTTATTTTGATAAAACAAAGCAACTCTTTTAACTCAAGTTTGGCTAAAATGAATTCGAGTCAAACCAATCCAGCTGCTCAGTTCAGGTCTAGCCCTACCTCCAAGTGTTGTTATCCGAATCTAAAAACTATCATTCTTTGCCCGGATGCAGGTACTTCCCGGAAGGCATTGATATCTACTTCGAAAACGTGGGGGGCAAAATGCTGGATGCAGTTCTCATAAACATGAGAGTCAATGGACGCATCGCAGTGTGCGGCATGATCTCACAGTACAATCTTAAGCAACCTGAGGGCGTCCATAATCTGATGCACATTATTCCCAACAGGGTTCGCATTAAAGGGTTTGCGGCTTTCGATTATTACGGCCAATACTCACAGTTTCTTGACCAGGTGCTGCCCATGATCCGAGAAGGCAAGATTGTGTACGTGGAAGACATAGTTGAGGGCCTGGAAAATGCACCTGGAGCTTTGATAGGATTGTTCACTGGCAGGAATTTTGGGAAGCAAGTAGTTCTTGTTGCCAATGAGTGACTGGTTTTAGCCAAGCCAGAAATAAAGAATATATTAAAATAAAAATAAAATATAAAGAGATCTATGAAGAAATAATAATATTTAAAAAGGATTACTGTATCCACGGTCCACCACGTTTGAGGCTTCTGAACTTGTTTTAGACTCCTAAAATGTGTTCATTTTCTATGCATTTGTATTTCTATTGTGTTTGTTATGTTATTGGAGGCTATGAAACCATATATGTATGTAGTAAATAATTATAAAATAAAATATTAAATGAAACAGCTGGTAGAGATCTTCGGATCTACAATGGACATCAAACTATGGTATAATGTAATTCGTATCAATCTCATGTTAAATAAATTCTCTCGAACACATTATTCTTCCTAAATAATAAAAATTTGTATACATTTTCTTGATTAGCTTGATAGTTTCCCTTCAAATATTTATTTTTATTTCAGGAAATTTACAACTTTTTATATTAGTTTTCTTATATATATTGTATATAAATGCAACAGATATCATTATTCCTTAAACAATATTTTATTTATTTCCATAATTACTTTGACTTTTTTTTCACAAATATTTATTTTAAATTCGAAAAATCCATATTTACTTTAATTCTATACTTTTTTTTCTCCATTAATATTGTTATTAAGTTATTTAACAATATATTAAATCAATTTATAAATTTTTTAGAAAAACGTAATTATATTCTTTTACAACTTTTCTTTCCCTAAATATATATGTTTTCATTAAATGAATTTAAATTTTTAGAAAAAACCTATAATTACATTATTTTTTAAGAAAAGCTTTCTTTCAATATATATTATATTATTTTACTAAAATTTTATTTCCAAATATATGTATGTATTCATTAAATTAATTTATACATTTTGGAAAACGATAATTGCATTTTTTATAAGAGGTTTCTTTCCATATATATATGTGTGTGTGTATGTATATGTATGTATGCCTTCATTAAATCAATTTATAATTTTTTTTAACAACAAAACTATGTATATCTATTTTAAGTATATAAATACATACATATTTGATATCTGTTATCAAGTAATTAAGTAATTTTGAATTAAAGATAAAATAACATTGCTTATTTTTCAAAGGCCACAAAACTTATTCCCACCCAAGGATTATTCTCATTTAATGATTTTTTTCTTTTAATTTTGTAAAGAACGTGGATGATGATCCACATCTTTGAAAATTTGTGCAATATATTGTAAATTATTTATATCCAGGATACATAATTTACAGCATATTCAAGTCCAGTTTGAAATTGTAAATAAATAAAATATATTATTATATGATTATATAATTTTGAATTAAAAATAATGTAATATCGAATCATAGAATCATATATCATTTATATACCAAAAGTGTATACACATAATAATCCTATTTGCTTATCAATGCAAGAGAATTTGGATTTGACTCGAATTAATTAAAATCTCATCACACTTCCATGTCCTGGATGTCTCATAGCAATCATATTTTATAATATATGTAATCAGAATTCCTAGTGATCAATATTTCGAGAAACCAAGTTTCAAAAACAGATCTACGCATGCTTAGGTACACGAGAAAAAAAGTCAAAGGGGTATTTTAGTCATTGAGAAAAGAACTCGCTTTTATGTCAAGAAGGTGACTTGCCATCCAAATTTTATAATAGCAAAGGAACGCCTAACCAAAGAAGATGTCTGACAATGAATTTACAGTAATAACCTTAAGATGCAAAGAATGATTCTCTATTCATTTTTAAAGGCATGAGCTGTAAACAAGACTTGAAAAGAATATGATAGGAGGCGGTAAGTAAACGTAGAGTTGGCATCACAATCAAACAACCAAAGTTGATGACCATGAAAGATTCTTTTCCTTTCTTTATCTTACCATCTCAAGCGATGTGGACTATTTATACATGCTATTAAAATATTAGAGATATATTAGGTATGTGTGGGTATCTATTGATTAGACAGTCCACGCACTTTTAAGTCGTCAAAATGTATGTTTGATTTCAAAACTTAAAAATACCATTATGATAGCTATATATTCAAAATAGATAATATCTTAATCACGTTGTATTCTTCCCATCTAACAGTTTCCCAAACCAAGTCCCCTTTTTTTAATTCTGGATTCCCTGAATCCACAACTCTAGCCACTCAACCCCTTCTAGTGGCGGCATGCATTTTCCACCATTAACAAAAATGCAACAGAAAGCTTGCATAAGAAACCATAAAATATGGAGACCCAATTTCAGGAACAGACATTTCGATGGAAAACAAGAATTCCAGTATCAAAACAAACATTCCAGTGTGATGAAAAGGTGTTCTACCTAAAATATCAATTTTGTGCAGTATTGCAAGACGAGTTGCTCCATCTAATGGAACAGTTGTTTCATCCCGAACGAGTTGTTCCATGTAATGAAACAATTACTCCATAGAACGGAATGGCCATTTCGTCGCAAGTATAAATTTGTACTATTCCCATAGTTAGACTTTAATTAAGAGAGACTTAATTGAGTGGCAAAGGTTTTACAGTTTCTAAGCTTGATAGTCAAGAAAGCTATCAATCTCATGCATTTTCCTTGTAATTAAACTTCAAAGTGCTGATGAGTTTTCTTGAGTTGGGTTTCCAAGTAAATTATTTCTGTTCTTCGTTTGCTTTCATTACGAATTTCCTAGGTTTCTGCATAACATAAACATCACAAAGCAAAACATTTTGTGTAATCCAATCAACAACATAAGAGAGCTTAAAGACATTTCACCAATGCTTACAGAGTCAGGTTTGAAAGAAATGAAATCAGGATGTTCAAACTTCTTCATGCGGCTCCCCATAAAAGGATCACAAGACAAGTAAAGATTCTTCACAACAACAGTATTTGAACCTGCCTCTGCTGTCAAAGACATAATCGAACCAGTCTTCATCACCATATCTGATTCTTTTGGAGCTCCATGAATAAAGTGCTTCAATATCACTTGCTTGTTGTTCATCACTTCGCCTGCACTAGCCATTGTTGCTTCTTGTCGCTGCAGCAAGCATGAAGATGAGTTGCATGATTATGCTTATCCCGTTTCAGCTTGTGGACTATATTTCTCTTCAATCTCCAATGGTTTATTGATTGTAAGACTTGTTACAAAATCAAAAGAGAAGCACTTTTTTAAGGCCTTACAGAGGGCCGAATTCTAAGATCCAATTAAAATACAGTAAACAAAGTTAAAATTTTGTATGTTTTTAAGTATTAATAATGATATATTATTAAGAGACAGTGAACCTTTAGTTCTTTATTAATCACTTTAATATTTGAAACTATGATCAATCAATTTAAGGTTGGATTTGATTCAAGCCAAGCCTAATAAATCCTTAACTCAATATCGACTCAAATCCAAGAGAGTTGGTTTGATATTAACGCACTAAGACTCAAACTCAATGAAAAAACAATTTAACTATAGATCAGCTCAAAGCCGTATTATTCAAATCAACTCAAATTGGACTCTTTTTAAGAAAACAAACTTAATCCTTAGCTCATGTTCAACTTGTTTAGTTTGAGCATGAATTCATTTTCAAACAACGCAAATTGAATTTAACCCTAAGTCAGTTCCTTCAACTAGAGTTCAATTTCCCTGTGGTGACCTAAAACTAAGACTTGAGAGACCAAGTTTGAATATAAAGAGATCAACGAAGAAATAATAAAATTTAAGGAAGGTTCAACAGACAAGTAAAGATTCTTCACAACAAGAGCCTTC
The DNA here is from genome assembly GCF_011075055.1 of Mangifera indica. Classification (NCBI taxonomy): domain Eukaryota; kingdom Viridiplantae; phylum Streptophyta; class Magnoliopsida; order Sapindales; family Anacardiaceae; genus Mangifera; species Mangifera indica. The sequence continues at coordinate 226,832 of NC_058143.1, forward strand.
GATCCTTCTTCCACTTTCAAAGATATAGAGCTTGTTTTCAACTCCATGTCAGATTCTTTCGGAGCTCCATTTATAAGCTGCTTCAATATCACTTGCTTATTGTCAATCACTTCTGCACCACCTGCCATTATTGCCTGTTTTCCTTTAATTTTTTCCCTTTTTTTTCTCTGAGATGCTGAAACATGATGATCCTTTTTTTCTATTGACAGTTGCAGGATATAGTTTTTTTTATGTCGATTTGGTTTCGTATTCTTGTTTAAATTAGTCTGATCTGAATCAGTCAGTGACGAAAATTTGCAGTAACAGAAAAATTAAGAATAAAATTCTTGGTTTTTGTTTACTTTTCTTCTCCGGCGATGACCTTCTGTCTTCATATTAAATGAAATCTCTTCGCTTTCAAGTTTTATGATATCTCTAGGTCAGTGACATTCTTGTTTAAATTAGTCTGATCTGAATCAGTCAGTGACGAAAATTTGCACTAACAGAAAAATTAAGAATAAAATTCTTGGTTTTTGTTTACTTTTCTTCTTCGGTGATGACCTTCTGTCTTCATATTAAATGAAATCTCTTCGCTTTCAAGTTTTATGACATCTTTCATCTTGGACTTCTATGTTATTGATTGTACGAAAAAGAGTACGTACAGCGCAAGTAGTTGCACTAAATAAAAAAAAAAAATATCTGCTCCAAAATTTTTTTCTCACTGAAAGTGAAAGAACCAGAAGTGACTTAATAAATTCAGAAGGCCAGGAATTTGATTCTCGTAGAGAGAAAGGAGAGGTCACAAATGGCAGGTGAAGGTGAAGAGCTGGTGAAGAACAAGCAGGTGATATTCAGAGACTATGTGACTGGTTTTCCCAGTGAATCAGACATGTATATCTCCAGCAGTAGGTTGAGCTTGAAGGTCCCAGAAGGCTCAAAGTACGTTCTTGTGAAGAATCTTTACTTGTCCTGTGATCCGTACATGAGAATTTTGATGGAAAAAGTTGAAGCTAACAGGGATTTCGCTTCCCTAACTCCTGGCTCTGTAAGATTCTTTTCTCAACCCATTTAGATAAATTCTTAAAAGGATAACACCATCTAAAGGTATTGAATCAACACATTTTTCAATAAAGGAACTAAACTTTCAATTTTATGCATTGAAGGTATCAAACTTTTAATATTTTCTATTGAAAGTCCCACATAAACACAATTATGATTATTTGTTTTGAAAGCAAGATAATTGATTTGGCATCATCAAAAGAAAATGCTGAAAGTTTAATCCATTCAATAGTTTTGTCTGAAAGTTTAGTCCGTTTAATACGGAAATTTTGAAAGTCCAATTCCTTCGATAGGAGAGAGAACCCTTAAATTTACCAATTGAAAGAACTGAATTTTCATATTTTCTTATTAAAGATACCACACTTCTAATATTTCTTATTGAAAATACTAAACAATTGATTAGTTTTGACCTTTAATAGAAGATAATCCAATTCGGTCCACTTATTAAAGAAATTTTGAAAGTTTGATTCTGTCAATAAAAAAGATGAACCCTCAGATTTTCCTAATAAAAAAACTAAACTGTCAATAAAAATTCTCCTAATAGTCCAATTCGGTCCACTTATTATAAAAATTTTGAAAGTTTGATTCTGCCAATAAAAAGGATGAACCCTCAGATTTTCTTAATAAAGAAACTAAACTTTCAAATTTTCCTATAGAATTATCAATCTTTCAATGTTTCCTATTAAAGGTACCAAACAAATACATTCGTTATCTTATATAGGATTTAAAAGTTTAATTCATTCAATATAAAAATATAAAAGTTGGTTCCTTCAAAAAGAAAATTTTGAAAGTTCAATTTTTCAATAGAATATAAAGGTGATAGTTGAATACATCCAAATGTTATTATCCTGATTCTTTAACGCTGAATTTGATAAACTTTTTCCGGGTGATGTGATGCAGCCAGTAACTGGACTTGGAGTGGCTAAAGTTGTGGTTTCAGACCACCCAGAATTTAAGAAAGGTGACTTAGTTTGGGGGCCAACGGGATGGGAAGAGTATAGCCTCATAAAAAAACCAGAAGCCCTTTTCAAAATCCATCACACTGATGTGCCTCTCAGTTATTATACAGGAATTCTTGGTAAGTTGTTCAATTTAGTACTTGACGTGGAGCTATCAATTCGCCTTACGATTTCTGAAACAGTTTGTGAGTTGATTTTGGCAACAGGGATGCCTGGAACGACAGCTTGGGCTGGTTTCTATGAAGTGTGCTCTCCTAAGAAAGGAGAAAGTGTGTATATTTCTGCAGCATCAGGTGCCGTTGGTCAGCTTGTGGGGCAATTTGCTAAGTTGATGGGTTGCTATGTTGTTGGAAGTGCTGGAAGTAAAGAAAAGGTGAACCAATTACTTCATTCTATCGGTGAAGTTTTTGTGATTCTTGTTTTCTAAAATTTATTCTATTTTAATTCGCTTGCATTGGGGACTTGTCCTTAACGGTGGATTCAAGCCTGAACAATTCTGAACAAGAGCTGGAGCTCTAACTTGAGTTCAACTCATTTAAGCTACATTTAGATTGAAACCCAAACGAACTAGGGTTGAATCTACCTATAATTGTGGTATCAATACAAGCAGTAGCTGGTCCCCATACCCAGTCATAGTCTGAAAGAAACCTTATCTTGTTGGCTTTCTAATTTTATTCATTTTTCAACCATAAGTTTGGCTACGTTATTCTTTGTAACTTTGAAAACTTTGATATGCATGGCAGGTGGAATATTATTGTCAACTTATAATTTATTGGCTGTAGCCTTTATTATGAACTCTTTCATGTGTTTAGGTCAACGTTTCAACAACCGAATTGGCCCTAGACCCAATCAAGGAATCAATGCCTTATTTTATATATATATATATATATATATATATATATATATATATATATATATATATATATATACACATACATACATACATGCACACATACACTGCTCCAAAGAAATTTGTGGTCTTTCGGTACATTGTATGCTTTGCAAATACAGGTTAAGCAGAATAATTGCACATGTTTAATTTAAAGTTGAGCCTGACCTTAAAGGTTGGATCGAAGCTATATTTAAAATCATTTGAGTCAATGAACAATATCATAGTAAGGCCACCATAGGAGTAAAACAATGTCGTCAAGAGAATAAATAGTGTTATCGAATGGACAAACAAGTTGATCTTGAGTTAAGTTGGACATCCAACCAAAATTGATTCATTTGATCAAAACCATCGGATCGAATCCACTCTACTTGGACTAGACTGGCCACTGGATTGAATCCACAACTCTACTTGTGTAAATCGATTTCAAAATGGAGCTCTGACTTAACTTTTTTGTCTATTTGGTGACATTATTTATCTTGTCTAAAATATTGTTCACCTCTTCAACGACACTATTTATCTTTTTAATCATTGAACCTTGGTCAAACTAGTCAAATCAATTGATTCAGTCTAGTTTGCAAAATATTGGTAAGTTTAATATGATGGCACTGAATACAGAGTTAATTGATAGCTTTGTAAGAATTGGTTAGGTTGAACTCCTGAAGAACAAGTTTGGATTTGATGAAGCTTTCGATTACAAAGAGGAGCATGACTTGGATGCAGCTTTGAAAAGGTACTCCTTCCAATTCTAATTTCAATTTTAATCCAAGTTATCCCTTTATAATATTTTTATTGAATGTACCAAACTCTTAAATTTTTCTATTAAAGAACCAAACTTTCAAACTTTTGTATAGAATAGATGTAACTTACAATATTTCTTATTGAAGGTACCCAACAATCATATTTAAGCTTGTTTCGTTTTGTTTTGGAAACAATTTAACTCTGTATTTAGTGCCATCATATTAAACTTCTATTCAACGAACTAAACTTTTATTAGTTTCGTACCTTCAATGAGAAATAATAAAAGTTTAGTTCATTGAATAGAAGAATATAAAAGTTTGAAAGTTCTATTTCTTTTATAAAAATAAGTTTGGTCATTCAAATAAAAATTATGATAGTTTAGTACCTCTAATTAGGGGTAGATATAAACTAAGCTAAGTTCAAACATGTTTTGTCTCAAGTTTAGTTTGGTTCTTAAGCTCGAAGTTTGAAGCTAGACTAAAGTTTTTTGCTTGATTTCATAGCTTAGTTTTGCAGCTCAAATTCATGACTTATGTTCCTAGCATATTGGCAAAACAACGTTATTTTACCTAATAATGTGCAAAATGATGTTGTTTTGATAATTGTTTAATATGACTCAAATTGAGCTATAAGTGAAAATTGAATTGAATTTATGACATCCGCCCGACTTGTGAGCCGAACACTATCTAGCTTGAGTTTTGCTTATTTTGATAAAACAAAACAACTCTTTTAACTCAAGTTTGACTAAAATGAACTCGAGTCAAACCAATCCAGCTGCTCAGTTCAGGTCTAGCCGTACCTCCAGGTGTTGTTATCCGAATCTAAAAACTATCATTCTTTGCCCGGATGCAGGTACTTCCCGGAAGGCATTGATATCTACTTCGAAAACGTGGGGGGCAAAATGCTGGATGCAGTTCTCATAAACATGAGAGTCAATGGACGCATCGCAGTGTGCGGCATGATCTCACAGTACAATCTTAAGCAACCTGAGGGCGTTCATAATCTGATGCACATTATTCCCAACAGGATTCGCATTAAAGGGTTTGCGGCTTTCGATTATTACGGCCAATACTCACAGTTTCTTGACCAGGTGCTGCCCATGATCCGAGAAGGCAAGATTGTGTACGTGGAAGACATAGTTGAGGGCCTGGAAAATGCACCTGGAGCTTTGATAGGATTGTTCACTGGCAGGAATTTTGGGAAGCAAGTAGTTCTTGTTGCCAAAGAGTGACTGGTTTTAGCCAAGCCGGAAATAAATAGTATATTAAAATTAAAAAAAAATAAAGAGACCAACGAAGAAGTAATAATATTTAAAAAAGGTTAATGTAAAATTTTAAGAGTTATGACCTTATTTATATACTAGACATAAAGAAATTCGAAATAAGGAGGTCAATTGATCCCTCTTATCCCCTTGGATCGACGGTCCACAACGTTTGAGGCTTCTGAACTTGTTTTTGACTCCTAAAATGTGTTCATTTTCTATGCATTTGTATTTCTATTGTGTTTGTTATGTTATTGGAGGCTATGAAAAATCCGTATTTACTTTTATTCTATACTTTTTTTTCTCCATTAATATTACTATTAAGTTATTTAACAATATATTATTTGACTTATAATATCATGTCCATGACTTTTATACCCGGACCAGGTTTATTTACATGGTAAAGGGTATTTTGATTTTTTTGGAAAAAAGTTTAAAATAGTCATTTAAATGGAAGTGTATTTTGGTTATTTCACTAGATAAGGGGTAGAATAATCATTTAAATCATATATTAACAGAAACTGTTCAATTTAACACTTGATAGCTGAGATTTTGGGTTTTACAAGATTAGTAGATATAAGTTTGGAAAGTATCAAACGTCGGGTGGGAATAAGTCCTTTGGCATTTTATATAATTTAAAAAGTACTTTTTTAAAATATTTTTGAACAAATTAAGCTGTTGGAGTGTATTTTAATCAATTTATAGTGTAAAAATGATCTAGAATTTGGAATTAGAGGTGATGAAAGCCAAGGAAGAAAGAGGGAAGTTAATAGTGTTGAAATTTCAACGTATTGGGATGGCTCCTACGCAGCTAATATTAATGATAAATATTGTGATTGAAACACTGAATTGCTTGCAAACAATCCTTTAATGTGTGCTACAATGCACTATTCTTCATGTGAGAGATACCAAAATAAATACAATTATGTTTACATATTTTTTATATATAATTAAAATATATAGATAACATATCATTATATGATTATATGATTTTAAATTAAAAATAATGTAATATCAAATCATAGGGGTATATATCATTTGTATACAAAAAATGGATACATATGCTAATCATATTTGCTCATCATTTCAAGAGGAAAAAGTCAAAGGGGTATTTTAGTCATTGAGAAAGGAACTCGCTTTTAAGTCAAGAAGGTGACTTGCCATCCAAATTTTGTTATAGCAAAGCAAACGCCTAACCTAAGCAGATGTCAGACAATGAATTTACAGTAATAACCTTAAGATGCAAAGAATGATTCTCTTCTATTCATTTTTCAAGGCATGAGCTGTAAACAAAACTTGAAAAGAATATGATAGGAGGCGGTAAGTAAACGTAGAGTTGGCATCACAATCAAACAACCAAAGTTGATGATCATGAAAGATTCTTTTCCTTTCTTTATCTATGACTTTGAGCATTCTTAAAAACAAAATTAACAAGTTCCTCTTTCTTTCTCGCATTCTTCTCTTCCTGTTACAATCTTAATTCTTTTCTTATTTCAAACAACAGAAACCATGACATTTGTTGTGGAGCCCGTCGTCTCCGGACTCATTATAGGATTGTTTAAGATATTGAGGTCCAATGAAGTGCAGGACTTTGCCCGGAAACTTGTTGGAGGGGTAGATTCAAAGCTCGAAGAGCTGGAGAACAAGTTGACACACATTGGAAATCTCCTTCGCAATGCGGAAGACAAGCAACTGTCAGATGAAAGCGTTAAGAATTGGCTTGACAATCTTCAACAATGGGCTTATGATGCGGAGGACTTACTGGATGAGTTTGCCTACGAAGCTTTGTGACGCAAAATGAAGGCACAACACTGGGCTAGCTCTAGCAAAGGACTAAGCTGCCTCCCTGCTTGTTTCCCTAGTCCTTTGTCCGCTGTCCAGATGGGGTCCAAGATCAAAAATATAAATAGCCGGTTGGAAAAACTTCGCCAACAAAGATCAGCTGAGATTAGTTGGTGCTGGAAGCTAACATTTATTAGTAAAAATGCCATACCTCTATCTATAAAAAGGCTTAAGATTATTTACTGTTGGGAACTGGAATTTTTGAAGGATTTAAGTGTTTGTCTTCTTGAGTACTTGGAGATTTATTTGTGTGATTCTCTCAAGTGCATATCAGTAGATGGCCCGTTGCCTGAGACAATCAGCCAACTAGATATTCAAAGTTGTAAAGCGCTGGTAACATTATCATCTAGTAGAAATGAGTACCTCCCTAAGGCACTTACATCCATCTTTATCTGGGGTTGTGAAAAGCTAAAGTCAATTGGTGAGTCCTTTAATAATAGCCCATGTCTTGAAAAAATTACTTTGATGGATTGTAAAAATGTTGAATCCTTACCTTTAGGTCTACACCATCTTCCTTGCCTTGAGCTTATTGAAATAAAAGAATGTCCAAAATTGATGGCGAGAGAAGGTGTTCCCACCAGCCTTAGACAACTCTTAATTAATGAATGTGAAGATGACAAGGGAATGGGAATGGGAATGCTCACCTCTCTAAAAAGGTTGCGAATTGAAGAACTCCCGCAGCTTAAATCCATCTCAGACCTGACCAACCTCACCTCTCTTGAAAGGTTGGTTATCGATTTTCTCCCACAGCTTGAATCCGTCCCAGAACTGAACAACCTCAACTCTCTTAAGGTATTCACCATTCAAGGGCTTGAACGAATTCCAAATTTTAGCAGCCTCACCTCCCTCACAGAGTTGTACATTGGATACTGCACAGAGCTCGAATCAATGTCAATTCTCAATGGCCTCACCTCTCTCGAATGGTTGGTGATCGAGTGTCTCCCACAGCTTGAATCAATCCAAAATCCAAGCAACCTCACCTCTCTTAGGCATTTCGGCATTAAGATATGCGCAAGGCTTAAATCAATTCCAAATCTTAGCAGCCTCGCCTCTCATGGAAGATTGGACATTGTGGATTGCCCAAGGCTCAAATCCATTCCGGACCTTGGTAACTTCCCAGATTTATCAATTAAGAAATGCCCAAAACTCAAATCCCTGAAAACCCTTCCATCCTCACTTCAGTCTTTAGATATTAAAGATTGTCCACTGCTTATAAAAAGATTGAAAAGTGTTACGGGAAGATATTCCTCAAAGATTGCTCAAATTCCTAAAGTTGAAATAGACGGCAAATTCATCTACAATTCAAAGGAGTACATAGTTGATGATCGGAGCTTTCTCTAATTTTCCTGATGGCACAGATACATCTAATTCCATCAAAGGTTTGTATAATTTCTTGATGACACCTCTACTATCATCCAAAATTTTATGTAATACAACGTTTTTTTCTCTTAATTTTGAAGTTATTAATCTGTTTTGAATTTTGGCTGCTGATCGTCAACAAGAATCTCTCAATTGTAGTTTGTCCAGGCAATTCATTTAACTTCAATGAATTTGACATAAATCCTCTGCTCCAGAACTTCTCTACTTTGATAACAGAGTACATACAAATTGAAAGTGGTTCCTCTGTTCCAGAACTTCTCTACTTTGTCATCTCATAGATTGTTTCAACTCTTGTGGTTCCAAGGTAATCAAAAGAGAAAAATACCTGCAATTTTCTAAAGATCCTTGCTACTTCGTCAGATCATAGATTGTTATCTCATTGTTTTTGTTTTGGGCAAAGACATATTGTGAATTGCATCATTATTAATCTCTGGTTTACTCTTTATAGCTTATTTGAGGAATCATTATTTACTTTCTCTATGCAAACAACACTATGCAGGATCACTACACTTGAATTAACATTGCAGAAATCGTTGGGGAGCTTAAAGTTTTCCTTCTCCAACTTCGTGTAAGCATATTTTAACTTTTCAACAAGATCAAATTTCATTTCTGTTTCACACAACTAACTGAATACGGACTCCACCAAATGGTGAGAAAAACTAAGATATTCTACTAAAACAATACAACTAGTCAATGTTCATCGAACAAAGCATGTGAGCTATTCTTTCTCAATCCTTTTACATAGTCTTATTGTTGCATATTCCTACCATTAGACCTGGCCACAGGCCGGTTTGGCCTGTGAACCGGACCAAAACCAGCCCGAATAAAACCGGAACCGGAATCAGAAGAATCGGAACCGGAACCGGATTTTGACGGTTCGGTTCTGGTTTATATAATTTGAAACCGTAAACCGCCGGTTCACTCCCGATTTATGAACCGGCGGTTTAGGGTTTCTAAACCAGTAATTTTATTTTATTTTTAAAATTTTTTTAAATAAAAAAAAGGAACCAATGGTTCCCTGCATGTAGGAACCATTGGTTCCCTACAAATATGCAGGGGACCGGGTCCCCTGCATACCTCAAAATCTTTTGCAGGGGGTTGGTCCCTTGCAAAAGATTTAAATTTTTTGTAAATTTCGTTTCACCCCTCCTTATTTTAAATTTTTTATAAAATTTTTTCCTATATATATCCATGCAATCTCTCAACTCTTCCACACTAAATCCTTCAAACTCTCTCATTTACTCTCATTCTCATTCTTTCAATTTTTAATACTCTCTCAATCTTTCAATCAAATTCTTTCAAATTTAATTAAATTCTTTCTTTATTTTTTATTAATTTCAATTTCAATTTTTATTATACAATTCATAATTAATTATAGAATTTATTCCTATAATTAATTTTATTTATTTATTTTATTATCTTTCATAATTAATCATATAATTTATTTTTTATTATGTAAAGGTCAAAGAACTACGTAGGCTTTAATTCTTCCAAACCTCAAGAAAATACGTAGGAAACTTAATTGAAAAATTAAATCAAACCTTTTTTTTTTTAATTTTCAATTATTGTAATTAATAATTTAAAAATTAAATCAAGATCATGTATTATAATTGGCGGTTCAATATCGGTTTCAAACTGAAACCATCAGTTCTGAACCGGGGTTATGAACCAAAACCGTCGGTTTTGAACCGTGAACCGGCGATTTCGAACCGAAACTGCCGGTTTATGAACCGTGGCCAGGACTACCTACCATCATTGCACTTTTATTCCAGAAAAAACTTGTCTCTTTAATTTGAATGTTTTAATATTTATGGTGAATCCTGAAAGAATTTTGAGAAGATGAAAGACTCGAATAAGAAGTTTAGCATATGACGTTTCTACAGTAGTTTGTAATCATTTAGTTTCTATAATGGTAAGTTCTTAATTGGGTTGCTCTCAAAGTCACATTATTTTATGTTGGTTTGCCTATTTGCAACACAAATATTGATAATTGTCCCTTGTTACTTAACAATTTGTTGTAATAAAGAAAAGGAAAGACAGGACAAGAAATCTCCTCAAGGAAATGGATGAGATTAAAGAACTTTACATCACTTCGGAAATTTGTAAGTCACAATTGTACTCTCGTGTCATTTGTTTCATGTATTTCTACAACTGTGCCAATTTCATGTTTTATTTTTCTTGGTTTTGCAGGTGATCTGATTGCAGAGTTTGAAAGTTAAGTACACGAACAACAACACAGCTACAAAAATGGAGAAAATATGAAGAGTTTTGAAGAAGAAACCACTAGATCATTGCTTCACAAACTTGGGCTTCATTGTGTTGCTATGGCATCGTAAGCTTATTATGATGATAAGAGGAATGTGAAGCTGACAGGGCAATAATGTAGGCAAGGGAAATCTGCTGAAGCAACATGTGATCAGATCCAATGGTGGTAAGACATTTCCAAATTGATTAAAATTCTTGTAAATTTTAAGATTTTTGCAATGATGACAAAGTTTATGTCCTTTCAACAGGATCAAAGAATGCCAAAAAATTAAAAAAAACCTCTAAAATTTTCATCTCTTGATCTTGTGGAGATTAAGAAGTGTTCTCTGCTTGTATATTTTGCTAGAGACGGCTTGCTGGATATTATAATCTCAAGCCTTTACCAGATCCAGGTTCTTTTCTTCTTTTGCCTCTCCATAACTACTTCTCCACTCCTATTTCACCACCTTAGCCAGGGATATACTTGCGGTCCCCTGTTTTGGCTGCTTGTCCATTATCTCTTGTTGCTTGTCTGCTGCATGCTTCCTTGCTGGATATTTGACATCTGTTGCCTCCAGAGCCTTGCCACTTGTACTGAAAATTCCTTAACTTCTCTCCTCTTCACATACACATGAGTCCTAACAGTTAATCATTGTTGGGAGAAAGAAACAAAAGAGAAGTCAATGCACCTTTTACAGGATACATGGCAAGATTAAAAGACATGACTCACCAACTATCTTATTGTTCATAACATTGTAAGTTGTAACTATTGTATCAACTTTTTTAGTTGTTTTTTAAGTTCTGTCAGTTTTATATTTAATTTCTTTGTTTTACAGATGATCTAGCCACACAGTCAGAAAATTTAAGTTTCGGCTAGTGACTTGGAGAAAGTATAAAGAAGGTTAAGGGCACAAACCACTAGATCATTGCTTCACGGACTTGGGGCTTCATCATGTCACCATGTCAAAAAATGCAATGGCAGGGCAGCAAGTTAGGAACTGAGATTGAGCATTTTCAATATTGCTTCTTCGGTTACATACAGGCGGCTGAACGATGTTACAAAATTGACTAAATGCACTGCAGAGTGTTGTGGCTGCAAGGTCTTGCTAAATGATGAAAGTCATGCTACAAAAGAAAACTTCACCTTTTCAATTAGTGTGCACAAAGCCGGGAGAGTGTGAAAAGAAAGTGAGAGAAGGGTGTATAAGAACTCGGGGTTCAAGTTTGGGTTTGCGAATGTAAATGACTTGTACAATTATTCTCTGTTTTAGTGATTGGGCTCAAATTCCGTGGATGTAGGCATGAATTTGCCGAACCACGTAATTTTGGTGTTCCTTTTTCTCTGTGACTCTTTTATTGCTTTACTTTTAACATCTCATGAATCCTGTTAGATTGTTCATATTTTAAATAAAAAGAAGGGCAAAGAACTATTTCCCACCCAAGTTTTTCGTTAAGCTTAAAACATACCCACGCTAGTTAATATCCCAAATACTTACCTATAGATTAATTTCTGTCAAAATTTTCTATAATAGTAAAGGATAAAATCGTTATTTTACTATTAAACCCTAAAACCTTAAACATTTCTATCACTTCCCTCCCTTAATTTAGAAAACTAACAATTTCTTCCCATTATTAAACTCCAAAAATTTACATTCCCCTAAGGGTAATTTCTCCTATCTCCGATGACCGATTGCTGTTCCCATGGTTGGTTGGCTTTCCCACCATCTTCTTCTCCCCCGATCAACATTCCTACCTAACCGATTTCATTAGATGAAGACAATTTGTCTTCAAATTTGTCTCTTTGTCGGATGAAAAATTTGGCTCATTTTTTGAATTGAGCTAGTGTGTATAACTCAGTTTGACTTGATTCGACTTAAATTCATGTTCGAATCCATAGTTTGGATTAGTGGCTTGAGTTTGATTTAAATTCATGGCTCGGATTTGTAGTTCAACTTTTTTACTCATTTATAAAACAATATCATTTTGTAATTACGTCGTTTTGTGAATGAATTACTAACTCAAACAAAGAATCTTTACTATAAATTGAACTCATCGATTTGAGTTATGAATTCAAATTGAACTTGAATTAAACCATTTTTATATGAATTGAACTGAATTTATCCTTAATTTTGATTTAGTAAACTTGAATCAAACTCGAGTTAGAAAATAATTCCTGATGAAGCTCAAGTTCTTGGAGGTGCTTTTATGTTATCAATAGGAAAATTATGGATTCGATCTTAAACGGAAGAGATCAAGGGCACATAAGTAATTGCATTCTAAAATTCTTGTAAAATAAAAATATACAAACGCGGATCGACTGAGGTGTTATTATTACAGTCTACCACAACCTTAACAAGATGATGGTCCAAATGGGTCAGCCCATTGAAACATGGTGGTGAACCCATGTGGCACTGGCCAGCCTTCACCAGGGATCCACGGCTCATCTCCTAGCTTGGAACGGGCTAGCCAAGTTAAAAGCAATCCAGAACCCGACTCAAGTGGTTGAGTCAATGTTACCAAGCCTGGCGAGCAAGCCCAATCCTTCATACTAGTGCATACTAGTTGAGATGCTCTTCAATATCCGATGTGGGAACTGTAAATGCTTCATTTCATAATTTCATTCGGCCTGGATCTTGACTGCCTTCGTTCCTTGGAAGATCCTTACAATGGCTTATCTTCGTGGATACCAGGTTCTTTCTGTAAATATGGTTGGGTTAATTGCAGGGGCAAAGATGATTTCAGGTTGTTTAGTATTATTCTGACAGGTATGGGGCTCGTGGGACACTTTCAGAAATTCATTTGCGTGGTAAAGTTTGGACATTTCAAGTCCCAGATGACGTCTGGCCAAATTTGACATGCCTCTCAACACTTGACCTGTCCAGCAACATATTCTCCGGTCGAATCCCATCAACATTAACTCAGTGCACTTTTCTGAAAGAGCTTGCAGTAAACAACAAGCGTTTTGCAGGTCAAATTCCGGGGCAACAAAGCCAACTTCAACATATCAGCTAGTTCAATGTTGTTAGATATGATGACGCGAATTAAGGAATAGACATTCCAGATGAAGAATCGAGATTGTAGGGGTGTCCCAGTGACGTGAATAGGTGTTCTAAGTGTGGTAGCAAGTCAGAACAAGATCATTCCACTAGCTGTTATTTTCAACAATCTGAAAGCTTCATGCAGAAGGTGGATCATAATTGGTTATGCTTTTACTACAGTTTCTGATATGACTGTTTTCATATCATAGTGTGTTTCTTGGATGCACTCTGAGAGTGGGAAGAAGATAACAATGGGAGTGATGATCCTGCAGTCGATTATGACATGAGAAAGAAAAGTACCAGACATGAAGTTCATTAGCAAAAACTCTGTGGCATCCAATTTGTACAAGATTCATTTCTATTGATAGAAAACGGATTAGAGATTGTGTATGAGATCAATAAACAAAATAGTCACATAGAAAAGATAGAAAACAAGTGTTATTTATCTTGGTGTACCTAAAACCGGGTTATGTCTAGCCGTATTAATATAATTCAATATTTTATCATCCTCTCATTACAATGAATATATTTACTATGAAATTTTTGTCACACTTAAACAAGAAAATAGTATGTTTATATATTCTAAGAGCAACTCTAGAATTCTTATCCCTAAATGCTCTTCATGAGATAAACCCAAACAACGGGTAGAGATATCGTCTAATGAATCACACCCTATTTGCTAGATGATAACAAGTAGGAAGAACATACTTACATACACTCATGGGTTCGGGGCTATATGCACCTGTCTACTCCCCTCCTAAGTGGGGGACTTATATGCATCAACATAGTGCCTTTAAACAAAATGCTAACCCTTTCCAACGATAATCACTGTTTTCCAAAATCTATTTAAATTAAATTATGTTTTAGAACCATTATTTGTTCATATATATATATATATACACACACACACACACACACAATTATTATTAGAAGAGCACCTGGAGCATTTTCCAGGCCTTCAACAATTTCTTCAAGATAAAGAATCTTTCCTTCTCGGATCAAATCCAAAACAACTTCCAGGAACTTTGAATATTGAGGCAAGGAATTGAAGACTACGAATCTTTCAATGCGAATCCGATTTCTAATAGTATGCAACAAATTGTGTACACCTTCAGGCTGGCTTAGATAGTACTGTGAGATCATTCCACACACTGCAATTCGACCTTTAAGTCTTCACGTTTAGAAGCACCACATCCAGTAATTTTCTTCCTACGCTGTCAAAGTAATGTCAATGCCTTCATTCAGAAAAGCACCTGGAAAAAAAATTGAAGTTTCTGATGAGTTTCCAGGCCTCTTATTACATTTGTTTTTCAATTTAAGGGAACAATGGCTTCCGCTTCCATCTTTTCTGTTCCTGAAACTTGCCTTTTCAAAGCTCTATCCAAGTCATGCTCCTCCTCATAGTTGAAAGCATCATCAAATCCAAGCTTGCTTTTCGAGATGTCAACCTAAGTTTTTGGAGGAGGAAAGAGAAAAAAAAAATGAAATGAATTTGCCAATTCTGATAGATCGTAACAAGAATTAGTTACACTGAACAAGTGTCGCAAGATTATTTGTTAATGTGACATTTGGTCTGATAGTCTAGCTCACTGTCATGCTAAGGTTATTTCGGTTAAACTGCAAGAAATTTATCAGAAAACAATGGTAAAAGTATAACAAAAAATGAGGTATTCCAGGAAGAATTAGCTGACCTTTTCTTTACTTCCAGCACTTCCAACAACATAGCGGCCCATCAATTTTGCAAACTGCCCAGCAAGCTGACCAACTGCACCTGCTGCTGCTGAAATGTATACATTTTCTCCTTCCTTAGGAGCTGCTACTCCGTAGAATCCAGCCCAAGCAGTAAGTCCAGGCATTCCTATACGCAAAACGAAACAAAAGAAAACTGTAACTTAGAGTACGCACCAAGAATTTTAGAATATATCTTAACGATTTAGGAATTCAAAAACTATTTAAACATTTTTATCTTACCATCTCAAGCGATGTGGATTGTTCATACATACTGATAAAATATTAGAGATATATTAAATATGTATGAGCATTTGCTAATTAAATAGCCCATACACATTTAAGTCGTCAAAATGCATGTTTAATTTCAAAACTTAAAAGTACAACTATGATAAATTATATATTCAAAATAGACAATACCTTAACAATAGACTTACTAAGAATTCATAAATCAATACATTAAACATATGAAAGTTTTCGTATAAACAACTAATAAATTTTATTTTGAAGGCATGCAAATAGAACTCACCAAGAATTCCAGTATGTTAAGACAAGGGAATATCAGTATGATGGATTTTGAACAGGCTTTGAGGGTTCTTAATCACGCTGTATTCTTGCCATCCAACAGTTCCCCAAGCCAAGTCCCCTTTTTTAAATTCTGGATTCCCTGAATCCACAACTTTAGCCGCTCCAACCCCTTCCAATGGCTGCATGCATTTTCCACCATTAACAAAAATGCAACAGAAAGCTTGCATAAGAAACCATAAAATAAGGAGACCCAATTTCAGGAACAGACATTTCGATGGAAAACAAGAATTCCTGTATCAAAACAAACATTCCAGTGTGATGAAAAGGTGTTCTACCTAAAATATCATTTTTGTGCTGTATTCTAAGACGAGTTGCTCCATCGAATGGAACAGTTGTTTCATCCCGAACGAGTTGTTCCATGTAATGAAACAATTACTCCATAGAACGGAATGGCCATTTCGTCGCAAGTATAAATTTGTACTCTTCCCATATTTAGACTTTAATTAAGAGAGACTTAATTGAGTGGCAAAGGTTTTACAGTTTCTAAGCTTGATAGTCAAGAAAGCTATCAATCTCATGCATTTTCCTTGTAATTAAACTTCAAAGTGCTGATGAGTTTTCTTGATTTGGGTTTCCAAGTAAATTACTTTTGTTCTTCGATTGCTTTCATTACGAATTTCCTAGGTTTTTGCATAACATAAACATCGCAAAGCAAAACATTTTGTGTAATCCAATCAACAACATAAGAGAGCTTAAAGACATTTCACCAATGCTTACAGAGCCAGGTTTGAAAGAAATGAAATCAAGATGTTCAAACTTCTTCATGCGGCTCCCCATAAAAGGATCACAAGACAGGTAAAGTGAAGTACCCAAATCTTGGTGATAGGTGAAACTTAAGGGGGCTATAGAAATCTTGCACACATATGGGGGTTAAGTGGAAATTTTCCTTTTATTTACTAATAAAAGTCAGTAGCCTTTTCTTCTTCAGCAAGAAGAGAAGAAACAGAGACGCAGACGAGAGAAAAGAGAGAAAGAAAAGGGAAGAAGGGAAGAAAGAAAAGAAAGAAAGAGAAGAAAAAGGGAAAGGAGGAGAAAAGGAATTTATAGGAAAAGGGAATAGGGTATTTCATTTTGTTCAAAAATTTTAGGGTTTGATATTATTGTTCAATTAAGGGATTTCCAAATTATAACCATATTGTTTCAAATTGGTTTGATTAGGTGAAGAAGAAGGAGAATTAGCAAGAGATTTCAACCCTGACATGGAGACAACCCAAATCAGTTAGTGGGACTAAATTTTTCTTTCTTTATAGTTTTTTTGGGTATAAATTATATTTATACTCTTGATAAATTTTATGGTATTTATTGTGAATCCTTGAAAATGGTAGCATGGATTATGTTGGAAATATCTCAAAAAGGAAAAAAAAAAAATAGTTTCTTTATGTATGTTGTGGCTTTGGGTTATGGGTGGTTATAGAGTAAAAGTTATATTATTATGTGGATTCAGAATACTTAATTAAGTTATGTTGTGTATGAAACTGATTACTACAGTGAGTTTAAAACTCAGATGGTGACCAGGTGAAATTCTGGAACTTGATTAAATGGATGTTTTGTGTTGTAGTTGAGTTGGAAGTGTTTAGTTGAGTTTCATGTGTGATTTACATTGCTTATGGTGGTTGGAGCGTTTGCCAATGAGTATTGTCCAAAAAGCTCATAATATCAAGTCATTCTATTATATATATATGGTGATAAGATTGGTTATTAGTTATTATGCAATAAATGCTCTGCCTGTGCAATATTTATGTCTGGTATGACAGATTTAAGTGCTCTGCCCATGCGATGTTATGTCGGGTATGACAGACTTAAGTGCTCTGCTTATGCTTTATTTCATGCCAAGTATGATAGATTTGAGTGCTCTACTCGTGTGAGATTTTAGTATATCGGGTATGACAGTTGTTTTCCTCTTGCTCTACCTAGGTGGGGACACCTCTTGGGTATGACAGATTTCCTTTTTATATGATATTTTGATGTATATTTTTATATAACAATGGTGTGATACCTATGGATCAATATTTTATAATCTTGATATGTAAGGAAACCTATAAGATAAAGATAGTATTGTTATTGAGTTGGAAGTGGAAATTCATGAATGATTGCTATGTTCCTATAAGAAAAATGTAGTATTGTTAATTTTATTCTTGTGACAATTAACTTATGTGATGTTATTGGGTGATGAACGTTTCAAGTTAATGTAAATGAGAAGCATGTGGCTTAAGCATAATTAGGATAGTTTGTGACTCATTTTATGACATACTATTATTGTTTGACATGCATTAATATTCTCAAGGATTTAAATTTCCTACTCACTGAGCTTTTAGTTCACCCTTATAAATATTTCCATCCCTCTAGGACATCCTCCAGATCGTGTTGGATAGTGTTTCGTTGGGTTATGCCACGGTGTAGCATCTTTAGTCGGTGTCCTCATTTGCACACATCCATATAGACTTTTTGTTGTTTTTTTTTGATAAACTATGAAGATGTAAATTATTTTGTTATGTATATGATAAGGCTGGAGACCTGATTACAGGTTTATTTTATGATTTCTTGGTTTTTAATCAGGATGTATTTTGACATGTACTCATATACAGGCCGGAGGCCTATAGATGAAATTATATTACGTGTTAGAATATGGTATAGAAAAGTTTTTCAAATAGAAATACAGGATACATTTCGCCCTTCTAAGCCTATAACAGTATTCTCAGAGGTTATAGGATTAGCGGGTCGGGATGAGTCCTGTCATAAAGATTCTTCACAACAACAGTATTTGAACCTGCCTCTGCTGTCAAAGACATAATCGAACCAGTCTTCATCACCATATCTGATTCTTTTGGAGGTCCATGAATAAAGTGCTTCAATATCACTTGCTTGTTGTTCATCACTTCACCTGCACTAGCCATTGTTGCTTCTTGTCGCTGCAGCAAGCATGAAGATGAGTTGCATGATTATGCTTATCCCATTTCAGCTCGTGGACTATATTTCTCTTCAATCTCCAATGGTTTATTGATTGTAAGACTTGTTACAAAATCAAAAGAGAAGCACTTTTTTAAGGCCTTACAGAGGCCCCAATTCTAAGATCCAATTAAAATACAGTAAACAAAGTTAAAATTTTGTATGTTTTTAAGTATTAATAATGATATATTATTAAGAGACAGTGAACCTTTAGTTCTTTATTAATCACTTTAATATCTGAAACTATGATCAATCAATTTATGGTTGGATTTGATTCAAGCCAAGCCTAATAAATCCTTAACTCAATATCGACTCAAATCCAAGAGAGTTGGTTTGATATTGATGCGCTAAGACTCAAACTCAATGAAAAAACAATTTAACTATAGATCAGCTTGAAACCGTATTATTTAAATCAACTCAAATTGGACTCTTTTTAAGAAAACAAACTTAATACTTAGCTCATGTTCAACTTGTTTAGTTTGAGCATGAATTCATTTTCAAACAACTCAAATTGAATTTAACCCTAAGTCAATTCCTTCTACTAGAGCTCAGTGTCCCTGTGGTGACCTAAAACTAAAACTTGAGAGACCAAGGTTGAATATAAAGAGATCAACGAAGGTTCAACAGACAAGTAAAGATTCTTCACAACAAGAGCCTTCGATCCTTCTTCCACTTTCAAAGATATAGAGCTTGTTTTCACCTCCATGTCAGATTCTTTCGGAGCTTCTTTTATAAGCTGCTTCAATATCACTTGCTTATTGTCAATCACTTCTGCACCACCTGCCATCATTGCCTGTTTTCCTTTTATTTTTTCCCTTTTTTTATCTCGGAGATGCTGAAACATGATGATCCTTTTTTTCTATTTACAGTTGCAGGATATAGTTTTTTTATGTCGATTTGGTTTCGTATTCTTGTTTAAATTAGTCTGATCTGAATCAGTCAGTAACAGAAAAATTAAGAATAAAATTCTTGGTTTTTGTTTACTTTTCTTCTCCGGCGATGACCTTCTGTCTTCAAATTAAATGAAATCTCTTCGCTTTCAAGTTTTTTGACATCTCTAGTTCAATGACATTCTTGTTTAAATTAGTCTGATCTGAATCTGTCGGTGACGAAAATTTGCAGTAACAGAAAAATTAAGAATAAAATTCTTGGTTTTTGTTTACTTTTCTTCTCCGGTGATGACCTTCTGTCTTCATATTAAATGAAATCTCTTCGCTTTCAAGTGTTATGACATCTCTAGGTCAGTGACATTCTTGGTTAAATTAGTCTGATCTGAATCAGTCAGTGATGAAAATTTGCAGTAACAGAAAAATTAAGAATAAAATTCTTGGTTTTCGTTTACTTTTCTTCTTCGGTGATGACCTTCTGTCTTCATATTAAATGAAATCTCTTCGCTTTCAAGTTTTATGACATCTTTCATCTTGGACTTCTGTGTTATTGATTGTACGAGAAAGAGTACGTAAAAAATATCTGCTCCAAAATTTTTTTCTCCCTGAAAGTGAAAGAACCAGAAGTGACTTAATAAATTCAGAAGGCCAGGAATTTGATTCTAGTAGAGAGAAAGGAGAGGTCACAAATGGCAGGTGAAGGTGAAGAGATGGTGAAGAACAAGCAGGTGATATTCAGAGACTATGTGACGGGTTTTCCCAGTGAATCAGACATGTATATCTCCAGCAGTAGCTTGAGCTTGAAGGTCCCAGAAGGCTCAAAGTCTGTTCTTGTGAAGAATCTTTACTTGTCCTGTGATCCGTACATGAGAATTTTGATGGAAAAAGTTGAAGCTAACAGGGATTTCGCTTCCCTAACTCCTGGCTCTGTAAGATTCTTTTCTCAACCCATTTAGATAAATTCTTAAAAGGATAACACCATCTAGAGGTATTGAATCAACACATTTTTCAATAAAGGAACTAAACTTTCAATTTTATGTGTTGAAGGTATCAAACTTTCAATATTTTCTATTGAAAGTCCCACATAAACACAATTATGATTATTTGTTTTGAAAGCAAGATAATTGATTTGGCATCATCAAAAGAAAATGCTGAAAGTTTAATCCATTCAATAGTTTTGTCTGAAAGTTTAGTTCGTTTAATACGGAAATTTTGAAAGTCCAATTCCTTCGATAGAAGAGAGAACCCTTAAATTTACCAATTGAAAGAACTGAATTTTCATATTTTCTTATTAAAGATACCACACTTCTAATATTTCTTATTGAAAATATTGAACAATTGATTAGTTTTGACCTTTAATAGAAGATAGTCCAATTCGGTCCACTTATTAAAGAAATTTTGAAAGTTTGATTCTGTTAATAAAAAAGATGAACCCTCAGATTTTCCTAATAAAGAAACTAAACTGTCAATAAAAATTCTCCTAATAGTCCAATTCGGTCCACTTATTAAAACAATTTTGAAAGTTTGATTTTGCCAATAAAAAGGATGAACCCTCATATTTTCTTAATAAAGAAACTAAACTTTCAAATTTTCCTATAGAATTATCAATCTTTCAATGTTTCCTACTAAAGGGACCAAACAAATACATTCGTTATCTTTTATAGGATTTAAAAGTTTAATTCATTCAATATAAAAATATAAAAGTTTGGTTCCTTCAAAAAGAAAATTTTGAAAGTTCAATTTTTCAATAGAATATAAAGGTGATAGTTGAATACCTCCAAATGTTATTATCCTGATTCTTTAACGCTGAATTTGATAAACTTTTTCCGGGTGATGTGATGCAGCCAGTAACTGGACTTGGAGTGGCTAAAGTTGTGGTTTCAGACCACCCAGAATTTAAGAAAGGTGACTTAGTTTGGGGGCCAACGGGATGGGAAGAGTACAGCCTCATAAAAAAACCAGAAGCCTTTTTCAAAATCCATCACACTGATGTGCCTCTCAGTTATTATACAGGAATTCTTGGTAAGTTGTTCAATTTAGTACTTGACGTCGAGCTATCAATTCGCCTTACGATTTCTGAAACAGTCTGTGAGTTGATTTTGGCAACAGGGATGCCTGGAACGACAGCTTGGGCTGGTTTCTCTGAAGTGTGCTCTCCTAAGAAAGGAGAAAGTGTGTATATTTCTGCAGCATCAGGTGCCGTTGGTCAGCTTGTGGGGCAATTTGCTAAGTTGATGGGTTGCTATGTTGTTGGAAGTGCTGGAAGTAAAGAAAAGGTGAACCAATTACTTCATTCTATCAGTGAAGTTTTTGTGATTCTTGCTTTCTAAAATTTATTCTATTTTAATTCGCTTGCATTGGGGACTTGTCCTTAACAGTGGATTCAAGCCTGAACAAGTCTGAACAAGAGCTGGAGCTCTAACTCGAGTTCAACTCATTTAAGCTACATTTAGGTTGAAACCCAAACCAACTAGGGTTGAATCTACCTATAATTGTGGTATCAATACAAGCAGTAGCTGGTCCCCATACCCAGTCATAGTCTGAAAGAAACCTTATCTTGTTGGCTTTCTAATTTTATTCATTTTTCAACCATAAGTTTGGCTACGTCATTCTTTGTAACTTTGAAAACTTTGATATGCATGGCAGGTGGAATATTATTGTCAACTTATAATTTATTGGCTGTAGCCTTTATTATGAACTCTTTCATGTGTTTAGGTCAACGTTTCAACAACCAAATTGGCCCTAGACCCAATCAAGGAATCAATGCCTTATTTTATATATATATATATATACATACATACACACATACACTGCTCCAAAGAAATTTGTGGTCTTTCGGTACATTGTATGCTTTGCAAATACAGGTTAAGCAGAATAATTGCACATGTTTAATTTAAAGTTGAGCCTGACCTTAAAGGTTGGATCGAAGCTATATTTAAATTCATTTGAGTCAATGAACAATATCATAGTAAGGCCACCATAGGAGTAAAACAATGTCGTCAAGAGAATAAATAGTGTTATCGAATGGACAAACAAGTTGATCTTGAGTTAAGTTGGACATCCAACCAAAATTGATTCATTTGATCAAAACCATCGGATCGAATCCACTCTACTTGGACTAGACTGGCCACTGGATTGAATCCACAACTCTACTTGTGTAAATCGATTTCAAAATGGAGCTCCGACTTAACTTGTTTGTCTATCTGGTGACATTATTTATCTTGTCTAAAATATTGTTCACCCCTTCAACGACACTATTTATCTTTTTAATCATTGAACCTTGGTCAAACTAGTCAAATCAATTGATTCAGTCTAGTTTGCAAAATATTGGTAAGTTTAATATGATGGCACTGAATACAGAGTTAATTGATAGCTTTGTAAGAATTGGTTAGGTTAAACTCCTGAAGAACAAGTTTGGATTTGATGAAGCTTTCAATTACAAAGAGGAGCATGACTTGGATGCAGCTTTGAAAAGGTACTCATTCCAATTCTAATTTCAATTTTAATCCAAGTTATCACTTTATAATATTTTTATTGAATGTACTAAACTCTTAAATTTTTCTATTAAAGAACCGAACTTTCAAACTTTTGTATAGAATAGATGTAACTTACAATATTTCTTATTGGATGTACCCAACAATCATATTTAAGCTTGTTTCGTTTTGTTTTGGAAACAATTTAACTCTGTATTTAGTGCCATCATATTAAACTTCTATTCAACGAACTAAACTTTTATTAGTTTCGTACCTTCAATGAGAAATAATAAAAGTTTAGTTCATTGAATAGAAGAATATAAAAGTTTGAAAGTTCTATTTCTTTTATAAAAATAAGTTTGGTCATTCAAATAAAAATTATGATAGTTTAGTACCTCTAATTAGGGGTAGATATAAACTAAGCTAAGTTCAAACATGTTTTGTCTCAAGTTTAGTTTGGTTCTTAAGCTCGAAGTTTGAAGCTAGACTAAAGTTTTTTGCTTGATTTCATAGCTTAGTTTTGCAGCTCAAATTCATGACTTATGTTCCTAGCATATTGGCAAAACAACGTTATTTTACCTAATAATGTGCAAAATGATGTTGTTTTGATAATTGTTTAATATGACTCAAATTGAGCTATAAGTGAAAATTGAATTGAATTTATGACATCCGCCCGACTTGTGAGCCGAACACTATCTAGCTTGAGTTTTGCTTATTTTGATAAAACAAAACAACTCTTTTAACTCAAGTTTGACTAAAATGAACTCGAGTCAAACCAATCCAGCTGCTCAGTTCAGGTCTAGCCGTACCTCCAGGTGTTGTTATCCGAATCTAAAAACTATCATTCTTTGCCCGGATGCAGGTACTTCCCGGAAGGCATTGATATCTACTTCGAAAACGTGGGGGGCAAAATGCTGGATGCAGTTCTCATAAACATGAGAGTCAATGGACGCATCGCAGTGTGCGGCATGATCTCACAGTACAATCTTAAGCAACCTGAGGGCGTTCATAATCTGATGCACATTATTCCCAACAGGATTCGCATTAAAGGGTTTGCGGCTTTCGATTATTACGGCCAATACTCACAGTTTCTTGACCAGGTGCTGCCCATGATCCGAGAAGGCAAGATTGTGTACGTGGAAGACATAGTTGAGGGCCTGGAAAATGCACCTGGAGCTTTGATAGGATTGTTCACTGGCAGGAATTTTGGGAAGCAAGTAGTTCTTGTTGCCAAAGAGTGACTGGTTTTAGCCAAGCCGGAAATAAATAGTATATTAAAATTAAAAAAAAATATAAAGAGACCAACGAAGAAGTAATAATATTTAAAAAAGGTTAATGTAAAATTTTAAGAGTTATGACCTTATTTATATACTAGACATAAAGAAATTCGAAATAAGGAGGTCAATTGATCCCTCTTATCCCCTTGGATCGACGGTCCACCACGTTTGAGGCTTCTGAACTTGTTTTTGACTCCTAAAATGTGTTCATTTTCTATGCATTTGTATTTCTATTGTGTTTGCTATGTTATTGGAGGCTATGAAAAATCCGTATTTACTTTTATTCTATACTTTTTTTTATCCATTAATATTGCTATTAAGTTATTTAACAATATATTATTTGACTTATAATGTCATGTCCATGGCTTTTATACCCGGTTCAGGTTTATTTACATGGTAAAGGGTATTTTTATTTTTTTGGAAAAAAGTTTAAAATAGTCATTTAAATGGAAGTGTATTTTGGTTATTTCACTAGATAAGGGGTAGAATAATCATTTAAATCATATATTAACAGAAACTGTTCAATTTAACACTTGATGGATGAGATTTTGGGTTTTACAAAATTAGTAGGTATAAGTTTGGAGAGTATCAAATGTTGGGTGGGAATAAGTCCTTTGGCATTTTATATAATTTAAAGAATACTTTTTTAAAAAAAATATTTTTGAACAAATTAAGCTGTTGGAGCGTATTTTAATCAATTTATAGTGTAAAAATGATCTAGAATTTGGCATTAGAGGTGATGAAAGCCAAGGAAGAAAGAGGGAAGTTAATAGTGTTGAAATATTGATATTGCGGTCCAATGAAGTGCAGGACTTTGCCCTGAAGCTTGTTGGTGGGGCAGATTCAGAGCTCGAAGAGCTGGAGAACAAGTTGACACACATTGGAAATCTTCTTCGCAATGCGGAAGACAAGCAACTGTCAGATCAAAGCGTTAAGAATTGGCTTGACAATCTTCAACAATGGGCTTATGATGCGGAGGACTTACTGGATGAGTTTTCCTACGAAGCTTTGCGACGCAAAATGAAGGCACAACACTGGACTAGCTCTAGCAAAGGACTTAGCTGCCTCCCTGCTTGTTTCCCTCGTCCTTTGTTCGCTGCCCAGATGGGGTCCAAGATAAAAAAATATAGCCGGTTGGAAAAACTTCGCCAAAACGATCAGCTGAACGTGCATTTCAAGAGCTTTCTGTAATGACATCAAGTATGGCTGTAGTTCAAGGGCCAGAGGAAACATCAAGCGTCCCACCTGAACAAGTTTATGGCAGAAATGAAGATGAAGTCGCACTACTGAAAATGGTGAAAAGTGGTGCCAACTTTCAAGTAATAGCAGTTGTCGGCATGGGAGGGATCGGCAAAACGACAATTGGTTGGGTTGTGTACAATCACAAGCAGCTGGAAGATTTCAAGTTTGACAAAAAGGCCTGGGTGTGTGTTTCAGACACTTTTGACGTTCTCACAATCTCAAAGAAACTTCTTCAGCAATTCTCGTCCTCCGTTCCAGATAATTTAAATGATTTGCGAGTTCAACTGAAAGAAGCAGAATGATCGTGACAATATTTGGAAGGTGGAGTACAACGAATGGGAAAAGCTCAAGTCTCCTTTCGCAGTCGGTGCACCTGGAAGCAGAATGATCGTGACAATTCGCCATACAGATGTTGCTCAAACAATAAGATGCTCTCATATTTATCAATTGAAGCTTTTATCCGAAGAAGCTTGTAAGTCCTTGTTTCAGGAGCATACGTTTGGGACTGGTGCAGTTGTTATTCCTAATCAAATTTCCAATTCAATTTACAAAAGAGTTGTTGAAAGGTGTGGCGGCCTACCACTGGCAGCAAAGACCCTTGGTGGTGTTCTACGCTCTAACTCAAGTGATACTTGGGCAAATATATTGGAATGCAAAATGTGGAGTACATCTGATGAAAGTGATCATATTCTCCCAGCATTAAAGCTAAGTTATCATTATCTTCCTTCGAATCTGAAAAGATGTTTTGGCTATTGCATAATTTTTCCTCAAGATTATGAATTTGTAGAGAAGGAACTTACACTTTTATGCATTGCGGAAGGTATTGTTCAACCATATGATAGGCGACTAGATGAGGCAGGCGAGTGTTTTCATAAATTATGCTCAAGGTCGCTTTTCCAATGATTGAGTAATCATCGTTCAAAAGATGTTATGCATGATCTTGTTCATGATCTAGCTCAATTGGGTTTCAAAGAAATTGCTTTTAGATCTGAGCAAAATATTGTTAACCTACCAGAAAAATTCGAAAAGTTTTGTCATTTCACTTATAAATCTGATTTTTATACTGAAAAAAATAAATTTAAAGCTTTGGAAAAAGTAAAAAGTCTAAGAACATTTTTACACATGAGGCATGGATATGGAGGCTATATAAGTGCTTCAGTTATTTCTAATTTGTTGCCAAAGTTAAAAATGTTGAAAGTATTGTCTTTTGAAGGATATTACATCATTTATTTACTTAATTCAATTGGAGATATGATGCATTTAAGGTATCTCAACTTCTCTAATACTTGGATAAAAAGTTTACCCGAGTCATGATGCCAATTATTTAACTTGCAAACTTTGTTATTAAAAGATTGTTCTTATCTTATAAAGTTATCTTTTAAAATGAAATATTTGACTAATCTATGTCGTCTTGATATAAATGGTAGAAATTCATTGAAGGAAATGCCATTTGGAATGAATGGGTTGAAAAATCTTCAAATATTGTCTAATTTTATTGTAGACAAGAAACTTTGAAGAGTTTAAGTTTTCTTTGAGAGCTTTACATTTCAAATTACAAAATGTGACAAATGCAAATCAAATACTAAGCAATAAGAATAATTTAAAAGTGTTGTTACTAGAGTGGGGATATCAAGAAAACTCACAGACAACAAATGTGGAAATGAATATGCTTGGTAAGCTAATGCCTCCTAGCAATTTGAAAGAACTCACAATCAGAGGCTATGGTGGTGAAAATTTTCAATCTTGGTTAGGAGATTTGTCATGGCTCTCTAATTTGGTGGTTCTTAAATTAGAAAAATGTAAGAGTTGCACATCTTTGCCTTCACTTGAAATGTTGAGCTCACTTGAAGATTTAACCATCAAAGAGATGACAAGTCTAAAAGGAATAAATTTTAGAACACCTTTTAAGTCACTAGAATTTCTTCGTTTTGAGAATTTGAAAGAATGGAAGCATATGGACAGCTGGAGAGGAAATGAAGATGCTGGAATTTTTCCTAAGCTGTGTATACTTTCTATTGAAAAATGTCCTAAGCTTACTAGAAAAGTATCAGATTATCTTTCTTCATTAGAAATATTTGTTATTAAGAATTGTCCAAAGTTGGTGCTCTCATTCTCAAATTATCCAGTACATTATAAATTAGAAATTAATAATGGTGATGGAATGGTTTGTAATGATAATTTGACTGATTTTAAGTTATTGGATTCTTGATGCTTTGCAAATATTCCAAAGGTTGAAGATAAATTAAAGAAAGGATCTCGAAGAATAGATTTTTTAAGGATTGATCACAATAAAGAAATTATGGAGTCATGGCAAAGTTTGAAAATCACCAATTTTCTTTCAAATCTAAATTCTCTTGAGATTGGATGGGGTTGGAGGCTTACAATTAAGGCTGGATTTGAATTGAGCCAGCTCGAGCTCAGCTCGGTAGAGCCCAATACGAGTCGGCCTTAGTGGAGCTCGAACTGAAGCTCAAGCTACTCGTCAGATTTTCTAATTAAAATTTTTGATACAAAATGACGTCGTTTTAACCAATATGTATTAAAATAACGTTGTTTTGATAACAAAAAATGAGTTGAACCGAATTTGAGCTGGCCTTAGCCGAGCTCGAGCTCGAGCTCGAACTTGAGCCAACTATCTGTGAACTGAGCCAAGCTTGAGCTCAGTTCGGCTCGAATCCAGCCCTACTTGCAGTTATTGGTAAGAACACCCTACCTTTATCTCTAAAAAAGCTTATGATTTACTGCTGCAAAGAACTGGAATTTTTGAAGAATTTAAGTGTTTGTTCTCTTCTTGAGTGCTTGAAGATTTATTCGTGTGATTCTCTCAAGTGCATATCATTAGATGGTCTGTTGCTTGAGACACTCAACCATCTAGATGTTGAAAGTTGCAAAGCGCTGGAAACATTATCATCTAGTAGAAATGAGTACCTCCCGAAGGCACTTACATCCATCTGTATCAGAAGAGCTAAAGTCAATTGGTGAGTCGTTTGATAATAGCCCGTGTCTTAAAAAAATTAGTTTAAAATATTGTATAAGCCTTGAATCCTTACCTTTGGGTCTACACCATCTTCCTTGCCTTGAGTCTATTACAATAATGAAATGTCCAAAATTGAAGGAGAGAGAAGGTGTTCTCACCAGCCTTAGACAGCTCTTAATTACTAAATGTGAAGATGACAACAGAATGGGAATGGGAATGGGAATGCTCACCTCTCTAAAAGAGTTGTGCATTGAAAAATTCCCATAGCTTAAATCCTTCACAAACCTGAGCAGCCTCACCTCTCTTGAAGAGTTGTATATCAGTAGTCTCCCACTGGTTGAATACATCCCAGACCTGAACAACCTCAACTCTCTTACAGTTTTGTGCATTACGCACTGCCCAAAGCTCGAATCAGTGCCAATTCTCAATGCCCTCACCTCTCTTAGACAATTGTACATTAATGAATGCCAAAAGCTCAAATCAATTCCAAGTCTCAGTGGCCTCACCCCTCTTGAATGGGTGCCGATCGATCATCTCCCACAGCTTGAATCAATCCAAGACGCGAGCAACCTCACCTCTCTTACTTTTTTCAGTATTTCTGAATGCCCAAGGATCAAATCAATTCCAAGTCTGAGCAGCCTCACCTCTCATGGAAGATTGGTCATTGAGGATTGCCCAAAGCTCAAAACCATTCCAGACCTGGGTAACTTCACAGATTTAATGATTATAAGATGCCCAAAGCTCAAATCCATTCCAGACCTTGGCAACTTCAAAGATTTGATAATTAGGGAATGCCCAAAACTCAAATCCCTACAAACCCTGCCACCCTCCCTTCAGTCTTTAGATATTAAAGATTGTCCACTGCTTAAAAAACGATGGAAAAGTGTTACGGGAAATCATTCCTCAAAGATTGCTCAAATTCCTTATGTTGAAATAGATGGCAAATTCATCTACAATTCAAAGGAGGTATCATGAAGTTGATTATTTGAGTTTGCAGCATCCTACATGATAATCATCTGATCTCATCAAAGGTTTGTAATATTTCTTGATCTCTACTATTGTCAAGATTTTTATGTAATACAACATTTTTCATTAATTATGAAGTTATTAATCTCATTTGAACTTTGGCAGCTGATCATCAACGAGAATCTCTGAATTGTAGTTTGTCTAGGTAATTCATTTCAATTTAATCAACTTAACATAATACCTTGTATCTCAAATTCTAATTCAACTTTTCTAATTTCATCAGTTTATTGGTAACGGAAGAAACTTCCAGCTTAGGGAAGTTCCAATTTTTAGAATTCTAAATAAAAGTAATTCTTCATGTTCTTGCTTCATTTTTCAGTTCCTGCGAGGATCTGTTAACAACAGATTAGATAATATTATGCTTAGTTATTTGTGAGTCTGAATTCAGGGGAAGAACATTTAGGGGCAGAAGTGGAAATATCTTCCGTGGAATTGATTTGAAGCTTATCTTGATCAATTTAGGTTTGTCATCTTCTAGCGTATGGACCACTATAAAATTTTTACTTCTACTTAGTTGTTTTAATAATATCTCCTTTGCCTCAAGTTTATTTAAGGAATCATTGTTAACTTACTCAATGTAAACAATGCAATGCAGGACTGCTATGCTTAGATTCAATGTTGCAGAAATCATTGGGGGCCTTAAAGTTTTCCTTCTCCAACTTCATGTAAGCATATTTAAACTTTTCAACCAGATCAAAAGTCATTTCTGCTTCACACATCTAATTGCATATTATGTTTCGTACTCTTGGATCTGCATAGGGAGTCCGCCAAATGGTGAGAGGAAGCCAAGTAATGGACCTTCATATATCTTGCTAAAGTGGTACAACCAGTCAATGTTTATCTAAGATGTTATTTCTCAATCCTTTTAAGTAGTCTTATTCTTACATGTTGCCACCATCATTGCATTTTTATTACAGGGAAGCATGCCATCTTAATTTAAATGTTTAATATTCAAGGTGAATCCTAAAAGAATTTTGAGATGAAATCCACAAAAAAAAACTTCAAGGGAGTTACGTTTCACCTTGGATGAAAGACTCGAATATGAAATCCACCTTATGACATTTCTGTAGTAGCTTGTGATCAATCAATTTCTATGGTGGTAAGACATTTCCAACCTCGATAACAAATTTTTGTACATTTTGATATCTTTGAAATAATGACAAGTTTCACGTCTTTTCTGTAGAAACTGTGAGAGTAAAAAATTTGAAAACACATATTACAAACTTTGAAAGTCTGGAGATGTTTTACTTATTTAATTTACCTAAAAGGGTTTGTTAGATTTGATAAGTTCTAGTTTGTACCAGATCAACTAAACAGTCTCGCATCTCTTAAGTAAGTTCTTAATAGGATTGCTCTCAAAGTCACATTCTTTTCTGTTGGTCAGCCGAGTCACAAGGAAATATTGATATTTATCCCTTGTTACTCTACAACTTGTTAAAATATAGAAAATTGAAGACACAACAAGAAATCTCATGAAGCAAATAGATGAGATTAAAAAAAATTTCATTGCTTCAGAAATTTTGTAAGTTGCTATGACATTGTAAACTTATTGTGATGATAAGAGGGATGCGAAGCTGGCAAGGCAACAATGTAGGTAAAGGAAATCCACTGAAGTAGCATGTTATCAGTTCCAACGGGGGTAAGACATTTCCAAATGGATAAAAATTCTTGTAAATTTTAAAATTTTTGTGATGATGACAAAGCTTATGTATTCTCAATAGGATCAAAGAATGCCAAAAAAAAAAACTCTAAAATCTCATTTCTTGAACTTGTGGAGATCAAGAAGTGTTCTCTACTTATATATCTTGCTAGAAAATTCTTGTTGGATATGATAATCTCAAGTCCTTACCAAATCAATTGAATAGTTTCAAAACTTTAAGTAATTTCTTAACACAAATGTTCTCAAAGTTGTGTTATTTTATATTTGTTTGTCTAGTTTCAACTCAAATATTGAAGTTGTCTTTTGTTAATTAATAGTTTCAAGAAAAAAACAAAAGGGAAGTCAAAGCAGCTTTAACAAGATACATGACATGAATTCTTCTAAAAAAACTGTATAAGATTAAAAGACTTGACTCACCACTATTTTCTTGCTCATAAAATTATAAGTTGTAACTCTATCTGTTATATCAACTTTTTTATTTGTTCTTTTAGCTCTATCAATTTCATATTTTATTTCCTTCTTTTGCAGATGATCTAGGCACAGAGTCGGAAAATTTAAGTTCACTAACACCAAACAGCTAGTGACTTGGAGAAAATCTAAAGACGATTAAGGCCACAAAACACTATATCATTGCTTCACAGACTTGGGGCTTCATCATGTCACCATGTCAAAAAATGCAGTGGCAGGGTGTTATAGACCTGGAGTTCTGCCTTGAAGCTGCTCTTCACTGCCGCTGCAGTTTTGCCTTGAAGCTGCTCTCCACTGCTGCTGGATTTGTGGTATCAGGATGGTTGCTGGAGATTTTAATGTGTTTGGGGATGAAATAGATGCTGAAGATGTGCGACTGAGTTAGCTCCTCCTTGCTGCTGCACTCTTGTTACTGGACTAATACTGGAACAAGAAATCTGGAATTTATGCATTATAGCTACTGTTGTATTGAATGATAAATGTACTCAAATATCATAACAATATTTGTAAACTGATGCTTGTATTGAAAAGATTTTCCAGAATTACAATCAAAGTTTTATTGATCCATCTTGCAGTTATTTACATTGGAATTAACATAGATTCAAGGAACACGAAAGACTAAAAAAAACAGACTAATCATTTTAGTTTTTGAGAGACTAGAACTCTTTCTCTTCTTCCTTCTCAACAATTTTCTTCTCTGAATTCTTTTTGGATCCTTCCCTTCTGTTATCCTTATTACAGTCAAGCCTTCCCATAGATTGCCACATTCCCTCTCCAAATTTGGTGGTCCTTCTGTGAAATTGCCATTTGCTCCACTCCTTTGCTGCTATGTGTGGTCCTTCCTCCTCTTGATTGTTTTGCATTTGGTGTCTCATCTTGCAGGAATTGTATGCATAGTCCCTAACACAGGGCAGCAACTTAGGAACTGGGATTGAATTTTCTTCAACATCACTAGTTCAGTTACATGTGGACTGATGAATGTTGTGACTATTTTGTAAGTTCATATTTCATCTAGATATGTGACTGGTTTATTGTTTTAACATATCATTTATTTTTAAAACAAAAATGTACATACCCATAGCAGAAAACTTAAAAAACTCATTGCAAATTCAAACTACAAACCCAAATGAAAATACTCATCTTTTTATAGTAGAGAAAAAAATTACATCATCGAGGAAAAACCCGTAACTATTGAGGGCAAAAGGCTTGAGGGGTTGGAAGAAAGCGAGCTTCTAATGTCACAAATGGCCACTAAAAGCACTTCTCCTGAGTTAACCCAACTGTATTTAGGCCCTTTCACCATAGATTTAAGAGCTTTGAGTACTTTCGATGGCCAGAACAAAGTTGATGATCAAACCAACAATAACGAGTAGAGCTTAAATTGACTTCAAATCATCTCTTTTCTCCATTTTCTTCTTCGATTTGAAGTTTTGCAGTCACTCTTCAGTTTGGTTATATTTTACCGGTATTTGGCGGGTGGTATTAATAAGTTTTTATTTATAATTCTGGGGGTTACTTAAAATTAAACATTCTATTTTTTAGTATTCTATTCAATTGTGGTCCAATGACTATAATACCCTTGTATATAGTCTACTCTCCAATTTCTAGAGCAATATAACTATGGGTACTTAAAATAAAAACGAAATTGGATATTAATAATGATGTGTTATTATGTGATTTCGTGATTTTAAATTAAAAATAAAACAACGTCTAATCACATAGTGATATATTATCATTGGATACCAAACATTGTTCTTTCTAGAATTGGTTTAACATAACATGTTTAGGTATTTATAACTCTACTTTTGGATTTATAATTCATGATACTGCTATACAACTTATCTAATATCGTATGATTTGATAATTTTAAAATGAATGAAAAAATCATTAATCGTATTATTCACTCATATGTTACCAAATTAGTATGAATACGCTAGTAAAAAATAGTAAAATGTAATTGCATTCTAAAGTTCTTGTATAATAAAAATATACGAAAGCAGATTTGCTGAGTTACTATTACAGTCTACCACAACCTTAAAAAGATGATGGTCCAAATGGGTCAACCCATTGAGACATGGTGGTGAACCCAGGTGGCACTGGCCGGTGATCCTTCCACTGGCAGAAGCGGGAGGTGGTCGCTGCTCTGTGAAGCCAGCCTCACGCTATACCCTCCGCTCTAGAAGCCATGAACCTCCAGCCATCGCCAGGGATCCAAGGCTCATCTCCTAGCCTGGAACAGGCTAGCCAGTTAAAAGCCATCCTGAACCCGACTCAAGTGGTTGAGTCAATGTCCCACCATCTCAAAACCCCTACTTGGGTTACAAGCTCATGTTACCAAGCTCGGCTTCCTTCATACTAGCTTATACTAGTTGAGATGCTCTTCAATATCCGATGTGGGAACTGTAAATGCTTCATTTCATAATTTCATTCGCCCTGGATCTTGACTGCCTTCGTTCCTTGGAAGATCCTTACAATGGCTTATCTTCATGGACACCAGGTTCTTTCTGTAAATATGGTCGGGGTAATTGCTGGGGCAAAGCTGATTTCAGGTTATTCAGTATTAATCTGACAGCTATGGGGCTCAAGGGACACTTTCAGAAATTCATATCCGTGGTAAAGTTTGGACATTTCAAGTACCAGATGACATCTGGCCTAATTTGACATGCCTCTCAACACTTGACCTCTCCAGCAACAGATTTTTCGGTCGAATCCCATCAACATTATCCCAGTGCACTTTTCTGAAAGAGCTTGCAGTAAACAACAACCGTTTTGCAGGTCAAATTCCGGGGCAATAAAGCCAGCTTCAACGTATCAGCAAGTTCAATGTTGTTTGATATGATGATGCTAAGTAAGGAATAGACATTCCAGATGAAGAATCGAGAGTTCTAGGGGTGTTCCAGTGAGGTGAACAGGTGTTCTAAGTGTCATAGCAAGTCAGATCAAGATCGTTCCACTCGCTGTTATTGGTACTTCAACAGAATCTGAAAGCTTCATTCAGAAGGTGGACCATAATTGGTTATGCTTTTATTGCAGTTTCTGATATGACTGTTTTCATATCATTGTGTTTCTTGGATACACTCTGAGAGTGGGAAGAAGATAACAAAGGGAGTGATGATCCTGCGGTTGATTATGATATGAGAAAGAAAAATACCAGACATGAAGTTCATTAGCAAAGACTTTGTGGCATCCAATAAACAAAGTAGTCACATAGTAAAGATAGAAAACAAGTGTTATTTATCTTGGTTTACCTAAAACTGGGTTATATCTAACCGTATTAATATAATTCAATATTTTGTCATCCTCTCGTTATAATGAATATATTTGCTATAGAATTGTTATCACACTTAAACAAGAAAATAATACGTTTATATATTATAGGAGTAATTCTAAAATTTTTATTCCTAGGTATTCTTCATGAGATAAACCTAAACAGCGGGTAGAGATATTGTTTTATGGATTACACCCTATTCGCTAGATGATAACAAGTAGGGAGAAGGTAGTTAAATACACTCATGGGTTCGAGGCTATGTGCACCCATCTACTTCCCCATTAAGTGGGGGACCCATATGCATCAACATAGTGCCTTTAAACAAAATGGTAACCCTTTCGAACAATAATCACTGTTGTCCGAAATCAATTTAAATTTTATATATACATATATACATATATGTGTGTGTGCATACACACAGAAAATTATTATTAGAAGAGTGGCAATAAAGTATGCAAGAGAAGAGATAGCTTCAATTACTCCCTAGCAACAACAACTAGTTGTTTCCCAATATTGCGTCCACTGAATAGACCAGCAAGAGCAGCTGGAGCATTTTCCAGGCCTTCAACAATGTCTTCAAGATAAACAATCTTTCCTCCTCGGATCAAATCCAAAACAACTTCAAGGAACTTTGAATATTGAGGCAAGTAATCGAAGACTACAAATCCTTCGATGCGAATCCGGTTTCTAATAGTATGCAACAAATTGTGTACACCTTCAGGCTGGCTGAGATAGTACTGTGAGATCATTCCACACACTGCAATTCGACCCTTAAGTCTCATGTTTAGAAGCACCACATCCAATAATTTTCCTCCAACGTTGTCAAAGTAAATGTCAATGCCATCAGGAAAGCACCTGGAAAAAAATTGAAATTTCTGATGAGTTTCCAGGCCTCTTATTACATTTGTTTTTCAATTTAAGGGAACAATGGCTTCTGCTTCAATCTCCTCTGTTCCTGAAACTCACCTTTTCAAAGCTTTATCCAAGTCATGCTCCTCTTTATAGTTGAAAGCATCATCAAATCCAAGCTTGCTCTTCAAGATGTCAACCTAAGTTTTTGTAGGAGGAAAGAGAGAAAAAATGAAATGAAGTTGCCAATTCTGATAGATCGTAACAAGAATTTGTTACACTGAATAAGTGCCGCAAGATTATATGTTAATGTGACATCTTGGTCTAATTGTCTAGCTCACTGTCATGCTAAGGTAATTTCAGTTAAACTGCAAGAAATCTATCAGATAACAATGGTAAAAGTACAACAAAAAATGAGGTATTCCAGGAGGAATAGCCAACCTTCTTTTTACTTCCAGCACTTCCAACAACGTAGCAGCCCATCAATTTTGCAAATTGCCCAACAAGCTGACCAACTGCACCTGCTGCTGCTGAAATGTATACATTTTCTCCTTTCTTAGGGGCTGCTACTTCATAGAATCCAACCCAAGCGGTAAGTCCAGGCATTCCTATACACAAAACAAAACAAAACTGTAAGTACTCGCCAAGAATTTTAGGACATCCCTTAATAATTTAAAAACTCATAAACTATTTAACTACTTTTATCTTACCATGTCAAGCGATGTGGGATGCTCATATATGCCGATAAAATATGAGATATGTTAGGTATATATGGGCATCTCATGGTTAAATAGCCCTTATACTTGCAAGTCACATATTTGCTTTTAAAACCTAAAAGCACAACTATAACAGATATTTTAACAATGGATTCACTAAGAATTCAAAAATCAATACATCAAACATACAAAAGTTTTCATATAAACAACTAATAAATTTTATTATGAAAACATGCAAATAGAACTCACCAAGAATTCCAGTATAGTAAGACAAGGGAACATCAGTATGACGGATTTTGAAGAGGCTTTGAGGGTTCTTAATCACGCTGTATTCTTCCCATCCAACAGTTCCCCAAACCAAGTCCCCTTTCTTGAATTCTGGGTTCCCTGAATCTACAACTTTAGCCACTCCAACCCCTTCTAATGGCTGCATGAATTTTCCACCGTTAACAAAAACGCAACAGAAAGCTTGCATAAGAAACCAAAAAATATGGAGACCCAAATTCAATTCGATGGAAAACAAGAGTTCCCCTATCAAAACAGACATTCCGGTGAGGTGAATCCATCGAATGGAGCAGTTGTTTCATCTGGAACGGGGTTGTTCCATCTAATGAAACAATTACTCCATAGAATGGAATGGCCATTTCGTCGCAAGTATAAACTTGTACTCTTCCCATATTTTAGACTTTAATTAAGAGAGACTTAATTGAGTGGCAAAGGTTTTACAGCTTCTAAGCTTGATAGTCAAGAGAGCTATCAATCTCATGCATTTTCCTTGTAATTAAACTTCAAAGTGCTCATGAGTTTTCTTGAGCTGTGTTTCCAAGTAAATTATTTCTGTTCTTGGTTTGCTTTCATTACGAATCTCCTAGGTTTCTGCATAACATAAACATCACAAAGCAAAACATTTTGTGTAATCTAATCAACAAGATAAGAGAGCTTAAAGACATTTCACCAATGCTTACAGAGCCAGGTTTGAAAGAAACGAAATCAGGATGTTCAAACTTCTTCATGCGGCTCCCCATAAAAGGATCACAAGACAGGTAAAGATTCTTCACAACAACGGTATTTGAACCTGCCTCTGCTGTCAAAGACACAATCGAACCTGTCCTCACCACCATATCAGATTCTTTTGGAGCTCCATGAATAAAGTGCTTCAATATCACTTGCTTGTTGTTCATCACTTGGCCTGCACTAGCCATTTTTGCTTCTTGTTGCTGCAGCCAGCACGAAGATGAGTTGCATGATTATTGCTTATCTCGTTTCAGCTTGTGGATTATATTTCTCTTCAATCTCCAATGGTTTATTGATTGCAAGGCTTGTTACAAAATCAAAAGACAAGCACTTTTTTAAGGCCCAACAGAGGGCCCAATTTAAGACCCAATTAAAATACAATAAACAAAGTTAAAATTTTGTATGTTCGTAAGTACTATTGATGTTATATTATTACGTAATGGTGAACCTTAATTCTTGATTAAAAGGGAGAAGGACTATTTCCCACCCATTTTTTAGGCCTATTTCAAACTTATACCCACGTCTGATGAAAAATCTAAAATTCCACCAAAAGTTTAATCTGTTTGGACCCACCTACATATTTTCTGTTAGTGTTAAAAGGTAAATTCATAATTTTATCAATAATATTAAATAATCAAAATTTTATCTCATTTTCCTTCCTTTAATTTGAAAAACTAATATTTGTCTCATGAATTAAGTTTTAAAAAATTAACTTTTCCTCCCTGAAATGTAGCCACTTTTTCCGGCGACAACAAAAAAGTTTTTGTCCAGAGGTCGACCACCTCTGAACGATGATCATGATCCAAGAAGGACGATCGTTGTCCAGATCTGATGACGAGCGCCGTCCAGTCTAGACGACGTTTCATCATCCATTTTGGATGACAAGTGTCGTCTAGAGAATGGACGACGCTCCATCATCCAGTGAAGCTCAACGAGCCTCGTCCAGATCTAGAAGACGCTCATCACTCTCCCTCCAGCACGTCATCATCGATGGTCGGAGGAAAAGTGAAAAAAAATTAGGGATTTGGGGCGGGGGGCGAAAGTCACTTTTCAAAGTTCAAGGATGGGGGTAAAAGTTAATTTTTACAACCAAAGGGGAAAATACGATAAAATTATATAACTGGAATATAAATAGTAAAATAATGGTTTTACCCCTCTATTTAACAGAGAACTTAATGGCGGTTTAGAGATAGGTAAGTGTTTAGATTTTTCATCAAGCGTGGGTATACTTTTGAGATAGAGCTAAAAAATGGATGGGAAATAGTCCTTTTCCCTTGATCTTTTCATGACATTTTTTTTTCCCCTTTATCTAATATTTTTTTGAATTATTTTATTAAAAAATATATAATGAAGTTAATATTTACAAATGAAACTCTATATTCTTTATATTTATATGTTCTCCCAATTTCATATATTTTTCAAAAGGGCACTAAATAGAAAAAAAATCTGCTCCACAAATTCAGAAGCTCAGGATTGTGATTCTGGTAGAGAGAAAGGAGAGGTCAGCAATGGCAGCTGAAGGTGAAGAGATAGTGAAGAACAAGCAAGTGATATTCAGAGACTATGTGACTGGTTTTCCCAGTGAATCAGACATGTATATCTCAAGCAGTAGCTTGAGCTTGAAGGTCCCAGGAGGCTCAAAATCTGTTCTTGTGAAGAATCTTTACTTGTCCTGTGATCCATACTTGAGAATTTTGATGAAAGAAGTCCAAATTAACAGTGTTTTCGCTTCCTTAACTCCTGGCTCTGTAAGATTCTTTTCTTAACCCATTTAGATAAATTCTTTAAAGGATAACACTATCTAGAGGTATCGAATCATCACATTTTTAAATAAAAGGAGCTAAACTTTCAAGTTTATGCGTAGAAGGAATCAAACTTTCAGTATTGACTGTTGAGAGTATCAAACAAATACAATTATGATCGTTTGTTTTGAAAGCAAGATAATTGATTTCATATCTTCAGAAGGAAGTTTAATCCGTTCAATAGAAATATCTGAAAGTTTAGTCCAATTTCTTCAATAGAAGAGAGAACCCTCAAATTTTCCTACCAAAGGAATTGAAGTTTGATTTATTCAATAAGAAAATTTTAAAAGTTCGATTCTCCACATGTTATTATCCCAATTCTTTAACTCTGAATTGATAGACTTTTTCTGGTTGATGTGATGCAGCCAGTAACTGGACTTGGAGTGGCTAAAGTTGTGGTTTCAGACCACCCAGAATTTAAGAAAGGTGACTTAATTTGGGGGCCAACAGGATGGGAAGAGTACAGCCTCATAAAAAAACCAGAAGCCCTTTTCAAAATCCATCACACTGATGTGCCTCTCAGTTATTATACAGGAATTCTTGGTAAGTTGTTCAATTTAGTACTTGACAATGGTGAGCAATCAATTTGTCATTACAATTTCTGTAACCGTTTATGAGTTGATTTTGGCAACAGGGATGCCTGGAATGACAGCTTGGGCTGGTTTCTATGAAGTGTGCTCTCCTAAGAAAGGAGAAAATGTGTATATTTCTGCAGCATCAGGTGCAGTTGGTCAGCTTGTGGGGCAATTTGCTAAGTTGATGGGTTGCTATGTTGTTGGAAGTGCTGGAAGTAAAGAAAAGGTGAACCAATTACTTCATTCTTTCAGCGAAGATTTTTGTGATTCTTGCCTTCTAAAATTTATTAAATTTTAATTCAATTGCATTGGGGACTTGTCCTTAACGGTGGATTCAAGCCCGAACAAGTCCAAAACAGAGCTAGAGTTCTAACTCGAGTTCAACTCATTTAAGCTACGATTGGATTGAAACCCAAACCAACTAGGGTTGAACCTACCCATAATTGTGGTATCAATATAAGCAGTATTTGGTCCCCATACGCAGTCATAGTCTGAAAGAAACCTTATCTTGTTGGCTTTCTAATTTTATTCATTTTTCAACTATAAGTTTGGATACCTCACTCTTTTTGACTTTGAAAACTTTGATATGGATGACACGTGGAACATAATGGTGCACTTACAGTTTATTGGTTGTAGCCTTAATTATGAACTCTTTCATGAAAATATAGAAGTTGATTGCATCAATATTCAATGGTATTGAATATTCATATAAGAGTAGCGTAATCCTAACAATATGATAGAATTTTATTAGGTGATCATGTAATTACAAGTTAAGGTTAACGTTTTAATAATCAAATTGGGCCTTGACCCAGTCAAGGACTCAAGGCCTGA
This sequence comes from Mangifera indica, assembly GCF_011075055.1. Taxonomy (NCBI): domain Eukaryota; kingdom Viridiplantae; phylum Streptophyta; class Magnoliopsida; order Sapindales; family Anacardiaceae; genus Mangifera; species Mangifera indica. Next base: position 267,551 of record NC_058143.1, read on the forward strand.
CTACCACTAGATTGAATCCACAACTTGACTTGTGTAAATCAATTTCAAACTAAAACTCTAACTTGACTTATTTATGTATCTAATAGTAGTATTTAACTTACTAAAAATATTGTTTATCTCTTCAATAATACTATTTAATTTGGTCAAACCAGTCAAATTAATTGATTCAGTCTAGTTTTCAAAATATTGATAAGTTTAATATGATGGCATTGAATATAGAGTTAATTGATAGCTTGGTAACAATTTATTAGGTTGAACTCCTGAAGAACAAGTTTGGATTTGATGAAGCTTTCAATTACAAAGAGGAGCATGACTTGGATGCAGCTTTGAAAAGGTACTCATTCCCATTCCAATTCCAACCCAAGTTATCACTTTATAATTTTTTTATTGGATGGATCAAATACTTAATTTTTTCTATTAAAAGAATTGAACTTTCAGACATTTTTATAAAATAATTTAGCTTTCAATATTTTTTATTGAAGGTACCCTACAATCATATTTAAAATTGTTTTGTTTTGTTTTAGAAACAATTTGATTAGTTTAATACATTTTAATAGAAAATAATGAAAGTTCAGTTCCCGAAGAATTTAGAAGTTTGAAAGTTCAATTTCCTAAAGGTTTTTGCTTGAATTTGTAATTTAGATTTGTAACTCAAATTCATGACTCGAGTTCGTTGCTTATTGGCAAACAACGTTGTTTTACGCAATAATATGCAAAACGATATTATTTTGACAATTGTTTGACATGACTCAAATTGAGTTACGAGCCAAACTTGGACTGAATTATGACATCCACTCAATTTGCAAGCTGAAAACTATCTAGCTTGAGTGTAGCTCGGTTTCATAAAATAAACCAATCCTCTTAGCTCAAGTTTGACTAAAATGAATTCGAGTCAAACCAAGCTAGTTGCTCAGTTCATGTCCAGCCTACCTCCAGATGTTTTTATCCCAATCTAAAAGCTATCATTCTTTGCATGGATGCAGGTACTTCCCAGAAGGCATTGACATCTACTTTGAAAACGTGGGGGGCAAAATGCTGGATGCAGTTCTCCTAAACATGAGAGTCAATGGGCGCATTGCAGCGTGCGGCATGATCTCGCAGTACAATCTTAACCAGCCCGAGGGCGTCCACAATCTGATGCACATTGTTTACAACCGGGTTCACATAAAAGGGTTCGTGGTTTTCGATTATTTCGACCAGTACTCGAAGTTTATCGATCAGGTGCTGCCCATGATCCGAGAAGGCAAGATTGTGTACGTTGAAGACATAGCTGAAGGCCTGGAAAATGCACCTCAAGCTCTGATAGGATTGTTCAGTGGCAAGAATGTTGGGAAGCAAGTAGTACTGGTTGCCAAAGAGTAATCGGTTTTAGCAACACAAGAAGAAGTTGACTAAAAAAATATATAAAGAAATTAATTAAAAAATAATTTAATTTAAAAAATCAATTTAAATTTTAAAGATTATATCAGTTTTTTATATATATTTAAAAAAGTTCAAAATAAAGGGGTCTACTGTTGGGTTTTAGGCTTAGGAATATGTTTTGATTGCCAAAAATGTGTTCATTTTCTATGTATATCTATTGTGTTATTTAAGGCTTTGGGACCCTTTTTCCCTTTATAAGAGATATTATGAGAATAAATTATATTTTCCAATCCAAGATTATATTTAGGTGATATAATCTTGTTATTCCAATCCAAGATCAATCTTATAATCAATACACTAAATAAATTAAGCGTTTAATTTTAAAATATCAGTAGAAGGGATTAGAATTTTTACTCACATATTTGAAATCTTTTTCCCTTACCACTCAAATTACCTCTTAATCTGTCATAGGTTATATTCATTAAAAAAAAAAATTCTTTATATATATATATATATATATGTCCTTATTAAATTCTTTTACAGAAGTTGTTTTTTTTCCAAATATATGTATGAATGCATTAAATCAATTTATAATTTTTTTTGGAAAAACAGAATTATATTCTTTTACAACTTTTTCCCAAATATAAAAGTTTTCATTAAATCAAATTATTTCTTAGAAAAAATATAATTAGATTCTTTTTTCAGAAAAGCTTTCTTTCCAAATATATTTTATTATTTTACAAAATTTTTATTTCCAAATATATGTATGTTTTCATTAAATTAATTTATATTTTTTGGAAAACAGTAATTGTATTTTCTTTTATAAGAGATTTCTTTCCATAAATATATATATGCATGCTTTTATTAAATCAATTTATATTATTTTTTAAGAGTAAAACTATGTATATCTACTTCAAGTATACAAATGGGTATACATTTGATGTATATCATCAAGTGATTGAATGACTTTGAATTAAATAATATAATAGGCCAAATAACTAATTCCCGCCCAAGGTTTAGTGTAAACTCAACTTACTTTTGCCAACTTTTAAAAACTTAAATATCCACCTATCTATTAGTTTTAGTTGTTACAATCAAGAGTAAAATCGCAATTTAGAGATTTTTATTTAAACAAAGAAAAAAATTTTACTTTTTTTCCCTTAGCTTTAAAAACTAATCATTTCCTTGTAGCTTAATTTTAAAAAATTAATTTTTCACCCCCACTATATATGTTTTTAGGGTTTTACATTCTTAGAATGAACAACCACCCCTCTCAAAGTTTGAAACATTGCACTTACACCCTAAAAACTTAATTCCATTTTTTTGGATGACCGTTCTTTCTGGAATTCCTCTATAATGGCATCTGCCTTCCCTCCCAGGTGGTTTTTCGATGCAAAAACCATAAAAAATTTAATCGAAATGGTCAAAATTTTCGTGAATAGAGCTTCTTGAAATGACGACAAATTGCGATGACGATCAACCGAAATGTCAATCTTCAGTGTCCTTCATCTTTAGGAAACACCGATCTGAGTTTCCTAAATACCAAGGATGCCAAAGATCGACATTTTGTGCCAATCTTCATTGTAATTTGTTGCCGTTTTAGGAAGCTCCATGCATGAAAATCTGACTATTTCAACCAATTTTGGTGGTCATCCACGACAAAGGAAGTTACAACCACTATCAATGGTCAGCCGTGGCAAAGAAAGAAGGTCGATTGTCTCCGAAGAAAGCTTACCAGAGAAGGAAAGTAAAAGAGAAACCCTAGGGTTAAATGGTCACTTTTCAAACTCGGGTAGGGGGAATTTATTAGTTTTTAAACCTAGAGAAGAAATGTGATAACGTTTTAGTTTTTTTAATATTTTTAATCAAATAACGATTTTACCCTTAATTATAACAGTCAAAACTAACATATGGGTGGGTATTTAGATTTTCATAAATTACCAGGGGTGAGTTTGGATTTACACTAAACCTTGAGTGGGAATAAGTCATTTGGCCAATATAATAACATATAATCATATGTATATTAATTTGTATAATCAAAAGTGGACACACTTATTTCTCAAAATCATGATACAAAAAACTAAAGTTATTTATCGGATCAACTATGAAATTTTTCATATACATTAATGCATTCACATTGTAACATGTAAAATACAACTGTAAAAAAAATTAATAACAAAAAATTTATAATGTTTGTGCACAAAGTGCATTTTTATTTTTTAATGTTTATGGTTTTTTTTTTTTTTTTGTTTAATGTATACTTAACCAGTGTTTGACCTATAAGCCAGTGCTAAATCATGTCGTAGGTTACAACTTAAAATATGTTTTCCTTTATTCCCACCCACTAAGCCTATTGGATCCTAGTCAGATAGGTCAAACGAACTGGTTCGATTTAGATCCTAAAATCATGATCATGCAATCGTAATATCATAAACTTTATCGACACTGTATAAAAATATACTTGATAGAATTACAGACGGATGTATTAAATCCAAACCAATTCGTCACAGTTAAAACTCTTTTTAGTCGTTAAACTGAATTACATGTTGTTTGGGTAAATAGAGTGACATCATGATGATGTCATTAATTTGACTAACCAATCAGACCTATCAACATTCGGACCGATCCTTTGAAGGTCTAGAAACATGGTTGCAAACTTGATATGAAGGAAGTATGCACGCCCTAAATGGGAATAATTGACTTTCATGCTTGAAATAAATGTGAAGATAAATTTGCCTAAATTGCTAACGTAGGTGCGTTTGTAACAATGCTCCTTCGCCTTGGCCACATCGACAAGACATTTTCACAAGGTTCAGACTTCTCAACAGCTTTTAACTCCATCCCCACATACCCACCTCTCTCTCTTTCTCCCTCTATATATATTTCTTGCTGGAGTTCTTTTTCAGAGTTCAATTTTCATACTTTGTTTTTTCTAAAAAAAAAATAATGGCTGAAACTGTGAGCAATAAGCAGGTGATTTTGAAGCATCATGTCTCAGGTTTTCCAAAGGAAACCGACATGCATGTCATCAATAGCAACATTGCTTTACAGGTCCCAAAGGGCTCAAATGGGGTTCTTTTAAAAAACCTCTATTTGTCTTGTGATCCTTACATGAGATCAAGAATGAAGAAGATTGAAGGGCATTATGTTGAGGCCTTCAAGATTGGCATGGTATAATTAAGCGATTCAATTCTCCTTTATGACTTTATTTATTTTAATGTTTATGTGGGTTTAAATTTGAGATGATGACGATAATGTTGAACATGCATGCAGCCTCTGAGTGGATGTGGGATGGCTGAGGTTTTAGATTCTGAGCATCCAGACTTCAAGAAGGGAGATTTGGTTTGGGGGATGACAGGTTGGGAAGAGTACAGTCTGATTACATCTCCAAATTTGTTCAAAATTCAACACACAGATGTGCCTCTTTCCTATTACACTGGAATTCTGGGTAAGCTTCAGGCCTTCTACTGTTGCAATTAATTAAAGAACAAATTTAGTTCATTGGGAAGAGGCAATACTATTGATCTGGATAAATGATTTACTTCTCTGGCTGCAATATTTGTGAATGCTTTAGTTGTACATTTGCAATCCAGAAACACCTTTTTGCCCCTTGAAATATAGTTTTGACAAAATTCATGGATTCACTTTTTGCCGGGTATTGTCTGTTATAGACTACAATCTTAGGTTTTGCAACAAAAAATGTGTCTAGACAGTTTAAGAACAATTTATTTAACCAGTTTTCTCTGTGAAGTGAGGACAGCAGTTGTTCACTTCTTCTGGTGATAAGGTGTGAAAACTTCTTGTACTGTCGAGGTTTTTGGGGTTAAGAAACTGAGAAAAAGTTTTGACAGTCCTATGTAATTCAGAGTCCACACAAAGTTTTGAGGGGTACTTGAGTTAAATGTTGATTTAGATGATAAGGAAGAAGCATCTTTGTTAATGTTTCGAACAAACCCGTAATCACTTTTCTTGCTTCTGGTTTGTTCCTGGAGATGGCCTAAGTTCATCTGATTTGTTGTTAATTAATACCTGATAGGTATGCCTGGTATGACTGCTTATGCTGGATTTTATGAGGTCTGCTCTCCCAAGAAGGGAGAGAAAGTCTTCATTTCAGCAGCATCAGGCGCCGTTGGTCAGCTAGTTGGGCAGTTTGCAAAGTTGCTGGGTTGCTATGTTGTTGGGAGTGCTGGGACTAAAGACAAGGTATAAGTCTCACAGTCCTGCTAAATTATCACTGAATTGCTTTCAAACTCTCATGTTGAATAAAGTAGCCCACTGACTCGCATGTTTCTTGTACACTTAGGTTGATCTACTGAGGAATAAATTCGGGTTCGATGAGGCCTTCAACTATAAAGAAGAACCGGATCTTGATGCAGCTTTGAAAAGGTCAGTAGCAACACTACTTGATGAAAATTCATATGTTAAAGGTAGTTCATCAGAGCCTTTTATTGATACAGCTTCAAAAGTTCAACATCGATATGTTGTCCTTGAAGCCAGTAACAAAATTCTGATTTTTGTTGGTGGTGTTCCAGAGAGAACATCATTTTAAGTGCACTTGGTTTTTAATTTATGTTTTGAACCTGAAAAACAAGAAGCAAACAGATTGTTAGATGTACAAATTTACAGCAGAAAATGGTGAGAATAGACAATGAATCTGCATTAATCCAGCGAGCTTTGCAATAGATGAGACTTTGCTATTCCTTTTCACACAAAACATGAACAATCAATAATTTTCCCTCCAAGGTATGGCTTTCAAGAGGCCAGAATCTCTCCCAAAGGCTACCTAAACAAAACCCAATTTTTCCCCGACTCCTTCCTTCTGAAATCCTTCTCTTATACTTGCACATAAACTGCCTTTATAACTGCCCATGTTTCCCACTCATATTCTTGGCCCTAGTTGCCTTCATAACTGCCTACTTTCCCATTTCATAACTGCCTTTCACAATTGCCGGCTTCCCCATTTCATAATTGCCCACTTGCCACCTACATAGGAGTCCTAACAATACATTGCCTTAAATGTTCTTTGACCTATTTTTAGAAACAGGGGAACATGTAAATCAGAAGCTCGATGAATTTTCCTGATGTTAAAATATGGTACCAATTATTCTGTACTATTCAACAGGTACTTTCCTGAAGGCATTGATATATATTTTGAAAATGTTGGGGGTAAGATGCTTGATGCAGTGCTTCTCAACATGAGACTCCATGGTCGAATTGCAGTGTGCGGAATGATCTCACAGTACAATCTTGAAAAACCTGAAGCAGTGCACAACCTGATGAACCTGATTTTGAAACGGGTTCGAATGGAAGGATTCCTGGTTCCCGACTACTACCACCTCTATCCGAAGTTTCTGGAAATGATTATTCCTCAGATCAGAGAAGGAAAGATTGTATACGTAGAAGACATCGCCAAAGGCCTTGACCGTGCTCCTGCAGCTCTGGTTGGGCTCTTTACAGGTCAAAATGTTGGCAAACAAGTAGTTGCCGTTACTTATAACTGAAGTATTTAGTCAGCTTTTATGTTCTTACTGTTAAAAAGTTACAGGTTACTGGATTGCTATATATAGCTACTTAATTATGAAACAGTTTTATTGTTGTTGCATGAACTCTTTCTCCTTGTCATTGTTGTTTACATTTTTGTTAAAAGCGTATTATGTGCCTGCTTGAGTCTCAAGTTCATATTAAATCAGCTAGTTCCATACAAATAGTTTAGTTGGTTAGATGTTTTATCTGCATAGGAATTGGCAACTACGCCGACTTAAAGGCGTGATGCATGAAAGTTTCTACTACCCGGATAGTGGTGGGGTCCCCCTGCCCGTTTAGTTGGTGGGGTTTTGCTCCCCAATGAGTAGATGGGCCAGGGGGCAGCACCCTTGAGTTTGTAAGCGGTTTGGGGTTAATCTAAGAAGAGTCGCTAGAGAAATTTTTTTTGGGAATATCAATTTTATCAGGGGTTATTTTAGGAATAAGAATCTTTATATATATATACGTTGTTATCTTGTACGAGTGAATTGTAAAGAGACGAGGAAATATTGAAATTATATTGATTCTGTTTAATGTTCCTCGATTTGGGTGAACTAGGACAAATTGTGTCCTCTTTCTCTTTACGGTTTAAGTGTTTGTTTGATTCAAAATTCTCCGGTTCATTCATTCATTGTTAAGCTTGGAGTTAGGCCAGCAAAAAGATAACATTTCCTAACAAATATACAAAACGATTTGCTAAGAGTCTTTAACATCTTCTACAATTTCATTGGTTATTTAAATGTCAATATGTTGGCAAACAAGTGATTGCTGTCGCTATTGAATGAATCTAGCTGGTTTAAGGCTACAGGTTCGCAGAATGCCACAGGGTAAGCTAAAGCTTCTTGCTAATCTCATGTGAACACTGCAATCCTATTTGTTGGCGTATCACACGAGATGTGATGGTGGCTTAAAAGCCAGCTGTTAAGATTAAAATGTCCATAAAATCTACACTATAAGTTCATAATTTCTAATGTAAGACCCAATTTTCATGCTTTATATTTAAAATCTTAACAAATGTTCACCTAAATTGATTTTTCTGATGTAACTATACCTTGGTTTTTCTGGTGTAACTAGACCAATAATGTAAGAGGACCGGCAAAAAGATAACTTATTCAGACATTATTAGAAAGTTTGAAAATTTCTTAATTTGTCCATATTCATCATGGCTTTGATCACATGCATAAACGTTAACAAAAAACAAAATTCTGCATGCGTACAAACAGCTTTACCAGATTCCTCAGTGTTTTTACATACAGAAATTGACAGAAAAAAATTGCAGGTGATATTGAAGAACTATGTGTCAGGTTCTCCGAAAGAATCTGACATGTATGTCACCACTGGCGCCATAGAGTTGAAGCTGCCAGAAGCCTCAACTGGGATTCTTGTGAAGAGCTTATTCCTGTCTTGTGATCCATACATGGGACAAGAATGCAGCCCCCATTGGAAGGATCTTCCTATTTTGATTCCTATAAACCTGCTCCGGTTAGTGACCGGTTCCTGTTTTGTTGATCATTTGATGTCTATCAGATTATATATTTTAGGGATAAAACACTCGGATGTGTCTAACTAACACATTTTTTTTTTATTGAATAGCCCAAAGTTTGTTTTTATTTTCCAATGAAGAGACTCAACTCTCAAATTTTATTATTAAAGGTACCAAACTTTTAAATTTTTCTTCTGAAAATGATAAAACTTTATGTATTTCCTATTGAAGATACAAACACAAACAAACTTTATGAATTTTCTTATTAGAGGTGCCAAATTTGGCAGGTACTTTCCTGAAGGCATTGAATGTTGGGGGTGGGGGGAATGCTTGATGCAGTGCTACTGAACATGAGACTCCATGGCCGAGTTTCTTTATGCGGAATGATTTGCAGTACAACCTTGAAAAGCCTCAAGGAATCCACAACCTGATGATGGTTATAGCAATACGAATTCGGATGGAAGGATTCGCGGTTCCTGATTACTACTACCTCTATCTGAAATTCCTGGAAACCGTTATTCCTCAAATAATGTACAGGAAATCGTGCATCTCGAAGACTTCACTAAAGGCCTCCAGAATGCTCTTTCAGCTCTCGTTCAACTCTTAAATGGTGAAAATGTCGAGGAACAAGTGGCTATTGTCACTTGATTGCGAGTTCACTTGATAATAAAAGAGCAATGTTATGTATAGTTACGATGAATACTAATTTAATAAAAATATGTATTATATAATTATGCATTACTTTATTTTTAATAAATGTTTGACCTCAAATTTGAGTTCAAATTGAATAAACCAAATTCAAGCGCCATTGGTTAATTGGTCACATTTTATTCATGAAATGGGTTGAATTGGTATCAGCTTAGATACAACAAATTAATTCTATTAGGTCTAATGTACTTATTCGATCTAATAAATACCTTGTGTCAAAATTGAGAATCACATTCAAACCGCTTAGAACATTCAAGTTTAATCGACTCAGATCAAACTCAAAGTGAAATTGTTTATAAGAATTCGAGACAATCTCAAGCTAGACTTTGTTCGAGCTTGAACTGGATTAACTTCAGCCTTGTTTACAAGAGAACCCTATCATTAAGCCCATCAAAATCATCATTTAACATGTTAAACAATGTTCTTAAGACAAACTCAGCATAGTCTAACATGATCAAAGCTGATATGTAGAACATGCAAAAATAAGAGCGATTAAAAACCCCCAACAAAACCCACAATCCAAACAATCTCTGGGAAACTTATAAAATTCTCCTTTCCTGTGAACAAAACACATGTATTGACCTATAAAACAAATTGAACTTCCCCTAGTCTTCGATTATAGAGGAAACGAATATCCGCGGAGGTGCTTGGAATCCACACCTGATTCACGAACCAATGCTATCCTCCCCGTTGGTGCTACCAACAAAAACATGAATCACCCTGTTACTAGAGTGAAAGAAGCATTATGTTAACAAGTCACATAACTACGGCAAAGAAACTGAATTCAATAAATCCAGTTTCTGTTTATGTTCGTATACACTCATGCATCTTATCATATTATTTGAACTCTTAATCCAATTAAAATCTTAATAATCAGAAAACTAAACCTCGCAAATGCCGTAAGGCTCTAATAATCTCTGCAGTGCAACCATCTTGTCTAAGTCTCCTGCGAGCTGTTATGAGCATTAAAAAGAAGATTTGTCAGTATCGACAGCTTTTCATTGACAGAGTTAAGAACTCCTGGAGAATCATTGACAGAGTATGCGACAGACATCCGCTTGTCTGCAAAACATTAACCAAGCATTAATCAGTGGATATAAACTTGTTGAAACTTGTTCTAAAGCCCACTATCAGCCAATGCCTGGAGGCAGAGGTGGGAATCAGAGCAATGCACCAAGAAAACAACTTTATACCTTCTCCAACAAAACCCACTATCACGAAATAAAGTTAGGAATCAAAATACTCTTTAATTTGTCCTTTTGCTGAACGTTATCTCCAGAATGCCTCCTATGGATTGGTTTATCTCAATGGAGACCCGCATGGCTAGCCAGAATGATCTCCGTATGCACTTCAATGGAAAACAGGAGCTAACTGGCAGTTGTTTTCAACTCTTTAACCTCTAGAATGGACCCACTTATAGCTTTTGACAATGGCTTTGCCGTCTACGTTGAAAATTTAATTGGCCTTTAAAATACCACTCTTTCAAACATGTTTCACAGCATTCAAAATAAGAAAAAGGCTACCTGCTTTTCATTCTCATATCCATATCATAATTATTCTTTAACTCATAAGTATATTCCCTTTAGGCTCCAATAAATACTTCTCTTCCTTGACATGAATGATAATGCAAACTGAAATTTTAGATCAAGCACACTCTTTTAAGCTCTAGATTGACAAACGACATCAGAATGACACTTAAAAATCCATAAAAGTCAAGGTCCAGCACATTATATGAAACCAGATAATATTTTAATACATTTAACAAAAAATAGTAAAAATTTGATTTTTTCAATAAAAAAAATCGAAAGTTTGCTCCCTCCAATAGGAAAATCCAAAATTCAGTCCATCCATTAGAGAAAAATATGGTAGTTGGAAATATTCAACTATTGTTAAAAAAATAATACAATTACTGAATTATCTATTTATTATTTTCATAGAAAACAAAGTCATTGTTGAGTGATTTGCCTTCAATTGTTCTTCAAAGTCAATAGTGTCACATTAATTTTGAAAAAATATCCATCTCTAATTTGTCAAAATTTTACCATAAATTATTATTAATCTTAGCTCTCCAAAAGTCAGTTTTATTGACACATGTCATATGAACATGTGAGGAGAAATTTTCATTTTCATCCCAATATTTATATTATTTTTCATTACCATCAAATCCAAACTTTACAATAGTTGAATTTGAATCCCTTACTTTGCAAACATATGTGACCACTACCCCAAAACCAATTCTGCATAATCACAATTCAAAATTTATATTTAATGATTAAACAGACAAAATTGTCATTTTAAAGTTTATACAAACAATCCATTGGTTTGACGATTGAACCAAAAAGGACGTGGACCAAACACTTGACTAGATGAAGGTGGGTCGAAGAATTAAAACATTGTTATTAAGTTACAAGACCAAAATGCTAGAATCTCAATGTTGAATATACCAGAATTAAGGAGTAAATATGTAATTTCAAAAACTTTTTGACCACCATACCAGTTTAATTGAACCCAACACCTTGCAAAAGAAGGTTGACATGGTAACCAACAGATTAAATTCAATTTTAATTCATTATAATTCGAATTTTATATTTAATAATTAGATAGATAAAATTATTTTAAATTTCTAAATTTTTGACCACCTTATTATGTCAAGAATGTTGAGAAGAAGAAAAGGCATTGAGCAGTGTGGCAACCTCTGACTTTGAAAAGGAGAAGCTTCTGGTACTATCTAAGTATATAGGGCAGTCAAAGTTGGATTCCTCCCTGTGCCATTTCTTTGATCAAGTCTTGGCTTATTTTAGGTAAGATTTCATAACACAAAAACTTTGGTTTTGGCCTAATTCTGTCCTCTGGTATTAATTGAGGCTATGTATTAATCTTGCATACTTGTTGTTATCGAGCAGAAAAAGGATGAATAATAAACATGTTTAAGCACTGCCTGTTTGTTATTGAGCCATTACCATTTTAATGGTGCTGAAGCATTGAGCAGTGACAAGCCTTAATTGCAAACCTTTATTAACATCAAATAAGTTAACCCTTTTGTCATAATTGCAAACAAGCCTATATAGAACAGCCAGAAATCTTATAAACTAAGAGTGACCAGAATATCTCCTCTGCTTTGTAAAATTTAAAAGCAGAGGAGCTGTATTTAAGAAGACTGTCCTTTCCATACATATATACGGAGTGAATTATGAAGAATGATTAAGGATGGGGAAACCAAAATGGCTGAGGAAAAACATAAAGAATGATTCTCTATTCTTTTTTCATTCTTGAAGGCATGAGCTGTAAACAACACTTTGAAAAGAATATGATAGGAGAAGGCAAGTAAAAGTAGATTTGGCATCACAATCATTCTTTTCCCTTCTTTATCTCAAGAATAATTGTCTGCTCAAGTAAGGTATTTATCTAAGAAATGACTTGTGACTAAAATATTCTTTTATTTTGAGCACTCTTAAAGACTAAATTAACAAGTTTCTCTTTCTTTCTCGCATCCTTCTCTTCTTGTTACAATTTTAATTCTTTCCTAATTTCCGACAACCTAAACCATGGCATTTGTTGTTGAGCCCGTCGTCTCCGGACTCATTAAGGGATTGTTTAAGATATTGGGGTCCAATGAAGTGTGGGACTTTGCTCGGCGACTTATTGGAGTAGAGTCAGAGCTAAAAGAGCTGGAAAACAAGTTGCAGATGGTTGAAAACCTTCTTCTCTATGCAAAAGACAAGCAGCTAATGGATAAAAGCGTTAAAAAGTGGCATGACAATCTTCAACAATGGGCTTATGATGCGGAGGACTTACTGGATGAGTTTGCCTACGAAGCTTTGCGACGCAAAATGAAAGCGCAACACCAGGCTAGCTCTAGCAAAGGATTTAGCTGCCTCCCTGCTTGTTTCCCTAGTCCTTCATTCGCTGTCCAGATGGGGTCCAAGATCAAAGAAATCAATTGCCGGTTGGAAAAACTTCGCCAACAAAGATCAGCTGAACGTGAATTTCAAGAGCTCTCTAGAATGACATCAAGTAAGGCTGTAGTTCAAGGACCAGAGGCAACTTCAAGCGTCCCCCCTGAACAGATTGTTTATGGTAGAAATAAAGATGAACTCACACTACTTGACATGGTGAAAAGTGGTGTCGACATTCAAGTGATAGCAGTTGTCGGCATGGGAGGGATCGGCAAAACGACAATTGCTCGGATTCTATACAATCACAAGCAGCTGGAAGATTTGAAGTTTGACAAAAAAGCGTGGGTGTGTGTTTCAACCTTCTTTGACGTTCTCAAAATCTCAAAGGAACTTCTTGAGCAATTCTCGTCTTCTGTTCCAAATAATTTAAACGAAGTGCAAGTTAAGCTGAAAGAGGCAGTAAGTGGAAAGAAATTCCTGATAGTATTAGACGATATTTGGAAGGTGGAGTACAACGAATGGGAAAAGCTTAAATCTCCTTTCACAGCTGGTGCAACTGGAAGCACAATGATCGTGACAACACGCCATACAGATGTTGCACAAACAATGAGATGCTCTCATACTTATCATTTGAATTTGTTATCCCAAGACGATTGTAAGTCCTTGTTTCAGGAGCATGCGTTTGGAATTGGTGCAGCTGCTGTTCCTAATCAAATAACCGATTCAATTTACAAAAGAGTTGTAGAAAGGTGTGGTGGCCTACCACTGGCAGCAAAGACCCTCGGTGGTCTTCTGCGCTCTAAGCCAAGCGATACTTGGGAAAAAATATTAGAAAGCAATATATGGAGTACATCTGATGAAAGCGATCACATTCTCCCAGCATTAAAGCTAAGTTTTCATTATCTTCCTTCGAATCTAAAAAGATGTTTTGGCTATTGCGCAATTTTTCCTAAAGATTACGAATTTGAGAAAAAGGAACTTGCACTTCTATGGATTGCGGAAGGTATTATTCAACCATCTGATAAGCAACTAGATGAGGCAAGTGAGTGTTTTCATAAATTATGTTCAAGATCGCTTTTCCAACAATTGAGTAGTCGTAGTTCTAAATATATTATGCATGATCTTATTCATGATCTAGCTCAATTGGTTTTTAAAGAAATTGCTTTTAGATCTGAGCAAAATATAGTTGAGTTACCAGAAAAATTTGAAAAAGTTCTTCATTTTACTTATGAACCTGATGATTATACTAAAGAAAATAAATTTAAAGCCTTGGAAAAAGTAAAAAGTCTAAGAACATTTTTGCATGTGAGGCATAGACATGGATATGGCTATTTTATTAGTGCTACAGTTGTTTTGGATTTGTTGCCGAAGTTAGAAATGTTGAGAGTACTATCTTTTGAAGGACATTGCATCATTGATTTACCTAATTCAATTGGAGATATGATGCATTTAAGGTATCTCAACTTATCTAGTACTTATATAAGAAGTTTGCCTGAGTCAATAAGCCAATTATTTAATTTGTAAACTTTGTTATTACAAAATTGTTCTTATTTCATGAAGTTGCCTTCGAAAATAAGATATTTGACCAATCTACGTCATCTTGATATAAGTGGTAAAAATTCATTGAAAGAGATGCCACTTGGAATGAAAGAGTTGAAAAATCTTCAAATATTGTCAAATTTTATTATGGGCAAGGATGCGGGTTCCAATTTGGAAGTCTTGAAGAGCTTAAGTTTTCTTCAAGGAAAGCTTCACATTTCAAAATTACAAAATGTGACGGATCCAAATCAAATGCGAGAGCAAATATTAAGCAATAAGAACAATCTAAAAGTTTTGTTACTAGAATGGGGATATCAAGAGAACTCACAGAAAGTGGATGTAGAAACGAATGTACTTGAGAAGCTAATGCCTCCTAGCAATTTGGAAGAACTCACAATCCGAGGCTATAGTGGGGAAAGTTGTCCATCTTGGTTAGGAGATTTGTCATGGCTCTCTAATTTGGTGGTTCTTAAATTAGAAGAATGTAAGAGGTGCGCGTGTTTGCCTGCACTTGAAATGTTGAGCTCACTTGAAGACTTAACCATTAAAGACATGGCAAGTCTAAAAAGAATAGATTTTCGAAGACCTTTCAAGTCATTAGAATTTCTTCATTTTGAGAATTTGCAAGAATGGGAGCATTGGGACAGTTGGAGGGGAAATGAAGATACTAGAAATTTTCCAAAGCTTCGTGCACTTTTTATCAAAGAATGTCCCCAACTTATTGGAGAAGTACCTGATTATCTTTCTTCATTAGAAAGTTTTATTCTTAGGAATTGTCCAAGGTTGGTGATCTCATTCTCAAATTACCCAATACATTGCAAATTAGAAATTGAAAGTTGTGAAGAACTTGACGGTTGTGAAGGAATTGTATGTAATGATGGTTTGATTGATTTTAAGTTTTTGAATTCTCAATGTCTTGCCAATATTCCGGAGGTTAAAGATAAATTAAGGAAAGGATTTCAAAGAGTAGAATTTTTGAAGATTGTTGGTGACGAAGAGATTATGGAATCATGGCGAAGTCTAGAAAACACCAATTTTCTTTCCAATCTAAATTCTCTTGAGATTAGGGAGTGTCAAAATCTAACATCTATTGGAAGGGGCATGATACCTTCATCTCTAAAAGAACTTGAGATCTGTGATTGTAGGAGTCTTGCAATTATTGGTTAGGATGCCCTACCTTTCTCTCTAAAAAGGCTTAGCATTGAATCTTGTGGAGAACTGAATTTTTTGAAAGATTTAAGTGTTTCTCTTCTTAAGTACTTGGAGATTTGTGAGTGTGAATCTCTCAAGTGCATATCATTAGATGGTCCGTTGCCTGAGACACTCAACGAACTAATTGTTGAAGGATGTGAAGCGCTGGAAATATTATCATCTAGTGGAAATGAGTACCTCCCTAAGGCACTTACGTCCATCTATATTTGTAATTGTGAAGAGCTAAAGTCAATTGGTGAGTCGTTTGATAATAGCCCGTGTCTTCAAGAAATTACTTTAGAGGATTGTGAAAATCTTGAATGCTTGCCTTTAGGTCTACACCGTCTTCCATTCCTTGACTCTATTGTAATAATAGATTGTCCAAAATTGTTAGTGAGAGAAGGTGTTCCCACCAGCCTTAGACAACTCTTAATTAATGAATGTGAAGATGACAAGGGAATGGGAATTGGAATGCTCATGTCTCTACGAACGTTGCAAATCGGATACCTCCTACAGCTTGAATCCATCTCAGACCTGAGCAATCTCACATCTCTTGTAGAGTTGAATATCGCTTTCCTCCCACTGCTTGAATCCATCCCAGACCTAAACAACCTCAAGTCTCTTAAGTTATTCACCATTGTTGGGCTGGAATTTGAACTAATTCCAAATCTCAGTGGCCTAACCTCTCTTACAGAGTTATGCATTGAGGAATGCCAAAAGCTCAAATCAGTTCCAAGTCTCAGCGGCCTCACCTCTCTTGAAAGTTTGGAGATCAATGATCTCCCATAGCTTCGATCAATCCCAGATCTGAGCAACCTCACCTCTCTTACAAGATTCGAGATTAGTCAATGCCCAATGATCAAATCAATTCCAAGTCTGAGCAGCCTCACCTCTCTAACGGAATTCAGCATTACAGAATGCGCAGGGCTTAAATCAATTCCAAATCTCAGCAGCCTCACCTCTCATGAAAGATTAGTCATTGAGGATTGCCCAAACCTCAAATCCATTCCAGACCTTGGCAACTTCAAAGATTTATCAATTAAGGAATGTCCAAAACTCAGATCCCTGCAAACCCTGCCATCTTCACTTCAGTCTTTAGATGTTATTGATTGTCCTCTGCTTAAAAAACGATGGAAAAGTGTTACAGGAAAATATTCCTCAAAGATTTCTCAAATTCCTGAAGTTAAAATAGATGGTAAATTCATCTACAATTCAAAGGAGGTATCATGGATTTGATTATTGGAGTTTGCAGCATCCAATATGATAATCATCTGATTTCATTGAAGGTTTGTAACATTTCTCGATCTCTACTATTGTCCAGATTTTCATGTAATACTGAAGTTATTATTCTCATTTGAACTTTGGCAGCTGATCATCAACGAGAATCTCTGAATTATAGTTTGTCCAGGTAATTCATTTAACTTTAATCAACTTAACATAATTCCTTGTTTCTCAAATTCTAATTCAACTTTTCTAATTTCGTAAGTTTATTGGTTAACGAAAGAAACTTCCAGCTTAGGGAAGTTCCAATTTTTAGAATTCTAAATAAAAGTAAATTCTTCATGTTCTTGTTTCATTTTTCAGTTCCTGCGAGGATCTTTCAACAACAGATTAGATAATATTATGCTTAGTTTTTTGTGAGTTCTGAATTCAGGGGAAGAACATTTAGAGGCAGAAGTAGAAATATTTTCCGTCGAATTGATTTGAAGCTTATCTTGATCAATTTAGTTTTGTCATCTTCTAACGTATGGACCATTATAAAATTTTTACTTCTACTTAGTTATTTTAATAATATCTCCTTTGCCTCAAGTTTAATTAAGGAATCATTGTTAACTCACTCAATGTAAACAATGCAATGCAGGACTACTATGCTTAGATTCAATGTTGCAGAAATCATTGGAGAGGCTTAAAATGATCCCAAATCATTTCTATTCCACACATCTATTTGCACATTGTCTACCTTACTCTTGGGTTTATATATGAAGTCCACCAATTGATGAGGGCAAAATCAAGTAATGGACTTCTATATATACTACTGAAGCGAAGCAACCAGTAAATTTTCACTTTATGCAAACATGTGATAAATTCTTTTCTAATCCTCTCTTGTATATATTTGATGTGTTACTTAGTTTTGTTTGTGTAATTGGAAGGCTCATTATGAGTAGATTTCCAAGTTCTTTCTTGTTTATCGCTACACTAATATTTTTTCTCACAAGAGAACCCTTTTTTCTTATTTTGAGTAAATTATCACCTTATGCAAGCATGTGATAAATTCTTTTTCAATCCTCTCTTGTATATATTTGATGTGTTACTTAGTTTTGTTTGTGTAATTGGAAGGCTCAGTATGAGTAGATTTCCAAGTTCTTTCTTGTTTATCGCTACACTAATATTTTTTCTCACAGGAGAACCCTATTTTCTTATTTTGAGTAAATTATCACCTTATGCAAGCACGTGATAAATCCTGTTGAACCTTTTTTAATTTTTTCTACTTTTTATTATTTTGAGAATAGCGCCTCTCCCTCAAGTCTAAAATTCACCAACTCTAATCGCACTTTTATTTATCACATCGTTTGACTAGAACAAAATTCTAAGTTGTCAACAAATTCTCCGATTGGAAATATTAAAGGTACTTGTATGTTTTGTGCCAATCTCATTTCTGGTTGAATTTACATTTTTGTACGTGTAATTTAATTTAGTATTTTATCTTTTTTTTTAGAAGCAAGAAGCAAGTGAAAGATTGCTCTAGTTTCAGAAGTGGAGTATGACATTTTGATAACAGAGTACCTACAAAGTGAAAATGGTTCCTCTGTTCCAAAACTTCTATATTTTGATAACAGAGTACCTACAATGAGATAGCAATTTTTGATCAAATACATATCCTAAAGATCCTACTGTCTGCAACTTAAAGTAAGCAACTGTTAGGCATGTCTAAGTTTTCCAGGTCAAAATTTACTGGTGTGCTTGCTTGCGCTTTAGAACCGAACTCCTGGCTTAAGGTTTGGAGCTTCAGCAACGTTTCTAAAACTACAATACAGAGATTGTGTCTTTAACCCGTTGCAACGGTTAATCAAGCTCCATTTTGTTTTTGGTAAGTAATCAAGCTGCATTTTTCCTGCTTGTGTGTATAATTTTTTTTTTTTTATCTCATTGTTTTTGTTGTGGGCAAAAAGATTGTGAAATGCATCATTATTAATCTATGGTTTACTTTTTATAGCTTTTTTGAGGAGTTATTATGTGCTCTCTCTATGCAAACAACACTATGCAGGATCCCTACACTTAAATTAACATTGCAGAAATCATTGGGGGCCTTAAAGTTTTCCTTCTCCAACTTCATGTAAGCATATTTAAACTTTTCAACAAGATCAAAAGTCATTTCTGCTTCACACATCTAATTGCATATTATGTTTCCTACTCTTGGATCTGCATAGGGAGTCCACCAAATGGTGAGAGGAAACCAAGTAATGGACCTGCATATGTCCTGCTAAAGTGGTACAACTAGTCAATATTTTTCTAAGATGTTATTTCTCAATCCTTTTAAGTAGTCTTATTCTTACATGTTGCCACCATCATTACATTTTTATTACGGGGAAGAATGTCATCTTAATTCGAATGTTTTAATATTCAAGGTGAATACTAAAAGAATTTCAAGATGAAATCCATAAAGCTTCAAGGGAGTTACGTGTCACCTTGGATGAAAGACTCGAATATGAAATTCACCTTATGACATTTCTGTAGTAACTTGTGATCAATCAATTTCTATGGTGGTATTATTTTTTAGTCTTTCCTATAGGAGGGATCAAACTTTCAGTCTTTCCTATAAGAGGTGATCTCCCACAGCTTCAATCAATCCCAGATCTGAGCAACCTCACCTCTCTTGCAAAATTCGAGATTAGTAAATGCCCAATGATCAAATCAATTCCAAGTCTGAGCAGCCTCACCTCTCATTAAAGCTTGGTCATTGAGGATTGCCCAAACCTCAAATCCATTCCAGACCTTGGCAACTTCAAAGATTTATCAATTAAGGAATGTCCAAAACTCAAATCCCTGCAAACCCTGCCATCTTCACTTCAGTCTTTAGATGTTATTGATTGTCCTCTGCTTAAAAAACGATGGAAAAGTGTTACAGGAAAATATTCCTCAAAGATTTCTCAAATTCCTGAAGTTAAAATAGATGGTAAATTCATCTACAATTCAAAGGAGGTATCATGGATTTGATTATTTGAGTTTGCAGCATCCAATATGATTTCATTGAAGGTTTGTAACATTTCTTGATCTCTACTATTGTCCAGATTTTCATGTAATATTGAAGTTATTATTCTCATTTGAACTTTGGCAGCTGATCATCAACGAGAATCTCTGAATTATAGTTTGTCCAGGTAATTCATTTAACTTTAATCAACTTAACATAATACCTTGTATCTCAAATTCTAATTCAAACTTTTCTAATTTCATAAGTTTATTGGTAATGGAAGAAACTTCCAGCTTAGGGAAGTTCCAATTTTTAGGATTCTAAATAAAAGTAATTCTTCATGTTCTTGCTTCATTTTTCAGTTCCTGAGAGGATCTTTTAACAACAGATTAGATAATATTATGCTTAGTTTTTTGGGGAAGAACATTTAGAGGAAGAAGTGGAAATATTTTCCGTCGAATTGATTTGAAGCTTATCTTGGTCAATTTAGGTTTGTCATCTTCTAACGTATGGACCGTTATAAAATTTTTACTTCTACTTAGTTATTTTAATAATATCTCCTTTGCCTCAAGTTTGTTTAATAGATTTTCATAGCTTATTTAAGGAATCATTGTTAACTTAATGTAAACAATGCAATGCAGGACTGCTATGCTTAGATTCAATGTTGCAGAAATCATTGGGGAGGCTTAAAATGATCCCAAATCATTTTTATTCCACACATCTAATTACACATTCCCTACCTTACTCTTGGGTTTATATATGAAGTCCAGGAATTGATGAGAGCAAAATCAAGTAATGGACTTCTATATATCCTGCTGAAGCAGAACAACCAGTAAATTTTCACTTTATGTGAACATGTGATAAATTCTTTTCCAATCCTCTCATGTATATATTTGATGTCTTACTTAGTTTTGTTTTTGTAACTGGAAGGCTCATTATGAGTAGATTTACAAGTTCTTTCTTGTTTATCGATACATTGATATTTCTTTCTCACAGGAGAACCCTTTTTTCGTTATTATGAGGCTTATTTTGAGTAAATTATCACCTTACGCAAGCATATGATAAATCCTGATGAACACTTTTTTTGTTTTCTACTTTTTATTATTTTTAGAATAGCTCGTCTCCCTCAAGTCTAAAATTCGCCGACTCTAATCTCACTTTTTTTTATCACATTGTTTGACTAGAACAAAATTCTAAGTTGTCAACAAATTCTTCAATTGGAAGTATTAAAGGTACTTGTATGTTTTGTGTCAATCTCATTTCTGGTTGAATTTACATTTTAGTACGTGTAATTTAATTTAGTATTTTATCCTTTTTTTTTTTAAAGCAAGAAGCAAGTGAAAGACTGCTCTAGTTTCACAAGTCAAGTACGGCATTTTGATAACAGAGTACCTACAAATTCAAAATGGTTCCTCTGTTCCAAAACTTCTATATTTTGTCATCTCATAGATTGTCTCAACTCTTGTGGCTCCAAGGTAAATAAAAGTAAGCAACGCTGGCAATTTTTAATAAAATACATATCCTAAGGATCCTACTGTCTGCAGCTTGAAGTAAGCAACTGTTAGGCATGTCTAAGTTTTCCAGGTCTAAATTTACTGGTGTGTTTGCTTGCGCTTTAGACCCGAACTCCTGGCTTCAGGTTTGGAGCTTCAGCAACCTTTCTAAAATTACAATAAAGAGGTTGTGTCTTCTAGCCGTTGCAACGATTAATCAAGCTCCATTTTGTTTTTTATAAGTAATCAAGCTGCATTTTTCCTGCTTATGTGTATAATTTTTTTTTTTGTTATCTCATTGTTTTTGTTTTGGGCAAAAAGATTGTTAAATGCATCATTATTAATCTATGGTTTACTTTTTATAGCTTATTTGAGGAATTTTTATGTACTCTCTCTATGCAAACAACACTATGCAGGATCCCTACACTTAAATTAACATTGCAGGAATCATTGGGGGCCTTAAAGTTTTCCTTCTCCAACTTCATGTAAGCATATTTAAACTTTTCAACGAGATCAAAAGTCATTTCTGCTTCACACATCTAATTGCATATTATGTTTCCTACTCTTGGATCTGCAGAGGGAGTCTGCCAAATGGTGAGAGGAAACCAAGTAATGGACCTTCATATATCCTGCTAAAGTGGTACAACAAGTCCACGTTTATCTAAGATGTTATTTCTCAATCCTTTTAAGTAGCCTTATTCTTACATGTTGCCACCATCATTGCATTTTTATTACAGGGAAGCATGTCATCTTAACTTAAATGTTTTAATATTCAAGGTGAATCTTAAAAGAATTTCGAGATGAAATCCACAAAACTTCAAGGGAGTTACGTGTCACCTTGGATGAAAGACTCGAACATGAAATTCACCTTATGACATTTCTGTAGTAGCTTGTGATCAATCAATTTTAATGGTGGTAAGACATTTCCAACCTTGATAACAAATTTTTGTACATTTTGAGATCTTTGAAATAATAACAAGTTCTCATCTTTTCCGTAAAAACTGTGAGAGTACAAATTTTAAAATCATATTTTACAAACTTTGAAAGTTTGGAGATGTTCTGCTTATATAATTTACCAGAAAGAGTTTGTTAGATTTGATAAGTTCCCGTCCGTACCAGATCAACTAAATAGTCTCACATCCCTTAAGTAAATTCTTAATAAGATTGCTCTCAAAGTCACATTCTTCTCTATTGGTTAGACTATTTGCAACGCAAATGTTGATATTTATATCTTGTTACTCTACAACTTGTTGAAATATAGAAAAGTGAAGACATGACAAGAAATCTCATAAAACAAATAGATGAGATTAAAAAAAAATTCATTGCTTTAGAAATTTGTAAATTGCAATTAGACTCTTATGTCAAATGTTTCATGTATTTCTCCAGCTATGTCAATTTCATGTTCTATTTTTCTCAGTTTTGCCAGTGATTTGTCTGCAAGGTTTAGAAGTTAAGTACACAGACAACAACACGACTATAGAAATGGAGAAACAATAGGAAGTTTTGAAGAATAAACCACTAGATCATTGCTTCACAAACTTGGGTCTCATCTTGTTGTTGTGACATTGTAAACTTATTGTGATGATAAAAGGGATGTGAAGCTGGCAAGGCAACAATGTAGGTAAAGGAATCCACTAAAGTAGCATGTTATCAGTTCCAACGGGGGTAAGACATTTCCAAATGGATACAAATTCTTGTAAATTTTAAGATCTTTGTGATAATGACAAAGCTTATGTATTCTCAACAAGATCGAAGAATGCCAAAAAGGAAACTCTAAAATCTCATCTCTTGAATTTGTAGAGATCAAGAAGTGTTCTCTACTTGTAAATCTTCCCAAAAAACGCTTGTTGGATATGATAATCTCAAGTCCTTATCAAATCAATTGAACAGTTTCAAAGCCTTAAGTAATTTCTTAACACAAATGTTCTCAAAGTTGTGTTATTTTATATTTGTTTGTCTAGTTTCAACTCAAATATTGATGTTGTCTTTTCTTAATTAATAGTTTGGAGAGAGAAACAAAAGGAAAGTCAAAGTAGCTTCAACAAGATACGTGGCATGAATTCTTTTGAATAAACTGTATAAAATTAAAAGACTTGACTCACCCACTATTTTCTTATTCATAAAATTGTAAGTTGTAATTTTATCTGTTATATCAACTTTTTGACTTGTTCTTTCAGCTTTATCAATTTCATATTTTATTTCCTTCTTTTAGAGATGATCTAGGCACAGAGTCCGAAAATTTAAGTTCACTAACACCAAACAGCAGGTGACTTTGGAGAAAATCTCAAAACGATTAAGGCCACAAACCACTATATCATTGCTTCACAGACTTGGGGCTTCATCATGTCACCATGTCAAAAAATGCAGTGGCAGAGTGTTACAGACCTGGAGTTCTGCCTTGAAGCTGCTCTTCACTGCTGCTGGATTTGTGGTATCAGGATGCTTGCTGGAGATTTTAATGTGTTTGGGGATGAAATAGATGCTGAAGATTTGCTGCTGGATTAGCTCTTCCCTGCTGCTACACTCTTGTTACTGGACTAGTACTGGAACAATAAATCTGGAATTTATGCATTATAGCTACTGTTGTATTCAATGATAAATGTACTCAAATATCATAACAATATTTGTAAACTGATGCTTGTGTTGAAAAGATTTTCCAGAATTACAATCAAAGTTTTATTGATCCATCTTGCAGTTCTTTACATTGGAATTATCATAGATTCAAGAAACGCCATAGACTCAAATAAACAAACTAATCCCTCTCGAGAGACTGGAACTCTCTCTCTTCTTCCTTCTCAACAATTTTCTTCTCTGAATTCTTTTTGGATCTTTCCCTTCTCCTTTTACCCTCATTACAGTCAAGCCTTCCCTTAAATTGCCATGTTCCCTCTCCAAATTGGTGGTCCTTGCTGCTGTGAAATTGCCATCTGCTCCACTTCTTTGCTGCCATGTGTGTTTGTTGACCCCAGTGGTCCTTCCTCCTCTTGATTGTTTTGCATTTGGTGTCTCATCTTGCAGGAATTGTAAGCATAGGCCCTAACACAGGGCAGCAAGTTAGGAACTGAGATTGAACTTTTTCAACACCACTTCTTCGGTTACATATCGGCAGATGAATGATGTGACTGTTTTATATGTTGATGTTTTCATCTAGATATGCGACTGTTTTATTGTTTTAATATATCATTTATATTTAAAACAAAAACGTACATACCTAATTTTCTAATTTATCAACAGAACCTTCATCAAAATAAAAAGAAAACAGCGCTATAAAAAAACATAACCATAAACAGAGTTGACCCAGCTATATTTAGGCCCCTTCACCATAGATTTAAGAGCTCTGGCTACTTTGGATGGCCAGAACAAAGTTGATGATCAAACCAACAACGACGAGTAGAGCTTAAACTGACTTAAAGTCATCTCTTTTCTTCGATTTGATGTTTCGCAGTCACTGTTTAGTTTAGTTATATTTTACCGGGATTTGGTGGGTGGTATTAATAAGTTATTATTTATAATTCTGGGGGTTAATTTAAAATAACCATTCTATTTTTTAAATATTCTATTCAACTTTGGTCTAGTGACTATAATACCCTTGTATATAGTCTTCTCTCCAATTTCTAAAACAATATGACTATAGGTACTAATAATGATGTATTACTATGTAATTGGGTTATTTTAATTTAAAAATAAAATAATATAATATTTAATCATATAGTGATATATTATCATTAGATATCAAGCATTGTCCTTTCTAGAATTGGTTCAACATAACATGTTTAGGTATTTGTAACTCTACTCTTGGTTTTATAATTCGCAATACTAATATGCAACTTATCCAATATTATATAATCGGATAATTTTAAAATGAGAAAAAAAAAACCAATCGTATTATTCACTCATATGTTACCAAATTAATTGATATGAATAAATTAGTAAAAAATAGTAAAATGTAATCGCATTCTAAAATTCTTGTATAATAAAAATAAACGAACGCAGATTTGCTGAGGGGTTACTATTACAGTCTACCACAACCTTAAAAAGATGATGGTC
Source organism: Mangifera indica (assembly GCF_011075055.1). NCBI lineage: Eukaryota > Viridiplantae > Streptophyta > Magnoliopsida > Sapindales > Anacardiaceae > Mangifera > Mangifera indica. Next base: position 292,982 of record NC_058143.1, read on the forward strand.
CAAATGGGTCAGCCCATTGCGACATGGTGGTGAACCCAGTTGGCACTGGGCAGTGATCCTTCCACTGGCAGAAGCGGGAGGTGGTCGCTGCTCTGGGGCGCCAGCCTCACGCTATACCCTCCGCTCTAGAAGCCATGAACCTCCAGCCTTCGCCAGGGATCCAAGGCTCATCTCCTAGCTTGGAACGGGCTAGCCAGTTAAAAGCCTTCCTGAACCCGACTCAAGTGGTTGAGTCAATGTCCTACCATCTCAAAACCCCCACTTGTGTTACAAGCTCACGTTACCAAGCTCGGCAAGTAAGCTCAATCCTTCATACTAGCATATACTAGTTGAGATGCTCTTCAATATCCGATGTGGCAACTGTAAATGCTTCATTTCATAATTTCATTCGCCCTGGATCTTGACTGCCTTCGTTCCTTGGAAGATCCTTACAATGGCTAATCTTCATGGACACCAGGTTCTTTCTGTAAATATGGTATTGCTGGGGCAAAGATGATTTCAGGTTATTCAGTATTAATCTAATAGCTATGGGGCTCAAGGGACACTATCAGAAATTCATATCCGTGGTAAAGTTTGGGCATTTCAAGTACCAGATGACAGCTGGCATAATTTGACATGCCTCTCAACACTTGACCTCTCCAGCAACAGATTTTCTGGTCGAAACCCATCAACATTAGCTCAGTGCACTTTTCTGAAAGAGCTTGCAGTAAACAACAACCGTTTTGCAAGTCAAATTCCGGGCAATAAAGCCAGCTTCAATATATCAGAAAGTTCAATGCTGTTAGATATGATGCGTTGAATTAAAGAATAGACATTCCAGATGAAGAATAGAGAGTTCTAAGGGTGTTCCGGTGAGGTGAACAGGTGTTCTAAGTGTCGTAACAAGTTAGAACAAGATCATTCCACTCGCTGTTATTGGTCCTTCAACTGAATCTGAAAGATTCATTCAGAAGGTGGATCATAATTGGTTATGCTTTTACTGCAGTTTCTGATGTGACTGTTTTCATATCATATTGTGTTTCAGGGATACACTCTGAGAGTGGGAATCATAATTGGTTATGCTTTTACTGCAGGTTCTGATATGACTGTTTTCATATCATATTGTGTTTCTTGGATACACTCTGAGAGTGGGAAGAAGATAACAATGGGAGCGATGATCCTGCGGTTGATTATGACATGAGAAAGAAAAGTACTAGACATGAAGTTCATTAGCAAAGATTTTGTGGCATCCAATAAACAAAATAGTCACATAGTAAAGTTAAAAAACAAGTGCTAGTTATCTTGGTTTACCCTAAAACCGGGTTATATCTAGCTGTATTAATATAATTCAATATTTTGTCATCGTCTCGTTACAATGAATATATTTACTATAGAATTGTTATCACACTTAAACAAGAAAATAATACGCTTATATATTCTAGGAGTAACTCTGAAATTCTTATTCCCAGAGGTTCTTTATGAGATAAGCCCAGACAGCAGATAGAGATATTGTTTAATGGATTACACCCTATTCACTAGATGATAACAAGTAGGGAGAAGGTAGTTAAATACACTCACGGGTTCGAGGCTATGTGCATCCATCTACTTCCCCATTAAGCAGGGGACCCATATGCGTCAACGTAGTGCCTTTAAATAAAATGGTAACCCTTTCGAACAATAATCGCTGTTGTCCGAAATCAATTTAAATTTTATTTTTATATATATATATATATATATATGTACATACACACATAAAATTATTATTAGAAGAGTGGCAATAAAGTATACAAGAGAAGAGATAGCTTCAATTACTCCCTAGCAACAACAACTAGTTGTTTCCCAATATTGCGTCCACTGAATAGACCAGCAAGAGCAGCTGGAGCATTTTCCAGGCCTTCAACAATGTCTTCAAGATAAACAATCTTTCCTTCTCGGATCAAATCCAAAACAACTTCCAGGAACTTTGAATATTGAGGCAAGTAATCGAAGACTACGAATCCTTCAATGCGAATCCGATTTCTAATAGTATGCAACAAAATTGTGTACACCTTCAGGCTGGCTGAGATAGTACTGTGAGATCATTCCACACACTGCAATTCGACCCTTAAGTCTCATGTTTAGAAGTACCACATCCAGTAATTTTCCTCCTACGTTGTCAAAGTAAATGTCAATGCCTTCAGGAAAACACCTGGAAAAAAATTGAAATTTCTGATGAGTTTCCAGGCCTGTTATTACATTTGTTCTTCAATTTAAGGGAACAATTGCTTCTGCTTCCATCTCCTCTGTTCCTAAAACTTACCTTTTCAAAGCTTTATCCAAGTCATTCTCCTCCTTATAGTTGAAAGCATCATCAAATCCAAGCTTGCTCTTCAAGATGTCAACCTAAGTTTTTGGAGGAGGAAAGAGGGAAAAAATGAAATGAAGTTTCCAACTCTGATAGATCATGACAAGAATTAGTTACACTGAATAAATGCCGCAAGATTATATATTAATGTGACATCATGGTCTAATAGTCTAGCTCACTGTCATGCTAAGGTAATTTCAGTTAAACTGGAAGAAATCTATCAGATAACAATGGTAAAAGTACAACAAAAAATGAGGTATTCGAAGAGGAATTAGCCCACCTTCTTTTTACTTCCAGCACTTCCAACAACGTAGCAGCCCATCACTTTTGCAAATTGCCCAACAAGCTGACCAACTGCACCTGCTGCTGCTGAAATGTATACATTTTCTCCTTTCTTAGGGGCTGCTACTTCGTAGAATCCAGCCCAAGCAGTAAGTCCAGGCATTCCTATACACAAAACAAAACTGTCAAGTACTCGCCAAGAATTTTAGAACATGTTTTAATAATTCAGGAACTCATAAACTATTTAACCATTTTTATCTTACCATGTCTAGTGATGTGGGCTGTTCATATATGCCGATAAAATATGAGATATGTTAGGTATATATGGGCATCTCATGGTTAAATAGCCCTTGCACTTTTAAGTCGCGTGTTGGCTTTCAAAACCTAAAAGCACAACTATAACAGATTGTATGCGCAAAGCAAACAATATCTTAACAATGGACTCATCAAGAATTCAAAAATCAATACATCAAACATACAAAAGTTTCGTATAAACAACTAATAAATTTTATTATGAAGACATGCAAATAGAACTCACCAAGAATTCCAGTATAGTAAGACAAGGGAACATCAGTATGATGGATTTTGAAGAGGCTTTGAGGGTTCTTAATCACGCTGTATTCTTCCCATCCAACAGTTCCCCAAACCAAGTCCCCTTTCTTAAATTCTGGATTCCCTGAATCCACAACTTTAGCCACTCCAACCCCTTCTAATGGCTGCATGAATTTTCCACCGTTAACAAAAATGCAACAGAAAGCTTGCATTAGAAACCATAAAATATGGAGACCCAAATTCAATTCGATGGAAAATAAGAGTTCCAGTATAAAAACTGACATTCCGGTGAGGTGAACGGGTGTTCCACCTAAAATATCAATTTTGTGCAGAATTCTAAGACAGGTTGCTCCATCGAATGGAACATTTGTTTCATCTAGAATGGGTTGTTCCATCTAATGAAACAATTACTCCATAGAACGGAATGGCCATTTCGTCGCGAGTATAAATTTGTACTCTTCCCATATTTTAAACTTTAATTAAGAGAGACTTAATTGAGTGGCTAAGGTTTTACAGTTTCTAAGCTTGATAGTCAAGAGAGCTATCAATCTCATGCATTTTCCTTGTAATTAAACTTCAAAGTGCTCATGAGTTTTCTTGAGTTGGGTTTCCAAGTAAATTATTTCTGTTCTTCGTTTGCTTTCATTGCGAATTTCCTAGGTTTCTGCATAACATAAACATCACAAAGCAAAACATTTTGTGTAATCTAATCAACAAGATAAGAGAGCTTAAAGACATTTCACCAATGCTTACAGAGCCAGGTGTGAAAGAAACGAAATCAGGATGTTCAAACTTCTTCATGCGGCTCCCCATAAAAGGATCACAAGACAGGTAAAGATTCTTCACAACAACGGTATTTGAACCTGCCTCTGCTGTCAAAGACATAATCGAAGCTGTCTTCACCACCATGTCTGATTCTTTTGGAGCTCCATGAATAAAGTGCTTCAATATCACTTGTTTGTTGTTGATCACTTGGCCTGCACTAGCCATTTTTGCTTCTTGTTGCTGCAGCAAGCACGAAGATGAGTTGCATGATTATTGCTTATCACGTTTCAGCTTGTGGATTATATTTCTCTTCAATCTCCAATGGTTTATTGATTGCAAGACTTGTTACAAAATCAAAGGACAAGCACTTTTTTTAAGGCCCAACAGAGGGCCCAATTCTAAGACCCAATTAAAATACAATAAACAAAGTTAAAATTTTGTATGTTCGTAAGTACTAATGATGTTATATTATTATATAACGGTGAACCTTAATTCTTTATTAAAATTACCTCAATATATGAAATTATGATCAATTAATTTAAGGTCAGATTCAATTCAAGCCAAGCCTATTAAATCCTTAGCCCAAAATCAACTTAAATCAAAGACTCAAATTCGATTAAAAAATAATTTAACACTAAATTACCTTGAAGTCATATTATTCATATCAATCCAAATTGAGCTCCTTTTAAGAAAACAAACTCAATCCTTAGCATATGTTCAATTTGTTTAGTTTGAGTTTGAATTCATTTTCAAACAACTCAAATTAAATATAACCCTTAGCCAATTCCTTCTACTAGAGTTCAATTTCCCTATGGTGACCCAAAACTAAAACTTAAGAGGCCAAGATTGAATATAAAGAGATCAACGTAGAAATAATAAAATTTATGGAGGATTAATGTAAAATTTAGGGTGTTGTATTGATATTTTTTATATATACATGACTAAAGGAATTTTCAAAAGTTAATAGGGTCAACTGACCCTCTTAGTCTGCCACTAAAATTTCCCTCATTGGCCCATGACCAAAATGAACAATTAGAGTACTCTCAACAAATTATTGGTTTTATTATTACAACAAAACTAGCACCCAGTTTTGACTGTTACCCTTTCAAAATCTATCTTACTTAGATGATGTGCACTAGTTTTAATTTAAAATCATCAAATTATACAATAGAAATATTGAATATCTAATTAAACACTTAAAACTGGATAGAGATAACATTGTTTTTATTATTATTATTATTATTATTATTAGAAGTGGAATACAACACAAAGCTGGGAAACAAAAATGATACAATTTACAGAAGGCTTGAATAAGATTACTCCCTGGAAACTAAAACTATTTGTTTCCGAACATTTTCCAGGCCTGCAACAACAGCAGGAGCATTTTCAAGGCCTTCAGAAATGTCTTCATGATAAACAATCCTCCCTTCTCGGATCAGAGGCACCACATCATCCAAAAACTCTGAGTATTGAGGAAAATAATCAAAGACCACGAATCCTTGCATCAGAATCCGCTTATGAACGATTAATCTCAGATTCTGAACACCTTCAGGCTCTTTGAGATTGTGCTCTGCGCTCATTCCACATACCACAATTCGACTATTAAGTCTCATGTTTAGAAGCACTGCATCCAGCATTTTCCCCCCGACGTTTTCGAAGTAAATGTCAATGCCTCCAGGAAAGCACCTGGAAAAAATAATGGAAGTTTCTGATGAGTTTCCAGTTTGAGCGGCAATTAGGAGTGAATTTGAACCAAACCAAGTTCAATTTCAACTTCTTGTATTGTAGTTGAGTCTTCAAATGGACAAGCTCAAATTCAAACTTGTCAACGTGGAGGGAGCTTGAGCTTGCCTTTCTTGAACTCATTTTAAGTTCAAGCCAACTCGGCTTGAATCCACCACTAGGAGAAATGGCCCCTGCTTCCATTTCTTTTGTTAGTGAATTTTACCTTTTCAAAGCTGCATCCAAGTCTTTTTCCTCCTTATAGTTGAAAGCGTCATCAAATCCCAACTTATTCTTCAAATTTTCAACCTAAAGAATTTGTAAGTGAAAAGTAACTTTTAGGGACAAATCAGATGACAGGAATTGAAGCATTATAAACTGTGTCACAAAACCCAATGGAATACAAACAATAAAAATGCACAAATGTTAAACACAGGAATACAAATATTTACGTGGATAACCCAATATGGGAAAATCCATGGGTAGATAGTGAAGAAAAATTCTTATGGACGAAGAAATTTGTTCTCTCTATTTGAGCCCCTATCCTTGGCTTACTCTAATTTTTTTGCTGCGCATACTCTCCTTCTCTGTACATTCATGTTAACACAACTTTCATATACCAACTGTATACACTTGTACTTTTTGTCATATGTCCACACTGTACAACTGTAGGTCGCTCCAGTTCATAAGTTGTACCCGTTTTGTTCAATTAGACTAATCAGTGGACAGAGCTCTAACCGCTGCATTTTCTGAATGTGACCAGAAAGTTTCATACTGCAATGGCTTTTGGCCTAATCCCTCCATTACCATCATAGATCTCTTTGCAAATTTACCTTTCAAATATTCACTTTCTAATTTAAATTTAGATAATCTCCTACAAAATTCAGGTTACTACTATACAACAAACTGAATCTTAGGTTTATTCGCGAGTGAGAAATTCCCAGAGGAACAGGCTCACCTTTTCTTTACTTCCAGCACATCCAACAACATAGCAGCCCAGTAACTTAGCAAACTGCCCAACAAGCTGACCAACAGCACCTGATGCTCCTGAAATGTACACATATTCTCCTTTGTTAGGAGCGGCTATTTTATGGAGACCCGCCCAAGCCGTCATTCCAGGCATACCTATACACAAAAAAACAAAGAACAAATAATTCGTCATCAAATCCGTTAAGTATCCCATACTGGTTGGGAATTAAGTTGGGTGCTAATATATAGAAATGTGACCGAAAATCTCATCCTTTTGGCTAGCTTTTGGGGTGATGCCCAGTAACCAAAGGTATCAGTCACCTTTCAGCTAGCTTTTCGAGCCCTCTAACAAGGGCCATTAAGGGGACGATTATTAAGTATTCCACATTGACCTTGTAATTGTCGAGTTATTCCGAATAGAAGATCCCAAGATTATCAAGAGGAAAATGGAAGAAAAAACTCACCAAGAAGTCCAGTATAGTAGGACAAGGGAACATCAGTATGATGGATTTTGAAAAAGCTTTCAGGATTCTTAATCACACTGTATTCTTCCCATCCAACTATTCCCCAAACTAAGTCTCCTTTCTGAAATTTCGGATGCCCTGAATCCACAACTTTGGCCACTCCAAACCCATCCATTGCCTGCATTTTTACACCACCAACTTCAATTAGAAAGCTTCCACATAACCCAAAAAAAAAAAAAAAAGGAAATCCGATCCTATAATTACTTAACGTGATATCAGTAAATAAAATATCTTGATCTGAGCTAACATATAAAAGTGGGTAATTGATTGAATAGTTTAATAATAGTTTATGGATGCACTTAATAGATAGATAACACCATTATGAGTAATGAATTTAGGTTGAACTCGAGCTAATTCATGTTTAAGCTCAACTCAATATGAATTTAATCCTATTTAATAAAACCCAAAACAAGTATGCAATTCAAGATAATGCTTACGGATCCAGGAGTAAAAGAAGAGAAATCAGGATGCTCAAACTTCTTCATCCGGAGTTTCACATAAGGTTCAACAGACAAGTAAAGATTCTTCACAACAACAGCCTTCGATCCTTCTTCCACTTTCAAAGATATAGAGCTTGTCTTCACCTCCATGTCAGATTCTTTCGGAGCTCCATTTATAAGCTGCTTCAATATCACTTGCTTATTCTCAATCACTTCTGCACCGCCTGCCATTATCGCCCGTATTCCTTTACTCTTTTCCTTTTTTATCTCTGAGATGCTGAAACATGATGATCGTTTTTTCTATTTATAGTTGCAGGATATCGTTTTTTTATGTCGTTTTGGTTTCGTATTCTTGTTTGAATTAGCCTGATCTGAATCAGCAGTGACGAAAATTTGCAGTAACAGAAAAATTAAGGATAAAATTCTGGGTTTTTGTTTACTTTCTTATTTGGTGATGACCTTCTGTCTTCTGTATCGAATAGTACTGGACTGGATCGAAGCTGTTCAAATCTGATTTGGATTGAATAAATTAAGTTCGAATCAATACCAAAAGTAGTTTAATGAATAAACTGAATTTAAACCGATTCAAATATTTAAATTCGAACTAGATTACATCAAATCTGTTCGCTGTCAGGTTTTACGACGTCTCTAGGTCTCTTTCATCTTATTTTGTTTTATCTTTTAAGTTTTCTTATTCTCTTGATAGCGAGCTTGCCACGCATCCTTCTTGAGTTCACTGTCAAAGTAAACGCCCTTACAGGTACCATAAGGAACTCTAAAACTATTTATTTGTCTTTTCATGACACCTGTTTTTTTTTTTAATGTAATATTTAAATAATATTTTATGATATAATTATATATTTATATTATTAATTTAAAATTATTAAATTAAATAATAATATTTAAATAATAATAATAATAATAATAATAGATAAATAGTAATATATAATCCTTCAAGTTTCAATTTTCAATTATATAATGTAACATGTCTTCTTTCCATTTTGAAAAAAAAAATGTTCTACTCTCACTTCCTCTACTCAAAAAGAAAGTGTTAAAAATTTCAAAAAGAAATTTCAATAGAATAACTTTTACAATGCACCATAAAAATGAAATTACATTGAGGTTATTTGAAAGGCTGTGTCTGTGGTCGAGTTTGATAAAGTTTAAAAGCTTTTTCAAACCTAACTAAAAAACCGATTTCAAAAATTTTCAAACCAAATTTAAAAAATACATTTTAGTTTGGTTTGAATTAAGAATTGAATAAATTAAAATCATTACTTCTAAATGAATTTAAACTGAGTAAACTTTTGAGATCATATTAATTTGATTCGAGTTTCACTATAATTATTTATATAGAGAATGATGTACTAGATAGTATTGATAATGAAGTCATTTTACAATACCCAGTCATTGTCCGAAAGAAACCTTATCTTGTTGGCTTTCTAATTTTATTAATTTTTCAACCATAAGTTTGGCCACCTCATTCTTTTTTACTTTGAAAACGTTTATATGCATAACACGTGCAATGTCATGGTCCGCCTACAATTTATTGGCTGTAGCCTTAATTTTGAACCCTTTGATGAAGATCCAGAAGTTGATCGGATCATTATTCAATGGTAAAAGAGTAATTTAAACCTAATAATATGATAGAATTTTATTAAGTGATCATGTAATTACAAGTTAAGGTTAATGTTTTAACAATTGGATTGGGCCAAGGAATAAAGGCTTAACTGACTGTTGGATTGAATCCACAACTTGGCTTATATATATATCAATTTCAAACTCAACGCTAACTCTGACTTGTTTATCTAATTAATAATATTATTTATCTTATTGAAGACATTATTCATCTCTTCAATGATACTATTTATCTTGTTGACCATCAAATCTTGATCGAACCAATCAAATAAGTTGATTTAGTTTGGTTTTCAAAATATTGATAAGGTTAATATGATGACATTGAATAAAGAGTTAATTGATAGCTTGGTAACAATTTGTTACGTTGAACTCCTTAAGAACAAGTTTGGATTTGATGAAGCTTTCAATTACAAAGAGGAGCATGACTTGGATGCAGCTTTGAAAAGGTACCATTCCAATTCTAATCCAAGTTATCACTTTCTAAGTTTTTTAATGAATAGACTAAACTCTTAAATTTTTCTATTAAAGAAACCAAATTTTCAAGCTTTTCCATAGAATCAATCTGATTTTCAGTTTTCTTATTAAAGGTACCCAACAATCATATTTAAGGTTGTTTTGTTTTGTTTTAGAAATAATTTGATTAGTTTAGTACATTTGATAAGAAATAATGAAAGTTTAGTTCTTTCAACAAAAGAATTCAGAAGTTTGAAAGTTCAATTTCTTTTATAAAAGAAAGTGATAGTACAATGCCTCTGCTTAGGGGTAAATATGAATTGAACTGAGTTCAAACACCCTTTATTTTGAGTTTATTTTGGTTCTTAAGCTCAAAGTTTGAAACTGAGTTAAAGTTTTTTACTCAAATTCATAATTCGAATTCGTAACTCATTGGCAAAACAATGTTATTTTACCCAATAATGTTCAAAATGATATTATTTCGATAATTGTTTGACATAACTCAAATTGAGCTAAGAGTCAAACTTAAATAGAATTATGACATCCACCCGACTTGCAAGTTGCACACTATCAAGCTTGAGTTGTACTTGGTTTCATAAAACAAATCAACCTCTTTAGCTCAAGTTTGACTAAAATGAATTCGAATTAAACCAAACAAGTTGGTCGGTTTGGGTCCAGCCCTCCGAATCTAAAGACTATCATTCTTCTTGTGGATGCAGGTACTTCCCAGAAGGCATTGACATCTACTTTGAAAACGTGGGAGGCAAAATGCTGGATGCAGTTCTCATAAACATGACATGAGAGTCAATGGGCGCATTGCAGCGTGCGGCATGATTTCACAGTACAATCTTAACCAGCCCGAGGGCGTCCACAATCTGATGCACATTGTTTACAACCGGGTTCACATAAAAGGGTTCGTGGTTTTCGATTATTTTGACAAGTACTCGAAGTTTATCGACCAGGTGCTGCCCATGATCCGAGAAGGCAAGATTGTGAACGTTGAAGACATAGCTGAAGGCCTGGAAAATGTACCTCAAGCTCTGATAGGATTGTTCAGTGGCAAGAATGTGCGAAGCAAGTAGTACTGGTTGCCAAAGAGAAATTAATTAAAAATAATTCAATTTAAAAAATCAATATAAATTTTAAAGATTATATTGGTATTTTATATATATTTAAAAGGGAGAAAGACCATGTTCCACCCATTTTTTAGCCTTATCTCAAACATATACTTATATCTGATGAAAAATTCAAACGCCTACCCAAAATTTAATCTATTTAGACCCACCCACATATTTTTTGTCAGGGTTAAGGGGTAAATTCGTTATTTTATCAATAATATTAAATAATTGAAATTTTAGCTCATTTTCCCCCTTTTAATTTGAAAAACTAACATTTATCCCATGAATTAAGTTTTAAAAAATTCACTTTTTCTCTCTGAAATGCAACCACTTTTTCTGACGACAACGGAGAAGTTTTCCTCTAAAAGTTGACCACCTCTAGACAACGATCGTCGTCCAAGAGAATGGACAATAAGTGTCATCCAAAGAATGGACAACGTTCTGTGGTCTCTAGGTCTCTTCCATCTTATTTTATTTTGTCTTTTAAGTTTTCTTATTCTCTTGATAGCGGGCTTGTCACGTATCCTTCTTGAGTTCACTATCAAAGTAAACGCCCTTACAGGTAGCATAAGGAGCTCTAAAACTTTTTATTTGTCTTTTCATGACACCTGTTTTTTTTTAAATGTAATATTTAAATAATATATTATGATATAATTATATATTTATATTATTAATTTAAAATTATTAAATCAAATAATAATATAATAATATTTAAATAATAATAATAATATATATAAATAGTAATATATAATCCTTCAAGTTTTAATTTTTAATTATATAATAGGCCAAACGACTATTTCCCACCCAAGGTTTGATGTTTTTTCAAGTTTTTACCCTTTAACTATAAAAACACTAAACACCCACCCATGACCGGTTAAATTTAACAAAACTCTAACGATGGTAAATTTAATTTCATTTTCCCCCCTAAAAGTTTAAAAACTAACATTTTTTCCTTAAACTAAGTTTGAAAAGATCGCATTTCCCCCCTAGGGTTTATTTCCAAACCCTTTCACTTTCTCCGGCACCATCACCGGCCGTCTTCCCCTCCCGATGGTTTCTCTTCCACCTCTGACCCCCTCAACTCTTGCACTACGCATCTGACGCAGAGAGAAGTCGTCTGGGAAGACGATCGTCTTCCTAGATGAAGACGACTCATCTTCTCAGATGACGACGATTAGGAAGACGAAGAACTTCGTCTTCCCCGACGAAGTTCTTCGTCTTCCACGGCTTCTCCGACTCCAATCGGGAGTCCAAATGGGAGGAAAGAAATCACCGGAAGGAGAGGATGCTTCGAAAGGGAGAGGTCGTCGGCAATAGAGCCGGAAATGTCATCGGAGATTTCAAAACGAAACCCTAGGGTGAAACTACGATTTTTTAAAGCTTAGGCTAGGGGAAAATTTTAGTTTTTAAAGTTTAAAGGGGCAAAATAGATTCTATTTTAGTTTATTTTTAATATTATAGAGAAAATGATGATTTTACCCTTACCACCGTTAGGGTTTTGTTAAATCTAACAGGTTATGGGTGGGTGTTTAGTGTTTCCATAGTTAAAGGGTAAAAACTTGAGAAAACATCAAACCTTGGGTGGGAAATAGCCGTTTGGCCTATGTAATATAACATGTTCTCTTTTCATTTTGAAAAAAAGTGCTCTACTCCCACTTCCTCTGATCAAAAAGAAAATGTTAAAAATTTCAGTTTATAAGTTTTTTAATGAATAGACCAAACTCTTAAAATTTTCTATTAAAAAAAGTTCAATTTCTTTTATTAAAAAACGTTTGCTCATTTTAATGAAAAAAGTGATAATACAATGTCTTTGATTAGGGGTAAATATGAATTTATCTAAGTTTAAACACCCCCTATCTTGAGTTTTTTTCGGTTTTTAAGCTCAAAATTTGCAGCTAGGCTAAAGTTGTTGGCTCAAATTTGTAACTTAAATTCACAATTCGAGTTCATAGCTCATTAGCAAAACAATGTTGTTTTACTCAATAATGTGCAAAATGATATTATTTCAATAATTGTTTGATATAACTCAAATTGAGCTAAGAGTCCAGCTTAAACAGAATTATGACATCCACCCCACTTGCAAGCTGAACACTATCCAGCTTGAGTTCTACTTGGTTTTATAAAACAAATCAACCTTTTTAGCTCAAGTTTAAATAAAATAAATTCTGAGTCAAACCAAACAAATTGCTCCGTCTGTGTCCAGCCCTACCTCCAGGTGTTGTTAGCCGAATCTAAAAGTTATCATTCTTTGCGTGGATGTAGGTACTTCCAACAAGGCATTGGCATCTACTTCGAAAACTTGGGGGGCAAAATGCTGGATGCAGTTCTCATAAACATGAGAGTCAATGGACGCATTGCAGCGTGCGGCATGATCTCGCAGTACAATCTTAACCAGCTGGAGGTCGTCCACAATCTGATGCACACTGTTTATAACCGGGTTCACATAAAAGGGTTCGTGGTTTTCGATTATTTCGACCAGTACTCGAAGTATATCGACCAGGTGCTGCCCATGATCCGAGAAGGCAAGATTGTGTACGTTGAAGACATAGCTGAAGCCCTGGAAAATGCACCTCAAGCTCTGATAGGATTGTTCAGTGGCAAGAATGTTGCGAAGCAAGTAGTAATGGTTGCCAAAGAGAAATTAATTAAAAATAATTCAATTTAAAAAATCAATATAAATTTTAAAGATTATATTGGTATTTTATATATATTTAAAAGGGAGAATGACTATTTTCCACCCATTTTTTAGTCTTATCTCAAACATATATCCATGTCTGATAAAAAACTTAAATATTCATCCAAAGTTTAATCTGTTTGGACCCACCCACATATTTTCTGTCAGGGTTAAGATGCAAATTCGTTATTTTATCAATAATATTAAATAATTAAAATTTTATCTTATTTTCCCCCCTTTAATTTGAAAAACTAACATTTGTCCCCTGAATTAAGTTTTAAAAAATTCACTTTTTCCCTTGAAATGCAACCACTTTTTTCGACAACAGCGGAGAAGTTTTCCTCTAGAAGTCAACCACCTCTAGACGACGATCATCGTCCAAGAGAATGGACAACGCTTCGTCGTCTAGTAAAGCTCAACGAGCATCGTCCAGATCTAGATGACGCTCGTCACTCTCCCTTTAGTCACATCGTCACTAGTGGGCGGAGGGAAAGTGAAAAAAATTAAGGATTTGGGGGGCCGGGGGTGAAAGTCACTTTTCAAAGTTTAGGAATGCGGGTAAAAGTTAATTTTTAAAATCGAAGAGGGAAAATGCGATAAAATTATATAACTGAAATGTAAACAGTAAAATGACAATTTTACCCCTCTATTTAATAGAGAACTTAAAGATAGTTTAGAGATAGGTGGGTGTTTGCATTTTTCATCAGATGTAGATATACTTTTGAGATAAGAGTAAAAAATGGGAGGGAAATAACCCTTTTCCCTATTTAAAAAAGTTCAAAATAAAGGGGTCTACTGTTGGGTTTTAGGCTTAGGAATATGTTTTGATTGCCAAAAATGTGTTCATTTTCTATGTATTTGTACTTATATTGTGTAATTTAAGGCTATGGGACCCTTTTTCCCTATATAAGAGGTATTATTAGAGTAAATTATATTTTCCAACCCAAGGTTATATTTAGGTGACATAAATAACGTTTTTCACCTAAAATCAAATTAAATTTTAAAAAAACTAATAAATTTTGAAAAATTAATGCATTAAATAGGTGAAAGTTCGGTCCAAAGATCAATCCTATAATCAATATACCAAATAAATTAAGAGTTTAATTTTAAAATTTCAGTAGAAAGGATTAAATTTTTTACTCTCATGTTTGAAATCTTTTTCTCTTACCACTCAAGTTATCTCTTATTATATCATGTCCATGGCTTTTATATTAGCCTCTTGCCTTGTCTTTATTCATTACTCTTTATCGTCTATGCTTAAAACCCTTGAAACTCTTTTTTCACAAACTCTTTCAATGACTTTTCTCAATCAAACCCTCATCATCTTTGACTTCTCTCCGTGACATGGTTCAATCGGTAACAATGATAAGAAAATTAAAGTAACAACTTGGGTTTAAAATATTTAATTATAAATTTTTTAAACTAGTAAAAATGTTAAGCTATCATATTTAGTTACAGTGTTACTATTTTTATTTTCTTATTTTTAGGTGATGTAATTATTCATTACCTATAGAAAAACTGTATTTTGAATTTGATTTTAGATGAAAACGAGCAAGAAAGTACTGTCGGGCAAAGCTTGGGTGGGGAAAATGTAATTCATTGAAGGAAAAACAGTAAGAGTGTGGCAAGGCATGCCAACGTGGCACCCGACTCCCCCTTGTCCTTGGTTCTGGTGAAGCATTATTTCTGTACCCACCAGTAATTTAATTCTATTACGCCACTAGAAATAAATACATGGTTGTCGCTTCCAACACCAATTAATATGCAAATGCTGGTAGACTTAAAGATTCTTTCCTGGAATAAATGCTTTGACAGGTAAACGAGGAGACAAAGGAAGATGGTTTTAAAATTAGGGAAAACGTCTCACCCATTTTTAGCACATTCTCAAATCTATACCCATAGGAGATCAAAAACTCTTTTTTCCACCTATAACTAAATTGCAGTCTATTTTTTCAGTTAGAGACAGAGGGTAAAATCATCATTTTACTGTTTATATTAAAAAGTTATAAAATTTATTACTTTTCACCCTTTTTAGGTTTTAGAAACTAATATTTCACTTTTACCTAAAGTTTTTAAACTTTAAAAACTAACATTTTCACCCCCAAACCTAGGGTTTCCATATTTTTCAAAATGTAACTGCCCCCCATAACTTTCAAAACTAACAGTTTCACCCTCATTCTTCAACTTCATCTTCCAACGTGGTCTCCGACGTACTCACTGGTCTCCTCCTTCTCCTGGTGCAACGGCGGTGGTGCGATGAAGAGATCTTTATCTCCTCATCGCATAGTGCAACGAAGAGATGAAGATCTCTCTTCATCACTCCATCTAGAAGACGCATCGTCGTCCTTCGTAGCTCATCGTGTTGTCCAGACGCGACAACAAAGAACGATTAAGCATCGTCCTTTGTCCGTTCTTCCAAATCTGGATAATGCTTCGTCGTCTAGATCTAGGCGATGAAAGGTCGTCCTTCATTGTCCTTTGTAGTCAGAGATGAGAGAAAGGTCGAATGCATCGACCGTCGGTGGTGGCTGGAGAAGGAAGCAAACCCTAGGGGTGAAATCTAAACTTTTCAAACTTTGAGGATGGGTTAGTTGTTAGTTTTTAAAACCTGGAGGGGGAAAATGGTAAAATTTTAAAGTTTTAAACAGTAAAATGATGATTTTGCCCTTGTCCCTAACTAGAAAAATGGACGATAGTTTGGTCATGGGTGAGAAAAAGGATTTTTGATCTCCCGTAGGTATAAGTTTGAGAATGAGCTAAAAGATGGGTGGGAAATAGTCCTTTTCCCTTAAAGTTATTAAGTAACTATCTTTGTCAAACATATCACATGCATCAAGCTTGACACAAAGATCAGATTTTATCTCTGATGAAACTTGAATAAAATCTGGTTTAAGGTTATATTCTTGTATAGGTTATATTCTGATAAAACTTTAAAAACTTGAATAAAGAAAATTTAATCTGGTATAGGTTATATTCTTTTAAAAAAATTTCTTTATATATATATATATATATATATGTCCTTATTAAATTAATTTATTTTATAAAAATAACTGCATTCTTTTACAAAAGTTTTTTTTCAAATATATGTATGAATGCATTAAATCAATTTATAATTTTTTTTGGAAAAACATAATTATATTCTTTTACAACTTTTTCCCAAATATAAAAGTTTTCGTTAAATCAAATTATTTCTTGGAAAAAATATAATTACATTCTTTTTTTAGAAAAAGCCTTTTTTCCAAATATATTATATTATTTTACAAAAGTTTTATTTCCAAATATATGTATGTTTTCATTAAATTAATTTATATTTTTTGGAAAACAATAATTGTATTTTCTTTTATAAGAGATTTCTTTCCATATATATATATATATATATGCATGCTTTTATTAAATCAATTTATACTATTTTTGAAAAGTAAAACTATGTATATCTATTTTGAGTACAAAAATTGGTATACATTTGATGTATATCATCAAATGATTGAATAACTTTGAATTAAAGAATATAATAGGCCAAATGACTAATTCCCGCCCAATGATTGAATAACTCTGATTTTTGTTGGCGGTGTTCCGGAGAGAACATCATTTTAAGTGCACTTGGTTTTTAATTTATGTTTCGAACCTGAAAAACAAGAAGCAAACAGATTGTTAGATGTACAAATTTACAGCAGAAAATGGTGAGAATAGACAATGAATCTGCATTAATCCAGCGAGCTTTGCAATAGATGAGACTTTGCTATTCCTTTTCACACAAAAGATGAACAATCAATAATTTTCCCTCCAATGTATGGCTTTCAAGAGGCCAGAATCTTTCCCAAAGGCTACCTAAACAAAACCCAATTTTTCCTCGACTCCTTCCTTCTGAAATCCTTCTCTTATACTTGCACATAAACTGCCTTTATAACTGACCATGTTTCCCACTCATATTCTTGGCCCTAGCTGCATTCATAACTGCCTACTTTCCCATTTCATAACTGCCTTTCACAACTGTCGGCTTCCCCATTTCATAATTGCCCACTTCCCACCTACATAGGAGTCCTAACAATACATTGCCTTAAATGTTCTTTGACCTATTTTTAGAAACAGGGGAACATGTAAATCAGAAGCTCGATGAATTTTCCTGATGTTAAAATATGGTACCAATTATTCTGTACTATTCAACAGGTACTTTCCTGAAGGCATTGATATATATTTTGAAAATGTTGGGGGTAAGATGCTTGATGCAGTGCTTCTCAACATGAGACTCCATGGTCGAATTGCAGTGTGCGGAATGATCTCACAGTACAATCTTGAAAAACCTGAAGCAGTGCACAACCTGATGAACCTGATTTTGAAACGGGTTCGAATAGAAGGATTCCTGGTTCCCGACTACTACCACCTCTATCCAAAGTTTCTGGAAATGATTGTTCCTCAGATCAAAGAAGGAAAGATTGTATACATAGAAGACATCGCCGAAGGCCTGGACCATGCTCCTGCAGCTCTGGTTGGGCTCTTTACAGGTCAAAATGTTGGCAAACAAGTAGTTGCAGTTACTTATAACTGAAGTATTTAGTCTGCTTTTATGTTCTTTCTGTTAAAAGTTACAAGTTACCGGATTGCTATATAGCTACTTAATTATGAAACAGTTGTTGTTGTTGTTGCATGAACTCTTTCTCCTTGTCATTGTTGTTGACATTTTGTTAAAAGCGTATTATGTGCCCGCTTGAGTCTCAAGCTCATATTAAATCAGCTAGTTCTATACAAATAGTTTAGCTTTAGATGTTTTATCTGGATAGGAATTGGCGACTATGTCGACTTTAAGGTGTGATGCATAAAAGATTCTACCACCCGGATAGTGGGTGGGGTCCCGCTGCCCGTTTAGTCGGTGTGTTTTGCTACCCAAAGAGTAGATGGGGCCCAAGGGCAGCACCTTTGAGTTCGTAAGCGGTTTGGGGTTAACCTAAGAGGAGTCGTTAGAGAAATTTTTTTTGGGAATATGAATCTTATTGGGGGTTATTTTGGGGATAAGAATCTTTGTATATATATGCATTGTTATCTTATATGAGTGAATTGTAAAGAGACAAGGAAATATTGAAATTATATTGATTCTGTTTGATGTTACTCAATTTGGGTGAACTACGACAAATCGTGTCCTCTTTCTCTTTACGGTTTATGTGTTTGTTTGATTCAAATTTCTCTGGTTCATTCATTCATTATTAAGGTTGGAGTTAGGCCAGCAAAAAGATAACATTTCCTAACAAATATACAAAACGATTTGGTAAAATTCTTTTAACATCTTCTACAATTTCATTGGTCCTTTAAAAGTCAATATGTTGGCAAACAAGTGATTGCTGTCGCTATTGAATGAATCTAGCTGGTTTAAGGCTACAGGTTCGCAGAATGCCACAGGGTAAGCTATAGCTTCTTGCTAATCTCATGCGAACACTGCAATCCTATTTGTTGGCGTCTCACACAATTGCAATCAAGAGATGTGATGGTGGCTCAAAAGCTAACTATTAAGATTAAAATGTTTAAACTCATATAAAATCTACACTATAAGTTCATAATTTCTAATGTAAGATCCAATTTTCATACTTTATATTTAAGATCTTAACAAATGTTCACCTAAATTGATTTTTCTGATGTAACCATACCTTGGTTTTTCTGGTGTAACTAGACCAATAATGTAAGAGGACCAGCAGAAAGACAACTTATTCAGACATTATTAGAAAGTTTGAAAATTTCTTAATTTGTCCATATTCATCATGGCTTTGATCACGCGCATAAACGTTAACAAAAAACAAAATTTTGCATACGCATTAACAGCTTTACCAGATTCCTCAGTGTTTTTACATACAGAAATTGACAGAAAAAAATTGCAGGTGATATTGAAGAACTATGCGTCAGGTTCTCCGAAAGAATCCGACATGTATGTCACCACTGGCACCGTAGAGTTGAAGCTGCCAGAAGCCTCAACTGGGATTCTTGTGAAGAACTTATTCCTGTCTTGTAATCCATACATGGGAACAAGAATGCTGCTCCCATTGGAAGGATCTTCCTATTTTGATTCCTATAAACCTGCTTCGGTTAGTGACTGGTTCCTGTTTTGTTGATCATTTAATGCCTATCAGATTATATATTTTAGGGATAACAACACTCTAAAGGTGTCCAACTATCACTTTTTTTTTTCCATTAAATAGACCAAAGTTTGTTTTTATTTTCAAACGAAGAGACTCAACTCTCAAATTTTCTTATCAAAGGTATCAAACTTCTAAATTTTCTTTATGGAAATGATAAAACTTTATGTATTTCCTATTGAAGATACAAACACAAACAGACTTTATGTATTTTCTTATTAGAGGTGCCAAATTTGGCAGGTACTTTCCTGAGGGCATTGATATATACTTTGAGAATGTTGGGGGGAAAATGCTTGATGCAGTGCTGCTGAACATGAGACTCCACGGCCGAGTTTCTTTATGCGGAATGATTCGCAGTACAACCTTGAAAAGCCTCAAGGAATCCACAACCTGATGATCGTTATAGCGATACGAATTCGGATGGAAGGATTCGCGGTTCCTGATTACTACTACCTCTATCTGAAATTCCTGGAAACCATTATTCCTCAAATAATGTACAGGAAATCATGCATCTCGAAGACTTCGCTAAAGACCTCGAGAATGCTCTTTCAGCTCTCATTCGACTCTTAAATGGTGAAAATGTCGGGGAACAAGTGGTTATTGTCACTTAATTGCGAGTTCACTTGATAATAAAAGAGCAATGTTATGTATAATTATAATAAATACCTATTTAATAAAAATGTGTATTATATAATTATGTATTATTTTATTTTTAATAAATGTTCGACCTCAAATTTGAGTTTAAATTGAATAAATCAAATTTAAGCGCCATTGGTTAATTGGTCACATTTTATTCATGAAATGGGTTGGATTGGTATTAGCTTGGATACAGCAAATTAATTCTATTAGGTCTAATGTACTTATTCGATCTAATAAGTACCTTGTGTCAAAATTGAGAATTACATTCAAACCAATTTGAGCATTCAAGTTTAAATCGACTCAGATCAAACTCAAAGTGAAATTGTTTATAAGAATTCGAGACAATCTCAAGCTAGACTTTGTTCGAGCTTGAACTGGATCAACTTCAGCCTTGTTTACAAGAGAACCCTATCATTAAGCCCATCAAAATCATCATTTAACATGTTAAACAATGTTCTTAAGACAAACTCAGCATAGTCTAACATGATCAAAGCCAATATGTAGAACATGCAAAAATAAGAGCGATTAAAAACCCCCAACAAAACCCACAATCCAAACAATCTCTGGGAAACTTATAAAATTCTCCTTTCCTGTGAACAAAACACATCTATTGACCTATAAAAAAAAATTGAACTTCCCCTCGTCTTCAATTATAGAGGAAACGAATATCCGCGGAGGTGCTTGGAATCCACACCTGATTCACGAACCAATGCTATCCTCCCCGTTCGTGCTACCTACAAAAACATGAATCACCCTGTTACTAGAGTGAAAGAAGCATTATGCTAACAAGTCACTTAACTATGGTAAAGAAACTGAATTCAATAAACCCAGTTTCTGTTTATGTTCATATACACTCATGCATCTTATCATATTATTTGGACTCTTAATCCAATTAAAGATCTTAATAATCAGAAAACCAAACCTCGCAAATGTCGTAAGGCTATAATAATCTCTGCAGTGCAACCATCTTGTCTAAGTCTCCTGTGAGCTGTTATGAGCATTAAAAGAAGATTTGTCAGTATTGAGAGAGAGGATAGGGACTGGGAAAAGAAATGTCTCAAGTTTATTAAGACTAAGCAGTGAAGTCTGCAACAACCATGGTCTTTTGCATGATTAAACAAGAGAAAGCAAGAAAACTTTAAATGTAATAACCAAAAAATATTGGCACCATGTTTCTCAGACATTGTAAGTACATGAACCTCAAGAGTGATTGTATGATCAGACACGTCGACAGCTTTTCATTGACAGAGTTAAGAACTCCTGGAGAATCATTGACAGAGTATGCGACAGACATCCGCTTGTCTGCAAAACATTAACCAAGCATTAATCAGTGGATATAAACAGGCTACCTGCTTTTCATTCTCATATCCATATCATAATTATTCTTTAACTCATAAGTATATTCCCTTTAGGCTCCAATAAATACTTCTCTTCCTTGACATGAATGATAATGCAAACTGAAATTTTAGATCAAGCACACTCTTTTAAGCTCTAGATTGACAAACGACATCAGAATGACACTTAAACATCCATAAAAGTCAAGGTCCATCACATTATATGAAACCAGATAATATTTTAATACATTTAACAAAAAATAGTAAAAATTTGATTTTTTCAATAAAAAAAATCGAAACTTTGCTCCCTCCAATAGGAAAATCCAAAATTCAGTCCATCCATTAGAGAAAAATATGGTAGTTGGAAATATTCAACTATTGTTAAAAAAATAATACAATTACTGAATTATCTATTTATTATTTTCATAGAAAACAAAGTCATTGTTGAGTGATTTGCCTTCAATTGTTCTTCAAAGTCAATAGTGTCACATTAATTTTGAAAAATGCCCATCTCTAATTTGTCAAAATTTTGCCATATATTATTAATCTTAGCTCTCCAAAAGTCAGTTTTATTGACACATGTCATATGAACATGTGAGGAGAAATTTTCATTTTCATCCCAATATTTATATTATTTTTCATTACCATCAAATCCAAACTTTACAATAGTTGAATTTGAATCCCTTACTTTGCAAACATATGTGACCACTACCCCAAAACCAATTCTGGATAATTACAATTCAAAATTTATATTTAATGATTAAACAGACAAAATTGTCATTTTAAAGTTTATACAAACAATCCATTGGTTTGACGATTGAACCAAAAAGGACGTGGACCAAACACTTGACTAGATGAAGGTGGGTCGAAGAATTAAAACATTGTTATTAAGTTACAAGACCAAAATGCTAGAATCTCAATGTTGAATATACCAGAATTAAGGAGTAAATATGTAATTTCAAAAACTTTTTGACCACCATACCAGTTTAATTGAACCCAACACCTTGCAAAAGAAGGTTGACATGGTAACCAACAGATTAAATTCAATTTTAATTCATTATAATTCGAATTTTATATTTAATAATTAGATAGATAAAATTATTTTAAATTTCTAAATTTTTGACCACCTTATTATGTCAAGAATGTTGAGAAGAAGAAAAGGCATTGAGCAGTGTGGCAACCTCTGACTTTGAAAAGGAGAAGCTTCTGGTACTATCTAAGTATATAGGGCAGTCAAAGTTGGATTCCTCCCTGTGCCATTTCTTTGATCAAGTCTTGGCTTATTTTAGGTAAGATTTCATAACACAAACACTTTGGTTTTGGCCTAATTCTGTCCTCTGGTATTAATTGAGGCTATGTATTAATCTTGCATACTTGTTGTTATCGAGCAGAAAAAGGATGAATAATAAACATGTTTAAGCACTGCCTGTTTGTTATTGAGCCATTACCATTTTAATGGTGCTGAAGCATTGAGCAGTGACAAGCCTTAATTGCAAACTTTTATTAACATCAAATAAGTTAACCCTTTTGTCATAATTGCAAACAAGCCTATATAGAACAGCCAGAAATCTTATAAACTAAGAGTGACCAGAATATCTCCTCTGCTTTGTAAAATTTGAAAGCAGAGGAGCTGTATTTAAGAAGACTGTCCTTTCCATACATATATACGGAGTGAATTATGAAGAATGATTAAGGATGGGGAAACCAAAATGGCTGAGGAAAAACATAAAGAATGATTCTCTATTCTTTTTTCATTCTTGAAGGCATGAGCTGTAAACAACACTTTGAAAAGAATATGATAGGAGAAGGCAAGTAAAAGTAGATTTGGCATCACAATCATTCTTTTCCTTTCTTTATCTCAAGAATAATTGTCTGCTCAAGTAAGGTATTTATCTAAGAAATGACTTGTGACTAAAATATTCTTTTATTTTGAGCACTCTTAAAGACTGAATTAACAAGTTTCTCTTTCTTTCTCGCATCCTTCTCTTCCTGTTACAATCTTAATTCTTTCCTAATTTCCGAAAACCTAAACCATGGCATTTGTTGTTGAGCCCGTCGTCTCCGGACTCATTAAGGGATTGTTTAAGATATTGGGGTCCAATGAAGTGTGGGACTTTGCTCGGCGACTTGTTGGAGTAGAGTCAGAGCTAAAAGAGCTTGAAAACAAGTTGCAGATGGTTGAAAACCTTCTTCTCTATGCAGAAGACAAGCAGCTGATGGATAAAAGCGTTAAAAAGTGGCATGACAATCTTCAACAATGGGCTTATGATGCGGAGGACTTACTGGATGAGTTTGCCTACGAAGCTTTGCGACGCAAAATGAAAGCGCAACACCAGGCTAGCTCTAGCAAAGGATTTAGCTGCCTCCCTGCTTGTTTCCCTAGTCCTTCATTCGCTGTCCAGATGGGGTCCAAGATCAAAGAAATCAATTGCCGGTTGGAAAAACTTCGCCAACAAAGATCAGCTGAACGTGAATTTCAAGAGCTCTCTAGAATGACATCAAGTAAGGCTGTAGTTCAAGAACCAGAGGAAACATCAAGCGTCGCCCCTGAACAGATTGTTTATGGTAGAAATAAAGATGAACTCACACTACTTGACATGGTGAAAAGTGGTGTCGACATTCAAGTGATAGCAGTTGTCGGCATGGGAGGGATCGGCAAAACGACAATTGCTCGGATTCTATACAATCACAAGCAGCTGGAAGATTTGAAGTTTGACAAAAAAGCGTGGGTGTGTGTTTCAACCTTCTTTGACGTTCTCAAAATCTCAAAGGAACTTCTTGAGCAATTCTCGTCTTCTGTTCCAAATAATTTAAATGAAGTGCAAGTTAAGCTGAAAGAGGCAGTAGGTGGAAAGAAATTCCTGATAGTATTAGACGATATTTGGAAGGTGGAGTACAACGAATGGGAAAAGCTTAAATCTCCTTTCACAGCTGGTGCACCTGGAAGCACAATGATCGTGACAACACGCCATACAGACGTTGCACAAACAATGAGATGCTCTCATACTTATCATTTGAATTTGTTATCCCAAGACGATTGTAAGTCCTTGTTTCAGGAGCATGCGTTTGGAATTGGTGCAGCTGCTGTTCCTAATCAAATAACCGATTCAATTTACAAAAGAGTTGTAGAAAGGTGTGGCGGCCTACCACTGGCGGCAAAGACCCTCGGCGGTCTTCTGCGCTCTAAGCCGAGCGATACTTGGGAAAAAATATTAGAAAGCAATATATGGAGTACATCTGATGAAAACGATCACATTCTCCCAGCATTAAAGCTAAGTTATCATTATCTTCCTTCAAATCTAAAAAGATGCTTTGGCTATTGCGCAATTTTTCCTAAAGATTACGAATTTGAGAAGAAGGAACTTGCACTTCTATGGATTGCGGAAGGTATTATTCAACCATCTGATAAACAACTAGATGAGGCAAGTGAGTGTTTTCATAAATTATGTTCAAGGTCGCTTTTCCAACAATTGAGTAGTCGTAGTTCTAAATATATTATGCATGATCTTATTCATGATTTAGCTCAATTGGTTTTTAAAGAAATTGGTTTTAGATCTGAGCAAAATATAGTTGAGTTACCAGAAAAATTCGAAAAAGTTCGTCATTTTACTTATGAACCTGATGATTATACTAAAGAAAATAAATTTAAAGCCTTGGAAAAAGTAAAAGGTCTAAGAACATTTTTGCATGTGAGGCATAGGCATGGATATGACTATTTTATTAGTGCTACAGTTGTTTTGGATTTGTTGCCAAAGTTAGAAATGTTGAGAGTACTATCTTTTGAAGGATATTGCATCATTGATTTACCTAATTCAATTGGAGATATGATGCATTTAAGGTATCTCAACTTATCTAGTACTTGTATAAGAAGTTTGCCTGAGTCAATAAGCCAATTATTTAACTTGCAGACTTTGTTATTGCAAAATTGTTCTTATTTCATGAAGTTGCCTTCGAAAATGAGATATTTGACCAATCTACGTCATCTTGATATAAGTGGTAAAAATTCATTGAAAGAGATGCCACTTGAAATGAAAGAGTTGAAAAATCTTCAAATATTGTCAAATTTTATTGTGGGCAAGGATGTGGGTTCCAATTTGGAAGTCTTGAAGAGCTTAACTTTTCTTCAAGGAAAGCTTCACATTTCAAAATTACAGAATGTGACAGATCCAAATCAAATGCGAGAGCAAATATTAAGCAATAAGAACAATCTAAAAGTTTTGTTACTAGAATGGGGATATCAAGAGAACTCACAGAAAGTGGATGTAGAAACGAATGTACTTGAGAAGCTAATGCCTCCTAGCAATTTGGAAGAACTCACAATCCGAGGCTATAGTGGGGAAAGTTTTCCATCTTGGTTAGGAGATTTGTCATGGCTCTCTAATTTGGTGGTTCTTAAATTAGAAGAATGTAAGAGGTGCGTGTGTTTGCCTTCACTTGAAATGTTGAGCTCACTTGAAGACTTAACCATTAAAGACATGGCAAGTCTAAAAAGAATAGATTTTCGAAGACCTTTCAAGTCATTAGAATTTCTTCATTTTAAGAATTTGCAAGAATGGGAGCATTGGGACAGTTGGAGGGGAAATGAAGATACTAGAAATTTTCCAAAGCTTCGTGCACTTTTTATCAAAGAATGTCCCAAACTTATTGGAAAAGTACCTGATTATCTTTCTTCATTAGAAAGTTTTATTATTAGGAATTGTCCAAGGTTGGCGATCTCATTCTCAAATTACCCAATACATTGCAAATTAGAAATTGAAAGTTGTGAAGAACTTGAAGGTTGTGAAGGAATTGTATGTAATGATGGTTTGATTGATTTTAAGTTTTTGAATTCTCAATGTCTTGCCAATATTCCGGAGGTTAAAGATAAATTAAGGAAAGGATTTCAAAGAGTAGAATTTTTTAAGATTGTTGGTGACGAAGAGATTATGGAATCATGGCGAAGTCTGGAAAACACCAATTTTCTTTCCAATCTAAATTCTCTTGAGATTAGGGAGTGTCAGAATCTAACATCTATTGGAAGGGGCATGATACCTTCATCTCTAAAAGAACTTGAGATCTGTGATTGTAGGAGTCTTGCAATTATTGGTAAGGATGCCCTACCTTTCTCTCTAAAAAGGCTTAGCATTGAATCTTGTGGAGAACTGAATTTTTTGAAGGATTTAAGTGTTTCTCTTCTTGAGTACTTGGAGATTTGTGAGTGTGAATCTCTCAAGTGCATATCATTAGATGGTCCGTTGCCTGAGACACTCAACGAACTAATTGTTGAAAGATGTGAAGCGCTGGAAATATTATCATCTAGTGGAAATGAGTACCTCCCTAAGGCACTTACGTCCATCTATATTTGTAATTGTGAAGAGCTAAAGGCAATTAGTGAGTCGTTTGATAATAGCCCGTGTCTTCAAGAAATTACTTTAGAGGATTGTGAAAATCTTGAATGCTTGCCTTTAGGTCTACACCATCTTCCATTCCTTGACTCTATTGTAATAATAGATTGTCCAAAATTGTTAGTGAGAGAAGGTGTTCCCACCAGCCTTAGACAACTCTTAATTAATGAATGTGAAGATGACAAGGGAATGGGAATTGAAATGCTCACGTCTCTACAAACGTTGCAAATCGAATACCTCCTACAGCTTGAATCCATCTCAGACCTGAGCAATCTCACATCTCTTGTAGAGTTGAATATCGCTTTCCTCCCACTGCTTGAATCCATCCCAGACCTAAACAACCTCAAGTCTCTTAAGGTATTCACCATTGTTGGGCTGGAATTTGAACTAATTCCAAATCTCAGTGGCCTAACCTCTCTTACAGAGTTATGCATTGAGGAATGCCAAAAGCTCAAATCAGTTCCAAGTCTCAGCGGCCTCACCTCTCTTGAAAGTTTGGAGATCAATGATCTCCCACAGCTTCAATCAATCCCAGATCTGAGCAACCTCACCTCTCTTACAAGATTCGAGATTAGTAAATGCCCAATGATCAAATCAATTCCAAGTCTGAGCAGCCTCACCTCTCTAACGGAATTCAGCATTACAGAATGCGCAGGGCTTAAATCAATTCCAAATCTGAGCAGCCTCACCTCTCATGAAAGCTTGGTCATTGAGGATTGCCCAAACCTCAAATCCATTCCAGACCTTGGCAACTTCAAAGAGTTATCAATTAAGGAATGTCCAAAACTCAAATCCCTGCAAACCCTGCCACCTTCACTTCAGTCTCTAGATGTTATTGATTGTCCTCTGCTTAAAAAACGTTGGAAAAGTGTTACAGGAAAATATTCCTCAAAGATTTCTCAAATTCCTGAAGTTAAAATAGACGGTAAATTCATCTGCAATTCCAAGGAGGTATCATGGATTTGATTATTTGAGTTTGCAGCATCCAATATGATAATCATCTGATTTCATTGAAGGTTTGTAACATTTCTTGATCTCTGCTATTGTCCAGATTTTCATGTAATGCTGAAGTTATTATTCTCATTTGAACTTTGGCAGCTGATCATCAACGAGAATCTCTGAATTATAGTTTGTCCAGGTAATTCATTTAACTTTAATCACTTAACATAATTCCTTGTATCTCAAATTCTAATTCAACTTTTCTAATTTCGTAAGTTTATTGGTTAACGGAAGAAACTTCCAGCTTAGGGAAGTTCCAATTTTTAGAATTCTAAATAAAAGTAAATTCTTCATGTTCTTGTTTCATTTTTCAGTTCCTGCGAGGATCTTTCAACAACAGATTAGATAATATTATGCTTAGTTTTTTGTGAGTTCTGAATTCAGGGGAAGAACATTTAGAGGCAGAAGTAGAAATATTTTCTGTCGAATTGATTTGAAGCTTATCTTGATCAATTTAGTTTTGTCATCTTCTAACGTATGGACCATTATAAAATTTTTACTTCTACTTAGTTATTTTAATAATATCTCCTTTGCCTCAAGTTTATTTAAGGAATCATTGTTAACTTACTCAATGTAAACAACGCAATGCAGGACTGCTATGCTTAGATTCAATGTTGCAGGAATCATTGGAGAGGCTTAAAATGATCCCAAATCATTTCTATTCCACACATCTAATTGCACATTCTCTACCTTACTCTTGGGTTTATATATGAAGTCCACCAATTGATGAGGGCAAAATCAAGTAATGGACTTCTATATATCCTGTTGAAGCGGAGCAATCAGTAAATTTTCACTTTATGTAAACATGTGATAAATTCTTTTCCAATCCTCTTTTGTATATATTTGATGTGTTACTTAGTTTTGTTTGTGTAATTGGAAGGCTCATTATGAGTAGATTTCCAAGTTCTTTCTTGTTTATCGCTACACTAATATTTTTTCTCACAGGAGAACCCTTTTTTCTTATTTTGAGTAAATTATCACCTTATGCAAGCATGTGATAAATTCTTTTCCAATCCTCTCTTGTATATATTTGATGTGTTACTTAGTTTTGTTTGTGTAATTGGAAGGCTCATTATGAGTAGATTTCCAAGTTCTTTCTTGTTTATCGCTACACTAATATTTTTTCTCACAGGAGAACCCTTTTTTCTTATTTTGAGTAAATTATCACCTTATGCAAGCATGTGATAAATTCTTTTCCAATCCTCTCTTGTATATATTTGATGTGTTACTTAGTTTTGTTTGTGTAATTGGAAGGCTCATTATGAGTAGATTTCCAAGTTCTTTCTTGTTTATCGCTACACTAATATTTTTTCTCACAGGAGAACATTTTTTCTTATTTTGAGTAAATTATCACCTTATGCAAGCATGTGATAAATCCTGTTGAACCTTTTTTAATTTTTTCTACTTTTTATTATTTTGAGAATAGCGCCTCTCCCTCAAGTCTAAAATTCACCAACTCTAATCGCACTTTTATTTATCACATCGTTTGACTAGAATAAAATTCTAAGTTGTCAACAAATTCTCCGATTGGAAATATTAAAGGTACTTGTATGTTTTGTGTCAATCTCATTTCTGGTTGAATTTACATTTTTGTACGTGTAATTTAATTTAGTATTTTATCCTTTTTTTTAGAAGCAAGAAGCAAGTGAAAGATTGCTCTAGTTTCAGAAGTGGAGTATGACATTTTGATAACAGAGTACCTACAAAGTGAAAATGGTTCCTCTGTTCCAAAACTTCTATATTTTGATAACAGAGTACCTACAATGAGATAGCAATTTTTGATCAAATACATATCCTAAAGATCCTACTGTCTGAAACTTAAAGTAAGCAACTGTTAGGCATGTCTAAGTTTTCCAGGTCAAAATTTACTGGTGTGCTTGCTTGCGCTTTAGAACCGAACTCCTGGCTTAAGGTTTGGAGCTTCAGCAACGTTTCTAAAACTCCAATACAGAGATTGTGTCTTTAACCCGTTGCAACGGTTAATCAAGCTCCATTTTGTTTTTGGTAAGTAATCAAGCTGCATTTTTCCTGCTTGTGTGTATAATTTTTTTTTTTTATCTCATTGTTTTTGTTGTGGGCAAAAAGATTGTGAAATGCATCATTATTAATCTATGGTTTACTTTTTATAGCTTTTTTGAGGAGTTATTATGTGCTCTCTCAATGCAAACAACACTATGCAGGATCCCTACACTTAAATTAACATTGCAGAAATCATTGGGGGCCTTAAAGTTTTCCTTCTCCAACTTCATGTAAGCATATTTAAACTTTTCAACAAGATCAAAAGTCATTTCTGCTTCACACATCTAATTGCATATTATGTTTCCTACTCTTGGATCTGCATAGGGAGTCCACCAAATGGTGAGAGGAAACCAAGTAATGGACCTGCATATGTCCTGCTAAAGTGGTACAACTAGTCAATATTTTTCTAAGATGTTATTTCTCAATCCTTTTAAGTAGTCTTATTCTTACATGTTGCCACCATCATTACATTTTTATTACGGGGAAGCATGTCATCTTAATTCGAATGTTTTAATATTCAAGGTGAATACTAAAAGAATTTCAAGATGAAATCCATAAAGCTTCAAGGGAGTTACGTGTCACCTTGGATGAAAGACTCGAATATGAAATTTACCTTATGACATTTCTGTCGTAACTTGTGATCAATCAATTTCTATGGTAGTAAGACATTTCCAACCTTGATAACAAATTTTTTAACATTTTGAAATCTTTGAAATAATGACAAGTTCACATTTTTCCCTACAGAAACTGTGAGTAAAAATTTTGAAAATCACATCTTACAAACTTTGAAAGTCTGGAGATGTTCTGCTTATAAAATTTACCAGAAAGGGTTTGTTAGATCTGATAAGTTCCATTCTGCACCAAATCAATTAAACAGTTTCACATCCCTTAAGTAAGTTCTTAATAGGATTACTCTCAAAGTCACATTCTTTTCTGTTGGTTAGCCGATTTGCAATGCAAATATTGATATTTATCCCTTGTTACTCTATAACATGTTGAAATATAGAAAAGTGAAGACACGACAAGAAATCTCATGAAGCAAATAGATGAGATTAAAAAAAATTTCATTGCTTCAGAAATTTGTAAGTTGCAATTATACTCTTACATCAGATGTTTCATGTATTTCTACAGCTATGTCAATTTCATGTTCTATTTTTCTTGGTTTTGTTGGTGATTTATCTGTAAGGTTTAGAAGTTAAGTACATAAAAAACAACACGACTATAGAAATGTAGAAACAATAAGGAGTTTTGAAGAATAAACCACTACATCATTGCTTCACAAACTTGGGTCTCATCGTGTTGCCGTGACATTGTAAACTTATTGTGATGATAAGAGGGATGTGAAGCTGGCAAGACAACAATGTAGGTAAAGGAAATCCACTAAAGTAGCATGTTATCAGTTCCAACGGGGGTAAGACATTTCCAAATGAATAAAAATTCTTATAAATTTTAAGATCTTTGTGATAATGACAAAGCTTATGTATTCTCAACAGATCGAAGAATGCCAAAAAAGAAACTCTTAAATCTCATCTCTTGAATTTGTGGAGATCAAGAAGTGTTCTCTCTTTGTAAATCTTCCCAGAAAATGCTTGTTGGATATGATAATCTCAAGTCCTTACCAGATCAATTAAATAGTTTCAAAAGCTTAAGTAATTTCTTACCAAAAATGTTCTCAAAGTTGTGTTATTTATTTTTGATTGTCTAGTTTCAACTCAAATATTGATGTTGTCTTTTCTTAATTAATAGTTTGGAGAAAGAAACAAAAGGAAAGTCAAAGCAACTTCAACAAGATACATGGCATGAATTCTTTTGAATAAACTGTATAAGATTAAAAGACCTGACTCACCCACTATTTTCTTGTTCATAAAATTGTAAGTTGTAACTCTATCTGTTATATTAACTTTTTTACTTGTTCTTTCAGCTCTATCAATTTCATATCTTATTTCCTTCTTCTGCAGATGATCTAGGCACAAAGTTGGAAAATTTAAGTTCACTAACACAAAACAGCTGGTGACTTGGAGAAAATCTAAAGATGATTAAGGACACAAACCACTATATCATTGCTTCACAGACTTGGGGCTTCATCATGTCACCATGTCAAAAAATGCAGTGGCAGGGTGTTACAGACCTGGAGTTCTGCCTTGAAGCTGCTCTTCACTGCCACTGGAGTTTTGCCTTGAAGCTGCTCTTCACTGCTGCTGGATTTGTGGTATGAGGATGCTTGCTGGAGATTTTAATGTGTTTGGGGATGAAATAGATGCTGAAGATGTGCTACTGAGTTAGCTCCTCCTTGCTGCAGCACTCTTGTTACTGGACTAATAATGGAACAAGAAACCTGGAATTTATGCATTATAGCTACTGTTGTATTGAATGACAAATGTACTGAAATATCATAACAATATTTGTAAACTGATGCTTGTATTGAAAAGATTCTCCAGAATTACAATCAAAGTTTTACTGATCCATCTTGCGGTTATTTACATTGGAATTAACATAGATTTAAGAAACACGAAAGACTCAAACAAACATACTAATCCTTTTAGTTTTTGAGAGATTGGAACTCTCCCTCTTCTTCCTTCTCAACAATTTTCTTCTCTGAATTCTTTTTGGATCCTTCCCTTCTTTTATCCTCATTACAATCAAGCCTTCCCATAGATTGCCACATTCCCTCTCCAAATTTGGTGGTCCTTCTGTGAAATTGCCATCTACTGCACTCCTTTGCTGCTATGCGTGTTTGTCAACCCAAGTGGTCCTTCCTCCTCTTGATTGTTTTGCATTTGGTGTCTCATCTTGCAGGAATTGTATGCATAGGCCCTAACACAGGGCAGCAACTTAGGAACTGAGATTGAATTTTCTTCAACATCACTAGTTCAGTTACATATGGACTGATGAATGATGTGACTATTTTATAAGTTCATATTTCATCTAGATATGTGACTGGTTTATTGTTTTAATATATCATTTATTTTTAAAACAAAAATGTACATACCTGATTTTCTAATTTATCAACAACAGAACCTTCATAAAAAAAAAAAAAAAAAACAACGCTATGAAAAAACATAACCATAAACAAAAATTCATAAAATTCACTTTGAATTCAAACTATAACCACAAAAAAACCCAGTCAAAAACAGACCCATAGCAGAAAACTAAAAAAACGCATTACAAATTCAAACTACAAACCCAAATGAAAATACTTATCTTTTTACAGTAGAGAAAAGAATTACATCATCAAAGAAAAGCCCGTAACTATTGAGGGCAAAAGGCTTGAGGGGTTGGAAGAAAGCGAGCTTTTGATGTCATAAATGGCCACTAAAAACATTTCTCTTGAGTTGACCCAGCTGTATTTAGGCCCTTTCACCATAGATTTAAGAGCTTCGATTACTTTCGATGGCCAAAACAGAGTTGATGATCAAACCAACAACGACGAGTAAAGCTTAAATTGACTTCAAATCATCTCTTTTCTCCATTTTCTTCTTCGATTTGAAGCTTCGCAGTCACTCTTCGGTTTAGTTATATTTTACCGGTGCTTGGCGTGTGGTGTTAATAAGTTGGGATATTAATTAAAATAGGCAGCAGCTCTCCCGTCTAAACCTTTTTCGGCAACAAATTTGACGTTTTACCTTTTTAAGCAAATTATTTTTTTCATTCCAAAAATACCCCTCGTTTAATTTCTCAATCTTACCGTATCATTTCGTCGATTAATTGTCTATCTTTCACGTGGAATTTATTTTATAAAATCTACCTTTCACGTCGATTAATTACCTACCTTTCTCAACCTTAACTATACGCATTACGATTAATTTATCTGTAATGAATAAAATATATAGATTGAAAAACAGATATACTACAGATTGAATAAAATCTATAGATTGAAAATGTTAATCTATGAATAAAATTGAAAAACATATTGAGAATCTATAGATTGAATAAAATTTATGAATAAAATCTACAAATTTTATAAAATTTATTTTATAAAATCTATAAATTTATAAAATAATTAAATTTAAAATTAATTGATATATATGAAAAATAATTGATATATCGAAAACGGTATGTTTTTCTCAAAACGTTGCGTTTTCTTAAAAGGGGTGCAGAAAAGTGTTAAGGGGTGTGGGAAGGGAATGAAAATACAAACGGGTGTGTGAAAATACAAATGGGTGCGTGAAAATGTAAAAGGGCGTGTGAAAATACAAACAGGTGCGTGAAAATACAAAACAAGTGCGTAAAAATATAAACGGATGCGTGAAAATGTGAAAGGATGCGTAAAAATACAAACGGGTGCGTGAAAATGTAAAGGGGTGTGTGAAAATATAAACGGGTGCGTGAAAATGTGAAGGGGTGCGTAAAAATACAAACGGGTGTGTGAAAATACACCCGTGCGTGAAAATATATTTATAATAATATATTATATAGTATAATATATTTATAATATATAATAATTAATATATATTGTAAAGGTTCTCCCGCACCCCTTTTTATAATCCCGCACCCCTTTATAAATTATAAAGGGGTGCAAGGATAAAGGGGTGCGGGAGATCCCCTGCACCCAACACCACTTTTATAATTATAAAGGGGTGCGACAGATCCCCTGTCCCTCGCACCCCTTTTGTTTCTCCCGCACTCTATTTATATTTCACGTATTCGTTTGTATTTTCATACATCCATTCACAATTTCACGCACCAATTTGTATTTTTTCTCACCCATTTTGTATTTTCACGTACGGGTGCGTGGAAGGGTGCGGCAAGCATTACAGGTGTGGCAAGCATTGCGGGTGCGTGGAGGGTACGACAATTGCTGAAAGGGTGCGTAAAGGGTACGACAATTTCTAAAAGGGTGCGTGAAAGGGTGCGACAATTTTCTGAAAAGTGCAGGAATTATTAAAGGGGTGCGTGAAAATAATAAACACAAAACGGGTGTGTAAAAATACAAACAGGTGCGTGACAATATGAAAGGGCGAGTGAAAATACAAAATAAGTGTGTAAAAATACAAACGGGTACGTGAAATTGTGAAGAGGTGCGTGAAAATACAAACGGGTGCGTGAAAATACAAACAGGTGCGTGAAATTGTGAAGAGGTGCGTGAAATTGTGAAGGGGTGCGTGAAAATACAAAACGGGTGCATGAAAGGGTGCGGCAAGCATTACGGGTGCGTGGAAGGGTGTGGTAATTGTTGAAAGGGTGCCTGGAGGGTGCGACAATTTTCTGAAAGGTGCAGGAATTATAAAAGGGGTGCGTGAAAATAATAAACACAAAACGGGTGTGTAAAAATACAAACGGATGCGTGACAATATGAAGGGATGAGTGAAAATACAAAATGAGTACGTAAAAATACAAACGGGTGCGTGAAATTATGAAGGGGTGTGTGAAAATACAAACGAGTATGTGAAAATACAAAACGGATGCGTAAAAATACAAACAGGTGTATGAAATTATGAAGGGGTGCGTGAAAATATAAAATGGATGCGTAAAAATACAAACGAGTACGTGAAATTGTGAAGAGGTGTGTGAAAATACAGACAGATGCGTGAAAATGTGAAGGGATGCTTGAAAATATAAACGAGTGCGTAAAAAACAAAAGGGGTGCGGGAAACACAAAAGGGGTGAGGGAAAAACAAAAAGGGTGCGGGAAAATTATAAAAAGGTTACAGGAGAATTATAATATATATTTATATTATAAATATATTATATTAATATATTATATTATAAATATATTATATTTATATTATATAATAATTAATATATATGGTGAAGGGGTGCAGGAGAAATTTCTCCCGCACCCTTTTTTATAATCCCGCACCCCTTTATAAATTATAAAGGGGTGCGGGGATAAAGGGGTGCGGGAGATCCCCCGCACCCCGCACCCTTTTTATAATTATAAAGGGGTGCTGCAGATCCCTCGTCCCCTGCGCCCCTTCTGTTTCTCCCGCAACGTTTTTATAATTCCCACACTTTATTTATATTTCATGTATTTATTTGTATTTTCACACACCCATTTACAATTTTCTGCACCCCTTTATATAATATAAAGGGGTGCAATTTCCCGCACCCTTCACACACTCGCACCATTTAGTAAATTCCCGCACCTTTTCATGCACCTGTATCCTCTCACGCACCCGTACCCTTTAGTCAATTCTCATACCCTTTCACATTTTCACGCACCCATTTGTATTTTCTCACACTCGTTTGTATTTTCATTCCCTTCCCGCACCCCTTAACACTTTCTTGCACATATTTTGAGAAAACGCACCGTTTTGAGAAAAACGTACCGTTTTCGATATATCCATTATTTTTTATATATATCAATCAATTTTAAATTTAATTATTTTATAAATTTATAGGTTTTATAAAATAAATTTTATAAAATTTGTGAATTTTATTCATAAATTTTTTTCAATCTATAGATTTTCAATGTGTTTTTCAATTTTATTCATAGATTAACATTTTCAATCTGTAGTATATCTGTTTATCAATCTATAGATTTTATTCATTACAGATAAATTAATTTTAATGTGTATAGTTTAACATAAGTAATTAATCGATAAAATAATACGGTAAACATTGAGAAATTAAATGAGGGTATTTTTGAAATGAAAAATTCAATTTGCTTAAAAAGGTAAAACATATGAATTGCTGTCGAAAAACGTTTAAGCGGAAAAGCGACTGCCTATTTTAATTAATATCCCTAATAAGTTTTCATTTATAATTCTGGGGGTTAATTAAAATTAACAATTCTATTTTTTTAGTATTCTATTCAACTTTGGTCTAATGACTATAATATCCTTGTATATGGTCTTCTCTCCAATTTCTGGAACAATATAACTATGGTACTTAAAATAAGAACGAAATTGAATATTAATAATGATGTGTTATTATGTGATTTAATGATTTTAAATTAAAAATAAAGAATGTTTAATCACATAATGATATATTATTATTGGATACAAAATATTATTCTTTCTAGAATTGGTTCAACATAACATGTTTAGGTATTTATAACTGTACTCTTGGGTTTATAATTCACAATACTGCTATACAATTGATCTAATATTATATAATTGAATGATTTTAAATTGAAAGGAAAAGTAAACAATTATATTATTTACTCGTATGTTATCAAATTAATTTGTATGAATACGCAAGTAAAAAATGGTAAAATGTAATTGCATTCTAAAATTCTTGTATAATAAAAATATACGAACGCAGATTTGCTGAGGAGTTACAGTCTACCACAACCTTAAAAAGATGATGGTCCAAATGGGTCAACCCATTGAGACATGGTGGTGAACCCAGGTGGCACTGGCCAGTGATCCTTCCACTGACAGAAGAGGGAGGAGGTCGCTGCTCTGTGAAGCCAGCCTCACGCTATACCCTCCGCTCTAGAAGCCATGAACCTCCAGCCTTCGCCAGGGATCCAAGGCTCATCTCCTAGCTTGGAACAGGCTAGCCAGTTAAAAGCCATCCTGAACCCGACTCAAGTGGTTGAGTTAGTGTCCCACCATCTCAAAACCCCTACTTGGGTTACAAGCTCACGTTACCAAACTCGGCAAGTAAGCTCCTTCCTTCATACTAGCATATACTAGTTGAGATGCTCTTCAATATCCGATGTGGGAACTGTAAATGCTTCATTTCATAATTTCATTCGCCCTGGATCTTGACTGCCTTCGTTCCTTGGAAGATCCTTACAATGGCTTATCTTCATGGACACCAGGTTCTTTCTGTAAATATGGTCAGGTTAATTGCTGCGGCAAAGATGATTTCAGGTTATTCAGTATTAATCTGACAGCTATGGGGCTCAAAGGGACACTTTTAGAAATTCATATCCATGTTAAAGTTTGGACATTTCAAGTACCAGATGACATCTGGCCTAATTTGACATGCCTCTCAACACTTGACCTCTCCAGCAACAGATTTTTTGGTCGAATCCCATCAACATTAGCTCAGTGCACTTTTCTGAAAGAGCTTGCAGTAAACAACAACCGTTTTGCAGGTCAAATTCCGGGGCAATAAAACCAGCTTCAACATATCAACAAGTTCAATGTTGTTCGATATGATGATGCGAATTAAGGAATAGACATTCCAGATGAAGAGTTGAGAGTTCTAGGGGTGTTCCGGTGAGGCGAACAGGTGTTCTAAGTGTTGTAGCAAGTCAGATCAAGATTGTTCCACTCGCTGTTATTGGTACTTCAACGGAATCTGAAAGCTTCATTCAGAAGGTGGACCATAATTGGTTATGCTTTTATTGCAGTTTCTGATATGACTGTTTTCATATCATTGTATTTCTTGGATACACTCTGAGAGTGGGAAGAAGATAACAATGGGAGAGATGATCCTGCGGCTGATTATGACATGAGAAAGAAAAGTACCAGACATGAAGTTCATTAGCAAAGACTTTGTGGCATCTAATAAACAAAATAGTCACATAGTAAAGATAAAAAACAAGTGCTATTTATCTTGGTTTACCTAAAACCGGGTTATATCTAACCATATTAATATAATTCAATATTTTGCCATCCTCTCGTTATAATGAATATATTTGCTATAGAATTGTTATCAGACTTAAACAAGAAAATAATACGTTTATATATTATAAGAGTAACTCTAGAATTCTTATTCCTAGCTGCTCTTTATGAGATAAGCTCAGACAGAGGATGACGATATCGTTTAATGGATTACACCGTATTCACTAGATGACAAGAAATAGGGAGAAGGTAGTTAAATACACTCATGGGTTCAAGGCTATGTGCATCCATCTACTTCCGCATTAAGTGGGGGACCCATATGCATCAACATAGTGCCTTTAAACAAAATGGTAACCCTTTCGAACAATAATCACTGTTCTCCGAAATCAATTTAAATTATATATATATATGTGTGTACATACACACATAAAATTATTATTAGAAGAGTGGCAATAAAGTATACAAGAGAAGAGATAGCTTCACTTACTCCCTAGCAACAACAACTAGTTGTTTCCCAATATTGCGTCCACTGAATAGACCAGCAAGAGCAGCTGGAGCATTTTCCAGACCTTCAACAATGTCTTCAAGATAAACAATCTTTCCTTCTCGGATCAAATCCAAAACAACTTCCAGGAACTTTGAATATTGAGGCAAGTAATCGAAGACTACAAATCCTTCTATGCGAATCCGATTTCTAATAGTATGCAACAAATTGTGTACACCTTCAGGCTGGCTGAGATAGTACTGTGAGATCATTCCACACACTGCAATTCGACCCTTAAGTCTCATGTTTAGAAGCACCACATCCAGTAATTTTCCTCCTACGTTGTCAAAGTAAATGTCAATGCCTTCAGGAAAGCACCTGGAAAAAAATTGAAATTTCTGATGAGTTTCCGCGCCTCTTATTAAGGCAACAATGGCTTCTGCTTCCATCACCTCTGTTCCTGAAACTTACCTTTTCAAAGCTTTATCCAAATCATGTTCCTCCTTATAGTTGAAAGCTTCATCAAATCCAAGCTTGCTCTTCAAGATGTCAACCTAGGTTTTTGTAGGAGGAAAGAGAGAAAAAATGAAATGAAGTTGCCAATTCTGATAGATCGTAAAAAGAATTAGTTACACTGAATAAGTGCCGCAAGATTATATGTTAATGTGACATCTTGGTCTAATAGTCTAGCTCACTGCCATGCTAAGGTAATTTCAGTTAAACTGCAAGAAATCTATCAGATAACAATGGTAGAAGTAGAACAAAAAATGAGGTATTCCAGGAGGAATAGCCAACCTTCTTTTTACTTCCAGCACTTCCAACAACGTAGCAGCCCATCAATTTTGCAAATTGCCCAACAAGCTGACCAACTGCACCTGCTGCTGCTGAAATGTATACATTTTCTCCTTTCTTAGGAGCTGCTACTTCGTAGAATCCAGCCCAAGCAGTAAGTCCAGGCATTCCTATACACAAAACAAAACTGTTAAGTACTCGCCAAGAATTTTAGAACATGTTCTAATAATTTAGAAACTCAAACTATTTAACCGCTTTTATCTTACCACGTCAAGCGATGTGGGCTGCTCATATATGCCGATAAAATATGAGATATGTTAAGTATATATGGGCATCTCATTATTAAATATCCCTTGCACTTTTAAGTCGCATATTTGTTTTCAAAACCTAAAAGCATGACTATAACAGATTGTAATGTCCAAAACAAACAACATCTTAACAATGGACTCACCAAGAATTCAAAAATCAATACATCAAACATACAAAAGTTTTCCTATAAACAACTAATAAATTTTATTATGAAGACATGCAAATAGAACTCACCAAGAATTCCAGTATAGTAAGACAAGGGAACATCAGTATGATGGATTTTGAATAGGCTTTGAGGGTTCTTAATCACGCTGTATTCTTCCCATCCAACAGTTCCCCAAACCAAGTCCCCTTTCTTAAATTCTGAATTCCCTGAATCCACAACTTTAGCCACTCCAACCCCTTCTAATGGCTGCATGAATTTTCCACCGTTAACAAAAATGCAACAGAAAGCTTGCATAAGAAACCAAAAAATATGGAGACCCAAATTCAATTCGATGGAAAACAAGAGTTCCCGTATCAAAACAGACATTCCGGTGAGGTGAACGGGTGTTCCAACTAAAATATCAATTTTGTGCAGAATTCTAAGACAGGTTGCTCCATCGAATGGAACAGTTGTTTCATCTGGAACGGGGTTGTTCCATCTAATGAAACAATTACTCCATAGAATGGAATGGCCATTCCGTCGCAAGTATAAATTTGTACTCTTCCTATATTTTAGACTTTAATTAAGAGAGACTTAATTGAGTGGCTAAGGTTTTACAGTTTCTAAGCTTGATAGCCAAGACAGCTATCAGTCTCATGCATTTTCCTTGTAATTAAACTTCAAAGTGCTCATGAGTTTTCTTGAGTTGGGTTTCCAAGTAAATTATTTCTGTTCTTCGTTTGCTTTCATTACGAATTTCCTAGGTTTCTGCATAACATAAACATCACAAAGCAAAACATTTTGTGTAATCTAATCAACAAGATAAGAGAGCTTAAAGACATTTCACCAATGCTTACAAAGCCAGGTTTGAAAGAAACGAAATCAGGATGTTCAAACTTCTTCATGCGGCTCCCCATAAAAGGATCACAAGACAGGTAAAGATTCTTCACAACAACGGCATTTGAACCTGCCTCTGCTGTCAAAGACATAATCGAACCAGTCTTCACCACCATATCAGATTCTTTTGGAGCTCCATGAATAAAGTGCTTCAATATCACTTGCTTGTTGTTCATCACTTCGCCTGCACTAGCCATTTTTGCTTCTTGTTGCTGCAGCCAGCACGAAGATGAGTTGCATGATTGCTTATCTCGTTTCAGCTTGTGGATTATATTTCTCTTCAATCTCCAATGGTTTATTGATTGCAAGACTTGTTACAAAATCGAAAGACAAAGCACTTTTTAAAGGCCCAACAGAGGGCCCAATTCTAAGACCCAATTAAAATACAATAAACAAAGTTAAAATTTTGTCTGTTCGTAAGTACTAATGATTTATATTATTATGTAATGGTGAACCTTAATTCTTTATTAAAATTACCTTAATATATGAAATTAAGATCAATTAATTTAAGGTCGGATTCAATTCAAGCCAAGCCTAATAAATCCTTAGCCCCAGAGTGACTCAAATCAAAGAGAGTTGATTTGATATCAATGAGTTAAAACTCAATCTCGATTAAAAAATAATTTAATTTTAGATTAGCTTGAAATCGTATTATTCAAATTAACTCAAATTGATTGTTTTTTAAGAAAACAAACTCAATTCTTAGCTTATGTTTGACTTGTTTAGTTTGAGCTTGAATTCATTCTTAGACAATTAAAATTAAATCTAACCCTAAGTCAATTCCTTCTGCTGGAGGTCAATTTCTCTGTGCTGGCCTAAAACTAAAACTTGAGGGGCCAAGGTTGAATATAAA
Source organism: Mangifera indica (assembly GCF_011075055.1). Classification (NCBI taxonomy): domain Eukaryota; kingdom Viridiplantae; phylum Streptophyta; class Magnoliopsida; order Sapindales; family Anacardiaceae; genus Mangifera; species Mangifera indica. The sequence continues at coordinate 334,878 of NC_058143.1, forward strand.
GAGATCAACGGCAAAATAATAAAATTTAGAAAGGGTTAGTATAAAATTTAGGGTGTTGTATTGATATTTTTTACATATATATCACCAAAAGAATTTTCAAATTCAATAGGGTCAAGTGACCCTCTTTGTCTGCCACAACAATTTCCCTCATCAGCCCATGACCAAAATGAACAATTAAGAGGACTCTCAACAAATTATTAGTTTTATTATTACAATAAAACTAATACCCAGTTTTGACTGTTACCCTTTCAAAATCTTACTTAGATGATGTGCACTAATTTTAATTTAAAATTATTAAATCAAATGATAGACACACTGAATATATAATTGAATATTTAAAACTGGATACAGATAACATTATTTTTATTATTATTATTATTATTAGAAGTGGAATACAACACAAGGGCTGGGAAACAAAAATGATACAATTTACAGAAGGCTTGAATAAGATTACTCCCTGGAAACTAAAACTACTTGTTTCCAAACATTTTCCAGGCCTGCAACAGCAGCAGGAGCATTTTCAAGGCCTTCAGAAATGTCTTCATGATAAACAATCCTCCCTTCTCGGATCAGAGGCAGCACATCATCCAAAAACTCTGAGTATTGAGGAAAATAATCAAAGACCACGAATCCTTGCATCCGAATCCGCTTATGAACGATTAATCTCAGATTCTGAGCACCTTCAGGCTCTTTGAGATTGTGCTCTGCGCTCATTCCACACACCACAATTCGACTATTAAGTTTCATGTTTAGAAGCACTGCATCCAGCATTTTCCCCCCGACGTTTTCGAAGTAAATGTCAATGCCTTCAGGAAAGCACCTGGAAAAAATAATGGAAGTTTCTGATGAGTTTCCAGTTTGAGCGGCAATTAGGAGTGAATTTGAACCAAACCAAGTTCAATTTCAACTTCTTGTATTGTAGTTGAGTCTTCAAATGGACAAGCTCAAATTCAAACTTGTCAACGTGGAGGGAGCTTGAGCTTGCCTTTCTTGAACTCATTTTAAGTTCAAGCCAACTCGGCTTGAATCCACCACTAGGAGAAATGGCCCCTGCTTCCATTTCTTTTGTTACTGAATTTTACCTTTTCAAAGCTGCATCCAAGTCTTTTTCCTCCTTATAGTTGAAAGCGTCATCAAATCCCAACTTATTCTTCAAATTTTCAACCTAAAGAATTTGTAAGTGAAAAGTAACTTTTAGGGACAAATCAGATGACAGGAATTGAAGCATTATAAACTCTGTCACAAAACCCAATGGAATACAAACAATAAAAATGCACAAATGTTAAACACAGGAATACAAATATTTACGTGGATAACCCAATATGGGAAAAACCATGGGTAGATAATGAAGAAAAATTCTTATGGACGAAGAAATTTGTTCTCTCTATTTGAGCCCCTATCCTTGGCTTACTCTAATTTTTTTGCTGCACATACTCTCCTCTGTACATTCATGTTAACACAACTTTCATATACCAACTGTATACACTTGTACTTTTTGTCATATGTCCACACTGTACAACTGTAGGCCGCTCCAGTTCATAAGTTGTACCCGTTTTGTTCGATTAGACTAATCAGTGGACAGAGCTCTAACCGCTGCATTTTCTGAATGTGACCAGAAAGTTTCATACTGCAATGGCTTTTGGCCTAATCCCTCCATTACCATCATAGATCTCTTTGCAAATTTACCTTTCAAATATTCACTTTCTAATTTAAATTTAGATAATCTCCTACAAAATTCAGGTTACTACTATACAACAAACTGAATCTTAGGTTTATTCACGAGTGAGAAATTCCCAGAGGAACAGGCTCACCTTTTCTTTACTTCCAGCACTTCCAACAACATAGCAGCCCAGTAACTTAGCAAACTGCCCAACAAGCTGACCAACAGCACCTGATGCTCCTGAAATGTACACATATTCTCCTTTGTTAGGAGCGGCTATTTTATGAAGACCCGCCCAAGCCGTCATTCCAGGCATACCTATACACAAAAAAACAAAGAACAAATAATTCGTCATCAAATCAGTTAAGTATCCCATACTGGTTGGGAATTAAGTTGGGTGCTAATATATAGAAATGTGACCGAAAATCTCATCCTTTTGGCTAGCTTTTGGGGTGATGCCCAGTAACCAAAGGTATCAGTCACCTTTCAGCTAGCTTTTCGAGCCCTCTAACAAGGGCCCTTATGGGGAGGATTATTAAGTATTCCACATTGACCTTGTAATTGTCAAGTTATTCCGGATAGAAGATCCCAAGATTATCAAGAGGAAAATGGAAGAAAATACTCACCAAGAAGTCCAGTATAGTAGGACAAGGGAACATCAGTATAATGGATTTTGAAAAAGCTGTCAGGATTCTTAATCACACTGTATTCTTCCCATCCAACTATTCCCCAAACTAAGTCTCCTTTCTGAAATTTCGGATGCCCTGAATCCACAACTTTGGCCACTCCAAACCCATCCATTGCCTACATTTTTACACCACCAACTTCAATTAGAAAGCTTCCACATAACCAAAAAAAAAAAAAGAAATCCAATCCTATAATTACTTAACGTGATATCAGTAAATAAAATATCTTGATCTGAGCTAACATATAAAAGTGGGTAATTGATTGAATAGTTCAATAATAGTTTATGGATGCACTTAATAGATAGATAACACCATTATGAGTAATAAATTTAGGTTGAACTCGAGCTAATTCATGTTTAAGCTCAACTCAATATGAATTTAATCCTATTTAATAAAACACAAAACAAGTATGCAATTCAAGATAATGCTTACAGATCCAGAAGTAAAAGAAGAGAAATCAGGATGCTCAAACTTCTTCATCCGGAGTTTCACATAAGGTTCAACAGACAAGTAAAGATTCTTCACAACAACAGCCTTCGATCCTTCTTCCACTTTCAAAGATATAGAGCTTGTTTTCAGCTCCATGTCAGATTCTTTCGGAGCTCCATTTATAAGCTGCTTCAATATCACTTGCTTATTCTCAATCACTTCTGCACCGACTGCCATTATCGCCCTTATTCCTTTACTCTTTTCCTTTTTTATCTCTGAGATGCTGAAACATGATGATCGTTTTTTCTATTTATAGTTGCAGGATATAGTTTTTTTATGTCGTTTTGGTTTCGTATTCTTGTTTGAATTAGCCTGATCTGAATCAGCAGTGACGAAAATTTGCCGTAACAGAAAAATTAAGGATAAAATTCTGGGATTTTGTTTACTTTCTTATTTGGTGATGACCTTCTGTCTTCTTTCTCGAATAGTACTGGACTGGATCGAAGCTGTTCAAATCTGATTTGGATGGAATAAACTAAGTTCGAATCAAGAACAAGAGTAGTTTAATAAAAAAACTGAATTTAAATCGGTTCAAATATTTAAATTCGAACTAGATTACATCAAATCTGCTCGCTGTCAGGTTTTACGACGTCTCTCTTTCATCTTATTTTATTTTATCTTTTAAGTTTTCTTATTCTCTTGATAGCGAGTTTGCCACGCATCCTTCTTGAGTTCACTATCAAAGTAAACGCCCTTGCAGGTATCATAAGGAGCTCTAAAACTTTTATTTGTCTTTTCATGACACCTGTTTTTTTTTTAATGTAATATTTAAATAATATATTATGATATAATTATATATTTATATTATTAATTTAAAATTATTAAATTAAATAATAATATTTAAATATTTAAATAATAATAATAATTTATATAAATAGTAATATATAATCCTTCAAGTTTCAATTTTCAATTATATAATATAACATGTCCTCTTTCCATTTTGAAAAAAAAAAGTGTTATACTCCCACTTTCTCTATTAAAAAAGAAAGTGTTAAAAATTTCAAAAAAAAAATTTAATAGAATAACTTTTACAATACACCGTAAAAATGAAATTACACTAAGGTTATTTTTAAAGGTGTGTCCACGGTCGAGTTTGATAAAGTTTAAGAGCTTTTTCAAACTAAATTAGAAAAACGATTTTAAAAATTTTCAAACCAAATTAAAAATATATATTTTAGTTTGATTTGAATTAAGAGTTGAATAAATTAAAATCATTACTCATAAATGAATTTGAACCGAGAAAACTTTTGAGATCGAATCAAATTGATTCGAGTCTAACTCTAATTATTTTTATAGAGAATGATGAATTATATAGTATTGATAATTAAGTTATTTTATAATACTTTTAAAAAATACAATCATATTGATGACAATTATAAATATATTAGTTAATAAATTTTTATTAAAACAAATTTTTATTTTTATTTTTATTTAAAATATATTTGTATTATTCTAATATTGACCCTCTAAATTGTACTTAAAATTTAAGGAGAAAATGTGTATATTTCTGCAGCACGAGGTGCAGTTTGGTCAGATTGTGGGACAATTTGATAAGTTGATGGGTTGCTATGTTGTTGGAAGTGCTGGAAGTAAAGAAAAGGTGAACCAAATACTTCATTCTTTCAGTGAAGTTTTTGTGATTCTTGCTTTCTAAAATTCATTAAATTTTAATTCGCTTGCACTGGGACTTGTCCTTAACGATGGATTCGAGTCTGAACAAGTCTAAATAAGAATTAGGGTTTTAACTCGAGTTTAACCCCTTTAAACTACACTTGGATTGAAACCCAAACCAACTGGGGTTGAATCTACCCATAATTGTGGTATCAATACAAGCAGTAGCTGGTCCCCATACCCAGTCATTGTCCGAAAGAAACCTTATCTTGTTGGCTTTCTAATTTTATTCATTTTTCAACAATAAGTTTGGCCACCTCATTCTTTTTAACTTTGAAAACGTTTATATGCATGGTCCGCTTACAATTTATTGGCTGTAGGCTTAATTATGAACTCTTTGATGAAGATCCAGAAGTTGATCGGATCATTATTCAATGGTAAAAGAGTAATTTAATCCTAATAATATGATAGAATTTTATTAAGTGATCATTTATTTACAAGTTAAGGTCAATGTTTTAACAATTGGATTGGGCATTGACCCAATCAAGGAATAAAGGTTTGACTGACTGTTAGATTGAATCCACAACTTGGCTTGTATATATCAATTTCAAACTCAATGCTAACTCTGACTTATTTGTTTATTTAGTAATATTATTATCTTATTAAAGACATTATTCATCTCTTCAATAATACTATTTATCTTTTTGACCATCAAATCTTGATCGAACCAATCAAATCAGTTGATTTAGTTTGGTTTTCAAAATATTGATAAGGTTAATATGATGACATTGAATAAAGAGTTAATTGATAGTTTGGTAACAATTTGTTAGGTTGAACTCCTTAAGAACAAGTTTGGATTTGATGAAGCTTTCAATTACAAAGAGGAGCATGACTTGGATGCAGCTTTGAAAAGGTACCATTCCAATTCTAATCCAAGTTATCACTTTATAAGTTTTTTAATGAATAGACTAAACTCTTAAATTTTTCTATTAAAGAAACCAAATTTTCAAGCTTTTCCATAGAGTCAATCTGATTTTCAGTTTTCTTATTAAAGGTACCCAACAATCATATTTAAGGTTGTTTTGTTTTGTTTTAGAAATAAGTTGATTAGTTTAGTGCATTTGATAAGAAATAATGAAAGTTTAGTTCTTTCAACAAAAGAATTCAGAAGTTTGAAATATCAATTTCTTTTATAAAAAAAAGTGATAGTATAATGCCTCTGCTTAGGGGTAAATATGAATTGAGCTGAGTTCAAACACCCTTTATCTTGAGTTCATTTTAGTTCTTGAGCTCAAAGTTTGAAACTGAGTTAAAGTTTTTTACTCAAATTCATAATTCGAATTCGTAACTCATTGGCAAACAATGTTATTTTACCCAATAATGTGCAAAATGATATTATTTCGATAATTGTTTGACATAACTCAAATTAAGCTAAGAGTCAAACTTAAATAGAATTATGACATCCACCCGACTTGCAAGTTGAACACTATCAAGCTTGAGTTGCACTTGGTTTCATAAAACAAATCAACCTCTTTAGCTCAAGTTTGACTAAAATGAATTCGAATTAAACCAAACAAGTTGGTCGGTTTGGGTCCAGCCCTCCGAATCTAAAGACTATCATTCTTCTTGTGGATGCAGGTACTTCCCAGAAGGCATTGACATCTACTTTGAAAACGTGGGAGGCAAAATGCTGGATGCAGTTCTCATAAACATGACATGAGAGTCAATGGGCGCATTGCAGCGTGCGGCATGATTTCACAGTACAATCTTAACCAGCCCGAGGGCGTCCACAATCTGATGCACATTGTTTACAACCGGGTTCACATAAAAGGGTTCGTGGTTTTCGATTATTTTGATAAGTACTCGAAGTTTATCGACCAGGTGCTGCCCATGATCCGAGAAGGCAAGATTGTGAACGTTGAAGACATAGCTGAAGGCCTGGAAAATGTACCTCAAGCTCTGATAGGATTGTTCAGTGGCAAGAATGTGCGAAGCAAGTAGTACTGGTTGCCAAAGAGAAATTAATTAAAAATAATTCAATTTAAAAAATCAGTATAAATTTTAAAGATTATATTGATATTTTATATATATTTAAAAGGGAGAAAGACTATGTTTCACCCATTTTTTAGCCTTATCTCAAACATATATCCATGTCTGATGAAAAACTTAAACACTCATACAAAGTTTAATCTGTTTGGACTCACTCACATATTTTCTGTCAGGGTTAAGATGCAAATTCGTTATTTTATCAATAATATTAAATAATTAAAATTTTATCTCATTTTCCCCCCTTTAATTTAAAAAACTAACATTTATCCCCTGAATTAAGTTTTAAAAAATTCACTTTTCCCCCTGAAATGCAACCACTTTTTCCAATGACAGCGTAGAAGTTTTCCTCTAGAAGTCGACCACCTCGAGATGGCGATCGTCGTCTAAGAGAATGGACAACGTTCTGTCGTCCAGTGAAGCTCAACGAGTGTCGTTCAGATCTAGATGACGTTCGTCACTCTCCCTTTAGTCACATCGTCACTAGTGGGCGGAGGGAAAGTGAAAAAAATTAAGGATTTGGGGGGCCGGGGGTGAAAGTCACTTTTCAAAGTTTAGGAATGCGGGTAAAAGTTAATTTTTAAAATCGAAGAGGGAAAATGCGATAAAATTATATAACTGAAATGTAAACAGTAAAATGACAATTTTACCCCTCTATTTAATGGAGAACTTAACGACAGTTTAGAGATAGGTGGGTGTTTGCATTTTTCATCAGATGTAGATATACTTTTGAGATAAGAGTAAAAAATGGGAGGGAAATAGCCCTTTTCCCTATTTAAAAAAGTTCAAAATAAAGGGGTCTACTGTTGGGTTTTAGGCTTAGGAATATGTTTTGATTGCCAAAAATGTGTTCATTTTCTATGTATTTGTACTTATATTGTGTAATTTAAGGCTCTGGGACCCTTTTTCCCTATATAAGAGGTATTATTAGAGTAAATTATATTTTCCAACCCAAGGTTATATTTAGGTGACATAAATAATGTTTTTCACCTAAAATCAAATTAAATTTTGAAAAAACTAATAAATTTTGAAAAATTAATGCATTAAATAGGTGAAAGTTCGGTCCAAAGATCAATCTTATAATCAATACACTAAATAAATTAAGAGTTTAATTTTAAAATATCAGTAAAAATGATTAAAATTTTTACTCTCATGTTTGAAATCTCCTTCCCTTACCACTCAAGTTGTCTCTTATTATATCATGTCCATGGCTTTTATATTGGTCTCTTGCCTTGTCTTTATTCATTACTCTTCATCATCTATGCTTAAAACCCGTGAAACTCTTTTTTCACGAACTCTTTCAATGACTTTTCTCAATCAAACCCTCATCATCTTTGACTTCTCTCCGTGACATGGTTCAATCGGTAACAATGATAAGAAAATTAAAGTAACAACTTGGGTTTAAAAGATTTAATTATAGATTTTTTAAACCGGTAAAAATGTTAAGTTATCATATTTAGTAACAGTGTTATTATTTTTATTTTCTTATTTTTAGATGATGTAATTATTCATTGCCTATAGAAAAACTGTATTTTGAATTTGATTTTAGATGAAAACGAGCAAGAAAGTACTATCGGGCAAAGCTTGGGTGGGGAAAATGTGATTCATTGAAGGAAAAACAGTAAGAGTGTGGCAAGGCATGCCAACTTGGCACCCGACTCCCCCATGTCCTTGGTTCTGGTGAAGCATTATTTCTGTACCCACCAGTAATTTAATTCTCATACGCCACTAGAAATAAATACATGGTTGTCGCTTCCAACACCAATTAATATGCAAATGCTGGTAGACTTAAAGATTCTTTCCTGGAATAAATGCTTTGACAGGTAAACGAGGAGACAAGGGAAGATGGTTTTAAAATTAGGGAAAACGTCTCACCCATTTTTAGCACATTCTCAAATCTATACCCATAGGAGATCAAAAACTCTTTTTTTCACCTATAACTAAATTGCAGTATATTTTTTCAGTTAGAGACAGGGGGTAAAATCATCATTTTACTGTTTATATTAAAAAGTTATAAAATTTATTACTTTTCACCCCTTTTAGGTTTTAGAAACTAACATTTCACTTTTACCTAAAGTTTTTAAACTTTTAAAACTAACATTTTCACCCCCAAACCTAGGGTTTTCATATTTTCCAAAATGTAACCACCCCCCATAACTTTCAAAACTAGCAGTTTCACCCTCATTCTTCAACTTCATCTTCCAACGTGGTCTCCAACATCATCATTGGCCTCCTCCTCCTCTTGGTGTGACGACGGTGGTGCGATGAAGAGATCTTCATCTCCTCATCGCATGGTGCAACGAAGAGATGAAGATCTCTCTTCATCACTCCACCTAGAAGACGCATCGTTGTCCTTCGTAGCTTATCGCGTCGTCCAGACACGACAACAAAGAACGATTAAGCATCATCCTTTGTCCGTTCTTCCAAATCTGAACGATGCTTCGTCGTCTAGATCTAGGTGATGAAAGGTTGTCCTTCATCGTCCTTTGTAGTCGGAGATGAGAGATAGGTCGAATGTATCGACCGTCGGTGGTGGCCGGAGAAGGAAGCAAACCCTAGGGGTGAAATCTAAACTTTTCAAACTTTGAGGATGGGTTTGTTGTTAGTTTTTAAAGCCTAGAGGGAGAAAATGGTGAAATTTTAAAGTTTTAAACAGTAAAATGATGATTTTGCCCTTGTCCCTAACTAGAAAAATGGACGACAGTTTGGTCATGAGTGGGAAAAAGGGTTTTTGATCTCTCATGGGTATAACTTTGAGAATGAGCTAAAAGATGGGTGGGAAATAGTCCTTTTCCCTTAAAGTTATTAAGTAACTACCTTTGTCAAACATATCACATGCATCAAGCTTGACACAAAGATCGGATTTTATCTCTGATGAAACTTGAATAAAATCTGGTTTAAGGTTATATTCTTGTATAGGTTATATTCTTTTAAAAAAAATTTCTTTATATATATATATATATATATATATATATATATATATATATATATATATATATGTCCTTATTAAATTAATTTATTTTATAAAAATAACTGCATTCTTTTACAAAAGTTTTTTTTTCAAATATATGTATGAATGCATTAAATCAATTTATAATTTTTTTGGAAAAACATAATTATATTCTTTTACAACTTTTTCCCAAATATAAAAGTTTTCATTAAATCAAATTATTTCTTAGAAAAAATATAATTACATTCTTTTTTTAGAAAAAGCCTTTTTTCCAAATATATTATATTATTTTACAAAAGTTTTATTTCCAAATATATGTATGTTTTCATTAAATTAATTTATATTTTTTGGAAAACAATAATTGTATTTTCTTTTATAAGAGATTTCTTTCTATATATATATATATATATATATATATATGCATGCTTTTATTTAATCAATTTATACTATTTTTGAAAAGTAAAACTATGTATGTCTATTTTGAGTACAAAAATTAGTATACATTTGATGTATATCATCAAATGATTGAATAACTTTGAATTAAAGAATATAATAGGCCAAATAACTAATTCCCGCCCAAGGTTTTGTGTAAATCCAACTTACTTTCGCTAACTTTAAGAAACTTAAATACCCACCTATCTATTAGTTTTAGTTGTTACAATCAGGGATACAATCGTTATTTAGAAATTTTTATTTAAACAAAGAAAAATGTTTTTCTTTTTTTCCCTTAACTTTAAAAACTAATCATTTCCCTATAGCTTAATTTTAAAAAATTAATTTTTCACCCCCACTATATATGTTTTTAGGGTTTTTTATTTTTAGAATGAATAGCCACCCCTATCAAAGTTTGAAACATTGCACTTACACCCCAAAAACTTAATTCCATTTTTCTAGATGACCGTTCTTTCTGGAATTCCTCTATGATGGCATCTCCCTTCCCTCCCAGGTGGTTTTTCGATGCAAACACCATCAAAAATTTAATTGAAATGGTCAGATTTTCGTGAATAAAGCTTCTTGAAATGATGACAAATTACGATGACGATCAACCGAAATGTTGATCTTTAGTGTCCTTCATCTTTAGGAAACACCGATCTGAGTTTCCTAAATACCAAGGATGTCAAAGATCGACATTTTGTGCCAATCTTCATTGTAATTTGTTGCCGTTTCAGGAAGCTCCATGCATGAAAATCCGACCATTTCAACCAATTTTGGTGGTCATCCACGGCAAAGGAAGTTACAACTGGTATCAGTGGTCATCCGTGGCAAAGAAAGAAGGTCGATTGTCTCTGAAGAAAGCTTACCAAAGAAGGAAAGTAAAAGAGAAACCCTAGGGGTTAAATGGTAACTTTTCAAACTCGGGTAGGGGGAAATTTATTAGTTTTTAAACCGAGGGAATAAATGTGATAACGTTTTAGTTTTTTTAATATTTTTAATCAAATAATGATTTTACCCTTAACTATAACAGCCAAAACTAACATATGAGTGAATATTTGAGTTTTTGAAAATTAACAAGGGTGAGTTTGGATTTACACTAAATCTTGGGTGAGATTAAGTTATTTAGCCAATATAATAACATATAATCTTATGTATATTCATTTGTAAAATCAAAAGTGGACACACTTATTTCTCAAAATCATGATACAAAAAACTAAAGATATTTATTGGGTCAATTTCGAAATTTTTCATATACATTAATGCATTCACATTGTAACATGTAAAGTACAATTGTAAAAAAATTAATAACAAAAAAATTATAATGTTTGTGCACAAAGTGCATTTTTATTTTTTAATGTTTATGATTTTTTTTTTAAATTTTTATAGTGTTTAACCTATGAGTTAATGTTAAATCATATCGTAGGTTACAACTTTAAAACATATTTTCCCACCGACTAAGCCTATTGGATCCTAGTAAGATAGTTTAAACATACGGTCCGATTTAGATCCTAAAATCATGATTATGTCATCATAATATCATAAACATTATGGACACTACATAAAAAATATATTTGGTGGAATTACAAACCGATGCATTAAATCCAGACCAATTGGTCACAGTTAAATCGAGTGACATCATGATGATGTCATTAATTTGTCCGACCAATCAGACCTATCAACATTCGGACCGATCCTTTGAATGTCTAGAAACATGGTTGCAAACTTGATATTAAGGAAGTATGCACGCCCTAAATGGGAATAATTGACTTTCATCCTTGAAATAAATGTGAAAATAAATTTGCTTAAATTGCTAACGTAAGTGCGTTTGTAACAATGCTCTCTCGCCTTGGCCATATCGACAAGATAATTTCACAAGGTTCAGACTTCTCAACAGCTTTTAACTCCATCCCCACATACCCAACTCTCTCTCTTTCTCCCTATATCTATATATATTTCTTGCTGGAGTTCTTTTTTCATGGTTCAATTTTCATACTTTTTTTTCTAAAAAAAAATAATGGCTGAAACTGTGAGCAATAAGCAGGTGATTTTGAAGCACCATGTCTTAGGTTTTCCAAAGGAAACAGACATGCATGTCATCAGTAGCAACATTGCTTTACAGGTCCCAAAGGGCTCAAATGGGGTTCTTTTAAAAAACCTCTATTTGTCTTGTGATCCTTACATGAGATCAAGAATGAAGAAGATTGAAGGGCATTATATTGAGGCCTTCAAGATTGGCATGGTAAAATTAAGCGATTCAATTCTCCTTTGAGACTTTACTTATTTTAATGTTTATGTAGGTTTAAATTTGGGATGATGATGATAATTTTGAACATGCATGCAGCCTCTGAGTGGACATGGGGTGGCTGAGGTTTTAGATTCTGAGCATCCAGACTTCAAGAAGGGAGATTTGGTTTGGGGGATGACAGCTTGGGAAGAGTACAGTCTGATTACATCTCCAAATTTGTTCAAAATTCAACACACAGATATGCCTCTTTCCTATTACACTGGAATTCTGGGTAAGCTTCAGGCCTTCTACTGTTGCAATTAATTAAAGAACAAATTTAGTTCATTGGGAAGAAGCAATTCTATTGATCTGGATAAATGATTTACTTCTCTGGCTGCAATATTTGTGAATGCTTTAGTTGTACATTTGCAATCCAGAAACACTTTTTTGTCCCTTGAAATATAGTTTTGACAAAATTCATGGATTCACTTTTTGCCGGGTATTGTCCGTTATAGACTACAATCTTAGGTTTTGTAACAAAAAATGTGTCTAGACTGTTTAAGAACAATTTATTTAACCAGTTTTCTCTGTGAAGTGAGGACAGCAGTTGTTCATTTCTTCTGGTGATAAGGTGTGAAAACTTCTTGTACTGTCGAGGTTTTTGGGGATAAGAAAACTGAGAAAAAGTTTTGACAGTCCTATGTAATTCAGAGTCCGCACAAAGTTTTCACACCTGAGTTAAATGTTGATTGAGATGACAAGGAAGAAGCATGTTTGTTAATGTTCCGAACAAACCTGTAATCACTTTTCTTGCTTCTGGTTTGTTCCTGGAGATGGCCTAAGTTCATCTGATTTGTTGTTAATTAATACTTGATAGGTATGCCTGGTATGACTGCTTATGCTGGATTTTATGAGGTCTGCTCTCCCAAGAAAGGAGAGACAGTCTTCATTTCAGCAGCATCAGGCGCCGTTGGTCAGCTAGTTGGGCAGTTTGCAAAGTTGCTGGGTTGCTATGTTGTTGGGAGTGCTGGGACTAAAGACAAGGTATAATTCTCACAGTCCTGCTAAATTATTACTGAATTGCTTTCAAACTCTCATGTTGAATAAAGCAGCCCACTGACTCACATGTTTCTTGTACACTTAGGTTGATCTGCTGAGGAATAAATTTGGGTTTGATGAGGCCTTCAACTATAAAGAAGAACCAGATCTTGATGCAGCTTTGAAAAGGTCAGTAGCAGCACTACTTGATGAAAATTCATATGTTAAAGGTAGTTCATCAGAGCCTTTTATTGATACAGCTTCAAAAGTTCAACATCAATATGTTGTCCTTGAAGCCGGTAACAAAATTCTGATTTTTGTTGGTGGTGTTCCAGAGAGAACATCATTTTAAGTGCACTTGGTTTTTAATTTATGTTTCGAACCTGAAAAACAAGAAGCAAACGGATTGTTAGATGTACAAATTTACAGCAGAAAATGGTGAGAATAGACAATGAATCTGCATTAATCCAGCGAGCTTTGCAATAGATGAGACTTTGCTATTCCTTTTCACACAAAAGATGAACAATCAATAATTTTCCCTCCAATGTATGACTTTCAAGAGGCCAGAATCTCTCCCAAAGGCTACCTAAACAAACCCAATTTTTCCTCGACTCCTTCCTTCTGAAATCCTTCTCTTATACTTGCACATAAACTGCCTTTATAACTGCCCATGTTTCCCACTCATATTCTTGGCCCTAGCTGCATTCATAACTGCCTACTTTCCCATTTCATAACTGCCTTTCACAACTGTCGGCTTCCCCATTTCATAATTGCCCGCTTCCCACCTACATAGGAGTCCTAACAATACATTGCCCTAAATGTTCTTTGACCTATTTTTAGAAACAGGGGAACATGTAAATCAGAAGCTCGATGAATTTTCCTGACGTTAAAATATGGTACCAATTATTCTGTACTATTCAACAGGTACTTTCCTGAAGGCATCGATATATACTTTGAAAATGTAGGGGGTAAGATGCTTGATGCAGTGCTTCTCAACATGAGACTCCATGGTCGAATTGCAGTGTGCGGAATGATCTCACAGTACAATCTTGAAAAACCTGAAGGGGTGCACAACCTGATGAACCTGATTTTGAAACGGGTTCGAATAGAAGGATTCCTGGTTCCCGACTACTACCACCGCTATCCAAAGTTTCTGGAAATGATTGTTCCTCAGATCAGAGAAGGAAAGATTGTATACGTAGAAGACATCGCCGAAGGCCTTGACTGTGCTCCTGCAGCTCTGGTTGGGCTCTTTACAGGTCAAAATGTTGGCAAACAAGTAGTTGCAGTTACTTATAACTGAAGTATTTAGCTGCTTTTATGTTCTTTCTGTTAAAAGTTAGAAGTTACTGGATTGTTATATATAGCTACTTAATTATGAAACAGTTTTGTTGTTGTTGCATGAACTCTTTCTCCTTGTCATTGTTGTTTACATTTTGTTAAAAGCGTATTATGTCCCTGCTTGAGTCTGAAGCTCATATTAAATTAGCTAGTTCTATACAAATACTTTAGTTGGTTAGATCTTTTATCTGTATAGGAATTGGCGAACATGTCAACTTTTAAGGCGTGATGCATAAAAGTTTCTGCTACTCGGATAGTGGGTGGGGTCCCGCTGCCCAAAGAGTAGATGGGGCCAGGGGGCAGCACCTTTGGGTTCGTAAGTGGTTTGGGGTTAACCTAAGAAGAGTCGTTAGAGAAATTTTTTTGGGGAATATGAATTTTATTGGGGGTCATTTTGGGAATAAGAATCTTTGTATATATATGCATTGTTATCTTGTATGAGTGAATTGTAAAGAGACAAGGAAATATTGAAATTATATTGATTCTGTTTAATGTTACTCGAGTTGGGTGAACTAGGACAAATCGTGTCCTCTTTCTCTTTACGGTTTATGTGTTTGTTTGATTCAAAATTCTCCGGTTCATTCATTCATTGTTAAGCTTGGAGTTAGGCCAGCAAAAAGATAACATTTCCTAACAAATATACAAAACGATTTGCTAACGATTTGCTAAAAGTCTTTAACATCTACAATTTCATTGGTTCTTTAAAAGTCAATATGTTGGCAAACAAGTGATTGCTGTCGCTATTGTATGAATCTAGCTGGTTTAAGGCAACAGGTTCGCAGAATGCCACAGGGTAAGCTAAAGCTTCTTGCTAATCTCATGCGAACGCTGCAATCCTATTTGTTGGTGTATCACACAATTGTAATAAAGAGATGTGATGGTGGCTCAAAAGCTAACTGTTAAGATTAAAATGTCCAAGCTCATATAAAATTTACGCTATAAGTTCATAATTTCTAGTATAAGATCCAATCTTCATACTTTATATTTAAGATTTTAACAAATGTTCACCTAAATTGATTTTTCTGATGTAACTGTACCTTGGTTTTTCTGGTGCAACTAGACCAATAATGTAAGAGGCCCGGCAAAAAGATAACTTATTCAGACAATATTAGAAAGTTTGAAAATTTCTTAATTTGTCCATATTCATCATGGCTTTGATCACATGCATAAACGTTAACAAAAAACAAAATTCTGCATACGTACAAACAGCTTTACCAGTTTCCTCAGTGTTTTTACATACAGAAATTGACAGAAAAAAATTGCAGGTGATATTGAAGAACTATGTGTCAGGTTCTCCGAAAGAATGTGACATGTATGTCACCACTGGCGCCATAGAGTTGAAGCTGCCAGAAGCCTCAACTGGGATTCTTGTGAAGAACTTATTCCTGTCTTGTGATCCATACATGGGAACAAGAATGCAGCCCCCATTGGAAGGATCTTCCTATTTTGATTCCTATAAACCTGCTTCGGTTAGTGACCGGTTCCTGTTTTGTTGATCATTTGATGTCTATCAGATTATATATTCTAGGGATAACAACACTCAGAGGTGTCCAACTATCACTTTTTTTTTTTTCATTGAATAGACCAAAGTTTGTTTTTATTTTCTAATGAAGAGACTCAACTCTCAAATTTTCTTATTAAAGGTACCAAACTTTTAAATTTTCCTTATGTATTTCCTATTGAAGATACAAACACAATTAGAAGTTTCAAACAAACTTTATGTATTTTCTTATTACAGGTGCCAAATTTGGCAGGTACTTTCCTGAAGGCATTGATATATACTTTGAGAATGTTGGGGGGAAAATGCTTGATGCAGTGCTCCTGAACATGAGACTCCATGGCCGAGTTTCTTTATGCGGAATGATTCGCAGTACAACCTTGAAAAGCCTCAAGGAATCCACAACCTGATGATGGTTATAGCAATACGAATTCGGATGGAAAAATTCGCGATTCCTGATTACTACTACCTCTATCTGAAATTCTTGGAAACCATTATTCCTCATATAATGTACAGGAAATCGTGCATCTCGAAGACTTCACTAAAGGCCTCGAGAATGCTCTTTCAGCTCTCGTTCGACTCTTAAATGGTGAAAATGTCGAGGAACAAGTGGCTATTGTCACTTGATTGCGAGTTCACTTGATAATAAAAGAGCAATGTTATGTATAGTTACAATGAATACTAATTTAATAAAAATATGTATTATATAATTATGCATTACTTTATTTTTAATAAATGTTCGACCTCAAATTTGAGTTCAAATTGAATAAACCAAATTCAAGTGCCATTGGTTAATTGGTCACATTTTATTCATGAAATGGGTTGAATTGGTATTAGCTTAGATACAGATCTAATGTACTTATTCGATCTAATAAGTACCTTGTGTCAAAATTGAGAATCACATTCGAACCGCTTTGAGCATTCAAGTTTAAATCGACTCAGATCAAACTCAAAGTGAAATTGTTTATAAGAATTCGAGACAATCTCAAGTTAGACTTTGTTCGAGCTTGTGATTTTTCATTCAATATTAGTTTAATTCATTCAATAAAAAAAATCAAAATTTGATCTCTTTAATAAAAAAAATCAAAAATTGTGAAATTGTGAAAGTTGACATGGTAACCAACAGATTAAATTCAATTTTAATTAATTATAATTCGAATTTTATATTTAATAATTAGATAGATAAAATTATTTTAAATTTCTAAACTTTTGACCACCTTATTATGTCAAGAATGTTGAGAAGAAGAAAAGGCACTGAGCAGTGTGGCAACCTCTGACTTTGAAAAGGAGAAGCTTCTGGTACTATCTAAGTATATAGGGCAGTCAAAGTTGGATTCCTCCCTGTGCCATTTCTTTGATCAAGTCTTGGCTTATTTTAGGTAAGATTTCATAACACAAACACTTTGGTTTTGGCCAAATTAATCAGAAAAAAGGTTGAATAATCTTATATACTTGTTGTAACCAATTAAGCAGAAAAAGGTTGAATAATAAACATGTTCAAGCACTGCCTGTTTGTTATTGAGCCATTACCATTTTAATGGTGCTGAAGCATTGAGCAGTGACAAGCCTTAATTGCAAACCTTTATTAACATCAAATAAGTTAACCCTTTTGTCATAATTGCAAACAAGCCTATTTAGAACAGCCAAAAATCTTATAAGCTAAGAGTGAGCAGAGTATCTCCTCTGCTCTGTAAACTTTTAAAAACAGAGGTGTTGTATTTAAGAAGACTGTCCTTTCCGTGCATATATACAGAGTGAGTTATGAAGAATGATTAAGGATGGGGAAACCAAAATGGCTGAGGAAAAACATAAAGAATGATTCTCTATTCTTTTTCATTCTTGAAGGTATGAGCTGTAAACAACACTTTGAAAAGAATTTGACGCTACAATCAACTTCTCTATGTATCTTATAATAAAAAAAATGGGACCCTTGAGATAGTTTTGGGTAGAATTAGTTGGACTTATTCCAGTAAGGCAGAGATGTGGGGCTTTAAACTAGCAAAATAGTTTTGGGTAGTATTGTGTTTTAGTGATCTTCAAAAACAAAACACAATCATTCTTTTCCTTTCTTTATCTCAAGAATAATTGTCTGCTCAAGTAAGGTATTTATCTATGAAATGACTTGTGACTAAAATATTCTTTTATTTTCAGCACTCTTAAAGACTGCATTAACAAGTTTCTCTTTCTTTCTCGCATCCTTCTCTTCCTGTTACAATCTTAATTCTTTCCTACTTTCCGACAACCTAAACCATGGCATTTGTTGTTGAGCCCGTCGTCTCTGGACTCATTAAGGGATTGTTTAAGATATTGGGGTCCAATGAAGTGTGGGACTTTGCTCGGCGACTTGTTGGAGTAGAGTCCGAGCTAAAAGAGCTGGAAAACAAGTTGCAGATGGTTGAAAACCTTCTTCTCTATGCAGAAGACAAGCAGCTGATGGATAAAAGCGTTAAAAAGTGGCATGACAATCTTCAACAATGGGCTTATGATGCGGAGGACTTACTGGATGAGTTTGCCTACGAAGCTTTGCGATGCAAAATGAAGGCGCAACACCAGGCTAGCAAAGGACTTAGCTGCCTCCCTGCTTGTTTCCCTAGTCCTTCATTCGCCGTCCAGATGGGGTCCAAGATCAAAGAAATCAATTGCCGGTTGGAAAAGCTTCGCCAACAAAGATCAGCTGAACGTGAATTTCAAGAGCTCTCTAGAATGACATCAAGTAAGGCTGTAGTTCAAGGACCAGAGGAAACTTCAAGCGTCCCCCCTGAACAGATTGTTTATGGTAGAAATAAAGATGAACTCACACTACTTGACATGGTGAAAAGTGGTGTCGACATTCAAGTGATAGCAGTTGTCGGCATGGGAGGGATCGGCAAAACGACAATTGCTCGGATTCTATACAATCACAAGCAGCTGGAAGATTTGAAGTTTGACAAAAAAGCGTGGGTGTGTGTTTCAACCTACTTTGACGTTCTCAAAATCTCAAAGGAACTTATTGAGCAATTCTCGTCTTCTGTTCCAAATAATTTAAACGAACTGCAAGTTAAGCTGAAAGAGGCAGTAAGTGGAAAGAAATTCCTGATAGTATTAGACGATATTTGGAAGGTGGAGTACAACGAATGGGAAAAGCTTAAATCTCCTTTCACAGCTGGTGCAACTGGAAGCACAATGATCGTGACAACACGCCATACAGATGTTGCACAAACAATGAGATGCTCTCATACTTATCATTTGAATTTTTTATCCCAAGACGATTGTAAGTCCTTGTTTCAGGAGCATGCGTTTGGAATTGGTGCAGCTGCTGTTCCTAATCAAATAACCGATTCAATTTACAAAAGAGTTGTAGAAAGGTGTGGTGGCTGTCGGAAATATAAATTGGGTATACAAGTGTGTAGATTGAAACCCATGTTACACAAAACCAATTGGCTTATGTTAAGGTCCAATCCACAACACTTATATATCACTCATTTTACTTAAGTTTATTAGATGTGGGACTCTTCTTTATTTGAGTCTCAACACCCCCGCTTAAGTGCAAGCACCTAAGCTGTTAAACCTGCCTTTCGGCTCAGTCGATTTTGACTGGGTGCGTTGTCACTTGTATCCAGGAACACTTAGGCTGTTAAACCCGCCGTTTGGCTCGCGCTCTGATACCATGAAAGTAACACTTAGGTTGTCACTTGATGATGCTTGCCATAATGACAATCTTTGCAATAAGTAAATTTATTAAAATCACCATGCACATTTAAACTTTTGAAAACAACTCTCATTGTTTTTTCACATGGATGTCCAAGTCTTTTATGCCACATATCAGTGTCACATTTATTTACAAAGAAAATATTGCTATCACAACCAGCAGCCTTAGCATTCTTGGTGGTTTCATTGGCTAAACATTGGTAAGGCAGATTGGGTTTGACAGAACAATGATTGAAGGCAGAATCATGAGGTAATTGGAGCTGGTACAGCCCATCTTTAAGTGCCCCTTGGAGCAGCACAATCCTGGTGGCCTTGTCCTTCACAAAACAAGAGTCACTTAGGAACTCAACTACTACATCATTATCTTTAGTAAACTTGGATATGCTTAAAAGATTTTTGGTTATTTTGGGTACACAAAGAATGTTCTTGAGATGTACAAATTTATTGTAAAAGGAAGTGTGTAGATTGAAACCCATGTTACACAAAACCAATTGGCTTATGTTAAGGTCCAATCCACAACACTTATATATCACTCATTTTACTTAAGTTTATTAGATGTGGGACTCTTCTTTATTTGAGTCTCAACAGTGGCCTACCACTGGCAGCAAAGACCCTCGGTGGTCTTCTGCGCTCTAAGCCAAGCGATACTTGGGAAAAAATATTAGAAAGCAATATATGGAGTACATCTGATGAAAGCGATCACATTCTCCCAGCATTAAAGCTAAGTTTTCATTATCTTCCTTCGAATCTAAAAAGATGTTTTGGCTATTGCGCAATTTTTCCTAAAGATTACGAATTTGAGAAAAAGGAACTTGCACTTCTATGGATTGCGGAAGGTATTATTCAACCATCTGATAAGCAACTAGATGAGGCAAGTGAGTGTTTTCATAAATTATGTTCAAGGTCGCTTTTCCAACAATTGAGTAGTCGTAGTTCTAAATATATTATGCATGATCTTATTCATGATCTAGCTCAATTGGTTTTTAAAGAAATTGCTTTTAGATCTGAGCAAAATATAGTTGAGTTACCAGAAAAATTTGAAAAAGTTCGTCATTTTACTTATGAACCTGATGATTATACTAAAGAAAATAAATTTAAAGCCTTGGAAAAAGTAAAAAGTCTAAGAACATTTTTGCATGTGAGGCATCGACATGGATATGGCTATTTTATTAGTGCTACAGTTGTTTTGGATTTGTTGCCGAAGTTAGAAATGTTGAGAGTACTATCTTTTGAAGGACATTGCATCATTGATTTACCTAATTCAATTGGAGATATGATGCATTTAAGGTATCTCAACTTATCTAGTACTTGTATAAGAAGTTTGCCTAAGTCAATAAGCCAATTATTTAATTTGCAAACTTTGTTATTACAAAATTGTTCTTATTTCATGAAGTTGCCTTCGAAAATAAGATATTTGACCAATCTACGTCATCTTGATATAAGTGGTAAAAATTCATTGAAAGAGATGCCACTTGGAATGAAAGAGTTGAAAAATCTTCAAATATTGTCAAATTTTATTGTGGGCAAGGATGCGGGTTCCAATTTGGAAGTCTTGAAGAGCTTAAGTTTTCTTCAAGGAAAGCTTCACATTTCAAAATTACAAAATGTGACGGATCCAAATCAAATGCGAGAGCAAATATTAAGCAATAAGAACAATCTAAAAGTTTTGTTACTAGAATGGGGATATCAAGAGAACTCACGGAAAGTGGATGTAGAAACGAATGTACTTGAGAAGCTAATGCCTCCTAGCAATTTGGAAGAACTCACAATCCGAGGCTATAGTGGGGAAAGTTTTCCATCTTGGTTAGGAGATTTGTCATGGCTCTCTAATTTGGTGGTTCTTAAATTAGAAGAATGTAAGAGGTGCGTGTGTTTGCCTGCACTTGAAATGTTGAGCTCACTTGAAGACTTAACCATTAAAGACATGGCAAGTCTAAAAAGAATAGATTTTCAAAGACCTTTCAAGTCATTAGAATTTCTTCATTTTGAGAATTTGCAAGAATGGGAGCATTGGGACAGTTGGAGGGGAAATGAAGATACTAGAAATTTTCCAAAGCTTCGTGCACTTTTTATCAAAGAATGTCCCAAACTTATTGGAGAAGTACCTGATTATCTTTCTTCATTAGAAAGTTTTATTCTTAGGAATTGTCCAAGGTTGGTGATCTCATTCTCAAATTACCCAATACATTGCAAATTAGAAATTGAAAGTTGTGAAGAACTTGACGGTTGTGAAGGAATTGTATGTAATGATGGTTTGATTGATTTTAAGTTTTTGAATTCTCAATGTCTTGCCAATATTCCGGAGGTTAAAGATAAATTAAGGAAAGGATTTCAAAGAGTAGAATTTTTGAAGATTGTTGGTGACGAAGAGATTATGGAATCATGGCGAAGTCTGGAAAACACCAATTTTCTTTCCAATCTAAATTCTCTTGAGATTAGAGAGTGTCAAAATCTAGCATCTATTGGAAGGGGCATGATACCTTCATCTCTAAAAGAACTTGAGATCTGTGATTGTAGGAGTCTTGCAATTATTGGTAAGGATGCCCTACCTTTCTCTCTAAAAAGGTTTAGCATTGAATCTTGTGGAGAACTGAATTTTTTGAAGGATTTAAGTGTTTCTCTTCTTAAGTACTTGGAGATTTGTGAGTGTGAATCTCTCAAGTGCATATCATTAGATGGTCCGTTGCCTGAGACACTCAACGAACTAATTGTTGAAGGATGTGAAGCGCTGGAAATATTATCATCTAGTGGAAATGAGTACCTCCCTAAGGCACTTACGTCCATCTATATTTGTAATTGTGAAGAGCTAAAGTCAATTGGTGAGTCGTTTGATAATAGCCCGTGTCTTCAAGAAATTACTTTAGAGGATTGTGAAAATCTTGAATGCTTGCCTTTAGGTCTACACCGTCTTCCATTCCTTGACTCTATTGTAATAATAGATTGTCCAAAATTGTTAGTGAGAGAAGGTGTTCCCACCAGCCTTAGACAACTCTTAATTAATGAATGTGAAGATGACAAGGGAATGGGAATTGGAATGCTCACGTCTCTACGAACGTTGCAAATCGGATACCTCCTACAGCTTGAATCCATCTCAGACCTGAGCAATCTCACATCTCTTGTAGAGTTGAATATCGCTTTCCTCCCACTGCTTGAATCCATCCCAGACCTAAACAACCTCAAGTCTCTTAAGGTATTCACCATTGTTGGGCTGGAATTTGAACTAATTCCAAATCTCAGTGGCCTAACCTCTCTTACAGAGTTATGCATTGAGGAATGCCAAAAGCTCAAATCAGTTCCAAGTCTCAGCGGCCTCACCTCTCTTGAAAGTTTGGAGATCAATGATCTCCCACAGCTTCGATCAATCCCAGATCTGAGCAACCTCACCTCTCTTACAAGATTCGAGATTAGTAAATGCCCAATGATCAAATCAATTCCAAATCTGAGCAGCCTCACCTCTCTAACGGAATTCAGCATTACAGAATGCGCAGGGCTTAAATCAATTCCAAATCTGAGCAGCCTCACCTCTCATGAAAGATTAGTCATTGAGGATTGCCCAAACCTCAAATCCATTCCAGACCTTGGCAACTTCAAAGATTTATCAATTAAGGAATGTCCAAAACTCAGATCCCTGCAAACCCTGCCATCTTCACTTCAGTCTTTAGATGTTATTGATTGTCCTCTGCTTAAAAAACGATGGAAAAGTGTTACAGGAAAATATTCCTCAAGATTTCTCAAATTCCTGAAGTTAAAATAGATGGTAAATTCATCTACAATTCAAAGGAGGTATCATGGATTTGATTATTGGAGTTTGCAGCATCCAATATGATAATCATCTGATTTCATTGAAGGTTTGTAACATTTCTTGATCTCTACTATTGTCCAGATTTTCATGTAATACTGAAGTTATTATTCTCTTTTGAACTTTGGCAGCTGATCATCAACGAGAATCTCTGAATTATAGTTTGTCCAGGTAATTCATTTAACTTTAATCAATTTAACATAATACCTTGTATCTCAAATTCTAATTCAACTTCTCTAATTTCATAAGTTTATTGGTAACGGAAGAAACTTCCAGCTTAGGGAAGTTCCAATTTTTAGAATTCTAAATAAAAGTAATTCTTCATGTTCTTGCTTCATTTTTCAGTTCCTGCGAGGATCTTTTAACAACAGATTAGATAATATTATGCTTAGTTTTTTGTGAGTTCTGAATTCAGGGGAAGAACATTTAGAGGCAGAAGTGGAAATATTTTCCGTCGAATTGATTTGAAGCCTATCTTGATCAATTTAGGTTTGTCATCTTCTAACGTATGGACCATTATAAAATTTTTACTTCCACTTAGTTATTTTAATAATAACTCCTTTGCCTCAAGTTTATTTAATAGATTTTCATAGCTTATTTAAGGAATCATTGTTAACTTACTCAAATGTAAACAATGCAATGCAGGACCGCTATGCTTAGATTCAATGTTGCAGAAATCATCGGAGAGGCTTAAAATGATCCCAAATCATTTCTGTTCCGCACACGTAATTACACATTCTCTACCTTACTCTTGGGTTTATACATGAAGTCCACCAGTTGATGAGAGCAAAATCAAGTAATGAACTTCTATATTTTTTTTTCTACTTTTTATCATTTGAGAATGGCGCCTCTCCCTAAAGTCTAAAATTCACCAACTCTAATCTCTCTTTTATTTATCAGATCGTTTGATTAGAATAAAATTCTAAATTGTCAACAAATTCTCTGATTGGAAATATTAAAGGTACTTGTATGTTTTGTGTCAATCTCATTTCTGGTTGAATTTACATTTTAGTACGTGTAATTTAATTTAGTATTTTATCTTTTTTTTTAAAAGCAAGAAGCAAGTGAAAGATTGCTCTAGTTTCAGAAGCCGAGTATAACATTTTGATAACAGAGTACCTACAAAGTGAAAATGGTTCCTCTGTTCCAAAACTACTATATTTTGTCATCTCATAGGTTGTCTCAACTCTTGTGGTTCCAAGGTAAATAAAAGGAAGCAACACCTGCAATTTTTGATAAAATACATATCCTAAAGATCCTACTGTCTGCAACTTAAAGTAAGCAACTGTTAGGCATGTCTAAGTTTTCCAGGTCTAAATTTACTGGTGTGTTTGCTTGCGCTTTAGAACCAAACTCCTGGCTTCAGGTTTGGAGCTCAGCAACCTTTCTAAAATTACAATACAGAGATTGTATCTTCTAGCTGTTGCAACGGTTAATCAAGCTCCATTTTGTTTTTGGTAAGTAATCAAGCTGCATTTTTCCTGCTTGTGTGTATAATTTTTTTTTTGTCATGTCATTGTTTTTGTTTTGGACAAAAAGATTGTGAAATGCATCATTATTAATCTATGGTTTACTTTTAATAGCTTATTTGAGGAATTATTATGTACTCTCTCTATGCAAACAACACTATGCAGGATCCCTACACTTAAATTAACATTGCAGAAATCATTGGGGGGCTTAAAGTTTTCCTTCTCCAACTTCTTGTAAGCATATTTAAACTTTCAACAAGATCAAAGGTCATTTCTGCCTCACACATCTAATTGCATATTATGTTTCCTACTCTTGGATCTGCATAGGGAGTCCGCCAAATGGTGAGAGGAAACCAAGTAATGGACCTGCATATATCCTGCTAAAGTGGTACAACCAGTCAATATTTATCTAAGATGTTATTTCTCAATCCTTTCAAGTAGTCTTATTCTTACAAGTTTCCACCATCATTACATTTTTATTACAGGGAAGCATGTCATCTTAATTCGAATGTTTTAATATTCAAGGTGAATACTAAAAGAATTTCAAGTTGAAATCCATAAAACTTCAAGGGAGTAACGTGTCACCTTGGATGAAAGACTCGAATATGAAAGTCACCTTATGACATTTCTATAGTAGCTTGTGATCAATCAATTTCTATGGTGGTAAGACATTTCCAACCTTGATAACAAATTTTTTTACATTTTGAAATATTTGAAATAATGACAAGTTCACATCATTTCTACAGAAACTGCGGGTAAAAATTTTGGAAATCACATCTTACAAATTTTGAAAGTCTGGAGATGTTCTACTTATATAATTTACCAGAAAGGGTTTGTTAGATTTGGTAAGTTCTAGTCTATACCAAATCAACTAAACAGTCTCACATCCCTTAAGTAAGTTCTTAATAGGATTGTTCTCAAAGTCACATTCTTTTCTGTTGGTTAGCCTATTTGCAACGCAAATATTGATATTTATCCCTTGTTACTCTACAACTTGTTGAAATATAGAAAAGTGAAGACAGGACAAGAAATCTCATGAAGCAAATAGATGAGATAAAAAAAAATTTCATTGCTTCAGAAATTTGTAAGTTGCAATTATACTCTTATATCAAATGTTTCATGTGTTTCTACAGCTGTGTTAATTTCATGTTCTATTTTTCTTGGCTTTGTTGGTGATTTTTCTGCAAGGTTTAGAAGTTAAGTACACAAACAACAACACGACTATAGAAATGGGGAAACAAAAGGGAGTTTTGAAGAATAAACCACTAGATCATTGCTTCACAAACTTGGGTCTCATCGTGTTGCTGTGACATTGTAAACTTATTGTGATGATAAGAGGGATGTGAAGCTGGCAAGGCAACAATGTAGATAAAGGAAATCCACTAAAGTAGCATGTTATCAGTTCCAACAGGGGTAAGACATTTCCAAATAGATAAAAATTCTTATAAATTTTAAGATCTTTGTGAAGATGACAAAGCTTATGTATTCTTATAAATTTTAAGTCCTTACCAAATCAATTGAACAGTTTCAAAACCTTAAGTAATTTCTTAACACAAATGTTCTCAAAGTTGTGTTATTTTATATTTGTTTGTCTAGTTTCAACTCAAATATTGATGTTGTCTTTTCTTAATTAATAGTTTGGAGAGAGAAACAAAAGGAAAGTCAAAGCAGCTTCAACAGGATAAATGGCATGAATTCTTTTGAATAAACTGTATAAGATTAAAAGACTTTACTCACCCACTATTTTCTTGTTCATAAAATTGTAAGTTGTAACTCTATCTGTTATATCAACTTTCTGACTTGTTCTTTCAGCTCTATCAATTTCATATTTTATTTCCTTTTTTTGCAGATGATCTAGGCACAGAGTTGGAAAATTTAAGTTCACTAATACCAAACAGCAAGTGACTTTGGAGAAAATTTCAAAACGATTAAGGCCACAAACCACGTATCATTGCTTCACAGACTTGGGGCTTCATCATGTCACCATGTCAAAAAATGCAGTGGCAGGGTGTTACTGCCCTGGAGTTCTGCCTTGAAGCTGCTCTTCACTGCTGCTGGATTTGTGGTATCAGGATGCTTGCTGGAGATTTTAATGTGTTTGGGGATGAAATAGGTGCTGAAGATTTGCTGCTGGATTAGCTCTTCCCTGCTGCTGCACTCTTGTTACTAGACTAATACTGGAACAAGAAATCTGGAATTTATGCATTATGCTACTGTTGTATTCAATGACAAATGTACTCAAATATCATAATAATATTTGTAAACTGCTGCTTGTATTGAAAAGATTTTCCAGAATTACAATCAAAGTTTTATTGATCCATCTTGCAGTTCTTTAGATTGGAATTATCATAGATTCAAGAAACACCATAGACTCAAACAAACAAACTAATCCCTCCCGAGAGACTGGAACTCTCCCTCTTCTTCCTTCTCAACAATTTTCTTCTCTGAATTCTTTTTGGATCTTTCCCTTCTCCTTTTATCCTCATTACAGTCAAGCCTTTCCTTAGATTGCCATGTTCCCTCTCCAAATTGGTGGTCCTTGCTGCTGTGAAATTGCCATCTGCTGCACTTCTTTGCTGCCATGTGTGTTTATTGACCCCAGTGGTCCTTCCTCCTCTTGATTGTTTTGCATTTGGTGTCTTGTCTTGCAGGAATTGTAAGCATAGGCCCTAGCACAGGGCAGCAAGTTAGGAACTGAGATTGAACTTTTTCAACATCACTTCTTCGGTTACATATCGGCAGATGAATGATGTGACTGTTTTATATGTTGATGTTTTCATCTAAATATGCGACTGTTTTATTGTTTTAATATATCATTTATATTTAAAACAAAAATGTACATACCTAATTTTCTAATTTATCAACAACAGAACCTTCATCAAAATAAAAAGAAAACAGCGCTATAAAAAAACATAACCATAAACAGAGTTGACCCAGCTATAGTTAGGCCCTTTCACTATAGATTTAAGAGCTCTAACTACTTTGCATGGCCAGAACAAAGTTGATGATCAAACCAACAAAGACGAGTAAAGCTTAAACTGACTTAAAGTCATCTCTTTTCTTTGATTTGATGCTTCGCAGTCACTCTTTAGTTTAGTTATATTTTACTGGTATTTTGCGGGTGGTATTAATAAGTTATTATTTATAATTCTAGGGGTTCATTAAATTAACCATTCTATTTTTTAAATATTCTATTCAACTTTGGTCTAGTGACTATAATACCCTTGTATATAGTCTTCTCTCCAATTTTTAGAACAATATAACTATGGGTACTTAAAATAAGAACGAAATTGGGTACTAATAATGATGCGTTATAATGTGATTTAGTGAATTAGATTTAAAAATAAAATAACATTCAATCATATAGTGACATATTATTATTGGGTACCAAACATTGTTCTTTCTAGAGATGGTTCAACAAAACATATTTAGGTATTTGTAACTCTACTTTTGGTTTTATAATTCATGATATTACTATACATCTTATCCAATATCATATGATTAGATAATTTTAAAACGAGAGAAAAAGTAACCAATCGTATTATTCACTCATATGCTATCAAATTAATTTGTTTGAATAAGTTAGTAAAAAATAGTAAAATGTAATTACATTCTAAAATTCTTGTATAATAAAAATATACGAACGTAGATTTGCTTAGGAGTTACTATTACAGTCTACCACAACCTTAAAAAGACGATGGTCCAAATGGGTCAACCCATTGAGACATGGTGGTGAACCCAGGTGGCACTGGCCAGTGATCCTTACTCTATACCCTTCGCTCTAGAAGCCATGAACCTCCAGCCTTCGCCAGGGATCCAAGGCTCATCTCCTAGCTGTTAAATTTGTGCTAGACAAAATAACATACCTGAATATTTTCTGAATAAACAAAGTTAAAGCAAGTGCAAAACCAGGGAAGCACAATGTTGTAGTCTGAAGATGAAAGAAAGAGAGCTAAAAGTGATGATTTTTCTTTTTTAACGGAAGTATCAGTTTCTTCATTAATCAAAGATACATATATATGAAGACAAGTACAAACAAGCCATACCAATGGTCATACTTAATAACTTAATTGAATATAAAATGCTTAACCAAAAACAGTAAAAAGGAACAACTTCAATATTCTAGTTTGCTAACACTCCTCCCTAGAAATTGAAGTTGTTACACCAAGCAAGTGTCTCAATTTTTCAAATTGAGATTTGGGAAGAGGTTTGGTTAGGATATCAGCAACTTGATCAATAGAGTTGCAATGCTTCAAAGATATTTCTCCTAACTTCTCACCTCTTTGATTGCATGGAACTTCACACTTATATGCTTGGTTCTTCCATGTTGAATGGGATTTTTACCTATGAAGATGGTTGATTTATTGTTAACATAAATAGTAACACTTTTGGAGAAATGACAATTCAAATCTGTGAGGAGCTTTTTCAACCAAATAGCTTGGTTTATAGCATTAGCAGCAGCTGTATACTCTGATTTAGCAGTGGAATGAGCAACAATATCCTGTTTTTTTGAATTCCAGCAAAACATGGCTCCTCCAAAGCAGAAGCAATACTTAGACGTGCTTTTATACTCATCTTGGCATCCTGCCCAGTCACTATCTGAGAACCCTATAAGCTTATCCTTTTGTTGACAAGAGAACCACAAGCCATAGTTATAGGTGCCCTTAACATACCTTAAAATTCTTTTGCCAATTGACAAGTGGAAGATGTTTTATTCTTGCATAAATCTGGACAGTAATGAGGTGACAAACATTAAATCAGGTCTGCTAGAGCACAAGTAAAGCAAACACCCGACTAATTTTCTATATTGAGTGGCATCCGTTTTTTCAGCTTCATCATTTTTCATAAGTTTTACATTAACAACAAGTAGAGTGGAAGTTGAGTTGCAATTTGTCATATGGAACCTACTCAACAAGTCATTGGCATATCTTTCCTGTGAAATAAAAATTCCATCAGAAAGTTGATGAATTTCCAAGCCAAGAAAGTACTTCATTAGGCCAAGATCAGACATATCAAATTCCTTTTCCATGCTAAGTTTGAATTCCAACAATTGAATGACATCTCCTCCTGTCACCAAGAAATCATCAACATACAAGGACACAATAACTTTATCATTTTGTCTCTTGATGTACAAGGTTGATTCACTTTGATTGCATACAAATCCTAGGCTTAGTAAGTGTCCATGTATTCTACTATACCAAGCCTTAGGGGCTTGCTTAATCCCATAAAGAGCCTTGTGTAACCTATAAACACACTTTTCTTTTCCTGGAATTACAAAGCCTTCAGGTTGATTAACATAAATTTCCTCATCTAGAATTCCCTTCAAGAAAGCTGATTTGACATCAAAATGATGTAACTTCCAACCTGCTTTAGTAGACAAGGCAATTAAAAGCCTAATTGTGTCATACCTTGCTACAGGAGCAAAGGTTTCAGAGAAATCAGATCCAGATTACTGCATATACCCTTTAATTACCAATCTGGCCTTGAGTTTATTGACTGAACCATCAGGATTTAGTTTTGTTCTGAATATCCACTTAACCCCAATTGGTTTGTGGTCTGTGGGTTTTTCCACTAGACTCTAGGTTCCATTTTTTGAGATCATATTTAATTCCTCTTTCATGGCATTTAACCATTCATTGTTTGAGGATGCTTCTTCAAAGTTCTCTGGCTCTTTCAGAACTAAATTACACCTTCTATAAATGTCATCAAGTGATCTCATTCTTGAAGCAAGAACTATCTCATCATTGTTACTTTCATCCAACAACTCTTCATTCTTGAAGACTGATTTTGAAGAGGTTATGGGCTGAGAATGGTCATCTAAACTATTTTCTTAGTTCCAAGACTTTGCCTCATTAAATTTAACATTTCTACTAACCACAACACTTGAAGTTTGAGGATCGAATATTTTGTACCCTTTTGAGACAAAACTATAGCCAATAAAAATTCCAATGTCTGCCTTGGAATCCAGCTTTGATCTTTTCTCTTGAGGAACAAAGACATAACAGGTACAACCGAAGGTTTTTCTTCCATGCCTTTTTTCAAAAGGAGTAGCATTATCTAATGCTTTGAAGGCAACATATTTAGTAGGTATATGGTAGTATTGGTAGCTTTTGCCCAAAACTTTTTTGGCAGCCTTTTTTCAAATAACAAGCATCTTGTCATTTCCATAATTGATCTATTCTTCCTTTCACTAACCTCATTTCTTTTAGGGGTATAAGGAGTGGTAAGTTGATGGATAATTCTTTCACTTTTATAGTAATCAGCAAATGCATGAGAGGTGTACCACCTTCATTATCAGTTCTCAGAATCTTGATTTTAGTTCTTGATTGATTTTCCACTTCTAATTTGAATCTTTTGAAAGTGTCTAAGACTTCACTTTTTAGCTTGAGAAAATAACCCCAATAATATCTAGTTAGATCATCAATGAAGAGTAGCATGTATTTGCTTTCATTTAGTGACAAGGTATCCATAGGACCACACAAGTCAGAATGCAACAACTATAGTTTTTCATTTGCTCTCCAACTACTTTTAGTAAAAGGTAGCCTTGCTTGCTTCCCAAATTGACACACTTCACATAACTCTTTGGGGTCAATTATGACAGGTAAGTTTAGAACTAGTTCATCATCATGCATACTTTCCAAAGTAGAAAAGTTGAAGTGTCTTAGTCTACTATACCACAATTTTGATTCATCAATAACAGTGTTTACAAAATTAGCTTCTGGAAATTGTCATTTAATAGCAAAAATTATTGTCCTCCATACCCACTAATATAACCTCAAGACCATTCTTATCAAAAATAAAACATGTATTATTTTCAAAGTTGAGGGAATATCCATTTTACATCATTTGACCAACACTTAACAGATTGTGACTAATATTGGGAACATAAAGCACATCATGTATGAGTTTGGTATCTTTTGGTGTATTGACTAAGACTGATCCTTTGCCTTTGACCTCTAGTAAGTCTTCATTTCCTATTCTGACTTTAGAGCAGAAAGTAGAGTCAAGATTGGTGAAATGTGAAACATCATTTGTCATATGGCTTGAACAGCCACTGTCAATCAACTAGGTTGTAGGTGCTTGATTTTTCTGTAAAACATGACATGAAGCCACAAACAAGCTTTCCTTTGAGATTTCTTGATTTTCAGCAATATGAGCTTGCTAAGTATTCTGACCTTGGCTTGATGGCTTGTTTCTACACACTTTATCAATGTGTCCTTACTGATTACACAACCTGTATCTTACATTTGGCCTAAACCAGCAATTGTTAGGAGAATGACCTTTTCTTTTACAGTGAGGACACAAAATAAGATTTCCTTTCTTATCACTTTGTGACTTGTTCTTGTCTCTTTTTTCATCTCTTCTACTAGAAGATTGTTTCTTGCTGCCATAGCCACTCCAGTTTTCATCTTGAACTCTCATGCTCAAGGCTTGCTCAGTTGACTCTTCCTACCTTAGTGCCTTTCTTTGGTCTTGAGTTTTCAAGGCATTCAACACTTCAGATAAGGTGAGTTCAAAGAAGTTTTTGGAGTCTTCCAGTGAAGAGATCTTAGCTTCATATCTCTCTAGAACAATGACAAGTATTTTTTTGATAACCTTTTGATCAAAAAGGGTCTTTCCCATTAACTTGATTTGATTCACCACTTTAAGCACTCAGTCAGCATATTCTTTTACAGTTTCCATTTCCTTCATCTTCAACACTCCGAACTCTCTCCTTAGGTTCAAGACATTCATTTATCTTGACCTCTTATTTCCTAAAGAGTCTTCCTTCAACTTGTCCCAAGCTTCTTTGGTTGTTTCACATGAGACAATCTTTGTGAAAACAACATCAGTTACTCCTTGATGGATCATAGACAAGGCTCTAGGACCCTTGGTCATCTCTTTTTCATGCATTCTAATTTGGTTCAAAGTTGGATTTCGCCCCAAAGGAGAGGATTGTTTCTCCTCCTTAACATACTGCCACAATCCTAAACCCCTCAAGAATGCCTTCATTTTTACTGCCCATATGTGATAATTCTCACCATTGTATATTGGTGGTGACATAGAAGAAAACAAGGATGTCATGGAGCAATAACTGATAAAATAGTTTTAAAACTAGTTTTTTTTTCTCAGGACAAGCACATACACCCCTTAAGATCTCAAAGCTCTGATACCATGTTAAATTTGTACTGGACAAAATAACATACCTAAATATTTTTTGAATAAACAAAGTTAAAGCAAGTACAAAAGCAAAAGAGCACAATGTTGTAGTCTAAAGATGAAAGAAAGTGAATTGAAAGTGATGATTTTTCTTTTTTACGGAAGTATCAGTTTCTTCATTAATCAAAGATACATATATATGTAGACAAGTACAAAGAAGCCATACCAATGGCCATACTTAATATAACAAAAGTTCCTTAGTTTAAGGTAAGCCACACATTTTTACTTGTTCCAACTAAAGTAACTAAATTGAATATAAAATGCTTAACCAAAAACAGTAAAAAGGAACAACTTCAATATTCTAGTTTGCTAACATTGGCTTGGAATAGGCTAGCCAGTTAAAAGCCATCTTGAACCCGACTCAAGTGGTTGAGTCAATGTCCCACCATCTCAAAACCCCCACTTGTGTTACAAACTCACGTTACCAAGCTCGGCAAGTAAGCTTAATCCATTATACTAGCATATACTAGTTGAGATGCTCTTCAATATCCGATGTGGGAACTGTAAATGCTTCATTTCATAATTTCATTTGCCCTAGATCTTGACTGCCTTCGTTCCTTGGAAGATCCTTACAATGGCTAATCTTCATGGACACCAGGTTCTTTCTGTAAATATGGTATTGTTGCGGCAAAGATGATTTCAGGTTATTCAGTATTAATCTAATAGCTATGGGGCTTAAGGGACACTTTCAGAAATTCATATTCGTGGTAAAGTTTGAACATTTTAAGTACCAGATGACAGCTGGCATAATTTGACATGCCTCTCAACACTTGACCTTTCCAACAACAAATTTTCTGGTCGAATCCCATCAACATTAGCTCAGTGCACTTTTTTGAAAGAGCTTGCAGTAAACAACAACCGTTTTGCAAGTCAAGTTTCGAGCAATAAAGCCAGCTTCAATATATCAAAAAGTTCAATGTTGTTAGATATGATGAGTTGAATTAAAGAATAGACATTCCAGATGAAGAATCGAGAGTTCTAAGGGTGTTCCAATGAGGTGAACAGGTGTTCTAAGTGTTGTAACAAGTCAGAACAAGATCATTCCACTCGCTGTTATTGGTCCTTCAACAGAATCTGAAAGCTTCATTCAGAAGGTAGACCGTAATTGGTTATGTTTTTACTGCAGTTTTTGATATGACTGTTTTCATATCATATTGTGTTTCATGGATACACTGTGAGAGTGGGAATCATAATTGGTTATGTTTTTACTGCAGGTTCTGATATGACTGTTTTCATATCATATTGTGTTTCTTGGATACACTCTGAGAGTGGGAAGAAGATAACAATGGGAGCGATGATCCTGCTGTTGATTATGACATGAGAAAGAAAAGTACCAGACATGAAGTTCATTAGCAAAGACTTTGAGGCATCCAATAAACAAAATAGTCACATAGTAAAGTTAAAAAACAAGTGCTATTTATCTTGGTTTACCCTAAAACCGGGTTATATCTAGCCGTATTAATATAATTCAATATTTTGTCATCCTCTCGTTACAATGAATATATTTACTATAAAATTGTTATCACACTTAAACAAGAAAATAATATGTTTATATATTCTAGGAGTAACTCTAAAATTCTTATTCCTAGGGGTTCTTTATGAGCTAAGTCCAGACAGCGGATAGAGATATCGTTTAATAGATTACACCTTATTCGCTAGATGATAACAACTAGGGAGAAGATAGTTGAATACACTTATGGGTTAGAGGCTATGTGCATCCATCTACTTCCCCATTAAGCGGGGGACCCACATGCATCAACGTAGTGCCTTCAAATAAAATGGTAACCCTTTCGAACAATAATCACTGTTGTCCAAAATCAATTTAAATTTTATATATATATATATATATATATATATATATATATATATATATATATATATATATATATATTTATATATATATATATGTACATACACACATAAAATTATTATTAGAAGAGTAGCAATCAAGTATACAAGAGAAGAGATAGCTTCAATTACTCCCTAGCAACAACAACTAGTTGTTTCCCAATATTGCGTCCACTGAATAGACCAGCAAGGGCAGCTGGAGCATTTTCCAGGCCTTCAACAATGTCTTCAAGATAAACAATCTTTCCTTCTCGGATCAAATCCAAAACAACTTCCAGGAACTTTGAATATTGAGGCAAGTAATCGAAGACTACGAATCCTTCAATGCGAATCTGATTTCTAATAGTATGCAACAAATTGTGAACACCTTCAGGCTGACTGAGATAGTACTGTGAGATCATTCCACACACTGCAATTCGACCCTTAAGTCTCATGTTTAGAAGCACCACATCCAGTAATTTTCCTCCTACGTTGTCAAAGTAAATGTCAATGCCTTCAGGAAAACACCTGGAAAAAAATTGAGATTTCTGATGAGTTTCCAGGCCTCTTATTACATTTGTTTTTCAATTTAAGGGAACAATGGCTTCTGCTTCCATCTCCTCTGTTCCTGAAACTTACCTTTTCAAAGCTTTATCCAAGTCATTCTCCTCCTTATAGTTGAAAGCATCATCAAATCCAAGCTTGCTCTTCAAGATGTCAACCTAAGTTTTTGTAGGAGGAAAGAGGGAAAAAATGAAATGAAGTTGCCAATTCTGATAGATCATAACAAGAATTAGTTACACTGAATAAATGCCGCAAGATTATATATTAATGTGACATCTTGGTCTAATAGTCTAGCTCACTGTCATGCTAAGGTAATTTCAGTTAAACTGTAAGAAATCTATCAGATAACAATGGTAAAAGTACAACAAAAAATGAGGTATTCCAGTAGGAATTAGCCCACCTTCTTTTTACTTCCAGCACTTCCAACAACGTAGCAGCCCATCAATTTTGCAAATTGCCCAACAAGCTGACCAACTGCACCTGCTGCTGCTGAAATGTATACATTTTCTCCTTTCTTAGGAGCTGCTACTTCGTAGAATCCAGCCCAAGCAGTAAGTCCAGGCATTCCTATACACAAAACAAAACTGTTAAGTACTCGCCAAGGATTTTAGAACATGTTTTAATAATTTAGGAACTCATAAACTATTTAACCACTTTTATCTTACCATGTCAAGAGATGTGGGCTGCTCATATATGCCGATAAAATATGAGAAGTGTTAGGTATATATGGGCATCTCATGGTTAAGTAGCCCTTACACTTGTAAGTCACGTATTTGCTTTTAAAACCTAAAAGCACAACTATAACAGATTGTATGTCTAAAGCAAGCAATATTTTAACAATGGACTCACTAAGAATTCAAAAATCAATACATCAAACATACAAAAGTTTTCGTATAAACAACTAATAAATTTTATTACGAAGACATGCAACTAGATCTCACCAAGAATTCCAGTATAGTAAGACAAGGGAACATCAGTATGATGGATTTTGAAGAGGCTTTGAGGGTTCTTAATCACGCTGTATTCTTCCCATCCAACAGTTCCCCAAACCAAGTCCCCTTTCTTAAATTCTGGGTTCCCTGAATCCACAACTTTAGCCACTCCAACCCCTTCTAATGGCTGCATGAATTTTCCACCGTTAACAAAAACGCAACAGAAAGCTTGCATAAGAAACCAAAAAAAATGGAGACCCAAATTCAATTCGATGGAAAACAAGAGTTCCCGTATCAAAACAGACATTCCGGTGAGGTGAACGGGTGTTCCAACTTAAATATCAATTTTGTGCAGAATTCTAAGACAGGTTGCTCCATCGAATGGAGCAGTTGTTTCATCTGGAACGGGGTTGTTCCATCTAATGAAACAATTACTCCATAGAATGGAATGGCCATTTCGTCGCAAGTATAAATTTGTACTCTTCCCATATTTTAGACTTTAATTAAGAGAGACTTAATTGAGTGGCTAAGGTTTTACAGCTTCTAAGCTTGATAGTCAAGAGAGCTATCAATCTCATGCATTTTCCTTGTAATTAAGCTTCAAAGTTCTCATGAGTTTTCTTGAGCTGGGTTTCCAAGTAAATTATTTCTGTTCTTCGTTTGCTTTCATTACGAATCTCCTAGGTTTCTGCATAACATAAACATCACAAAGCAAAACATTTTGTGTAATCTAATCAACAAGATAAGAGAGCTTAAAGACATTTCACCAATGCTTACAGAGCCAGGTTTGAAAGAAACGAAATCAGGATGTTGAAACTTCTTCATGCGGCTCCCCATAAAAGGATCACAAGACAGGTAAAGATTCTTCACAACAACGGTATTTGAACCTGCCTCTGCTGTCAAAGACATAATCGAAGCTGTCTTCACCACCATGTCTGATTCTTTTGGAGCTCCATGAATAAAGTGCTTCAATATCACTTGTTTGTTGTTGATCACTTGGCCTGCACTAGCCATTTTTGCTTCTTGTTGCTGCAGCAAGCACGAAGATGAGTTGCATGATTATTGCTTATCTCGTTTCAGCTTGTGGATTATATTTCTCTTCAATCTCCTATGGTTTATTGATTGTAAGACTTGTTACAAAATCAAAAGAGTAAGCACTTTTTAAAGGGCCAACAGAGGGCCCAATTCTAAGACCCAATTAAAATACAATAAACAAAGTTAAAATTTTGTGTGACTCATTATTAATGATGTTATATAATTATGTGATGGTGAACCTTAAATTCTTTATTAAAATTATCTTAATATATGAAATTATGATCAATTAATTTAAGGTTGGATTTAATTTAAGTCAAACCCAATAAATCCTTAGCCCAGGATTGACTCAAATCCAAGAAAGTTGGTCTGATATCGATGAGTTAAAGAGTCAAACTCGATTAAAAAATAATTTAATTATAGATTAGCTCAAGATCGTATTATTCAAATTAACTCAAATTGGGCTCCTTTTAAGAAAATAAGCTCAAGGTCGTATTATAGATTAGCTCAAGGTCGTATTATTCAAATCCTTAGCTTATGTTCAACTTATTTAATTTGAGCTTGAATTCATTTATAGACAACTCAAATTTAATCTAACCCTAAGTCAATTCTTTCTACTAGAGCTCAATTTCCCTGTGGTGGCCTAAAACTAAAACTTTCAAGGCCAAGGTTGAATATAAAGAGGTCAACGATGAAATAATAAAATTAAAAAAAGGCTAATGTAAAATTTAGGGTGTTGTATTGATATTTTTTACATATATATCACCAAAAGAATTTTCAAATTCAATAGGGTCAACTAACCCTCTTAGTCTGCCACTACAATTTCCCTCATCAGCCCATGACCAAAATGAACAATAAGAGTACTCTCA
Source organism: Mangifera indica (assembly GCF_011075055.1). NCBI lineage: Eukaryota > Viridiplantae > Streptophyta > Magnoliopsida > Sapindales > Anacardiaceae > Mangifera > Mangifera indica. Next base: position 373,234 of record NC_058143.1, read on the forward strand.
ACAAATTATTAGTTTTATTGAAATAACCAGTTTTGACTGTTACCCTTTCAAAATCTATCTTACTTAGATGATGTGCATTAGTTTTAATTTAAAATTATCAAATCATATGACAGACACACTGAATATATAATTGAACATTCAAAACTGGATACAAATTATTATTATTATTAGAAGTGGAATAAAACACAAAGCTGGGAAACAAAAATGATACAATTTACAGAAGGCTTGAATAAGATTACTCCCTGGAAACTAAAACTACTTGTTTCCAAACATTTTCCAGGCCTGCAACAGCAGCAGGAGCATTTTCAAGGCCTTCAGAAATGTCTTCATGATAAACAATCCTCCCTTCTCGGATCAGAGGCAGCACATCATCCAAAAACTCTGAGTATTGAGGAAAATAATCGAAGACCACGAATCCTTGCATCCGAATCCTTTTATGAACGATTAATCTCAGATTCTGAACACCTTCAGGCTCTTTGAGATTGTGCTCTGCGCTCATTCCACATACCACAATTCGACTATTAAGTCTCATGTTTAGAAGCACTGCATCCAGCATTTTCCCCCCGACGTTTTCGAAGTAAATGTCAATGCCATCAGGAAAGCACCTGGAAAAAATAATGGAAGTTTCTGATGAGTTTTCAGTTTGAGTGGCAATTAGGAGTGAATTTGAACCAAACCAAGTTCAAATTCAACTTCTTGTATTGTAGTTGAGTCTTAAAATGGACAAGCTCAAATTCAAACTTGTCAACGTGGAGGAAGCTTGAGCTTGCCTTTCTTGAACTCATTTTAAGCTCAAGCCAACTCGGCTTGAATCCACCACTAGGAGCAATGGCCCCTGCTTCCATTTCTTTTGTTACTGAATTTTACCTTTTCAAAGCTGCATCCAAGTCTTTTTCCTCCTTATAGTTGAAAGCGTCATCAAATCCCAACTTATTCTTCAAATTTTCAACCTAAAGAATTTGTAAGTGAAAAGATTAACTTTTAGGGACAAATCAGATGACAGGAATTGAAGCATTATAAACTCTGTTACAAAACCCAATGGAACACAAACAATAAAAATGCACAAATGTTAAACACAGGAATACAAATATTTACGTGGAAAACCCAATATGGGAAAAACCATGGGTAGATAATGAAGAAAAATTCTTATGGGCGAAGAAATTTGTTCTCTCTATTTGAGCCCCTATCCTTGGCTTACTCTAATTTTTTTGCTGCACATACTCTCCTGCTCTGTACATTCATGTTAACACAACTTTCATATACCAACTGTATACACTTGTACTTTTTGTCATATGTCCACACTTTACAACTGTAGGCCGCTCCAGTTCATAAGTTGTACCCGTTTTGTTCGATTAGACTAATCAGTGGACAGAGCTCTAACCGCTGCATTTTCTGAATGTGACCAGAAAGTTTCATACTGCAATGGCTTTTGGCCTAATCCCTCCATTACCATCATAGATCTCTTTGCAAATTTACCTTTCAAATATTCACTTTCTAATTTAAATTTAGAAAATCTCCTACAAAATTTAGGTTACTACTATACAACAAACTGAATCTTAGGTTTATTCGCGAGTGAGAAATTCCCAGAGGAACAGGCTCACCTTTTCTTTACTTCCAGCACTTCCAACAACATAGCAGCCCAGTAACTTAGCAAACTGCCCAACAAGCTGACCAACAGCACCTGATGCTCCAGAAATGTACACATATTCTCCTTTCTTAGGAGCGGCTATTTTATGGAGACCCACCCAAGCCGTCATTCCAGGCATACCTATACACAAAAAAAAAAAGAACAAATAATTCGTCATCAAATCCGTTAGCTATCCCATACTGGTTGGGAATTAAGTTTGGTGCTAATATATAGAAATGTGACAGAAAATCTCATCCTTTTGGCTAGCTTTTGGGGTGATGCCCAGTAACCAAAGGTATCAGTCACCTTTCAGCTAGCTTTCGGAGCCCTCTAACAAGGGCCATTAAGGGGAGGATTATTAAGTATTCCACATTGACCTTGTAATTGTCAAGTTATTCCGAATAGAAGATCCCAAGATTATCAAGAGGAAAATGGAAGAAAATACTCACCAAGAAGTCCAGTATAGTAGGACAAGGGAACATCAGTATGATGGATTTTGAAAAAGCTGTCAGGATTCTTAATCACACTGTATTCTTCCCATGCAACTATTCCCCAAACTAAGTCTCCTTTCTGAAATTTCGGATGCCCTGAATCCACAACTTTGGCCACTCCAAACCCATCCATTGCCTACATTTTTACACCACCAACTTCAATTAGAAAGCTTCCACATAAGCAAAAAAAAAAAAAAAATTCCAATCCCATGGGTAATTGATTGAATCTTTTTGACCATCAAATCTTAATCAAACCAATCAAATAAGTTGATTTAGTTTGGTTTTCAAAATATTTGTAAGTTTAATATGATGGCATTGAATATAGAGTTAATTGATAGCTTGGTAACAATTTGTTAGGTTGAACTCCTTAAGAACAAGTTTGGATTTGATGAAGCTTTGAATTACCAAGAGAAGCATGACCTGGATGCAGCTTTGAAAGGTACCAGTCCAATTCCAATCCAAGTTATCACTTTATAAGTTTTTTAATGAATAGACCAAACTCTTAAATTTTTCTATTAAAAAAAGTTCAACTTCTTTTATTAAAAAAAGTTTGCTCATTTTAATGAAAAAAGTGATAATACAATGTCTTTGATTAGGGGTAAATATAAATTGATCTGAGTTTAAACACCCTTTATCTTGAGTTTTTTTCGGTTTTTAAGTTCAAAGTTTGAAGATAGACTAAAGTTTTTTGCTCAAATTTGTAACTCAAATTCATAATTCGAGTTCGTAACTCATTAGCAAAATAATGTTATTTTGCCCAATAATATACAAAACGATATTATTTTGACAATTATTTGACATAACTCAAATTGAGCTAAAAGTCAAGCTTAAACAGAATTATGACATCCACCCCACTTGCAAGCTGAACACTATTCAGCTTGAGTTCTACTTGGTTTTATAAAACAAATCAACCTTTTTAGCTCAAGTTTGAGTAAAATGAATTCGAGCCAAACCGAACAAGTTGCTCGGTTTGGGTCCAGCCCTACCTCCAGGTGTTGTTAGCCGAATCTAAAAACTATCATTCTTTGCGTGGATGCAGGTACTTCCTAGAAGGCATTGACATCTACTTTGAAAACGTGGGGGGCAAAATATTTCAACCCAGTATCAACATCTGAAGGCAGAAAATCCATCAAAAATATAAAACCCTCAAAGCAACAAACCTGATTTTACAGGTCAACTTGTGATATAATAATCCTTAGACTTTTTAAAAACATATTTGTAAAATTTTAAAACCCTAAATACTCATTCAAAGTTTTATTTATTTCCATACATTCAAATTTTTTTTTATTAAGATTAAAAGTAAAATTATTATTTTATTAAGCATATTAAAATAATAAAATTATATATCAATTTCTCTCATTAATTTAAAAAATTAATAATTTATTTCTAAATTAAATTTTAAAAAAATCACTTTTCTCTCATTTATAAAGTTTCATCTCTAGTGGCTCTAGGAAATCCGGTCACTGTCTAATCTTCCTTCTTCCACTTTCAAAGATATAGAGCTTGTTTTCACCTCCATGTCAGATTCTTTTGGAGCTCCATTTATAAGCTGCTTCAATATCACTTGCTTATTGTCAATCACTTCTGCACCGCCGGCCATTATCGCCCGTATTCCTTTACTCTTTTCCTTTTTTATCTCTGAGATGCTGAAACATGATGATCGTTTTTTCTATTTATAGTTGCAGGATATATTTTTTTGTGTCGTTTTGGTTTCGTTTTCTTGTTTGAATTAGCCTGATCTGAATCAGCAGTGACGAAAATTTGCAGTAACAGAAAAATTAAGAATAAAATTCTGGGCTTTTGTTTACTTTTCTTATTTGGTGATGACCTAATGTCTTCTGTATTGAATAGTACTGGACTAGATCGAAGTTGTTCAAGTCTGTATTCAAATTTGCATTAAATAAATTAAATTTGAATCAAGAATGAGAGTAGTTTAATAAATAAATTGAGTTTAAATCGATTCAAACATTCAAATCCGAACCACATTACATCAAATTTGTTCGCTGTCAAGTTTTATGACGTCTCTAGGTCTCTTTCATCTTTATTTTATTTTATTTTTTAAGTTTTCTTATTCCCTTGATAGCGGGCTTGTCATCGTATCCTTCTTGAGTTCACTATCAAAGTAAACGTTCTTACAGGCATCATAAGGAGTTCTAGGGAAATTAATTAAAATAGGCAGCCGGTTTGCCGTGTAAACCTTTTCGGCAACAATTCTTACTTTTTACCTTGTTAAGCAAATTATACTTTTTATTCTAAAAATACCTCTCATTTAATTTCTCAGCATTTACCGTAACTTTTCACCGATTAATTGTTTACATTTCAGACGATACATATTAAGATTAAATTTTATGTAATGAATAAAATCTACAAATGAAAAACAGATTAATTTTTTATAAAATAATTTATTCTTATATACTTTTATAAGAAAATACAAACGGGTACAGGAAGGGGTGAATGTAAAAACAAATGGGTGTGTGAAAATATAAATAGGTGCGTGAAAATGTAAAAGGGTGCGTGAAAATGTAAACGGGTGCGTGAAAATATAAACGGGTGCGTATAATATAAAAAGGGTGCGTGAAAATAATGAACACAAAACGGGTGCGTAAAAATATAAACGGGTGCATGAAAATGTGAATGGGTGCGTGAAAATACAAAACAGGTGCATGAAAATAAAAACGGGTGCGGGAATTATAAAAGGGGTGCGTCAAAATAATGAACACAAAACGGGTGCGTAAAAATACAAACAGATGCGTAAAAATGTGAAAGGGTGCGTGAAAATACAAATGAGTGCGTGAAAATTGTGAAGAGTGTGTGAAAATACAAATGAATACGTAAAAATATAAACAAATACATAAAATATAAAAGGGGTGCAGGAGAAACAAAAGGGGTGCAGGAGGTAAGGGATCTCCTACACTCCTTTATAATATATATTAATATATTATATATTAATATATATTATAAAAGGGTGCGGGAGATTCTCCCACACCCTTTTTATAATTTTCCCGCAACCCTTTTGTTTTTCAGCAGCCCTTTTATAATTTCCGTACCCGTTTGTATTTTCACGCACCTCTTTACATTTTCATGCACTCATTTTGTGTTCATTATTTTTACGCACCCCTTTTATAATTCCCGTACTTTTTTTTTTATATTTTACACACTCATTTGTATTTTCACGCACCCGTTTATATTTTTATACACCCCTTTACATTTTCACGCACCCGTTTTGTGTTCATTATTTTTACGCACCCCTTTTATAATTCTCACACCCCTTTTATAATTCCCGCACCTTTTTTATATTTTGCACACTCGTTTGTATTTTCACGTACCCGTTTATATTTTCACACACCTCTTTACATTTTCACACACCCGTTTTGTGTTCATTATGTTTACGCACCCCTTTTATAATTCTCGCATCCCTTTTATAATTTTTGCACCTTTTTTATATTTCACGCACCCATTTATATTTTTATGCCCTTTTACATTTTCACACACCCATTTGTATTTTCAAGCACCCCTTTCCAAATTCCCGCACCCCTTTCCAAATTCCCTCACCTCTTTCCAAATTCCCGCACCTCTTTTCAGATTCCCACACCCCTTTCCAAATTCTAGCACCCATTCCCGCACCTGCATTCCTTCCCTCACCCCTTTCCAAATTTCTCGCACCCCTGTCCAAATTTTTGTACTCGCCCTTTTCCCGCACCCCTTTCCAGATTCCTGCATCCCTTTCCAAATTTTTGCACCCATTCTCGCACCCGCACCCCTTTCCAAATTTCTGTGCCCCTTCCTGCACCCATTCCAGCACTCGTACCCCTTTCCAAATTCTCGCACCCCTTTTTGCACCCTTTTTGCACCCTTTTTCAAATTTTCGCACCCCTTCACGCAACCTGTTTGAGAAGAAAGCGCACTGTTTTGAGAAAAACGTACTGTTTTTTATATATCCATTATTTCCAATATATAACAATCAATTATTTTATAAAAATTAATCTGGTTTTCAATCTATAGATTTTATTCATAACAGGTAACTTAGTCTTAATGCGTATCATGAAATATAAGCAATTAATTGACGAAATGCTACGGTAAACATTGAGAAATTAAATGAGGGGTATTTTTGGAATGAAAAATACAATTTGCTTTAAAAGGTAAAAAATAAGAATTGCTGTTAAAAAACGTTTAAGCGGGAAAACAACTGCCTATTTTAATTAATATTTGGAGTTCTAAAACTTGTTATTTATCTTTTCATGACACTTTTTTTCCCCTTTATGTAATATTTTTTTGAATTATTTTATTAAAAAATATATAATAAAGTTAATATTTACAAATGAAACTCCATATTCTTTATATTTATATGTTCTCCCAATTTCATATATTTTTCAAAAGGGCACTAAATAGAAAAAAAATCTGCTCCACAAATTTTTTTTCTACCTGAAAGTGAAAGAACCAGAGGTGACTTAATAAATTCAGAAGCTCAGGATTGTCATTCTGGTAGAGAGAAAGGAGAGATCAGCAATGGCAGGTGAAGGTGAAGAGATAGTGAAGAACAAGCAGGTGATATTCAGAGACTATGTGACTGGTTTTCCCAGTGAATCAGACATGTATATCTCAAGCAGTAGCTTGAGCTTGAAGGTCCCAGGAGGCTCAAAATCTGTTCTTGTGAAGAATCTTTACTTGTCCTGTGATCCATACTTGAGAATTTTGATGAAAGAAGTCCAAATTAACAGTGTTTTCGCTTCCTTAACTCCTGGCTCTGTAAGATTCTTTTCTCAACCCATTTAGATAAATTCTTTAAAGGATAACACTATCTAGAGGTATCGAATCATCACATTTTTTTAATAAAAGGAGCTAAACTTTCAAGTTTATGTGTAGAAGGAATCAAACTTTTAGTATTTACTGTTGAGGGTACCTAACAAATACAATTATGATTGTTTTTTGAAAGCAAGATAATTGATTTCATATCTTCAAAAGGAAGTTTAATCCATTCAATAGAAAAATCTGAAAGTTTAGTGCAATTTCTTTGATAGAAGAGAGAACCCTCAAATTTTCCTATCAAAGGAATTGAATTTTTATATTTTCCTATAAAAGATGCCACACTTTCAATATGTTTTTTTGAAGATATCAAACAAATACAATTAAGATTTTTGTTTTGTAAACAAATGATTAATTTTGTACCTATAATAGAAAATACTCCAATTTGGTCCACTTATTAAAAAAAATTTGAAAGTTTGATTCTATCAATAGAGAGGATGAACCCCTAGATTTTCCTAGTGAAGAAACTAAACTTTCATATTTTCCAATAGAATTATCAATTTTTCAGTATTTCCTATTAAAGGTATCAAACAAATACATTTGGTATCTTCTATAGGATTTACTAAAAGTTTAATTCATTCAATATGAAAATTTTGAAGTTTGGTTTATTCAATAAGAAAATTTTAAAAGTTCGATTCTCCGCATGTTATTATCCCAATTCTTTAACTCTGAATTTGATAGACTTTTTCTGGTTGATGTGATGCAGCCAGTAACTGGACTTGGAGTGGCTAAAGTTGTGGTTTCAGACCATCCAGAATTCAAGAAAGGTGACTTAATTTGGGGGCCAACAGGATGGGAAGAGTACAGCCTCATAAAAAAACCAGAAGCCCTTCTCAAAATCCATCACACTGATTTGCCTCTCAGTTATTATACAGGAATTCTTGGTAAGTTGTTCAATTTAGTACTTGACAATGGTGAGCAATCAATTTGTCATTACAATTTCTGTAACCTTTTATGAGTTGATTTTGGCAACAGGGATGCCTGGAATGACAGCTTGGGCTGGTTTCTATGAAGTGTGCTCTCCTAAGAAAGGAGAAAATGTGTATATTTCTGCAGCATCAGGTGCAGTTGGTCAGCTTGTGGGGCAATTTGCTAAGTTGATGGGTTGCTATGTTGTTGGAAGTGCTGGAAGTAAAGAAAAGGTGAACCAATTACTTCATTCTTTCAGCGAAGATTTTGTGATTCTTGCCTTCTAAAATTTATTAAATTTTAATTCACTTGCATTGGGGACTTGTCCTTAACGGTGGATTCAAGCCCGAACAAGTCCAAACGAGAGATAGAGTTCTAACTCGAGTTTCAACTCATTTAAGCTGCAATTGGATGGAAACCGATATCAACTAGGGTTGAACCTACCCATAATTGTGGTATCAATACAAGTAGTAGCTGGTCCCCATACCCAGTCACAACCTGAAAGAAACCTTATCTTGTTGGCTTTCTAATTTTATTCATTTTTCAACTATAAGTTTGGCTACCTTACTCTTTTTGACTTTGAAAACTTTGATATGCATGACACGTGGAACATAATGGTCCACTTACAGTTTATTGGTTGTAGCCTTAATTATGAACTCTTTGATGAAAATATAGAAGTTGATTGGATCAATATTCAATGGTATTGAATATTCGTGTAAGAGTAATATAATCCTAACAATATGATAGAATTTTATTATGTGATCATGTAATTACAAGTTAAGGTTAACGTTTTAATAATCGGATTGGGCTTTGACCCAGTCAAAGAATCAAGGCTTGACTGACCACTGGATTGAATCCATAACTTAACTTGTATAAATCAATTTCAAATCAGAGCTCTAACTTGACTTATTTGTCTATCTAATAACAATATTTAACTTACTAAAAATATTGTTTATCTCTTCAATAATATTATATATCTTGGTCAAACCAGTCAAATCAGTTGATTCGGTCTAGTTTTCAAAATATTGGTAAGTTTAATATGATGGCCTTGAATATAGAGTTAATTGATAGCTTGGTAACAATTTATTAGGCTGAACTCCTGAAGAACAAGTTCGGATTTGATGAAGCTTTCAATTACAAAGAGGAGCATGACTTGGATGCAGCTTTGAAAAGGTACTCATTCCCATTCCAATTCCAATTCCAACCCAAGTTATTGGATGGATCAAACTCTTAATTTTTTCTATTAAAGGAACTGAACTTTCACACATTTTTATAAAATAATTTAATTTTCAATATTTTTTATTGAAGGTACCCAACAATCATATTTAAGATTATTTTGTTTAATTTTAGAAACAATTTGATTAGTTTAATACCTTTTAATATAAAATAATGAAAGTTCAGTTCTTAGAGAATCTAAAAGTTTGAAAGTTCAATTTCTTTTATAAAAAAAAGTTTGGTCATTTCAATAAAAAAAAAAAGTGATAGTACAATACATCTAATTAGGTGTAAATATGAATTGAATTGAATTCAAACACCTTTTCTATCTTGAGTTCTTTTCAATTTTTAAGCTTGAAGTTTGAAGCTAGGCTAAAGTTTTTTGCTTGAATTTGTAACTTAGATTTGTAACTCAAATTCATGACTCGAGTTCATTCTCATTGGTAAAACAACGTTGTTTTACCCAATAATATGCAAAACGATATTATTTTAACAATTGTTTGACGTGACTTAAATCGAGTTACGAGCCAAACTTGAACTGAATTATGACATCCACTCAATTTGCAAGCCAAAAACTATCTAGCTTGAGTTTAGCTCAGTTTCATGAAACAAACCAACCATCTTAGCTCAAGTTTGACTAAAATGAATTCAACTCAAACCAAGCTAGTTGCCCGGTTCATGTCCAGCCTACCTGCAGATGTTGTTATCCCAATCTAAAAGCTATCATTCTTTGCATGGATGCAGGTACTTCCCAGGAGGCATTGACATCTACTTTGAAAACGTGGGGGGCAAAATGCTGGATGCAGTTCTCATAAACATGAGAGTCAATGGGCGCATTGCAGCTTGCGGCATGATCTCACAGTACAATCTTAACCAGCCCGAGGGCGTCCACAATCTGATGCACATTGTTTACAACCGGGTTCACATAAAAGGGTTCGTGGTTTTCGATTATTTCGACCAGTACTCGAAGTTTATGGACCAGGTGCTGCCCATGATCCGAGAAGGCAAGATTGTGTACGTTGAAGACATAGCTGAAGGCCTGGAAAATGCACCTCAAGCTCTGATAGGATTGTTCAGTGGCAAGAATGTTGGGAAGCAAGTAGTACTGGTTGCCAAAGAGTAATCGGTTTTAGCAACACAAGAAGTTGAATAAAAAAATATATAAAGAAATTAATTAAAAAATAATTTAATTTAAAAAATCAATTTAAAATTTAAAGATTATATCAGTATTTTATATATATTTTAAAAAGATCAAAATAAAGGGGTCTACTGTTGGGTATTAGGCTTAGGAATATGTTTTGATTGCCAAAAATGTGTTCATTTTCTATGTATTTGTATTTCTATTGTGTTATTTAAGGCTATGGGACCCTTTTCCCCTTTATAAGAGATATTATTAGAGTAAATTATATTTTCCAATCCAAGGTTAGGATAAAAACACTTTTTCATATTTAGATGACATAAATAATGTTTTTCTCCTAAAATCAAATTAACTTTTGAAAAAAACTAATAAATTTTGAAAAATTAATTCTCTAAACAAGTGAAATTTAAGTCCAATGATCAGTCCTACAATCAATGAACCAAATAAGTTAAGAGTTTAATTTTAAAATATCAGTAGAAGGGGTTAGAATTTTTACTCTCATGTTTGAACTGTAAATGCTTCATTTCATAATTTCATTCGCCCTGGATCTTGACTGCCTTCGTTCCTTGGAAGATCCTTACAATGGCTAATCTTCATGGACACCAGGTTCTTTCTGTAAATATGGTATTGCTGGGGCAAAGATGATTTCAGGTTATTCTGTATTAATCTAACAGCTATGGGGCTCAAGGGACACTTTCAGAAATTCATATCCGTGGTAAAGTTTGGGCATTTCAAGTACCAGATGACAGCTGGCATAATTTGACATGCCTCTCAACACTTGACCTCTCCAGCAACAGATTGTCTGGTCGAATCCCCTCAACATTAGCCCAGTGCACTTTTCTGAAAGAGCTTGCAGTAAACAGCAACCGTTTTGCAAGTCAAATTCCGGGGCAATAAAGCCAGCTTCAACATATCGGAAAGTTCAATGCTGTTAGATATGATGACTCGAATTAAAGAATAGACATTCTATATAAAGAATCGAGAGTTCTAGGGGTGTTTCAGTGAGGTGAACAAGTGTTCCAAGTGTCGTAAAAAGTCAGAACAAGATCGTTCCACTCGCTGTTATTGGTCCTTCAACAGAATCTGAAAGCTTCATTCAGAAGGTGGATCGTAATTGGTTATGCCTTTACTGCAGTTTCTGATATGACTGTTTTCATATCATATTGTGCTTCATGGATACACTCTGAGAGTGGGAATCATAATTGGTTATGCTTTTACTGCAGGTTCTGATATGACTGTTTTCATATCATATTGTGTTTCTTGGATACACTCTGAGAGTGAGAAGAAGATAACAATGGGAAAGATGATCCTGCGGTTGATTATGACATGAAAAAGAAAAGTACCAGACATGAAGTTCATTAGCAAAGACTTTGAGGCATCCAATAAACAAAATAGTCACATAGTAAAGTTAAAAAACAAGTGCTATTTATCTCGGGTTACCCTAAAACCGGGTTATATCTAGCCGTATTAATATAATTCAATATTTTGTCATCCTCTCGTTACAATGAATATATTTACTATAGAATTGTTATCACACTTAAACAAGAAAATAATACGTTTATATATTCTAGGAGTAACTCTAAAATTCTTATTCCTAGGGGTTCTTTATAAGATAAGCCCAAACAACGGATAGAGATATTGTTTAATGGATTACACTTTATTCGTTAGATAATAACAAGTAGGGAGAAGGTAGTTAAATACACTTATGGGTTAGAGGCTATGTGCATCCATCTACTTCCCCATTAAGCGAAGGGACCCTTTCGAACAATAATCACTGTTGTCCGAAATCAATTTAAATTTTTTTTATATATATGTACATACACACATAAAATTATTATTAGAAGAGTGGCAAAACAGTATACAAGAGAAGAGATAGCTTCAATTACTCCCTAGCAACAACGACTACTTGTTTCCCAATATTGCGTCCACTGAATAGACCAGCAAGAGCAGCTGGAGCATTTTCCAGGCCTTCAACAATGTCTTCAAGATAAACAATCTTTCCTTCTTGGATCAAATCCAAAACAACTTCCAGGAACTTTGAATATTGAGGCAAGTAATCGAAGACTACGAATCCTTCGATGCGGATCCGATTTCTAATAGTATGCAACAAATTGTGTACACCTTCAGGCTGGCTGAGATAGTACTGTGAGATCATTCCACACACTGCAATTCGACCCTTAAGTCTCATGTTTAGAAGCACCATGTCCAGTAATTTTCCTCCTACGTTGTCAAAGTAAATGTCAATGCCTTCAGGAAAACACCTGGAAAAAAAATTGAAATTTCTGATGAGTTTCCAGGCCTCTTATTACATTTGTTTTTCAATTTAAGGGAACAATGGCTTCTGCTTCCATCTCCTCTGTTCCTGAAACTTACCTTTTCAAAGCTTTGTCCAAGTCATTCTCCTCCTTATAGTTGAAAGCATCATCAAATCCAAGCTTGCTCTTCAAGATGTCAACCTAAGTTTTTGTATGAGGAAAGAGGGAAAAAATGAAATGAAGTTGCCAATTCTGATAGATCATAACAAGAATTAGTTACACTGAATAAATGCCGCAAGATTATATATTAATGTGACATCTTGGTCTAATAGTTTAGCTCACTGTCATGCTAAGGTAATTTCAGTTAAACTGCAAGAAATCTATCAGATAACAATGGTAAAAGTACAACAAAAAATGAGGTATTCCAGGAGGAATTAGCCCACCTTCTTTTTACTTCCAGCACTTCCAACAACGTAGCAGCCCATCAATTTTGCAAATTGCCCAACAAGCTGACCAACTGCACCTGCTGCTGCTGAAATGTAGACATTTTCTCATTTCTTAGGAGCTGCTACTTCGTAGAATCCAGCCCAAGCAGTAAGTCCAGGCATTCCTATACACAAAACAAAACAAAACTGTTAAGTACTCGCCAAGAATTTTAGAACATGTTTTAATAATTTAGGAACTTATAAATTATTTAACCACTTTTATCTTACCACGTCAAGTGATGTGGGCTGTTCATATATGCAGATAAAATATGAGATAGGTATATATGGGCATCTCATGGTTAAATAGCCCATGCACTTCTAAGTCACATGTTTGCTTTCAAAACCTAAAAACACAACTATAACAGATTGTATGTCCAAAGCAAACAACATCTTAACAATGGACTCACCAAGAATGTAAAAATCAATACATCAAACATACAGAAGTTTTCGTATAAACAACTAATAAATTTTATTATGAAGACATGCAAATAGAACTCACCAAGAATTCCAGTATAGTAAGACAAGGGAACATCAGTATGATGGATTTTAAAGAGGCTTTGAGGGTTCTTAATCAAGCTGTATTCTTCCCATCCAACAGTTCCCCAAACAAAGTCCCCTTTCTTAAATTCTGGATTCTCTGAATCCACAACTTTAGCCACTCCAACCCCTTCTAATGGCTGCATGAATTTTCCACCGTTAACAAAATGCAACAGCAAACTTGCATAAGAAACCATAAAATATGGAGACCCAAATTCAATTCGATGGAAAACAAGAGTTCCAGTATAAAAACTGACATTCCGGTGAGGTGAACGGGTGTTCCACCTAAAATATCAATTTTGTGCAGAATTCTAAGACAGGTTGCTCCATCGAGTGGAACAGTTGTTTCATCTGGAATGGGTTGCTCCATCTAATGAAACAATTACTCCATAACATTTCGTCCCAAGTATAAATTTGTACTCTTCCCATATTTTAAACTTTAATTAAGAGAGACTTAATTGAGTGGCTAAGGTTTTACAGTTTCTAAGCTTGATAATCAAGAGAGCTATCAATCTCATGCATTTTCCTTGTAATTAAACTTCAAAGTGCTCATGAGTTTTCTTGAGTTCGGTTTCCAAGTAAATTATTTCCGTTCTTCGTTTGCTTTCATTACGAATTTCCTAGGTTTCTGCATAACATAAACATCACAAAGCAAAACATTTTGTGTAATCTAATCAACAAGATAAGAGAGCTTAAAGACATTTCACCAATGCTTACAGAGCCAGGTGTGAAAGAAACGAAATCAGGATGTTCAAACTTCTTCATGCGGCTCCCCATAAAAGGATCACAAGACAGGTAAAGATTCTTCACAACAACCGCATTTGAACCTGCCTCTGCTGTCAAAGACATAATCGAAGCTGTCTTCACCACCATGTCTGATTCTTTTGGAGCTCCATGAATAAAGTGCTTCAATATCACTTGTTTGTTGTTGATCACTTGACCTGCACTAGCCATTTTCGCTTCTTGTTGCTGCAGCAAGCACGAAGATGAGTTGCATGATGATTGCTTATCTCGTTTCAGCTTGTGGATTATATTTCTCTTCAATCTCCTATGGTTTATTGATTGTAAGACTTGTTGCAAAATCGAAAGACTAAGCACTTTTTAAAGGCCCAACAGAGGGCCCAATTCTAAGACCCAATTAAAATACAATAAACAAAGTTAAAATTTTGTGTGACTGTAAGTATTAATGATGTTATGTAATTATGTGAGGTGAACCTTAAATTCTCTATTAAAACTACCTTAATATATGAAATTATGATCAATTAATTTAAGGTTGGATTTAATTTAAGTCAAACCCAATCAATCCTTAGCCTAAGATCGACTCAAATCCAAGAAAGTTGATCTGATATCGATGAGTTAAGAGTCAAACTCGATTAAAAAATAATTTAATTATAGATTAGTTCAAAGTCGTATTATTCAAATTAACTCAAATTGGGCTCCTTTTAAGAAAACAAACTCAATCCTTAGCTCATGTTTAACTTGTTTAATTTAAGTTTGAATTCATTTATAGACAACTCAAATTGAATCTAATCCTAAGTCAATTCTTTCTATTAGGGCTCAATTTCCCTATAGTGACCTAAAACTAAAACTTGAGAGGCCAAGGTTGAATATAAAGAGGTCATCAACGAAATAATAAAATTTAAAAAGGGTTAATGTAAAATTTAGGGTGTTGTATTGATATTTTTTACATATATATCACCAAAAGAATTTTCAAATTCAATAGGGTCAACTAACCCTCTTAGTCTGCCACTAGAATTTCCCTCATCAGCCCATGACCAAAATGAGCAATAAGAGGACTCTCAACAAATTATTAGTTTTATTATTACAATAAAACAAATACCCAGTTTTTACTGTTACCCTTTCAAAATCTTACTTAGATGATGTGCACTAATTTTAATTTAAAATTATTAAATCATATGATAGACACACTGAATATATAATTGAATATTCAAAGCTGGATACAGATAACATTATTTTTATTATTATTATTATTATTAGAAGTGGAATACAACACAAGGGCTGGGAAACAAAAATGATACAATTTACAGAAGGCTTGAATAAGATTACTCCCTGGAAACTAAAACTACTTGTTTCCAAACATTTTCCAGGCCTGCAACAGCAGCAGGAGCATTTTCAAGGCCTTCAGAAATGTCTTCATGATAAACAATCCTCCCTTCTCGGATCAGAGGCAGCACATCATCCAAAAACTCTGAGTATTGAGGAAAATAATCGAAGACCACGAATCCTTGCATCCGAATCCTTTTATGAACGATTAATCTCAGATTCTGAACACCTTCAGGCTCTTTGAGATTGTGCTCTGCGCTCATTCCACATACCACAATTCGACTATTAAGTCTCATGTTTAGAAGCACTGCATCCAGCATTTTCCCCCCGACGTTTTCGATGTAAATGTCAATGCCATCAGGAAAGCACCTGGAAAAAATAATGGAAGTTTCTGATGAGTTTCCAGTTTGAGCGGCAATTAGGAGTGAATTTGAACCAAACCAAGTTCAATTTCAACTTCTTGTATTGTAGTTGAGTCTTCAAATGGACAAGCTCAAATTCAAACTTGTCAACGTGGAGGGAGCTTGAGCTTGCCTTTCTTGAACTCATTTTAAGTTCAAGCCAACTCGGCTTGAATCAACCACTAGGAGAAATGGCCCCTGCTTCCATTTCTTTTGTTACTGAATTTTACCTTTTCAAAGCTGCATCCAAGTCTTTTTCCTCCTTATAGTTGAAAGCGTCATCAAATCCCAACTTATTCTTCAAATTTTCAACCTAAAGAATTTGTAAGTGAAAAGTAACTTTTAGGGACAAATCAGATGACAGGAATTGAAGCATTATAAACTCTGTCACAAAACCCAATGGAATACAAACAATAAAAATGCACAAATGTTAAACACAGGAATACAAATATTTACGTGGATAACCCAATATGGGAAAAACCATGGGTAGATAATGAAGAAAAATTCTTGTGGACGAAGAAATTTGTTCTCTCTATTTGAGCCCCTATCCTTGGCTTACTCTAATTTTTTTGCTGCACATACTCTCCTTCTCTGTACATTCATGTTAACACAACTTTCATATACCAACTGTATACACTTGTACTTTTTGTCATATGTCCACACTGTACAACTGTAGGTCGCGATTAGACTAATCAGTGGACAGAGCTCTAACCGCTGCATTTTCTGAATGTGACCAGAAAGTTTCATACTGCAATGGCTTTTGGCCTAATCCCTCCATTACCATCATAGATCTCTTTGCAAATTTACCTTTCAAATATTCACTTTCTAATTTAAATTTAGATAATCTCCTACAAAATTCAGGTTACTACTATACAACAAACTGAATCTTAGGTTTATTCACGAGTGAGAAATTCCCAGAGGAACAGGCTCACCTTTTCTTTACTTCCAGCACTTCCAACAACATAGCAGCCCAGTAACTTAGCAAACTGCCCAACAAGCTGACCAACAGCACCTGATGCTCCCGAAATGTACACATATTCTCCTTTGTTAGGAGCGGCTATTTTATGAAGACCCGCCCAAGCCGTCATTCCAGGCATACCTATACACAAAAAAACAAAGAACAAATAATTCGTCATCAAATCAGTTAAGTATCCCATACTGGTTGGGAATTAAGTTGGGTGCTAATATATAGAAATGTGACCGAAAATCTCATCCTTTTGGCTAGCTTTTGGGGTGATGCCCAGTAACCAAAGGTATCAGTCACCTTTCAGCTAGCTTTTCGAGCCCTCTAACAAGGGCCCTTATGGGGAGGATTATTAAGTATTCCACATTGACCTTGTAATTGTCAAGTTATTCCGGATAGAAGATCCCAAGATTATCAAGAGGAAAATGGAAGAAAATACTCACCAAGAAGTCCAGTATAGTAGGACAAGGGAACATCAGTATAATGGATTTTGAAAAAGCTGTCAGGATTCTTAATCACACTGTATTCTTCCCATCCAACTATTCCCCAAACTAAGTCTCCTTTCTGAAATTTCGGATGCCCTGAATCCACAACTTTGGCCACTCCAAACCCATCCATTGCCTACATTTTTACACCACCAACTTCAATTAGAAAGCTTCCACATAACCAAAAAAAAAAAAGAAATCCAATCCTATAATTACTTAACGTGATATCAGTAAATAAAATATCTTGATCTGAGCTAACATATAAAAGTGGGTAATTGATTGAATAGTTCAATAATAGTTTATGGATGCACTTAATAGATAGATAACACCATTATGAGTAATAAATTTAGGTTGAACTCGAGCTAATTCATGTTTAAGCTCAACTCAATATGAATTTAATCCTATTTAATAAAACACAAAACAAGTATGCAATTCAAGATAATGATTACAGATCCAGGAGTAAAAGAAGAGAAATCAGGATGCTCAAACTTCTTCATCCGGAGTTTCACATAAGGTTCAACAGACAAGTAAAGATTCTTCACAACAACAGCCTTCGATCCTTCTTCCACTTTCAAAGATATAGACCTTGTTTTCACCTCCATGTCAGATTCTTTCGGAGGTCCATTTATAAGCTGCTTCAATATCACTTGCTTATTGTCAATAACTTCTCCACCGCCTGCCATTATCGCCCGTATTCCTTACTCTTTTCCTTTTTTATCTCTGAGATGCTGAAACATGATGATCGTTTTTTCTATTTATAGTTGCAGGATATAGTTTTTTTATGTCGTTTTGGTTTCGTATTCTTGTTTGAATTAGCCTGATCTGAATCGCAGTGACGAAAATTTGCAGTAACAGAAAAATTAAGGATAAAATTCTGGGTTTTTGTTTACTTTCTTATTTGGTGATGACCTTCTGTCTTTTGTATCGATTAGTACTGGACTGGATCGAAGCTGTTCAAATCTGATTTGGATTTGAATAAATTAAGTTCGAATCAATACCAAGAGTAGTTTAATAAATAAACTGAATTTAAACCGATTCAAATATTTAAATTCGAACTAGATTACATCAAATCTGTTCGCTGTCAGGTTTTATGACGTCTCTAGGTCTCTTCCATCTTATTTTATTTTGTCTTTTTTAAGTTTTCTTATTCTCTTGATAGCGGGCTTGCCACGTATCCTTCTTGAGTTCACTGTCAAAGTAAACGCCCTTACAGGTACCATAAGGAGCTCTAAAACTTTTATTTGTCTTTTCATGACACCTGTTTTTTTTTTAATGTAACATTTAAATAATATATTATGATATAATTATATATTTATATTATTAATTTAAAATTATTAAATTAAATAATAATATTTAAATAATAATAATAATATATATAAATAGTAATATATAATCCTTCAAGTTTCAATTTTCAATTATATAATATAACATGTCCTCTTTCCATTTTGAACAAAAAAGTGTTATACTCCCACTTTCTCTATTAAAAAAGAAAGTGTTAAAAATTTTTAAAAAAATTTTTAATAGAATAACTTTTACAATACACCGTAAAAATGAAATTACACTAAGGTTATTTTTAAAGGTGTGTCCACGGTCGAGTTTGATAAAGTTTAAGAACTTTTTCAAACTAAACTAAAAAAACGATTTCAAAAATTTTTAAACCATTTTTTCATTTTCCCCCTTAAAAGTTTAAAAACTAACATTTTTTCCTTAAACTAAGTTTGAAAAGATCGCATTTCCCCCCTAGGGTTTATTTCCAAACCCTTTCACTTTCTCTGGCACCATCACCGGTCGTCTTCCCCTCCCAACGGTTTCTCTTCCACCTCCAGCCTTGTCAACTCTTGCACTACACATCCAACACAGAGAGAAGTCGTCTGGGAAGACAATCGTCTTCCTAGATGAAGATGACTCGTCTTCCCAGAGGACGATGAGTCATCTCGTCTTCGTCTGGGAAGATGATTGTCTTCCCAGATGATGACGACTCGTCTTCCCAGAAGACGACGAGTCATCTCGTCTTCGTCTGGGAAGATGATCGTCTTCCCAGATGATGACGATTGGGAAGATGAAGAACTCCGTCTTCCCCGACGAAGTTCTTCGTCTTACACGGCTTCTCCAACTCCGATCGGGAGTCCAAATGGGAGGAAAAAAATCGCCGGAAGGAGAGGATGCTTTGGAAGAGAGAGGCCGTCGGCAGTGGAGCCAGAGATATCGCTGGAGATTTCAAAACGAAACCCTAAGGTGAAACTACGATTTTTTAAAACTCAGGTTGGGGGAAAATTTTAGTTTTTAAAGTTTAAAGGGGTAAAATAGACTATATTTTAGTTTATTTTTAATACTATAGAGAAAATGACGATTTTACCCTTACCACCGTTAGAGTTTTGTTAAATCTAATAGGTCATGGGTGGGTGTTTAGTGTTTCCATAATTAAAGGATGGAAACTTGAGAAAACATCAAACCTTGGATGGGAAATAGTCGTTTGGCCTATATAATATAACATGTTCTCTTTTCATTTTGAAAAAAAGTGCTCTACTCCCACTTCCTCTGTTCAAAAAGAAAATGTTAAAAATTTCAAAAAAAAATTTCAGTTGAATAACTTTTACAATATACTATAAAAATGAAATTACATTGAGGTTATTTTTAAGGGTGTGTGTGATTGAGTTTGATAAAGTTTAAGAACATTTTTAAACCTAACTAAAAAAATTTCAAAAATTTTCAAAGCAAATTAAAAAAATACATTTTAGTTTGATTTGGATTAGAGGTTGAATAAATTAAAATCATTAATTCTAAATAAATTTGAACCGAGCAAACTTTTGAGATAGAATTAAGTTGATTTGAGTCTAACTCTAGTTATTTATATAGAGAATGATGTATTCGATAGTATTGATAATAAAGTCATTTTACAATACTTTCAAAAAATGAAATCATATTAATGACAATTGTAAATATATTAGTTAATAAATTTTTATTAAAACAAATATTTATATTTATTTTTATTTAAAATTTAGTTATACTGTTCTAATATTGACCCTCTAAATTGTATTTAAAATTTAAGGAGAAAATGTGTATATTTCTGCAGCACCAGGTGCAGTTGGTCAGATTGTGGGGCAATTTGAGAAGATGATGGGTTGCTATGTTGTTTGAAGTGCTGGAAGTAAAGAAAAGGTGAACCAATTACTTCATTCTTTCAGTGAAGTTTTTGTGATTCTTGCTTTCTAAAATTCATTAAATTTTAATTCGTTTGCATTGGGACTCGTCCTTAACAGTGGATTCGAGTCTGAACGAGTCTAAATAAGAATTAGGGTTCTAACTCGAGTTTAACCCCTTTAAACTACACTTGGAGTGAAACCCAAACCAACTGGGGTTAAATCTACCCATAATTGTGGTATCAATACAAGCAGTAGCTGGTCCCCATACCCAGTCATTGTCCGAAAGAAACCTTATCTTGTTGGCTTTCTAATTTTATTCATTTTTCAACCATAAGTTTGGCCACCTCATTCTTTTTAACTTTGAAAACGTTTATATGCATGGTCCGCTCACAATTTATTGCCTGTAGCCTTAATTATGAACTCTTTGATGAAGATCCAGAAGTTGGTCGGATCATTATTCAATGGTAATTTAATCCCAATAATGTGATAGAATTTTATTAAGTGATTATGTAATTACAAGTTAAGGTCAATGTTTTAACGATCGGATTGGGCATTGACTCAATCAAGGAATAAAGGCCTGATTGTTTGTTGGATTGAATCCACAACTTGGCTTGTATATATCAATTTCAAACTCAATGTTAACTCTTACTTGTTTGTCTATTTAGTAATACTATTTATCTTACTAAAGACATTGTTCATCTCTTCAATAATACTATTTATTTTGTTGACCATCTAATCTTGATCGAACCGATCAAATCAGTTGATTTAGTTTGGTTTTCAAAATATTGGTAAGTTTAATATGATGGCATTGAATATAGAGTTAGTTGATAGCTTGGTAACAATTTGTTAGGTTGAACTCCTTAAGAACAAGTTTGGATTTGATGAAGCTTTCAATTACAAAGAGGAGCATGACTTGGATGCAGCTTTGAAAAGATACCTTTCCAATTCCAATCCAAGTTATCAGTTTATAAGTTTTTTAATGAATAGACCAAACTCTTAAATTTTTCTATTAAAGAAAGTTCAATTTCTTTTATTAAAAAACGTTTGCTCATTTTAATGAAAAAAGTGATAATACAATGTCTTTGATTAGGGGTAAATATGAATTTATCTGAGTTTAAACACCTCTTATCTTGAGTTTTTTTCGGTTTTTTAGCTCAAAATTTGCAGCTAGGCTAAAGTTTTTGGCTCAAATTTGTAACTTAAATTCACAATTCGAGTTCATAGCTCATTAGCAAAACGATGTTGTTTTACTCAATAATATGCAAAATGATATTATTTCAATAATTGTTTGATATAACTCAAATTGAGCTAAGAGTCCAGCTTAAACAGAATTATGACATCCACCTGACTTGCAAGCTGAACACTATCCAGCTTGAGTTCTACTTGGTTTTATAAAACAAATCAACCTTTTTAGCTCAAGTTTAAATAAAATGAATTCGAGTCAAACCAAACAAGTTGCCCCGTTTGTGTCCAGCCCTACCTCCAGGTGTTGTTAGCCGAATCTAAAAATTATCATTCTTTGCGTGGATGCAGGTACTTCCCAGAAGGCATTGACATCTACTTTGAAAACGTGGGGGGGCAAAATGCTGGATGCAGTTCTCATAAACATGAGAGTCAATGGGCGCATTGCAGCGTGCGGCATGATCTCGCAGTACAATCTTAACCAGCCGGAGGTCGTCCACAATCTGATGCACACTGTTTATAACCGGGTTCACATAAAAGGGTTCGTGGTTTTCGATTATTTCGACCAGTACTCGAAGTATATCGACCAGGTGCTGCCCATGATCCGAGAAGGCAAGATTGTGTACGTTGAAGACATAGCTGAAGCCCTGGAAAATGCACCTCAAGCTCTGATAGGATTGTTCAGTGGCAAGAATGTTGCGAAGCAAGTAGTAATGGTTGCCAAAGAGAAATTAATTAAAAATAATTCAATTTAAAAAATCAATATAAATTTTAAAGATTATATTGTTATTTTATATATATTTAAAAGGGAGAATGACTATTTTCCACCCATTTTTTAGTCTTATCTCAAACATATATCCATGTCTGATAAAAAACTTAAATATCCATCCAAAGTTTAATCTATTTGGACCCACCCACATATTTTCTGTCAGGGTTAAGATGTAAATTCGTTATTTTATCAATAATATTAAATAATTAAAATTTTATCTTATTTTCCCCCCTTTAATTTGAAAAACTAACATTTGTCCCCTGAATTAAGTTTTAAAAAATTCACTTTTTCCCTTGAAATGCAACCACTTTTTTCGACGACAGCGGAGAAGTTTTCCTCTAGAAGTCGACCACCTCTAGACGACGATCATCGTCCAAGAGAATGGACAACGCTTCGTCGTCTAGTAAAGCTCAACGAGCATCGTTCAGATCTAGATGACGCTCGTCACTCTCCCTTTAGTCACATCGTCACTAGTGGGCGGAGGGAAAGTGAAAAAAATTAAGGATTTGGGGGGCCGGGGGTGAAAGTCACTTGTCAAAGTTTAGGAATGCGGGTAAAAGTTAATTTTTAAAATCGAAGAGGGAAAATGCGATAAAATTATATAACTGAAATGTAAACAGTAAAATGACAATTTTACCCCTCTATTTAATGGAGAACTTAACGACAGTTTAGAGATAGGTGGGTGTTTGCATTTTTCATCAGATGTAGATATACTTTTGAGATAAGAGTAAAAAATGGGAGGGAAATAGCCCTTTTCCCTATTTAAAAAAGTTCAAAATAAAGGGGTCTACTGTTGGGTTTTAGGCTTAGGAATATGTTTTGATTGCCAAAAATGTGTTCATTTTCTATGTATTTGTACTTATATTGTGTAATTTAAGGCTCTGGGACCCTTTTTCCCTATATAAGAGGTATTATTAGAGTAAATTATATTTTCCAACCCAAGGTTATATTTAGGTGACATAAATAATGTTTTTCACCTAAAATCAAATTAAATTTTGAAAAAACTAATAAATTTTGAAAAATTAATGCATTAAATAGGTGAAAGTTCGGTCCAAAGATCAATCTTATAATCAATACACTAAATAAATTAAGAGTTTAATTTTAAAATATCAGTAAAAATGATTAAAATTTTTACTCTCATGTTTGAAATCTCCTTCCCTTACCACTCAAGTTGTCTCTTATTATATCATGTCCATGGCTTTTATATTGGTCTCTTGTCTTGTCTTTATTCATTACTCTTCATCATCTATGCTTAAAACCCGTGAAACTCTTTTTTCACGAACTCTTTCAATGACTTTTCTCAATCAAACCCTCATCATCTTTGACTTCTCTCCGTGACATGGTTCAATCGGTAACAATGATAAGAAAATTAAAGTAACAACTTGGGTTTAAAAGATTTAATTATAGATTTTTTAAACCAGTAAAAATGTTAAGTTATCATATTTAGTAACAGTGTTATTATTTTTATTTTCTTATTTTTAGATGATGTAATTATTCATTGCCTATAGAAAAACTGTATTTTGAATTTGATTTTAGATGAAAACGAGCAAGAAAGTACTATCGGGCAAAGCTTGGGTGGGGAAAATGTGATTCATTGAAGGAAAAACAGTAAGAGTGTGGCAAGGCATGCCAACTTGGCAACCGACTCCCCCATGTCCTTGGTTCTGGTGAAGCATTATTTCTGTACCCACCAGTAATTTAATTCTATTACGCCACTAGAAATAAATACATGGTTGTCGCTTCCAACACCAATTAATATGCAAATGCTGGTAGACTTAAAGATTCTTTCCTGGAATAAATGCTTTGACAGGTAAACGAGGAGACAAAGGAAGATGGTTTTAAAACTAGGGAAAACGTCTCACCCATTTTTAGCACATTCTCAAATCTATACCCATAGGAGATCAAAAACTCTTTTTTCCACCTATAACTAAATTGCAGTCTGTTTTTTCAGTTAGGGACAGGGGGTAAAATCATCATTTTACTGTTTATATTAAAAAGTTATAAAATTTATTACTTTTCACCCTTTTTAGGTTTTAGAAACTAATATTTCACTTTTACCTAAAGTTTTTAAACTTTAAAAACTAACATTTTTACCCCCAAACCTATGGTTTCCATATTTTTCAAAATGTAACTGCCCCCTATAACTTTCAAAACTAGCAGTTTCACCCTCATTCTTCAACTTCATCTTCCAACGTGGTCTCCGACGTACTCACTAGCCTCCTCCTTCTCCTGGTGCAACGGCGGTGGTGCGATGAAGAGATCTTTATCTCCTCATCGCATGGTGCAACGAAGAGATGAAGATCTCTCTTCATCACTCCACCTAGAAGACGCATCGTCGTCCTTCGTAGCTCATCGCGTCGTCCAGACGCGACAACAAAGAACGATTAAGCATCGTCCTTTGTCCGTTCTTCCAAATCTGGATGATGCTTCGTCGTCTAGATCTAGGGGATGAAAGGTCGTCCTTCATCGTCCTTTGTAGTCAGAGATGAGAGAAAGGTCGAATGCGTCGACCGTCGGTGGTGGCCGGAGAAGGAAGCAAACCCTAGGGGTGAAATCTAAACTTTTCAAACTTTGAGGATGGGTTAGTTGTTAGTTTTTAAAACCTGGAGGGGGAAAATGGTAAAATTTTAAAGTTTTAAATAGTAAAATGATGATTTTGCCCTTGTCCCTAACTAGAAAAATGGACGACAGTTTGGTCATGGGTGAGAAAAAAGATTTTTGATCTCCCGTAGGTATAAGTTTGAGAATGAGCTAAAAGATGGGTGGGAAATAGTCCTTTTCCCTTAAAGTTATTAAGTAACTACCTTTGTCAAACATATCACATGCATCAAGCTTGACACAAAGATCGGATTTTATCTCTGATGAAACTTGAATAAAATCTGGTTTAAGGTTATATTCTTGTATAGGTTATATTCTTTTAAAAAAAATTTCTTTATATATATATATATATATATATGTCCTTATTAAATTAATTTATTTTATAAAAATAACTGCATTCTTTTACAAAAGTTTTTTTTTCAAATATATGTATGAATGCATTAAATCAATTTATAATTTTTTTTGGAAAAACATAATTATATTCTTTTACAACTTTTTCCCAAATATAAAAGTTTTCATTAAATCAAATTATTTCTTAGAAAAAATATAATTACATTCTTTTTTTAGAAAAAGCCTTTTTTCCAAATATATTATATTATTTTACAAAAGTTTTATTTCCAAATATATGTATGTTTTCATTAAATTAATTTATATTTTTTGGAAAACAATAATTGTATTTTCTTTTATAAGAGATTTCTTTCTATATATATATATATATATATGCATGCTTTTATTTAATCAATTTATACTATTTTTGAAAAGTAAAACTATGTATGTCTATTTTGAGTACAAAAATTAGTATACATTTGATGTATATCATCAAATGATTGAATAACTTTGAATTAAAGAATATAATAGGCCAAATAACTAATTCCCGCCCAAGGTTTTGTGTAAATCCAACTTACTTTCGCCAACTTTAAGAAACTTAAATACCCACCTATCTATTAGTTTTAGTTGTTACAATCAGGGATACAATCGTTATTTAGAAATTTTTATTTAAACAAAGAAAAATGTTTTTCTTTTTTTCCCTTAACTTTAAAAACTAATCATTTTCCTATAGCTTAATTTTAAAAAATTAATTTTTCACCCCCACTATATATGTTTTTAGGGTTTTTTATTTTTAGAATGAATAGCCACCACTATCAAAGTTTGAAACATTGCACTTACACCCCAAAAACTTAATTCTATTTTTCTAGATGACCGTTCTTTTTGGAATTCCTCTATGATGGCATCTCCCTTCCCTCCCAGGTGGTTTTTCGATGCAAACACCATCAAAAATTTAATTGAAATGGTCAGATTTTCATGAATAAAGCTTCTTGAAATGATGACAAATTACGATGACGATCAACCGAAATGTTGATCTTTAGTGTCCTTCATCTTTAGGAAACACCGATCTGAGTTTCCTAAATACCAAGGATGTCAAAGATCGACATTTTGTGCCAATCTTCATTGTAATTTGTTGCCGTTTCAGGAAGCTCCATGCATGAAAATCCGACCATTTCAACCAATTTTGGTGGTCATCCACGGCAAAGGAAGTTACAACTGGTATCAGTGGTCATCCGTGGCAAAGAAAGAAGGTCGATTGTCTCTGAAGAAAGCTTACCAAAGAAGGAAAGTAAAAGAGAAACCCTAGGGGTTAAATGGTAACTTTTCAAACTCGGGTAGGGGGAAATTTATTAGTTTTTAAACCGAGGGAATAAATGTGATAACGTTTTAGTTTTTTTAATATTTTTAATCAAATAATGATTTTACCCTTAACTATAACAGCCAAAACTAACATATGAGTGAATATTTGAGTTTTTGAAAATTAACAAGGGTGAGTTTGGATTTACACTAAATCTTGGGTGAGATTAAGTTATTTAGCCAATATAATAACATATAATCTTATGTATATTCATTTGTAAAATCAAAAGTGGACACACTTATTTCTCAAAATCATGATACAAAAAACTAAAGATATTTATTGGGTCAATTTCGAAATTTTTCATATACATTAATGCATTCACATTGTAACATGTAAAGTACAATTTTAAAAAAATTAATAACAAAAAAATTATAATGTTTGTGCACAAAGTGCATTTTTATTTTTTAATGTTTATGATTTTTTTTAAAAATTTTTTATAGTGTTTAACCTATGAGTTAATGTTAAATCATATCGTAGGTTACAACTTTAAAACATATTTTCCCACCGGCTAAGCCTATTGGATCCTAGTAAGATAGTTTAAACATACGGTCCGATTTAGATCCTAAAATCATGATTATGTTATCATAATATCATAAACATTATGGACACTACATAAAAAATATATTTGGTGGAATTACAAACCGATGCATTAAATCCAGACCAATTGGTCACAGTTAAATCGAGTGGCATCATGATGATGTCATTAATTTGTCCGACCAATCAAACCTATCAACATTCGGACCGATCCTTTGAAGGTCTAGAAACATGGTTGCAAACTTGATATTATAGAAGTATGCATGCCCTAAATGGGAATAATTGACTTTCCTGCTTGAAATAAATGTGAAGATAGATTTGCTTAAATTGCTAACGTAGGTGCGTTTGTAAGAATGCTCTTTCGCCTTGGCCATATCGACAAGAGAATTTCACGAGGTTCAGACTTCTCAACAGCTTTTAACTCCATCCCCACATACCCACCTCTCTCTCTTTCTCCCTCTACATATATTTCTTGCTGGAGTTCTTTTTTCAGGGTTCAATTTTCATACTTTTTTTGTAAAAAAAAAATAATGGCTGAAACTGTGAGCAATAAGCAGGTGATTTTGAAGCACCATGTCTCAGGTTTTCCAAAGGAAACAGACATGCATGTCATCAATAGCAACATTGCTTTACAGGTCCCAAAGGGCTCAAATGGGGTTCTTTTAAAAAACCTCTATTTGTCTTGTGATCCTTACATGAGATCAAGAATGAAGAAGATTGAAGGGCATTATATTGAGGCCTTCAAGATTGGCATGGTATAATTAAGCGATTCAATTCTCCTTTGAGACTTTACTTATTTTAATGTTTATGTGGGTTTAAATTTGGGTTGATGATGATAATGTTGAACATGCATGCAGCCTCTGAGTGGACATGGGGTGGCCGAGGTTTTAGATTCTGAGCATCCAGACTTCAAGAAGGGAGATTTGGTTTGGGGGATGACAGGTTGGGAAGAGTACAGTCTGATTACATCTCCAAATTTGTTCAAAATTCAACACACAGATATGCCTCTTTCCTATTACACTGGAATTCTGGGTAAGCTTCGGGCCTCCTACTGTTGCAATTAATTAAAGAACAAATTTAGTTCATTGGGAAGAAGCAATTCTATTGATCTGGATAAATGATTTACTTCTCTGGCTGCAATATTTGTGAATGCTTTAGTTAAACATTTGCAATCCAGAAACACTTTTTTGCCCCTTGAAATATAGTTTTGACAAAATTCATGGATTCACTTTTTGCTGGGTATTGTCCGTTATAGATTACAATCTTAGATTTTGTAACAAAAAATGTGTCTAGACTGTTTAAGAACAATTTATTTGACCAGTTTTCACTGTGAAGTGAGGACAGCATTTGTTCACTTCTTCTGTTGATAAGGTGTGAAAACTTCTTGTGCTGTCGAGGTTTTTGGGGATAAGAAAACTGAGAAAAAGTTTTGACAGTCCTATGTAATTCAGAGTCCGCACAAAGTTTTCACACCTGAGTTAAATGTTGATTGAGATGACAAGGAAGAAGCATGTTTGTTAATGTTCTGAACAAACCTGTAATCACTTTTCTTGCTTCTGGTGTGTTCCTGGAGATGGCCTAAGTTCATCTGATTTGTTGTTAATTAATACTTGATAGGTATGCCTGGTATGACTGCTTATGCTGGATTTTATGAGGTCTGCTCTCCCAAGAAAGGAGAGAAAGTCTTCATTTCAGCAGCATCAGGCGCCGTTGGTCAGCTAGTTGGGCAGTTTGCAAAGTTGCTGGGTTGCTATGTTGTTGGGAGTGCTGGGACTAAAGACAAGGTATAATTCTCACAGTCCTGCTAAATTATTACTGAATTGCTTTCAAACTCTCATGTTGAATAAAGTAGCCCACTGACTCACATGTTTCTTGTACACTTAGGTTGATCTGCTGAGGAATAAATTTGGGTTCGATGAGGCCTTCAACTATAAAGAAGAACCAGATCTTGATGCAGCTTTGAAAAGGTCAGTAGCAGCACTACTTGATGAAAATTCATATGTTAAGGGTAGTTCATCAGAGCCTTTTATTGATACAGCTTCAAAAGTTCAACATCAATATGTTGTCCTTGAAGCCAGTAACAAAATTCTGATTTTTGTTGGCGGTGTTCCGGAGAGAACATCATTTTAAGTGCACTTGGTTTTTAATTTATGTTTCGAACCTGAAAAACAAGAAGCAAACAGATTGTTAGATGTACAAATTTACAGCAGAAAATGGTGAGAATAGACAATGAATCTGCATTAATCCAGCGAGCTTTGCAATAGGTGAGACTTTGCTATTCCTTTTCACACAAAAGATGAACAATCAATAATTTTCCCTCCAATGTATGGCTTTCAAGAGGCCAGAATCTCTCCCAAAGGCTACCTAAACAAAACCCAATTTTTCCTCGACTCCTTCCTTCTGAAATCCTTCTCTTATACTTGCACATAAACTGCCTTTATAACTGACCATGTTTCCCACTCATATTCTTGGCCCTAGCTGCATTCATAACTGCCTACTTTCCCATTTCATAACTGCCTTTCACAACTGTCGGCTTCCCCATTTCATAATTGCCCACTTCCCACCTACGTAGGAGTCCTAACAATACATTGCCTTAAATGTTCTTTGACCTATTTTTAGAAACAGGGGAACATGTAAATCAGAAGCTCGATGAATTTTCCTGATGTTAAATTCTGGTACCAATTATTCTGTACTATTCAACAGGTACTTTCCTGAAGGCATTGATATATACTTTGAAAATGTTGGGGGTAAGATGCTTGATGCAGTGCTTCTCAACATGAGACTCCGTGGTCGAATTGCAGTGTGTGGAATGATCTCACAGTACAATCTTGAAAAACCTGAAGCGGTGCACAACCTGATGAACCTGATTTTTAAACGGGTTCGAATAGAAGGATTCATGGTTCCCGACTACTACCACCTCTATCCGAAGTTTCTGGAAATGATTATTCCTCAGATCAGAGAAGGAAAGATTGTATACGTAGAAGACATTGCCAAAGGCCTTGACCGTGCTCCTGCAGCTCTGGTTGGGCTCTTTACTGGTCAAAATGTTGGCAAACAAGTAGTTGCAGTTACTTATAACTGAAGTATTTAGTCTGCTTTTATGTTCTTACTGTTAAAAAGTTACAAGTTACTGGATTGCTATATATAGCTACTTAATTATGAAACAGTTGTTGTTGTTGTTGTTGCATGAACTCTTTCTCCTTGTCATTGTTGTTTACATTTTGTTAAAAGCGTATTATGTCCCTGCTTGAGTCTCAAGCTCATACTAAATCAGCTGGTTCTATACAAATAGTTTAGTTTTAGATGTTTTATCTGGATAGGAATTGGCGACTATGTCGACTTTAAGGTGTGATGCATAAAAGATTCTACTACCCGGAGAGTGGGTGGGGTCCCGCTGCCCGTTTAGTTGGTGGGGTTTTGCTCCCCAGAGAGTAGATGGGGCCAGGGGGCAGCACCTTTGAGTTCTTAAGCGGTTTGGGGTTAACCTAAGAGGGTCGTTAGAGAAATTTTTTTTGGGAATATGAATTTTATTGGGGGTTATTTTGGGCATAAGAATATTTGTATATATATACACATTGTTATCTTGTATGAGTGAATTGTAAAGAGACGTAGAAATATTGAAATTATATTGATTCTGTTTAATGTGTTTGTTTGATTCAAAATTCTCTCATTCATTCATTCATTCATCATTAAGGTTGGAGTTAGGCCAGCCAAAAGATAACATTTCCTAACAAATATACAAAACAATTTGCTAAAAGTCTTTAACATCTTCTACAATTTCATTGGTTCTTTAAAAGTCAATATGTTATCAAACAAGTGATTGCTGTCGCTATTGAATGAATCTAGCTGGTTTAAGGCTACAGGTTCGCAGAATGCCACAGGGTAAGCTGAAGCTTCTTGCAAATCTTATGCGAACACTGCAATCTTATTTGCTGGCGTATCACACAATTGCAATCAAGAGATGTGGTGGTGACCCAAAAGCTAAATGTTAAGATTAAAATGTCCAAACTCATATAAAATCTAAAATCCAATTTTCATACTTTATATTTAAGATATTAACAAATGTTCATCTAAATTGATTTTTCTGATGTAACTAGACCTTGGTTTTTCTGTATCTAGACCAATAATGTAACATTATAATAAAATAAAAGATTTAAAATTATAATATTTTTGATCGAATCGGGTTTGAATGATCCGATCAATTAATTAAATAAATCGAGTTTACATTAACAATGTAATACAAGCATATATCAAATAAATCGAGTTTAAATTAAAGGTTAGTTTATATTTATAAACTAAATTGACTTTGAATCAATTTAAATATTTAAATTTAAATTAATTTAAATTACATTTAAAATTAAATTATATTTAAATTTAATTTAAAATTTAATTTTAATTAAATTAATTTAAACTCAAATATTTATATGCGCTCGTTTTATGAAATATTTCAATTCAGAATCCCTAAAATAAAAAACTTAAATTTGAATCTTTTTTATAATATATTATATATTAAAATAATATTTTTAATTTATTTATATTTAAAATTTTATTTATTCGATATAAATAATTTGTAGGAAATTCTTGTTACGAAAAATAAATATTCCAATCCAAAGTCAAATTCAACTGAAAAATTAGAATAGAGTCTGATAATTAGCCATGTCGACAAAAGTTGTGGGGTTTATGGAATTTCACGTTCAAAAATTTTAAAATAATTTTTTTTTTTATTATTTCTAAAACCCGTCTGCCTCTTCTTCTCTTCTTCTTAACATAAACCCCACTCCGCTACACCTCCGCGTAGACACCCAACGTCTCCTCCGTCGCTCCGCTCCGGGCCGCCAGTTACTCCGACACTCCTGCACGCCCCTCTCCTCACAGTTTTGGGCCCCACCTTTGGACTACCGCTTCAACACTAAAAGCTCACACAAAGAAACGCAAAGATTGAAGACAGACATGGCGCTCTGCAGATTTCGCTCAGCTTCTTCTCTCATCTCCAAGTTTCTTCCTCCCTCCAACACTCTCCGCTCTCTCTCCTCAGGTAATCTGAATCATTTTGTATTCATAAAAATCCAGTCTTTGAAAAATGGCATCCGAGATAAAAGATTTTAAATTGTCAATATTTTCACAGAAACCCAATCAGTGAAAGAGAAAATAATGAATTATATGGCCCACCTCGACATAAACTCACAAATTGGAAGTTGTATGCCGCTCGCCGCAATGCGAATCGGCACAATTATTCACAACATTGAGGTCAACCCAGGTCAAAGGGGGAAGCTGGTTCGCTCGGCGGGCAATTCAGCCAAGATTTTGAAGGAGCCCACTGGAAGGTACTGTTTGGTGAGGCTACCTTCGGGGGATGAGAAATTGATTGATACTAAGTGCCGGGCTACGATTGGTTCGGTGTCAAACCCGAGTCATAAGACGAAGAAGCTTAGGAAGGCAGGGCAGAGCAGGTGGCTGGGGCGAAGACCAGTGGTTAGAGGAGTGGCAATGAATCCAGTTGATCATCCTCATGGAGGAGGGGAGGGAAGAAGCAAGAGTAGTGGTAGTCATGGAAGGACTTCGCTTACGCCGTGGGGAAAGCCTTGTAAGTCTGGTTACAAGACTGCTTCTCCTAAGAAGAGAAAGTAAAGGAGATTATTATGCGTTTGATGTTTGAAGGATTTTGTTTATCGTTAA
Source organism: Mangifera indica (assembly GCF_011075055.1). Classification (NCBI taxonomy): domain Eukaryota; kingdom Viridiplantae; phylum Streptophyta; class Magnoliopsida; order Sapindales; family Anacardiaceae; genus Mangifera; species Mangifera indica. Next base: position 406,194 of record NC_058143.1, read on the forward strand.
CAAGATTCAAGTCTATTTTTGGATTGATTTTAATTGTTTCAAATGCTTCCAGCGTTGGTAAGGTTGTTTTGTTCTTTTTTTCCTTATTGCTGTCTGAATACTAAGCAAATTACATCAACCATTTGAGAACTGAGTTTTGATATTCTTTGTTGGTAATACGGTTACAAATAGTGTACATTATTACTGGCTATTTAGAAAAGGAGAGTGAATTATATGTTTGTTTATATTCTTCTTAGAATAAAACATCCTCTTGATTTGAGCTTTTTAAAATGCTTTTGGTATTTGTTTAATTGGTTGTACTCTTTAGTACATTACTGAACTTTTGCCATTTGAATTGTGTGTGATTGATGATGTTTTAACTAGTATAGTGCATCATTATTTTGACAATTGAGTTTCGGTGTATTTGGGGGGAATATTGTTGCTCAAAGTGTAGATTATTACTTGGTATTTGGAAAAAAAAAAAAAAAGTAGAGTGAATTTTGTGTTTGATCTGATTTTCCACAATAAGATCAAAATCTTTTGAATCTCAGACCTTTTATGTTGAACTTTGTCATGTTTTCTGCTTTTCTGTAGTCTTTTTCTTTAAAATTTGGTTTCTTGTAGTTTGGTTTTGTATGGATGAGGAACTAAGGATGATGATATTCATACTTAATTTTAAGAGATGCTACCTTGTTTTGGTTTGAGAGGCCTACTAGAGTTTTGATATGTGAAACTTAAACAGTTAAACTAACTGTTGCTTTAATGTCCTCTGTTGAACTAGGATTAATTTAACATTTAGTTTCTCTGGTAATGGACTCTTTTAGTCATAGTTCGTTGTCATCTTCTTTAGTCTGCTTTTATGTTCTTACTGTTAAAAAGTTACAAGTTACCGGATTGCTATATATAGCTACTTAAATTATGAAACAGTTTTGTTGTTGTTGCATGAACTCTTTCTCCTTGTCATTGTTGTTTACATTTTGTTAAAAGCGTATTATGTGCCTGCTTGAGTCTCAAGCTCATATTAAATTAGCTAGTTCTATACAAATAGTTTAGTTGGTTAGATCTTTTATCTATATAGGAATTGGCGAACATGTCAACTTTAAGGCATGATGCATAAAAGTTTCTACTACCCGGATAGTGGGTGGGGTCCCACTGCCCGTTTAATCGGTGGGGTTTTTGCTCCCCATTGAGTAGATGGGGGGAGGGGGTAGCACTAGACACGTCAATTGGGCCGGATCGAATGGAGGCCCGGCCCGAAGCACGAAAAAAAGCCCGGACACGACAAAACCCGGCCCGGTACTGTAGCGTGCCGGGCCGGGCCCATGGGCTTATCGGGCCGGGCCTTGGGTTTTAATATTAAACCCATGGGCTGACCCTGCCCGGCCCGGTACTGTTTATATATATATATAATTTTTTTTAATTTTTTCTTCTGCCAAATTGCAGAAGGAAGCTTCTGCCAAATGGCAGAAGCTAATTCTGCCTGGTGGCAGAAGCTGCTTCTGCCAAATGGCAGAAGCTAATTCTGCCTGGCAGAAGCAAGCTTCTGCCAGGCAGAAGGCTAGGCAGAACGCTTCTGCCTGGGAGAACGGCTTCTGCCTTGTGGCAGAAGCGGCTTCTGCCTTGGCAGGCAGAAGCCGTTTGGCAACGGCTACTGCGCCAGTAGCCGTTGCCAAACTTTGTTTTTAATTTTTTTTTAATTAATTGATTTTTTCCTATAAAAACCTATTCAATTTTTCATTTTCATTTTCAATTACAATTACAAATTTCTCAACCTCTCAAACTCTCAATCTCTCAAACTCCCAATCTCTCAAACTCTCAATCTCAACTATTTATTATATTTTTAATTTCATTTTATTTTAATTTTATCATTACAAAATATTACAAATGGATCCAATGTCAAATGAATTCAATCCATTTGAATATTATCATGCTGGCGCTGATGATATTATTGATGATGCACAAGGTGGGATAGGTAGAGCACCAACAGGTGAAAGTGGTACGGGTACAGGTTCGCATTGTTCGACAGAGAGAAAAAGAAAACAAACGTCAATGGTATGGGAACACTTTGATAGAATAGAGGAAACAATAGAGGGGAAATTAATTCGTCTAGCAGTATGCAAACATTGCGGTTCTTGTTTAACATGTGCAAGTACAAGTGGGACGGGACATCTTCGCCGACATGTTACTGATTACTGTAAAAAAATTCCACATGAACTTAGAGGACAAAAACAAATTGCATTCACCAGATCGCGATCTGTTGGTCCAGGTGCCACTTCAGCAGGAGGTCCGAGCGGTTCTGGACATATGAGAGAAATGTCAACTTTTACGTATGATCAAATGAAGGTGCGAGATTACATGGCCAGGTATGTCGTTGCTTCTGATCAACCTTTTAGTTATGCAGAAGATGAAATTTTAGAATGGATGATGCAAAATAGTATTCAACCAGCATTTAGAAGAATTCCTAGGTCAACTCTTAGGTCAGATATATTGAGAAATTATGAACTAATGAAAATAAAATTTATTGGAGAATTAAGTAATTTTAATGGTGTTATTTCAATAACTTCTGATTTATGGACTGCTACAAATCAACGTATAGGGTATCTTTGTGCAACTGCTCATTATATTAATTCTGATTGGCAATTATGCAAAAAAGTTATTGCATTTAGAAATTTAGAATATCCACATAATGGTCTTGCAATTTATCGTTCATTAGCAAATATTTTTGATGAATATAAAATTAGTAATTCTATTTTTTCAATTACTTTAGATAATGCTAAAAATAATAATAAAGTTATTGAATATATGTATAATCATTTATCTCCTCCCTTTAATGGAAAATTATTTCATGTTAGGTGTGCATGTCATATTATTAATTTAATCGCTCAAGATGGCTTGAGTTTGGCAAAAAAACATTTAGAAGTAATTAGAGATGCCATTGCATATATTTCATCATCCCCATCACGGGTACAAGCATATCATCAATTATGTAAATCAATGGGGTTAAGAAGGAAAAAATTAAAAATAGATATTAGCACTAGGTGGAATTCAACATATCTCATGTTGAAAGCATGCGAAGGGTATGAAGTTCCTATAACACGATACTTCAATACCCAACCAATGGATTCGCAAGATCCTATTTTTTTGACAGATCAAGATTGGGAAATAGCTATGGCTTTAATGAACTTGTTAGAGCCATTGAAAATAGCCACAGATCATTGCTCAGGTGTGTATTATCCGACAACTTGTTCTATAATATATAGTATGGTAGAAATAAGTGATATTTTTAAAGAACATAGGTATCGTCACTCTCATAATGCTTTTCAAAATATATGTATGCAAATGGAACAAAAATTTAAAAAATATTGGAGTGAAATTCCTTTACTTTATTCTGCAGCTACTATTTTAGATCATAGGGCAAAAACTAATGGATTACAAAATTTATTTGATATTATTAATGAAAATTTGTCAATTAATAGCAATGTAAATTCTGTTGAATATGTTCAAGAATTTTTATTTGATATGTATAGTATTTATGAACAAAAATATGGAAAAACTGGACAAAGTTCTGCACCAGAGGTAAGTTCTGGTAGTTCAGGTTAAAAAAAGTCACGCATATGGTCTTTATTGCGCAAAGGTAAACAAACTGTTAGTCAAAGTACAAATTATAGTCAATTTTACAATTATATAAATATTGACCATTATCCTGAAATTGTTCAAAGATATAATGCTGAAAAACTAGATGTTTTGGCATGGTGGAAAGACAAGGCAGAAACCTTTCCTGTGCTTGCAGCCATGGCTCGAGATCTACTAACACCTCCGGTGTCAACTGTAGCATCGGAATCCGCTTTTAGTGCAGGGGGATGTGTGCTAGATGATAGACGATCCAATTTACATCCAAATATGGTCGAAGCGATAATGTGCATGAAAGATTGGATCAAAGCTGATTTTAAATTACAGAATCGTGTGACAGAAGATGTCTTTGAAGAATTCAAAGATTTGGATGTAGAAAATGAATAGATAAATATTATATAGTAGATAAATTTTATTTATGTTTTGTAATTTATACAATATGTAAATTAATTTATTTGTATTTTATTAACAATTTATAATACTTTTTATCATGTAACCATGGTATTTCTCCACCATAAGTGAGAGATTATAAATAAAATATTCGGGGTACTGTCCTCGATTTTAATAATTGAAAAATAATTTGTGTTTAAAAATTTTAATTAAAACTTTTTTTAAAAATATTTAATAAGGCCCGGCCCGTTTACGAAGGCCCGGCCCGGCCCGTTTATGAAGGCCCGGCCCGGCCCGTTTAAAGCCCGTTAGTATATGGGCCGGGCTTTGGGCCTTTATATTTTAAAGGGCCGGCCCGGCCCGAAGGCCCATTACTGTTTGGGCCTCGGGCCCGGCCCGGCCTATTAACCCAACGGGCCGAGCTGGAGTGGGCCCGGCCCATTGACGTCTCTAGGTAGCACCCTTGAGTTCGAAAGCAATTTGGGGTTAACCTAAGAAGAGTCATTTGAGAAGTCTTTTTTGGGAATATGAATTTTATTGGGGGTTATTTTAGGGATAAGAATCTGTGTATATATATACATTGTTATCTTGTATGAGTGAATTGTAAAGAGATGAGGAAATATTGAAATTATATTGATTCTGTTAAATGTTACTTGATTTGGGTGAACTAGGACAAATCGTGTCCTCCTCCTTATGGTTTATGTGTTTGTTTGATTCGAAATTCTCTGGTTCATTCATTCATTGTTAAGCTTGGAGTTAGGCCAGCAAAAAGATAACATTTCCTAACAAATATACAAAACGATTTGCTAAAACTCTTTAACATCTTCTACAATTTCATTGGTTCTTTAAAAGTCAATATGTTGGCAAACAAGTGATTGCTGTCGCTATTGAATGAATCTAGCTGGTTTAAGGCTGCAGGTTCGCAGAATGCCACAGGGTAAGCTAAAGCTTCTTGCTAATCTCATGCGAGCAATGCAATCCTATTTGCTGGCGTATCACACAATTGCAATCAAGAGATGTGATGGTGGCTCAAAAGCTAACTGTTAAGATTAAAATGTCTAAACTCATATAAAATCTACACTATAAGTTCATAATTTCTAATGTAAGATTCAATTTTCATACTTTATATTTAAAGTCTTAACAAATGTTCACCTAAATTGATTTTTCTGATGTAACTATGCCTTGGTTTCTCTGGTGTAACTAGACCAATAATGTAAGAGGACCGGCAAAAAGATAACTTATTCAGACATTATTAGAAAGTTTGAAAATTTCTTAGTTTGTCCATATTCATCATGGCTTTGATCACATGCATAAACGATAACAAAAAACAAAATTCTGCATACGTACAAACAGCTTTACCAGATTCCTCGGTGTTTTTACATACAGAATTGACAGAAAAAAATTGCAGGTGATATTGAAGAACTATGTGTCAGGTTCTCCGAAAGAATCTGACATGTATGTCAATAATGGCGCCAGCCAATCGAAGCTGCCAGAAGCCTCAACTGGGATTCTTGTGAAGAACTTATTCCTGTCTTGTGATCCATACATGGGAACAAGAATGCAGCCCCCATTGGAAGGATCTTCCTATTTTGATTCCTATAAACCTGCTTCGGTTAGTGACCGGTTCCTGTTTTGTTGATCATTTGATGTCTATCAGATTATATATTTTAGGGATAACAACACTCAGAGGTGTCCAACTATCACTTTTTTTTTTTCATTGAATAGACCAAAGTTTGTTTTTATTTTCTAATGAAGAGACTCAACTCTCAAATTTTCTTATTAAAGGTACCAAACTTTTAAATTTTCCTTATGTATTTCCTATTGAAGATACAAACACAATTAGAAGTTTCAAACAAACTTTATGTATTTTCTTATTACAGGTGCCAAATTTGGCAGGTACTTTCCTGAAGGCATTGATATATACTTTGAGAATGTTGGGGGGAAAATGCTTGATGCAGTGCTCCTGAACATGAGACTCCATGGCCGAGTTTCTTTATGCCGAATGATTCGCAGTACAACCTTGAAAAGCCTCAAGGAATCCACAACCTGATGATGGTTATAGAGATACGAATTCGGATGGAAGGATTCGCGGTTCCTGATTACTACCACCTCTGAAATTCCTGGAAACCATTATTCCTCAAATAATGTACAGGAAATCGTGCATCTCGAAGACTTCACTAAAGGCCTCGAGAATGCTCTTTCAGCTCTCGTTCGACTTTTTTAAATGGTGAAAATGTCAGGGAACAAGTGGTTATTGTCACTTGATTGTGAGTTCACTTGATAATAAAAGAGTAATGTCATGCATAATTTCAATGAATACCAATTTAATAAAAATGTGTAATATATAATTATACATTACTTTATTTTTAATAAATATAGACCTCAACTTTGAGTTTAGATCAAGTAAACTAAGTTCAAGCGCCGTTGGTTAATTGGTCATATTCTATTCATGAAATGGGTTGGATTGGTATTAGCTTGGATACAGCAAATTAATTCTATTAGGTCTAATGTATTTATTCAATCTAATAAATACCTTGTGTCAGAATTGAGAATCACATTCAAACCGATTTGAGCATTCAAGTTTAAATCGACTCAGATCAAACTCAAAGTGAAATTGTTTATAAGAATTCGAGACAATCTCAAGCTAAACTTTGTTCGAGCTTGAACTGGATCAACTTCAGCCTTGTTTACAAGAGAACCCTATCATTAAGCCTATCAAAATCATCATTTAACATGTTAAACAATGCTCTTAAGACAAACTCAGCATAGTCTAACATGATCAAAGCTGATATGTAGAACAAGCAAAAATAAGAGCGATTGAAAACTCCCGACAAAACCCACAATCTAAACAATCTCTGGGAAACTTATAAAATTCTCCTTTCCTGTGAACAAAACACATCTATTGACCTATAAAACAAATTGAGCTTCCCTAGTCTTCGATTATAGAGGAAACGAATATCCGCGGAGGTGCTTGGAATCCACACCTGATTCACGAACCAATGCTATCCTCCCTGTTCGTGCTACCTACAAAAACATGAATCACCCTGTTACTAGAGTGAAAGAAGCATTATGCTAACAAGTCAGCAAAGAAACTGAGTTCAATAAACGCAGTTTCTGTTTATGTTCATATACACTCATGCATCTTATCATATTATTTGGACTCTTAATCCAATCAAAGATCTTAATAATCAGAAAACCAAACCTCACAAATGCCGTAAGGCTCTAATAATCTCTGCAATGCAACCATCTTGTCTAAGTCTCCTGTGAGCTGTTATCAGCATTAAAAGAAGATTTGTCAGTATTGAGAGAAAGGATAGGGACTAGGAAAAGAAATGTCTCAAGTTTATTAAGACTAAGCAGTCAAGTCTGCGACAACCATGGTCTTTTGCATGATTAAACAAGAGAAAGCAAGAAAACTTTAAATTTAATAACCAAAAAGATTTTGGCACCATGTTTCTCAGACATTTTACATGTACCTCAAGAGTGATTGTATGATCAGACACGTCGACAGCTTTGGCCCTGAAGATGCTGGCAATGTCAAGGACATCTCGTCGGGCAGTGGCGTTTACAGCAATCTTTATCATCATCAATTCTCGTTCAGCAAATGGCAGATGAGTAAGATCCCTAACCTGAAGAAGTCACCGATACTTGAAATTAATAAACTCAGACACTTAAATCTTAAGATCATTAACGAGATCTCTAACAACCTGCAGAAATATTTTTTTATTTAAAAAAGGGATAACAACACCTGAAAGTATTGAACTATTATATTTTTTTACTATTAAAGCGACCGGAACTTTATTATATTTTATTGAAATGACTGAACTCTCAAATTTTTCTCTTAAAAAACTAAACTTACAAATGTTCCTATAGGAAGGACCAAACTTTCATTCTTTCATATTAAAGGTATTAAACAGACACAATTAGTTTTATTTTGAAAGCAAGATAATTAATTTGATACCTTCAATAAAAAATAGTAAAAATTTAGTCCCTTCAATTAAAAAAACTGAAAGTTTAGACCTTTCAATAAAAAAAATTTAAAAACTCAATCTTTCCAATAAAAAAAAGTTTGGTGTTTTCAATAGAAAAAAGGTGATAGTTCGATATCTTCAAATGTTATTGAACCTTTTTGAAATGAACATAAAATTCTAGATTTATATGCAAAAGGTACCTGCTAAGATGATCCAAAACCATAAATGCTTCTTTTTATAAAATAAGATGCATCCTTTCTAACAGTAGTCTCACCTCATGTATCTCTATTAGCTTATAAAGTTGCTGCACCAACTTGCTAACTGATTCATCTGTACCAGGAACAACAGTTGTAATTCGTGAAAGCCCCTCTGTTTCTGCATGTCCAACTGCCAAACTCTGACGAAAAGAAGGTATCGAGCAGATGAGTGAAAACATGAAATGTAAACAAACAAAATGAGAGAGCAACAATAACAACATCTATACCTGAATGTTATAGCCCCTTCGAGCAAAAACCCCTGTAACAATGTTAAGAACTCCTGGAGAATCATTTACAATCATCGACAGAGTATGCGACCGAAGTCCACTTGTCTGCAAAACATCAACCAAGCATTAATCAGTGGACATAAACAGGGTACCTGCTCTTCATTCTCATATCCATATCGTAATTATTCTTTAACTCATAAGTATATTCCCTATAGGCTCCAACAAATACTCCTCTTCCTTGACTGAATGATAATGCAAACTGAAATTTTAGATCAAGCACACTCTTTTAAGCTCTGGATTGTCAAATGACATCAGAATGACACTTAAACATCCTTAAAAGTCAAGGTCCATCACAAAGAGTAAAATAAAAAATAGGATCTTTTACATGGCTGATGGTGGGGTTGTGTGTAGAAATTATATCTTCATGAATCAAAACGTGGCCATGCAAATTAGTATAAAAAATTATCCCAAGTTCAGGAGATGTAACAATCAGGATAGATGCAACCAGGGTTCATTACCATTTCACCATACTCAAAAGTTCTAATGTGAGTTTCTTGTACAATTGCAATAACCATAGAACATTATTAGGAGCCAAAAGGGATGTGACAGAAAGAACCACATAAAGGAAAAAAATTGATATATGCAGGGGAAGATTTTCTTACATCTTCATCATTAAGGACACCCCAGTGAGCATCAAGCACTTGATTGTACGGAAGGACATCATCTGACTCCACTGGATACACATCTCCCTTCAAGAATACACAAAAACATATCAAACACAAAACCCACAGCCAATGTCAGATAAAATTAAACAATATTAGAAACAATATTAAAAAAAAAAAGAAATTTAATAGAATAAACTCAGCCTTTGGTCTCATTTAAAACAATATATAAAAAAAAAAGAAAAGAAAAGTTGAAATTTCAATTCCAATGTAGTAAAGGCATTCACAAGGGGAAACACTGCCCAACATAAGAATCACAAAATTGACAAGGCAAAAGTATGCAATCAAGTAGATAGATGACTAGAGTCATCAGTTTGTAGGTTTCTACTGGTAATCAACTAACAATAACCAACACAACCCCTGTTATTTTCCAAAAACTGCCCCACATCATGGACATTGTTGAAAAAGAATAAGTACTAAAAGTTCCTCATTAATCTGCTAGGAGTACATACATCAAAGTTAGACAATCATATTTAGGTCAGGTGAAGCCAAAGTTCCTTATTTTTTTATAATTTTTCATTACCGTTTACAGGATACAGAGTCATATCTAGATTGGATAAAATATTGAATCAAATCTTAGAGAAGACTGTACCCCTGCAGATGTATCAGTTCCGCTGGCATATGATTTATCTTCTGCCCCTGCAAGACCGTTGACAGATGTTGGTCCTTCAAGATCAGGATATGAAGCTGCTGAAAATCGCCAGAATGGAGCAGAAGCGCCCATTTTTTCCCTTCTCAAGGCAATCTACTTGACAGGATCAGATGTTAACACACAAATATATATATATTATTAATATTCTAACCAATAAAATGATTCCACCCTATTTCTTTATCACTTTTAAGTGGGAAACATAAAATGATGTCTAGACTTTGTTTTTTCCAATAATTCTGCCTAGAGAAAGCCAATGTAAGAACAGTAATAGAAGGAAAATAAAAATGAACAAAAATCACTTAAGTATTTTAAAGGAGGCTTGCTACCTTTCCAGTTCTTGCAATTTCTCGGATTCCAAACTTGCTTAAATTCCTTTGCACAGCAACCATTTTCCCTGGATCTCCAGTTACCTGGAATATACACAAAAATTTCATATTTCAGAAAAGCTATAAGACTGAAACTGGAATTCTAACCATAACTGATAATACATTACCTCAATTGTTAATGAGTGTTCAGAAATATCCACAATTTTCGCCCTAAATATGTCCACTAGCCACATAATCTAAAGATGAACACCAATAAATAATAATTTGACCAGAGAAAATTATAAGAATTAAATACAATTTTTTATAACTTTTATGAACCTCTCAGTGTTCAACAATCAAATAAATATGTTATAGGTACCTCAGCACGGAATTCTGGATATGCATTCACTTTTATAAGCATTAGTTCACGTTCTACCTGGGGCTCATTTGAGATATCTTCAACCTGATGTTCCAAGTTGAATATACAAGTTAAGAAAATCAACTACAACACAAGCAAGCACTTGGAAGACGAAAAAATAAAAAAGAGGAGAGGTATCCAACACAAATTGATTAAGAAAATTATTAACCGGAACGGCACATGTACTTTTAAAACAAAGTAGTAAATACTCACAACATATAAAATTTATAAACTGCAGTAGCCAATTTGATTTACATGACACAGATGGTCTATCTTAGTATTTGATATTGACAGGAAATATTTTGTAACATTAATGAACGTAAATGATAAAGTGTAATGTAATTAAGAAAGAACTTCTAGAAGAACAGACAGATTTCAAGCAGGAGCTTCTAGTCTAATGCTACAACCTTCAAAACATTAACAAGTTTCTGAAGCTGTTCCACTACTTGCTGCAGAACATTGTCAGTTCCAGAAACAACTATGGTGAAGAGTGCCCTGTCCTTATTCAGACCAACAGCAAGGGATTCAATATTATATCCCCTCCTTGCAAAGACACCAGCAATACGATTTATCATTCCACTTTCATCCCCAACAAACACAGAAATTGTGTGTCGTCTCACCCTGCAATCATAAAAGCAGCCACACAGCATCAAGGAAACCACATAAATATAGGTGCAAAATCTCTCAAAAAGGGAAATTCAATCAAGCCAAAGCATAACACATTAGCCAATAACCTCAAGGAGAATCAAAATTCAGCCAGAATAATTTTACCTAGTGCAAGACTTAAGCATGTAAGCATATATACATGACAAAGACACAAACTTTATCACTAAAAGAGTTACTTTCATACTCCATCAGCACAAACACATTTATGATATACAGCATAAGAACAAACAAATCAACAATTTGTTTTCAAGAACTGCATATGTAAATCATATGCATGTAGCCAGCAAATACTTACACAAAACTAAACTGTCCAAGTTGAAGAATCACAATAAGGAACAAATAACCAATGCATTACCTTATAGACAATTAACTTGTCAACCATGCAATCATTTAGACATAAACCAGTATGCAAACTCTAAACAGAAGCCTGAACCATTAGAACAATCAAATAAACACTCATCTATAACTAATAACCCAATATATATATATATATATATATATATATATATATATATATATATATATCATCAAGTCAATGTCAACCAGAAACCTTGAGCCACTCAAAGAACAAGCTATACACACTTTTAAACATACAGACATGGACCAGAGTTTCTCCTTTTTTTCAACAAACACATTATATAATTACATAGAATTAAATTGATCCAGATGAAGAATGACAGGAGTTTATAATGTAACTAGTCCAACTTGTTATCAAACACTCATAAAAAAAACCCAACAAATGCAATCTCTAAACAAAAAAATTAGCCTGACCCAGTTGAAAAAAAAAAAATTCCCACAAAAACTCCTCTTTCAATAGAAACACACACCAAGACTCAAATTTTATCACACAAAACTAAACGGGGGGCCAAAGAGTGTACTTCGGGCGAGTGGGAGCCGGGGCAGGAAAGGAGCTATCAATGGTCTTATTATCAGAACTTGCAGCAGAGACCACCAAACTCTTGGACTTGTGAAAGGTCTTGTTAGATATGGAGACTGAACACGAAAGAAAAGGTGAAAACTTTGAGATGGAAGGAGGGATCTTTGAGTCTGAGGAAGGTTTCGGGAAGCAGATTGGTGACTGTAGTGTAGAAATGGCGGCCATTGGAGAGCAAAGAAGAAGAGGACGAGCAGAGTGTAAAAGTAAAATGTACGAATCATAGTAATAACTTAATAATTAATAATATTATAATTAAATTAATATCTCATTTCTTTTATTATATCGAAATTGATTTCCATAAATATTATTAAATTTTGTTTTATAATATTAAGGGGAATGTTTCTGGAATTGGATCACAAGCCAATCTTACAGAGGAACTAGGCCTGGGATTCAAACCCGACCCGATCAAAAATATTATAATTTTAGATCTTTTATTTTATTATAATAAAATTAATATGCCTATGTTAAAACATATACCCTTATGATTATTACAAAAATACAAAATTTTAGAGCGAGATTTAATACAAGCACACATCAAATAAATCGAGTTTGAATTAAAAATTAGTTTTATGTGTCTATGTTATAAGTGTTGTTCAGTTTGAATAAAATCTATCTTATAATCGGTTTGAATTTTAAAAACTTAATTTGATATTAGTATTCAATTAATAAACAATTTAAGTTTTGAATTTGAATTAAGTTTATTTAAATTCAAATATTAATATGAGCTCGTTTTATAAAATATTTTAATTTAGAATCCCTAAAAGGTTGTATAAACGGTAAAGAGACGAGACTCTAAAATAAATAATTTAAATTTAAATCCTTTTTATAATATATTATACATCAAAATAATATTTTTAATTTATTTATATTTGAAATTTTATTTGTTTAATATAATTGATTTAGGGGAAATTCTTGTCACAAAAAATAAATATTCCTATCCAAAGTCAAATTCAACTGAAAAATTAGAATAGTCTGATAATTAGCCTTGTTGACAAAGTTGTTGGGTTTATTGGAATTTCACATTCAAAAATTTTAAAATAATTATTTTTTTATTATTTCTAAAACCCGTCTGCCTCTTCTTCTCTTCTTCTTAACATAAACCCCTCTCCGCGACACCTCCGCGTAGACACCCACTGTCTCCTCCGTCGCTTCGCTCCGGGCCGCCAGTTACTCCGACGCTCCTGCACGCCCCCTTCCTCACAGTTTTGGGCCCCACCTTTGGACTACCACTTCACACTTCTCTGGTTTGTATTGATTTAGTCTGCAGCAGTGTCATGGGTGGACTTTAACTATAAATGAGTTGTTTTCTTGTTTTTTGTGGTATTGGGCTTGCCTTTCCGGGGGCGTTGGTCTTTGTTGGCGGTGGTGAATGTGGGTTTCTTTTTATTTCTTATTTCATTACTAGATACAATAACAATGTTCGTTAAGGAATTTATACTGAACTTGGGTTTGTCTCGTTTTAATTTTTCATTTTTAGATTCAATTAACATTGTTTTTTTTTGCAGGAAATCATGAGAGAAATCGTGACAATCCAAGTGGGAGGTTTTGCTAACTTCATTGGCTCTCATTTCTGGAACTTCCAGGTATAATTCATTCTCTCACACCCATAAAAATAAGACTAAATTTTGTTGCTTGTTAATCTTTACTTTCTTGTGGGAACTTCTAGCTGCATATTTTTTGTTTTAGCGTAAATATTTTGTAAGTTTTGTAATTTTGAAGGATGAGTTACTTGGGCTGGCTTCTGACCCTGAAGGGGATTCAGTCTTCAAAAATCAGTGTCTGAATATGGACGTGCTCTACCGCACCGGCGAGACTCATCAGGTGGAGCTTTTTGACGTTGTATTTCTGTAATTAGGTAATTGCATCCATGGTTGTAAGTTTTTTCTCGGGTTGTGAGTTGTGTGGTGTGGTTATTTTTCTTTCTTTGGTGTGGGGACTTGAGCAGTTTGAGAGAGATTTTGGTGAAGGTGATGATTTATCAGACTTTTGTATTATCTAATTTGTAATCTGGTTGAAAATTCTCATGAGATCATGTTGTCTGCTGTTGCTTCGGTTCTTTCATTTTATTGTTTTTGCATGCATTGTTTCATAGAGATGAAATTTTCACACTATTTTCTGATTAAAATTGTGCAGGGGATTCTTACATATACTCCTCGCCTAGTTTCGGTTGACTTTCAAGGTACTTGGCTTATAAGCAATGCTGATAATTACTTGATTTACTGAGTTTTGCTTTTGCAAATTGGATCATCTCGGTGATGTTACTTGAAATGATTAAATTTTTTCTTGTATATCGCTAAAACTGTAAATGTGTGTTAACAAAAGCTGATGGGCTTTTTTAGCTAGGACCTTATCTGACTCTAGTCACTTTTCTCATCTCATGAAATGTCCAAAGAAATGACAAATATATGTTCTATTCCTTTGTAGATTTATGTGTGTAGTTTTCATGTTGCAGGATCCCTTGGATCAGTCAGTTCATGTGGTACATTGTACAATGAGGCTTCCTCTGTGCCTTCAGATGTTGTGACATGGTGAGAATTTTTTTTCATAACATTTTTAACATTAATATCTTCGAGATGCAGTTTCTTACTAGTCTCGCGGTTCCTGAATGAGAAAGAATGAAAGTGGAGAAAAAGATTAGAATGATGTTCATATAATATGAGAACCATTGTTTAATTACAGAAATCATTATAGTTTTCACCTGAATCTGTCCTTCAATTTCTGTCTTGTATATTTCATGCGGTTCTTAAAATTTTTCAGCAAAGAAAAAAGAAACTTTGTAGCTCTTTGTTGTTTTTTTACTTAAATTATAAATTTATATCAGAAGGCCTCTAAATTTGTGTGGCGCAAACTTTCTCTTTGTTTCTCATTTTGGGTATGATAAACTTGCCTTTGAATTTATTAATGAATTGCTAAATGTTCTCTTGTAGTTTTCTGAGGCCAATTAAATAAATTGAATTTCTGTATGTCAATGTGCAGGAAGGGTAGTGTTTCCACTCAAGTGTCTGAGCCTCATAAGAAGAATCTGTTCTTACAAAGTTTGTACAAGGAAGAGCAGGAAAACCTCACAGTGATGAATGCTGCGAAGGATAAGAGGAATGATTTTCAAAGAGAAATTGAGGATAAGGATATGGTTGAATGCTTAGATAATGGTGTCCAATATTGGACAGACTTCTCAAAAGTCCACTATCATCCTCAGAGTCTCTATGAATTAAGTGGATTATGGATGGATGTTCAGGAATTTGACAATTACGGAATTGGAAGGGATGCTTCCTCTGGAAGTTTTCGAGAAGACACATGTGAAAGGCTTCGTT
The DNA here is from genome assembly GCF_011075055.1 of Mangifera indica. Lineage (NCBI taxonomy): Eukaryota > Viridiplantae > Streptophyta > Magnoliopsida > Sapindales > Anacardiaceae > Mangifera > Mangifera indica. The sequence goes on from NC_058143.1 coordinate 421,659, forward strand.
TTTTTGTAGAAGAGTGTGACCATGTCCAGGTATGTTTCACTTGAAAAGCTTTTTTACTTCCTTCCACTTTGATTTAGCCCAATTAGGAAATTTCAACAACATAAACTATATCGAGTTATAGGATAACTGCTTTTCTCATGCGCTTGAAGTTTGAAGGACCCATTTATGCACCTCATATGAGTTTACACTTAATGTGCCTTTTTTTTGGTTTTGAGCATTTGATTATTTTGACAGGGTTTTCAATTTATTGTTGATGACTCTGGAGGTTTTTCAGCTGTAGCTGCTGACTTTTTGGAGAATATTGCTGATGAGTACACTAACACTCCAGTGTTGCTCTATGCTGCCCGCAGTCCCACCTCTTATACGAATCTTAGAAGCAGGAAGCAAACAGTGTTCAGGGACCTTCATGATTCAGTTTCATTTTCAAGATTAGTGCCCTACTGTAAATTGATTGTGCCAGTTGGTTTACCCTCCTTGAGTACAAGTGAGCAGTAATATGTTGAATACATTTTTTAATGCGATTTTCTAACTTCCTTCTGCGTGTAATGCAACCCCTTTATCTTTTCTGGATTGTTACTGGCCAATAGATTTAGTTGCTTCTCTTTCTTGAAAAAGGTAATCGTTCATTGGGTTTCTTTGATTGTTCTGGATTAGATAGACTCGGGTTGAGTGCATGTTTTTATTTGTATTTCTGTCACGAATTTGTCATATGCTCCGATTTTCTTCTGGTGTACACATAATTCAGTTTGCATACACTTATTCCTCGATTGCTAATGATGATCTCTTTTGTTTATCTGCTTTTTTTACCCTTGTTTAGTTTATGGACTAATCATCTGCTTGTGATTCTGAAGGCAAAGCTACGACATTCCTTCATATTGAAGATGAGAAGCCTTACCACTGTAGTGCAGTTTATGCTGCAGCTCTACACTCTGCCAGTCTTCCTTTACGGATGGAGTCAGTTGGGCCATTTGCGGATTCATGTGCTGTCTCTGGTGCTGTGGATGTTAATGAATTTGTACAAATGTTAGCTGGGCAAGCTAGGCAGAATATGGTGTCTATTCTGGATGTTTCAATGCCAGCACCACCATTGACTCGTATTGTATCAATGTTTTCACATTTATTGCTCTTACTTATAAGCTGTGAGTTTGGTTAACCATTCAGGACAATGAAATTCAGGGAAACAGGGTGAGCAATCCTTGATCGGGAGTTTGCAGCCTTTGACACCAGAAGTGGCAGATGATGTGGACGACTCTCAGGCCGTGGAATCCATGATTGTTCATGGAGCACTTGGTTCCGGTATCATTTAGAATGTCTCCTTTTGGATTAATTGATTTTCAGTCTCCTAACTTGGAAACTTTCTGTTATTTGATTTTCAATCTTACATCTGCTTACTAAACTAGATTATCAGTGTCTCCAATATTAACCGGGTTACACATTCCTTTGCATCTGCTTTTTGATAATTTTTTTAACTCAGACATTTTGTTCCTCAGATGGTTATCATGCTTCAGTTTCTGCAGTGAAGGATTCAGTTAATGCCGTTTATGAACATGCAATAAGTAGACCAATGTTTTGCCATCTATCAGTTGCTCAATGTCCACTTCCCATTCCCTTGCCATTTCCTTCAATTTTCGGGAATCTTGTTGGTCAACATGGTGAGCTGTTGAACAGCCCAATTTTGGGGTCTACATTGAGAGGATCACTCGATGTTCATTCTATACCAATGGCTGCCAGATTGCGATCAAGCAACTCCATTTTGCCATTTCTGCAAAATAGATTGGGGAATCTTCGGAAATTTGGAATAAAGCGTGGAGCTCTCGGGGCTGAGCTGCTTAGAAGTTGGGGTTTCGGGACAGATGAAATCCAGGACATGGGAGAGACGCTGTCAAAAATGGTTGCGGCATTAGTTCCCGAATCTGAATTGTCCTCTGACTCAGATTAAGTTAAGAGTTAACACGACGGTGTCAAACCTTCTCAATCAGTTTATTACCCATTGAGCAACTCTTTATACATTGAACTGATGGTTTATCCCGGATCACCATTCTCTTTCTGGTACAAGAGAATGTTTTCATGTAGCTCTTACCTTTCGGGATAATTCGTGTGAAATTCGGTAACAATTCCAATTATATTCAAAGTAGATGAAAATTGAAAAATATAACCATCTCTCGATATGATACATCATTTTAGCTGATAAATATTCATGTGCTTACCATAAGGAGTGGGAGACAATAACGTTGGCTTTGTTATTTGAAGTCATTTAAGGACTTTATTAAAAGCTTGCTAAACTTACGACCTTACAGGCAGTCTAAAAAGCCCCCTATCACATTTCACACCCAACATTACTATACAAGGCCAGAATGGTGCTATCAAATCATAATGTGTCGGCCTATCGGTTCTTAAGATTTAGAAATAGGATCTTGTGAGGACATGATCTTATTTTGAACCAAAATTGTATAATGTTGGTTCCATAAATTTCATAGTTGAAATATCTCTTATGGATGTCTATTGTGGGTGGTGGGTACCTTGTAATTGTGATTCCACTAGTTTATTTTACTCATCAAAGATGAGCATGTTCGAGTACCATGTTCTAAACATAAATCAAAATTATATGGTGTATGTTCAGAATCTTAGAATTAGTTTCTAATAGTTAAGAGCTCGAATATGTTCGAACAAGTTTCTATCCAAAATCCATCTATACAATATCAATTTCATAAATTTTGAAAACAAACCGTACTTTTTTGACATTGGTTTTGAATAGGAAGCGGAACCATAACACTCATATGATTTTGGTTTCATCATGGTCTTTGGCTCACCCTTAATCGTGACTATTGATTGGCACCTAAATTTATTATGTATTTATTCTTAAAAAGCAAATAAAAAAAGTGCATGGATACCCACTTCTATCCTTGAATAACCTGACCTCCCCCAGATTTCTCAAACTTACAAATGCCCCATAAACTAGTTAGACGGCCTACGTAAGTCCTTATTCTACGACTATAACGACACCATTTTCATCTTCCGAAAATGACATCATGATTCGACACCGTAAGTCCCCCAGATTGAAGACAGACAAAAAAAACAAGATCTTCAATTCATTATAAGTTAGGTTTGATTCGAGTTAAGTCAATTTGATTTTAATTTGGTTTTTGATTTGAACAAGTTATCTCAATTTATGTTTGAGTCAAGTTGGTTAGAATCCAGTGAGGCACCAAAAATTTGGTGATAGATTCATCTTCTTCGTAAACTTTTTATATTTTATAACAATTTTTTTTTTATTCTTTAACATTTTTTTGTTAACTCATCTAGTAACATCGTTGTTAGCTCAAAATTGAGTTAGAGATTTGATATTAAAATGAAAATTAAATTAATTTTTATTCAAATTTAATTTAATTTATATCTATTTTTGGTTAAATAAAGTTTGATATAATCTATATTATTAAATTTTATTTGAAAATAATTTAATTTAGGTGGGGAGGAGTGGGGTGCCGACATATCTTCAAAGGCAATGAAATCTAAAACACCTAATAAAATATTAAAACTTTAATTATTCATTTTTCATATTATATTTAGAGTTCACACACTACTAGATCCTCTTCTTCACAAGTTAAAGTAATGGACAGCTCATCATATCAATAATAATAATAATAATAATAATAAAAAGGCTTACTGTCCTTATCTCCCCAAAAGTTTTAGAAGTAAACATTCCTCAACCAGATAAATATAAGAGATTATCAACTACCCCTACTTTGTGCATGACATCAAGGGTAAATTTATATTGAACTGAACTAAAACAAAGATTAGGGGTCTTTAATAGTTTTTCAAACATCAAGGAGGCAAATGTAATAAGTATTAAAAATGAAAAGCCCCATTTGCCATCGACACTGTGACAACTAAGACTTGAAGGGAAAGAAAGCAATGTGATAAGATTTGCAGGAGAGTTCAAAACCCTCAACCCTAAAAGCTCACACAAAGAAACACAAAGATTGAAAATAGACATGGCGCTCTGCAGATTTCACTCAGCTTCTTCTCTCATCTCCAAGTTTCTTCCTCCCTCCAACACTCTCCGCTCTTTCTCCTCAGGTAATCTGAATCATTTTATATTCATAAAAATTCAGTCTTTGAAAATTGGCATCCGGGATAAAAGATTTTAAATTGTCAATATTTTCACAGAAACCCAATCAGTGAAAGAGAAAATAATGAATTATATGGCCCACCTCGACATAAACTCTCAAATTGGAAGTTGTATGCCGCTCGCCGCAATGCGAATCGACACAATTATTCACAACATTGAGGTCAACCCAGGTCAAGAGGGGAAGCTGGTTCGCTCGGCGGGCAATTCAGCCAAGATTTTGAAGGAGCCCAGTGGAAGGTACTGTTTGGTGAGGCTGCCTTCGGGGGATGAGAAATTGATTGATAGTAAGTGCCGGGCTACGATTGGTTCAGTGTCAAACCCGAGTCATAAGACGAAGAAGCTTAGGAAGGCAGGGTAGAGCAGGTGGCTGGGGCAAAGACCAGTGGTTAGAGGAGTGGCAATGAATCCAGTTGATCATCCTCATGGAGGAGGGGAGGGAAGAAGCAAGAGTAGTGGTAGTCATGGAAGGACTTCGCTTACGCCGTGGGGAAAGCCTTGTAAGTCTGGTTGCAAGACTGCTTCTCCTAAGAAGAGAAAGTAAAGGAGATTATTATGCGTTTGATGTTTGAAGGATTTTGTTTATCGTTAATAAGATTCAAGTCTATTTTTCGATTGATTTTAATTGTTTCAAATGCTTCCAGCGTTGGTAAGGTTGTTTTGTTCTTTTGTTCCTTATTGCTTTTTGAATACTAAGCAAATTACATCAACCATTTGAGAACTGAGTTTTGATATTCTTTGTTGGTAATACGGTGACAAATAGTGTACATTATTACTGGCTATTTAGAAAAAAGAGTGAATTATATGTTTGTTTGTATTCTTCTTAGAATAAAACATCCTCTTTATTTGAGCCTTTTAAAATGCTTTCGGTATTTGTTTAATTGGTTGTACTCTTTAGTACATTACTGAACTTTTGCCATTTGAATTGTGTGCGATTGATGATGTTTTAACTAGTATAGTGCATAATTATTTTGAGAATTGAGTTTTGGTACACCTCCGCGTAGACACCTACCATCTCCTCCGTCGCTCCGCTCCGGTCAGCCAGTTACTCCGACATTCCTGTACGCCCCTCTCCTCACAGTTCTGGGCCCCACCTTTGGACTACCACTTCACACTTCTCTGGTTTGTATTGATTTAGTCTGCAGCAGTGTCATGGGTGGACTTTAACTATAAATGAGTTCTTTTTTTGTTTTTTTTGTGGTATTGGGCTTGCCTTTACGGGGGCGTTGGTCTTTGTTGGCGGTGGTGAATGTGGGTTTCTTTTTATTTCTTATGTCATTACTAGATACAATAACAATGTTCGTTAAGGAATTTATACTGAACTTGGGTTTGTCTCGTTTTAATTTTTCATTTTTAGATTCAATTAACATTGTTTTGTTTGCAGGCAATCATGAAAGAAATCGTGACAATCCAAGTGGGAGGTTTTGCTAACTTCATTGGCTCTCATTTCTGGAAATTTTCACACTATTTTCTGATTAAAATTGTGCAGGGGATTCTTACATATACTCCTCGCCTGGTTTCAGTTGACTTTCAAGGTACTTGGCTTATAAGCAATGCTGATAATTACTTGATTTACTGAGTTTCAGTTGAATTCCATATAAAATTATGTCAATTTTTATTTTTTTAATGTTTTGAAAATTTGCGAGCCCTTGGATTAAGATCCAAGGGTTGTTTTTTTTTTTTTAACATGAACAAATAGATTTTGCTTCGGTGCTGGGGTTGCCGAGACAGTTGCATCGTAAAAAAAAAAAACGGGTTGTATATATGAGAAATAATTTTAGAGTTCATTTTTATATATTTTTCCTTATCTGATTTTATACTGTAAACAAAATCGATTTTTTTTGGGGAAAAATGAGCCGGCGATGGAGTAATTGTGTGGAGATCTGAAGAGCTGTGGATCCTTATAATGAAAAGATATTTATTTGGACAGGCAACTGCTGATGCCAAGTACTATGGAAATGTAGAAATTTACAATATTTTGAAGGCCCGTGGAGCCAATACAATAAACTATATTCAAATAAATGATGATTTTTATCTATAAAATTTAATTAATTTTAATTATTTATAAGTGAATATTTAATATTTTTAAAATTAATAGGTAAAAATTGAAAATATCATTAAACTTTAGGTGCCAACAAGTCCTTGGGCCTATTTTAATTTTGGCCTTAAGGACTATTTCCTGCCAAGGTATACTGTTTTCTCAAGATTTCCTCCGTTAACTTTGAAAATCTCGTTTACTTACTCGTGGATAGTTAAAATTAACAGTTTTAGGGATAAAATTATCATTTTATCTGTATTATAAAAAATAAACTTAAATTTGATTTAATTTTCCTTCCTAAACCATAAAAACTAACAATTTTCTCTAACCTAAGTTTTAAAAAACAATATTTTTCCCCCTAAGGTTTTCAATTTTTCAGACTCAATTTTTTAGGTGTCGCTTCTTCCTCTCCAGTGACCTTTAGGCAATGCCTCTTTCTCTCCAATACGATCTCCAATACAATATTTTGAAGGCCCGTGGAGCCACACTTCCGGTAAAATATGAACTATATTCAATTCAAATACAATGTTATTTTGCTGTTTTCGTTTGAGGTTTATTATTATGTGTTTCAGAATTGTTTTTTTTACACATACGCTTTCAATTTAGAAATCCTGGAAGACACCAATGACTGTAGCAAATCCTGGAGAAATTCCTGAGTATGAGCTTAATCCACAAGAGCTTCAGGTTCGGAAGTCAGATGGTATAAAGGCAAGGTTCTGTTCTTTTTAATCCATTATAAATTAGGTGGAATCTGTAGAAGTTTGTGAAATTTTGTTTGTTTGTTTGTTTGAGAATTTAGTTCTCAGAAATGAAAAGAAATTGTGAACTCGGAACAACTGAAAAACAATGCATCAAGTTAAAAATTGGATTAAGTCTGACATTAGGCCATCACTTGATTATTTTTGACGGTTTAAAATCTAAGATCAATAATTTAAAACCCGGACCGGATTGAACCAAAGTCCAAGTTGGAACCCTCTCGTTTCACAATTTGACTAACATCAGCACAAAAAACATAAATTTTTTTTAAAGAGTGGACTCAAACTTAAGGGGGGAAGAACCACCAGGCCGAGTTTGGTTTTTTTAATTTAAAATATCATTTGTATTTTATATTTATAAAGAAAATGAATAATTTTGCTAGGACTTGAACCCATCAGCACTAAACTTTGTCACTAAAAGAGTTACTTGCATACTCCATCAGCACAAACACATTTATGATATACAGCATAAGAACAAACAAATCAACAATTTGTTTTCAAGAACTGCATATGTAAATCATATGCATGTAGCCAGCAAATACTTACACAAAACTAAACTGTCCAAGTTGAAGAATCACAATTAGGAACAAATAACCAATGCATTACCTTATAGACAATTAACTTGTCAACCATGCAATCATATAGACATAAACCAGTATGCAAACTCTAAACACAAGCCTGAACCATTAGAACAATCAAATAAACACTCATCTATAACTAATAACCCAATATATATATATATATATATATATATATCATCAAGTCAATGTCAACCAGAAACCTTGAGCCACTCAAAGAACAAGCTATACACACTTTTAAACATACAGACATGGACCAGAGTTTCTCCTTTTTTTCAACAAACACATTATATAATTACATAGAATTAAATTGATCCAGCTGAAGAATGACAGGAGTTTATAATGTAACTAGTCCAACTTGTTATCAAACACTCATAAAAAAAACCCAACAAATGCAATCTCTAAACAAAAAAATTAGCCTGACCCAGTTGAAAAAAAAAAAAATTCCCACAAAAACTCCTCTTTCAATAGAAACACACACCAAGACTCAAATTTTATCACACAAAACTAAACGGGAGGCCAAAGAGTGTACTTCGGGCGAGTGGGAGCCGGGGCAGGAAAGCAGCTATCAATGGTTTTATTATCAGAACTTGCAGCAGAGACCACCAAACTCTTGGACTTGTGAAAGGTCTTGTTAGATATGGAGACCGAATACGAAAGAAAAGGTGAAAACTTTGAGATGGAAGGAGGGATCTTAGAGTCTGAGGAAGGTTTCAGGAAGCAGGTTGGTGACTCTAGTGTAGAAACGGCGGCCATTGGAGAGCAAAGAAGAAGAGGATGAGCAGAGTGTAAAAGTAAAATGTACGAATCATAGTAATAACTTAATAATTAATAATATTATAATTAAATTGATTTCCATAAATATTATTAAATTTTGTTTTATAATATTAAGGGGAATGTTTCTGGAATTGGATCACAAGTCAATTTTACAGAGGAACTAGGCCTGGGATTCAAACCCGACCCGATCAAAAATATTATAATTTTAGATCTTTTATTTTATTATAATAAAATTAATATGCCTATGTTAAAACATATACCCTTATAATTATTTCAAAATTACAAAATTTTAGAGCGGGATTTAATATAAGCACTCATCAAATAAATCGAGTTTCAATTAAATATTAGTTTAATGTGCCTATGTTATAAGTTATGTTCAGTTTGAATTTTAATAACTTAATTTGATATTAGAATTTAATTAACAAACAATTTAAGTTTTGAATTTGAATTAAGTTTATTTAAACTCAAATATTAATATGAGTTTGTTTTATGAAATATTTCAATTTGAAATCCCTAAAAGGTTATGTAAATGGTAAAGGGATAAGACTCTAAAATGAAGAACTTAACTTCAAATTCTTTTTACAATACATCATATATCAAGATAATATTTTTAATTTATTTATATTTAAAATTTTATTTATTCGATATAATTGATTTGGAGGAAATTCCTTTTACAAAAAATATATATTCCATTCCAAAGTAAATTCACTGAAAATTAAAAGAGAGTCTGATGATTAGCCCTGTTGACAAAGTTGTGGGGTTTATTGGAATTTCACATTCAAAAATTTTAAAATAATTAGTTTTTTATTATTTCTAAAACCCGTCTGCCTCTTCTTCTCTTCTTCTCAACATAAGCCCCACTCCGCTACACCTCTGCGTAGACACCCACCGTCTCCTCCGTCGCTCCGATCCGGGCCGCCAGTTACTCCGACACTCCTGCACGCCCCTCTCCTCACAGTTTTGGGCCCCACCTTTGGACTACCACTTCGACCTTAAAAGCTCACACAAAGAAACGCAAAGACTGAAGACAGACATGGCGCTCTGCAGATTTCGCTCAGCTTCTTCTCTCATCTCCAAGTTTCTTCCTCCCTCCAATACTCTCCGCTCTTTCTCCTCAGGTAATCTGAATCATTTTGTATTCATAAAAATCCAATCTTTGAAAAATAGCATCCGGGATAAAAGATTTTAAATTTTCAATATTTTCACAGAAACTCAATCAGTTAAAGAGAAAATAATGAATTATATGGCCCACCTCGACATAAACTCTCAAATTGGAAGTTGTATGCCGCTCGCCGCAATGCGAATCGGCACAATTATTCACAACATTGAGGTCAACCCAGGTCAAGGGGGGAAGCTGGTTCGCTCGGCGGGCAATTCAGCCAAGATTTTGAAGGAGCCCACTGGAAGGTACTGTTTGGTGAGGCTGCCTTCGGGGGATGAGAAATTGATTGACAGTAAGTGCCGGGCTACGATTGGTTCGGTGTCAAACCCGAGTCATAAGGCGAAGAAGCTTAGGAAGGCAGGGCAGAGCAGGTGGCTGGGGCGAAGACCAGTGGTTAGAGGCGTGGCAATGAATCCAGTTGATCATCCTCATGGAGGAGGGGAGGGAAGAAGCAAGAGTAGTGGTAGTCATGGAAGGACTTCGCTTACACCGTGGGGAAAGCCTTGTAAGTCTGGTTACAAGACTGCTTCTCCTAAGAAGAGAAAGTAAAGGAGATTATTATGCGTTTGTTGTTTGAAGGATTTTGTTTATCGTTAATAATATTCAAGTCTATTTTTGGATTGATTTTAATTGTTTCAAATGCTTCCAGTATTGGTAAGGTTGTTTTGTTATTTTGTTCCTTATTGTTGTCTGAATACTAAGCAAATTACATCAACCATATTAGAGATGAGGTTGATTATCTCATATGCATTCTTAATGGGAAGAAGAAAATAAATAGAAAACCCTCGTCTTACCCACCTTTACGCTTATCTTGTGCAAGTAATATTTTGTAATAGATCTTTAGAATCACCTTCTAAGTCTTAATTCCCAATCTAAGACTGTTGTTAGAATTGTTAGTCATTTAATTAGCTGATGTTCTGGACTAACAAGAATGAATCTGTTTGTATGGGCTCTTTCCAAGAAATCTTATTTCTTTTGCTCTTCTTTGGTGGGACTTGCTTGTTGGTTTATTTTTCTTATTGTCATTGGATTGGAGTGGTTTTTGTGCTTATTATTAATTTATTCGTAACACTTGTTGAATTTTGTGGTCACTGTGCAGTTTTTTTTTAATCTGTTCCTTGTTTTCATGTTTCTACTTTCTCATTCTCCATTGATTTAGTAGGGAACTACTTCAGAACATGAGAGGCAAAAGTGGTTTTTGTGTGTGTTGCAAAATTGTTTAGAAGAATCAGAGCACTTGGATTTTGGTTGTCTTAAGATGCTCTTCTCAATGTAAATAAAGCATTTGGTTTGATGGGTTTGCTTGTTCTAAACTCTTTGTTGGAGATTGTTAGCATTTCTTCAGATTTTCCATTTGTGCCTTGGTTGATGATGATGTGTCAAAGGGTACTTCTGGTATTTTATCACACAAAACTAAACGGGAGGCCAAAGAGTGTACTTCGGGCGAGTAGGAGCCGGGGCAGGAAAGGAGCTATCAATGGTCTTATTATCAGAACTTGCAGCAGAGACCACCAAACTCTTGGACTTGTAAAAGGTCTTGTTAGATGTGGAGACTGAACACGAAAGAAAAGGTGAAAACTTTGAGATGGAAGGAGGGATCTTAGAGTCTGAGGAAGGTTTCAGGAAGCAGGTTGGTAACTGTAGTGTAGAAATGGAAGGAGGGTCGACTTTAACTATAAATGAGTTCTTTTTTTTTTTTTTTGTGGTATTGGGCTTGCCTTTCCGGGGGTGTTGGTCTTTGTTGGCGGTGGTGAATGTGGGTTTCTTTTTATTTCCTATTTCATTACTAGATACAATAACAATGTTCGTTAAGGAATTTATACTGAACTTGGGTTTGTCTCGTTTTAATTTTTTATTTTTAGATTCAATTAACATTGTTTTGTTTGCAGGCAATCATGAGAGAAATCGTGACAATCCAAGTGGGAGGTTTTGCTAACTTCATCGGCTCTCATTTCTGGAACTTCCAGGTATAATTCATTCTCTCACACCCATAAAAATAAGACTAAATTTTGTTGCTTGTTAATCTTTACTTTCTTGTGGGAACTTCTGGCTGCATATTTTTTGTTTTAGCTTAAATATTTTGTAATTTTTGTAATTTTGAAGGATGAGTTACTTGGGCTGGCTTCTGACCCTGAAGGGGATTCAGTCTTCAAAAATCAGTGTCTGAATATGGACGTGCTCTACCGCACTGGCGAGACTCATCAGGTGGAGCTTTTTGACGTTGTATTTCTGTAATTAGGTAATTGCATCCATGGTTGTAAGTTTTTTCTGGGGTTTTGAGTTGTGCGGTGTGGGTATTTTTCTTTCTTTGGTGTGGGGACTTGAGCAGTTTGAGAGATATTTTGGTGAAGGTGATGGTTTATTGGACTTTTATATTATCTAATTTGTAATCTGGTTGAAAATTCTCATGAGATCATGCTGTATGCTGTTGCTTAGGTTCTTTCTTCATTTTATTGTTTTTTGCTTGCATTGTTTCATAGAGATGAAATTTACACACTATTGTCTGGTAAAAATTGTGCAGGGGATTCTTACATATACTCCTCGCCTGGTTTCGGTTGACTTTCAAGGTACTTGGCTTATAAGCAATGCTGATAATTACTTGATTTACTGAGTTTTGCTTTTGCAAATAGGATCTACTTGTTAGTATCATCTTGGTGACATTACTTGAATTGATTAAATATTTTCTTATATACTGCTAAAACTGTAAATGTGTGTTAACAAAAGCTGATGGGCTTTTTTAGCTAGGACCTTATCTAACTCTAGTCACTTTTCTTATCCCATGAAATGTCCAAAGAGATGACAAATATATGTGCTATTCCTTTGTAGATTTATGTGTGTAGTTTTCATGCTGCAGGATCCCTTGGATCAGTCAGTTCACGTGGTACATTGTACAATGAGGCTTCCCCCTCAGATGTCGTGACATGGTGAGAATTTTTTTTCATAACATCTTTAACATTAATATCTTCGAGATGTAGTTTCTTACTAGTCTCGCGGTTCCTGAATGAGAAAGAAAGAAAGTGGAGAAAAAGATTAGAATGATGTTCGTTTAATATGAGAACCATTGTTTAATTACAGAAATCATTATAGTTTTCACCTGAATCTGTCCTTCAATTTCTGTCTTGTATATTTCATGGGGTTCTTAAAATTTTTCAGCAAAGAGAAAAGAAACTTTGTAGCTCTTTGTTGTTTTTTCACTTAAATTATAAATTTATATCAGAAGCCCTCTAAATTTGTGTGGCGCAAACTTTCACTTTGTTTCCCATTTTGGGTATGATAAACTTGCCTTTGAATTTATTAATGAATTGCTAAATGTTCTGTTGTAGTTTTCTGAGGCCAATTAAATCAATTGAATTTCTGTATGTCAATGTGCAGGAAGGGTAGTGTTTCCACTCAAGTGTCTGAGCCTCGTAAGAAGAATCTGTTCTTACAAAGTTTGTATGAGGAAGAGCAGGAAAACCTCACACTGGTGAATGCTACCAAGGATAAGAGGAATGATTTTCAAAGAGAAAGTGAGGATAAGGATATAGTTGAATGCTTAGATAATGGTGTCCAATATTGGACAGACTTCTCAAAAGTCCACTATCATCCTCAGAGTCTCTATGAATTAAGTGGATTATGGATGGATGTTCAGGAATTTGACAATTATGGAATTGGAAGGGATACTTCCTCTGGAAGTTTTCGAGAAGGCATATGTGAAAGGCTTCGCTTTTTTGTTGGAGAGTGTGACCATGTCCAGGTATGTTTCACTTGAAAAGCATTTTTTACTTCCTTCCATTTTGATTTAGCCCAATTAGGAAATTTCAACAACATAAACTATATCGAGTTATAGGATAATTGCTTTTCTCATGCGCTTGAAGTTTGAAGGACCCATTCATGCACCTCATATGAGTTTACACTTAATGTGCCTTTTTTTGGGTTTTGAGCATTTGATTATTTTGACAGGGTTTTCAATTTATTGTTGATGACTCTGGAGGTTTTTCAGCTGTAGCTGCTGACTTTTTGGAGAATATTGCTGATGAGTACACTAACACTCCAGTGTTGCTCTATGCTGCCCGCAGTCCCACTTCTTATACGAATCTTAGAAGCAGGAAGCAAACAGTGTTCAGGGACCTTCATGATTCAGTTTCATTTTCAAGATTAGTGCCCTACTGCAAATTGATTGTGCCAGTTGGTTTACCCTCCTTGAGTACAAGTGAGCAGTAATATGTTGAATACATTTTTTAATGCGATTTTCTAACTTCCTTCTGCGTGTAATGCAACCCCTTTATCTTTTCTGGATTGTTACTGGCCAATAGATTTAGTTGCTTTTTCTGGAGTTTTTCTTTCTCGAAAAAGGTAATCATTCATTGGGTTTCTTTGATTGTTCGGGATTAGATAGACTTGTCTTGAGTGCATGTTTTTATTTGTATTTCTGTCACAAATTTGTCATATGTTCAAAACGATTTTCTTCTGGTGTACACATAATTCAGTTTGCATACACTTATTCCTCGATTGCTAATGATGATCTCTTTTGTTTATCTGCTTTTTTTACCCTTGTTTAGTTTATGGACTAATCTTCTGCTCATGATTTTGAAGGTAAAGCTACGACATTCCTTCGTATTGAATATGAGAAGCCTTACCACTGTAGTGCAGTTTATGCTGCAGGCAGCTCTTATTTAATCTGCCCCTCATACTACGTCTGGATTTGTAAAATATTTATTTAGGCCAATGAAGAAAAAAATAACAAATAATGCATTATAAATTGTAAATTTTTAATTAGGCTTGCCTTGCCTGTATATTTTTATCATTCATATTTAAAAAACAGTATTTTAAATTAAAAATTGACAATTTATTTTTTCCGTTGATTTTTCTTAGGCAATTGAGACATATTTGTCTTTTCTACTTTTTTTTTTTTAATTTTTGATAATGCTTATTTTTACTCAAAAATTCTACACCAACTTCAAAGAATTTGAGCTCAAATTCCTGGACTCTTTTGTATTTGAGTTAAATTGAAATTAATTTTTTATTTCGGCTTACCCTGATTGTTGGTTGCAGAATCAAGCTCGATAATATAATAATATGTGTATATAATCATTTATTTATTATTGACTTCTAAACTATAACCCTTATCCTAAGCCTTACAAGGTATGGGCCTCAAGTACGCTATTACTAATTTTGCAGAATTTTGACTCTCTGTTTTACTCATTTTATCTAATCTCTTAAAAGATTATTATTATTATTAGCAATGCTTAATTTTTTGTACTAGGCAACATTATTGATATTATCGTTTTGGATAATGTAAGCCTGCGAATATCACAATCAGATCACATAACTTGCTACCCACCTAAATTAATCATCTTTTATTTTTCGTTTCAACACCCTTTTTTTATGATTGACTGATTTCCCAGGGTGCATTCCCTAGCTTGAAAGAACTAATGTGAAATGCCCAGGTTGCTGCTTCTATGGAGAGGAAATTTTCAGCCTAGCGATGCTTTTCAAAATCTCAGGACCGTAAAAGTGTCTGTCAGAATGTAGCCGTTTGGAAGATTCATGTCATGGTCCTCATCTGTGTCTTTCCAGAATATGGAAACTGTGAGTTTCAAAGTGTGATAGAATGAGTATTTACTGACCCTCTTAAAAGCTAAAACTCTGAATCGACTTACAAGAATAAATGTATCTGATTGCAAAACGATGGAAGAAATTGTAACACATTTGGGAGATGATATAATAGAGAATTCAATTGTTTCCTGCAAACTGGATTGTTTGGAACTTGGGTATTTGTCCAGCCTTAAAAGCTTTTGTTGTGGAGACTATACTCTGGAATTGCCATCCCTGAAAAAAGTAATTATCAGACAATGCTCGGAGATGGAGAATTTTTCCCATGGAGTTTTAAGAACACCAAAGCTCAAAAAACTACAATTGACAGGAGGCGAGGGTGAAGTAGAAGAATGTTGGGAAGGCAACCTTAAATCCACCGTACAATATTTGTTCAAAAATATGGTATATTATTGGCTTACCGAATAACCTCATGCATTCAGTGTGCTGTGCTTCATGATAACAGAATGTGCGGAGCTCCAAAGAATATTGAGGTCATTACTTTAAATAGTCTGTGACACAAACAAAGAATTTTGAAAATTACTTATGAAAAAAGTCTAGTCCGATCACAAACAAACTCAAAATCATAAAAATCAAAAATCCTAAATTTGATAAAATAATAAAAGCTCACACAAAGAAATTATGACGTGCTTTGGCTAAATTTGAAAATTACCCTCAACCCTAAAAGCTCATTATGACGTGCTTTGGCCAATAAAAGCTCACACAAAGAAATCATGTATCTAAATTTGAAAATTACCCTCAACCCTAAAAGCTCACACAAAGAAACGTAAAGATTGAAGACAGACATGACGCTCTGCAGATTTCGTTCAGCCTCTTCTCTCATCTCCAAGTTTCTTCCTCCCTCCAACACTCTCCGCTCTTTCTCCTCAGGTAATCTGAATCATTTTGTATTCATAAAAATCCAATCTTTGAAAAATAGCATCCGGGATAAAAGATTTTAAATTTTCAATATTTTCACGGAAACCCAATCAGTGAAAGAGAAAATAATGAATTATATAGCCCACCTCAACATAAACTCACAAATTGGAAGTTGTATGCCGCTCGCTGCAATGCGAATCTGCACAATTATTCACAACATTGAGGTCAACCCAGGTCAAGGGGGGAAGCTGGTTTGCTCGGCGGGCAATTCAGCTAAGATTTTGAAGAAGCCCACTGGAAGGTATTGTTTGATGAGGCTGCCTTCGGGGGATGAGAAATTGATTGATAGTAAGTGTTGGGCTATGATTGGTTCAGTGTTAAACCCGAGTCATAAGACGAAGAAGCTTAGGAAGGCAGGGCAGAACAGGTGGCTGGGGCGAAGACCAGTGGTTAGAGGAGTGACAATGAATCCAGTTGATCATCCTTATGGAGGAGGGGAGGGAAGAAGCAAGAGTAGTGGTAGTCATGGAAGGACTTCGCTTACGCCGTGAGGAAAGCCTTGTAAGTCTAGTTACAAGATTGCTTCTCCTAAGAAGAGAAAGTAAAGGAGATTATTATGCGTTTGATGTTTGAAGGATTTTGTTTATCGTTAATAAGATTCAAGTCTATTTTTGGATTGATTTTAATTGTTTCAAACGCTTCCAGCGTTGGTAAGGTTGTTTTGTTCTTTTGTTCTTTTGTTCCTTATTGTTGTTTGAATACTAAGCAAATTACATCAACCATTTGAGAACTGAGTTTTGATATTCTTTGTTGGTAATAGGGTGACAAATAGTGTACATTATTACTGGCTATTTAGAAAAGGAGAGTGAATTATTTGTTTGTTTATATTCTTCTTAGAATAAAACATCCTTTTGATTTGAGCTTTTTAAAATGCTTTTGGTATTTGTTTAATTAGTTGTACTCTTTAGTACATTACTAAACTTTTGCCATTTGAATTGTGTGCGATTGATGATGTTTTAACTAGTATAGTGCATCATTATTTTGAGAATTGAGTTTCGGTGTATTTGGCGGGAATATTATTGCTCAAAGCGTAGATTATTACTTGGTATTTGGAAAAAAAAAAAAGTAGAGTGAATTTTGTGTTTGATCTGATTTTCCACAATAAATGAAAATCTTTTGAATCTTAGACATTTTATGTTGAACTTTGTCATGTTTTCTGCTTTTCTGTAGTCTTTTTCTTTAAATTTTGGTTTCTTGTAGTTTGGTTTTGTATGGATGAGGAACTAAGGATGATGATATTCATACTTAATTTTAAAAGATGTTACCTTTGTTTTGGTTTGAGAGGCCTACTAGAGTTTTGATATGTGAAACTTAAACAGTTAAACTAACTGTTGCTTTAATGTCCTCTGTTGAACTAGGATTAATTTAACATTTAGTTCCTCTGATAATGGACTCTTTTAGTCATAGTTCGTTATCATCTTCTTTAAAGATATTCACTTAGTATATGCAGTATCTGATGCAAACAAGTATACGAACAATTATCAATAAACCATGTTAGAGATGAGGTTGATTATCTTGTATGCATTCCTAACAGGAAAAAGAAAATAAATAGAAAACCTCATCTTACCCACCTTTACGCGTATCTTGTGCAAGTAATATTTTGTAATAGATCTTTATAATCACCTTCTAAGTCTTAATTTCCAACCTAAGACTCTTATTAGAATTATTAGTCATTTAATTAGCTGATGTTCTGGACTGACGAGAATGAATCTGTTTGTATGGGCTCTTTCCAAGAAATCTTATTTCTTTTGCTCTTCTTTGGTGGGACTTGCTCGTTGGTTTATTTTTCTTATTGTCATTAGATTGGAGTGGTTTTTGTGCTTACTATTAATTTATTCGTAACACTTGTGGAATTTTGTGGTCACTGTGCAGTTTTTTTAATCTGTTCCTTGTTTTCGTGTTTCTACTTTCTCATTCTCCATTGATTTAGTAGGGAACTACTTCAGAACATGAGAGACAAAAGTGGTTTTTGTGTGTGTTGCAAAATTGTTTAAAAGAATCAGAGCACTTGGATTTTGGTTGTCTTAAGATGCTCTTCTCAATGTAAATAAAGCACTTAGTTTGATGGGATTGCTTGTTCTAAACTCTTTGTTGGAGATTGTTAGCATTTCTTCAGATTTTCCATTTGTGCCTTGATTGATGATGATGTGTCAAAGGGTACTTTTGGTATTTTATAATATGTTTTAGCATTTTCGTTATGTGATTACTATTGGATCGGAAACTTGAATAATGCATAATGTTGATTTTAGATTTTGCTTTTGTAAGTTGATGAAATGCTTCACAGAGACTTTGTCTTTTGAAAATGCCTTCAGATTGCTTTTTCAAAAGTATTTTATGAAAGAGTAAAGCTACGTGTACTAATAAATGAGTACTAATGGCTACTATATCATCATATAATTGAATGATTTGATTGTTTATTTTATCTTTAATTCAAAATTATATAATCATATAATGACACGTTAATCAGTTGTAATATATCCACCAAATTTACGAAGTATTACACTTTCTACTCAAAAATAGAAGGAACATTGGAAGTGTCAAAAGTGTTTGAACATGTACTACTCAGACAAAATGTCTTTGCAAGATCGTTTTCATTCATAAGCATGTTTAGAAAACAAAAACTCTCATAAAGTCTACTACCCACAACATCTCTATTGACTTTAGAATTGCATAGCCATGTGCAATATGTGCATCATTTGATGAGAAATTGTTTGGTACATCTAACCTATCATGTATTGAAATTGAGCAAAATGATTTCTAATTAGTCAAATGTACATTTATTCTTATTTAGAAAGTTAGAATTAAGTCATATTATTGACTTTATTGTATGTTAGTAGACAAAGTAGAGAAGCAGACTTGGTCTTGGTTAAAGCTAGATTTTAGCCTAGTCAAGCCCAAACATGGGTTGGTTTAAGCTCGGTTTGAATCTATATTGATTAGTTAGAGTTTAAACTTGTTTGAACTAGTCAGAGACATCGTTAAAGGGTTATCAATAGAATAAATAGTTTATTAATGGGATAAATACTATTAACAATATTGTTGGAGGGGGATTTAAGTTGAGTTATTGAGCTAAAGTTTTAGTTAGAATTCGGTTCGAATCAAATTGAACCAAGTCGACTTGCTTCAAATCTAACTTTATTGGTCTTGACAATGGTTTGCCTGCTTTAAACATCTCATGTGATCCCTACTCATTTCCCTCTATTGCTTGCTTTCATGTGATACCTCCATATCGGTATAACACTATGCTCATTATAAAATCTCTATCAGGATCAAGATTTTCTACCTTTTTAGGTGAAAGTCTTTTGGTTCATGTTTTATGAATATTTTGCTGACTGAGCTTCTCCTTTAAGGTGGAACTTAGAAATATCATAAAAGGCTTTTTATGGTCACATGATTAACTAATTAAAAATAACTCTAATTTGTAAATAATAGTATTGTGCTTACAAAAAAAACAAGATTTTCAGTTCATTATGAGTTGGGTTTGATTCGAGTTAAGTCGATTTGATTTTAATTTGATATTTGATTTGAACGAGTTACCTCAATTTATGTTTGAGTCAAGTTGGTTAGAATCCAGTGAGGCACCAAAAATTTGGTGATAGATTCATCTTCTTCGTAAACTTTTCATATTTTGTAACAATTTTTTTCTTATTCTTTAACATTTTTTTGTTAACTTATCTAGCAATATAGTTGTTAGCTCAAAATTGAGTTAAAGATTTGATATTAAAATCAAATTCAAATTAATTTTTATTTAAATTTAATTTAATTTAAATCTATCTTTGCTTAAATAAGGTTTGATATGATCTATATTAATATCGATAAGATTAATAAGGTAAGATTTAAATTTTATTTAAAAATAATTTAATTTAGGTGGGGAGGAGTGGGATGCCGACATATCTTCAAAGGCAATGAAATCTAAAACACCTAATAAAATATTAAAACTTTAATTATTCATTTTTTATATTATATTTAGAGTTCACACACTACTAGATCCTCTTCTTCACAAGTTAAAAGTAATGAACAATTCATCATATCAATAATAATAATAATAATAAAAAGGCTTACTGTTCTTGTCTCCCCAAAGTTTTAGAAGTAAATATTCTTGAACCAGATAAATATAAGAGATTATCAACTACCCCTACTTTGTGCATGACATCAAGGGTAAATTTATATTGAACTGAACTAAAACAAAGATTAGGGGTCTTTAATATTTTTTCAAACATCAAGGAGGTAAATGTAATAAGTATTAAAAATGAAAAGCCCCATTTGCCATCGACATTGTGACAACTAAGACTTGAAGGGAAAAAAAGCAATGTGATAAATTAAATGGGCGCCCATTTCCCATCATATCATGATAAATTTTTTAGGTCAATTATTCATGGGCCTCGCCAATTTCCTGTAAATGACTCCAGCATGTCCCTCTTTTTCTGCCACTCGTTCTTTTAGCCCCTAAGGTTTAAAAAATAACAAACCCTAATAGATTTAAAAAATAACAAAATATTCTATCACTTTTGAATTAAACTCGAATTAGAGACAACTAAGACTTGAAGGGAAAGAAAGCAATGTGATAAATTAAATGGGCGCCTATTTCCCGTCACATCATGATAAATTTTTTAGGTCAATTATTCATGGGCCTCGCCAATTTTCTGTAAATGACTCCAGCATGTCCCTCTTTTTCTGCCACTCGTTCTTTTAGCCCCTAAGGTTTAAAAAATAACAAACCCTGATAGATTTAAAAAATAACAAAATATTCTATCACTTTTGAGCATATAAGAATTAAACTTGAATTAGAGACAACTAAGACTTGAAGGGAAAGAAAGCAATATGATAAATTAAATGGGCGTCCATTTCCCGTCATATCATGATAAATTTTTTAGGTCAATTATTCATGGGCCTCGCTAATTTCTTGTAAATGACTCCAACATGTCCCTCTTTTTCTGCCACTCGTTCTTTTAGCCCCCAAGGTTTAAAAAATAACAAACCCTAATAGATTTAAAAAATAACAAAATATTCTATCACTTTTGAGCATATAAGAATTAAACTCGAATTAGAGCTCTAATTTAAAAGTTTGGTTCATCTACCCTTTAACAATATTGATTATCTTATCAATGATATCATTCATCATTTTAATAATATTATTTACCTTTCAATGATATTATTTATCAATTCAAATTAGATCAAATTTTATCACACAAAACTAAACGGGAGGCCAAAGAGTGTACTTCGGGCGAGTGGGAGCCGGGGCAGGAAAGCAGCTATCAATGGTTTTATTATCAGAACTTGCAGCAGAGACCACCAAACTCTTGGACTTGTGAAAGGTCTTGTTAGATATGGAGACCGAATACGAAAGAAAAGGTGAAAACTTTGAGATGGAAGGAGGGATCTTAGAGTCTGAGGAAGGTTTCAGGAAGCAGGTTGGTGACTCTAGTGTAGAAACGGCGGCCATTGGAGAGCAAAGAAGAAGAGGATGAGCAGAGTGTAAAAGTAAAATGTACGAATCATAGTAATAACTTAATAATTAATAATATTATAATTAAATTGATTTCCATAAATATTATTAAATTTTGTTTTATAATATTAAGGGGAATGTTTCTGGAATTGGATCACAAGTCAATTTTACAGAGGAACTAGGCCTGGGATTCAAACCCGACCCGATCAAAAATATTATAATTTTAGATCTTTTATTTTATTATAATAAAATTAATATGCCTATGTTAAAACATATACCCTTATAATTATTTCAAAATTACAAAATTTTAGAGCGGGATTTAATATAAGCACTCATCAAATAAATCGAGTTTCAATTAAATATTAGTTTAATGTGCCTATGTTATAAGTTATGTTCAGTTTGAATTTTAATAACTTAATTTGATATTAGAATTTAATTAACAAACAATTTAAGTTTTGAATTTGAATTAAGTTTATTTAAACTCAAATATTAATATGAGTTTGTTTTATGAAATATTTCAATTTGAAATCCCTAAAAGGTTATGTAAATGGTAAAGGGATAAGACTCTAAAATGAAGAACTTAACTTCAAATTCTTTTTACAATACATCATATATCAAGATAATATTTTTAATTTATTTATATTTAAAATTTTATTTATTCGATATAATTGATTTGGAGGAAATTCCTTTTACAAAAAATATATATTCCATTCCAAAGTAAATTCACTGAAAATTAAAAGAGAGTCTGATGATTAGCCCTGTTGACAAAGTTGTGGGGTTTATTGGAATTTCACATTCAAAAATTTTAAAATAATTAGTTTTTTATTATTTCTAAAACCCGTCTGCCTCTTCTTCTCTTCTTCTTAACATAAACCCCCACTCGGCTACACCTCCACGTAGACACCCACCGTCTCCTCCGTCGCTCCGCTCCGGGCCGCCAGTTACTCCGACACTCCTGCACGCCTCTCTCCTCACAGTTTTGGGCCCCACCTTTGGACTACCACTTCACACTTCTCTGGTTTGTATTGATTTAGTCTGCAGCAGTGTCATGGGTGGACTTTAACTATAAATGAGTTTTTTCTTTTTTTGTGGTATTGGGCTTGCCTTTCCGGGGGCGTTGGTCTTTTTTGGCGGTGGTGAATGTGGGTTTCTTTTTATTTCTTATTTCATTACTAGATACAATAACAATGTTCATTAAGGAATATATACTGAACTTGGGTTTGCCTCGTTTTAATTTTTCATTTTTAGATTCAATTAACATTGTTTTGTTTGCAGGCAATCATGAGGGAAATCGTGACAATCCAAGTGGGAGGTTTTGCTAACTTCATTGGCTCTCATTTCTGGAACTTCCAGGCATAATTCATTCTCTCACACCCATAAAAATTAGACTAAATTTTGTTGCTTGTTAATCTTTACTTTCTTGTGGGAACTTCTGGCTGCATATTTTTTGTTTTAGCGTAAATATTTTGTAATTTTTGTAATTTTGAAGGATGAGTTACTTGGGCTGGCTTCTGACCCTAAAGGGGATTCAGTCTTCAAAAATCAGTGTCTGAATAAGGACATGCTCTACCGCACTGGCGAGACTCATCAGGTGGAGCTTTTTGACGCTGTATTTCTGTAATTAGGTAATTGCATCCATGGTTGTAAGTTTTTTCTCGGGTTTTGAGTTGTGCGGTGTGGTTATTTTTCTTTCTTTGGTGTGGGGACTTGAGCAGTTTGAGAGAGATTTTGGTGAAGGTGATGGTTTATCGGACTTTTATATTATCTAATTTGTAATCTGGTTGAAAATTCTCATGAGATCATGTTGTATGCTGTTGCTTAGGTTCTTTCTTCATGTTATTGTTTTTTGCTTGCACTGTTTCATAGAGATGAAATTTACACACTATTGTCTGGTAAAAATTGTGCAGGGGATTCTTACATATACTCCTCGCCTTGTTTCGGTTGACTTTCAAGGTACTTGGCTTATAAGCAATGCTGATAATTACTTGATTTACTGAGTTTTGCTTTTGCAAATAGGATCTACTTGTTAGTATCATCTTGGTGACATTACTTGAATTGATTAAATATTTTCTTATATACTGCTAAAACTGTAAATGTGTGTTAACAAAAGCTGATGGGCCTTTTTAGCTAGGACCTTATCTAACTCTAGTCACTTTTCTTATCTCATGAAATGTCCAAAGAGATGACAAATATATGTGCTATTCCTTTGTAGATTTATGTGTGTAGTTTTCATGTTGCAGGATCCCTTGGATCAGTCAGTTCACGTGGTACATTGTACAATGAGGCTTCCCCCTCAGATGTTGTGACATGGTGAGAAACTTTTTTCATAACATTTTTAACATTAATATCTTTGAGATGCAGTTTCTTACTAGTCCCACGGTTCCTGAATGAGAAAGAAAGAAAGTGGAGAAAAAGTTTAGAATGATGTTCGTATAATATGAGATCCATTGTTTAATTACAGAAATCATTACAGTTTTCACCCGAATCTGTCCTTCAATTTCTGTCTTGTATATTTCATGGGGTTCTTAAAATTTTTCAGCAAAGAAAAAAGAAACTTTGTAGCTCTTTGTTGTTTTTTTACTTAAATTATAAATTTATATCAGAAAGCCCTCTAAATTTGTGTGGCGCAAAATTTCTCTTTGTTTCTCATTTTGGGTATGATAAACTTGCCTTTGAATTTATTAATGAATTGCTAAATGTTCTCTTGTAGTTTTCTGAGGCCAATTAAATAGATTGAATTTCTGTATGTCAATGTGCAGGAAGGGTAGTGTTTCCACTCAAGTGTCTGAGCCTCGTAAGAAGAATCTGTTCTTACAAAGTTTGTACGAGGAAGAGCAGGAAAACCTCACGCTGATGAATGCTACCAAGGATAAGAGGAATGACTTTCAAAGAGAAATTGAGGATAAGGATATAGTTGAATGCTTAGATAATGGTGTCCAATATTGGACAGACTTCTCAAAAGTCCAATATCATCCTCAGAGTCTCTATGAATTAAGTGGATTATGGATGGATGTTCAGGAATTTGATAATTATGGAATTGGAAGGGATAATTCCTCTGGAAGTTTTCGAGAAGACATATGTGAAAGGCTTCGCTTTTTTGTAGAAGAGTGTGATCATGTCCGGGTATGTTTCACTTGAAAAGCATTTTTTACTTCCTTCCATTTTGATTTAGCCCAATTAGGAAATTTCAACAACATAAACTATATTGAGTTATAGGATAACTGTTTTTCTCATGCGCTTGAAGTTTGAAGGACCCATTTATGCACCTCATATGAGTTTACACTTAATGTGCCTTTTTTTGGGTTTTGAGCATTTGATTATTTTGACAGGGTTTTCAATTTATTGTTGATGACTCTGGAGGTTTTTCAGCTGTAGCTGCTGACTTTTTCGAGAATATTGCTGATGAGTACACTAACACTCCAGTGTTGCTCTATGCTGCCTGCAGTCCCACTTCTTATACTTAGAAGCAGGAAGCAAACAGTGTTCAGGGACCTTCATGATTCAGTTTCATTTTCAAGATTAGTGCCCTACTGTAAATTGATTGTGCCAGTTGGTTTACCCTCCCTGAGTACAAGTGAGCAGTAATATGTCGAATACATTTTTTAATGCGATTTTCTAACTTCCTTCTGTGTGTAATGCAACCCCTTTATCTTTTCTGGATTGTTACTTGCCAATAGATTTGGTTGCTTTTTCTGGAGTTTTTTCTTTCTTGAAAGAAGTAATCATTCATTGGGTTTCTTTGATTGTTCTGGATTAGATACACTCGGCTTGAGTGCATGTTTTTATTTGTATTTCTGTCACAGATTTGTCATATGCTCTGATTTTCTTCTGGTGTACGCATAATTCAGTTTGCATACACTTATTCCTCAATTTCTAATGATGATCTCTTTTGTTTATCTGCTTCTTTTACCCTTGTTTAGTTTATGGACTAATCTTCTGCTCGTGATTTGGAAGGTAAAGCTACGACATTCCTTTGTATTGAAGATGAGAAGCCTTACCACTACAGTGCAGTTTATGCTGCAGCTCTACACTCTGCCAGTCTTCCTTTCCAGATGGGGCCAGTTGGGCCAACTGCGGATTCATGTGCTGTCTCTGGTGCTGTGGATGTTAATGAATTTGTACAAATGTTAGCTGGGCAAGCTAGGCAGAATATGGTGTCTATTCTGGATGTTGCAATGCCAGCACCACCATTGACTCGTATTGTATCAATGTTTTCACATTTATTGCCCTTACTTATAAGCTGTGAGTTTGGTTAACCATTCAGGACAATGAAATTCAGGGAAACAGGGTGAGCAATCCTTGGTCGGGAGTTTGCAGCCTTTGACAGCAGAAGTGGCAGATGATATAGACGACTTTCAGGCCGTGGAATCCATGATTGTTCATGGAGCACTTGGTTCCGGTATCATTTAGAATGTCTCCTTTTGGATTAATTGATTTTCAGTCTCCTAACCTGGAAACTTTCTGTTATTTGATTTTCAAACCTACATCTGCTTACTAAACTAGATTATCGGTGTCTCCAATATTAACCGGGTTACACATTCCTTTGCATCTGCTGTTTGATAATTTTTTTAACTCAGACATTTTGTTCCTCAGGTGGTTATCATGCTTCAGTTTCTGCAGTGAAGGATTCAGTTAATGCCGTTTATGAACATGCAATAAGTAGACCAATGTTTTGCCATCTATCAGTTGCTCAATGTCCACTTCCCATTCCCTTGCCATTTCCTTCAATTTTCGGGAATCTTGTTGGTCAACATGGCGAGCTGTTGAACAGCCCAATTTTGGGGTCTACATTGAGAGGATCACTTGATGTTCATTCTATACCAATGGCTGCCAGATTGAGATCAAGCAACTCCATTTTGCCATTTCTGCAAAATAGATTGGGGAATCTTCGGAAATTTGGAATAGAGCGTAGAGCTCTCGGGGCTGAGCTGCTTAGAAGTTGGGGTTTCGGGACAGATGAAATCCATGACATGGGAGAGATGTTGTCAAAAATGGTTGCGGCATTAGTTCCCGAATCTGAATTGTCCTCTGACTCAGATTAAGTTAAGAGTTAACATGAAGGTGTCAAACCTTCTCAATCGGTTTATTATCCATTGAGCAACTCTTTATACATTGAAGTGATGGTTTGTCCCAGGTCGCCAATCTCTTTCTGGTACAAGAGATTGTTTTCATGTAGCTCTTACCTTTCGGGATGATTCGGGTGAAATTTTGTAACAATTCCAATTATTTTCAAAGTAGATGAAAATTGAAAAATATAACCATCTCTCGATATGATACATCATTTTAGCTGATAAATATTCATATGCTTACCATAAGGAGTGGGAGACAATAACGTTGGCTTTGTTATTTGAAGTCATTTAAGGACTTTATTAAAAGCTTGCTAAACTTACGACCTTTTACGCAGTCTAAAAAAACCCCTTTCTCATTTCACACCCAACATTACTATACAAGGCCAGAATGGTGCTATCAAATCATAAAGTGTCGGACTATCGATTCTTAAGATTTAAAAATCGGATCTTGTGAGGACATGATCTTACTTTGAACCAAAATTGTATAATGTTGGTTCCATAAATTTCATAGTTGAAATATCTCTTATGGTTGTCTATTGTGGGTACAAATAGGAATTGCAAAGTTGGGTACCTTGTAATTGTGATTCCACTTGTTTATTTTACTCGTCAAAGATGAGCATGTTCGAGTACCATGTTCTAAACAGAAATCAAAATTATATGATGTCTATTCATAATCTTAGAATTAGTTTCTAATATTTAAGAGCCCGAATATGTTAGAACAAGTTTCTATCCAAAATCTATCTATACAATATCAATTTCATAAATTTTGAGAACAAACCGTACTTTTTTGACATTGGTTTTGAATAGGAAGCGGAACCATAACACTCCTATGATTTTGGTTTCATCATGGTCTTTGGCTCACCCTTAATCGTTACTATTGATTGGCACCTAAATTTATTATGTATTTATTCTTAAAAAGCGAATAAAAAAAGTGCATGGATACCCACTTCTATCCTTGAATAACCTGACCTCCCCTAGATTTCTCAAACTAGTTAGACGACCTTCGTAAGTCCTTATTGTACGACTATAACAATACCGTTTTCGTCTTTCGAAAATGACATCATGATTTGCAGGAGAGTTCAAAACGCTCAACCCTAAAAGCTCACATGAAGAAACGTAAAGATTAAAGATAGACATGGCGTTTTGCAGATTTCGCTCAGCTTCTTCTCTCATCTCCAAGTTTCTTCCTCCCTCCAACACTCTCTACTCTTTCTCCTCAGGTAATCTGAATCATTTTGTATTCATAAAAATCCAATCTTTGAAAAATGGCATCTTGGATAAAAGATTTTAAATTTTCAATATTTTCATAGAAACCCAATCAGTGAAAGAGAAAATAATGAATCATATGGCCCACCTCGATATAAACTCTCAAATTAGAAGTTGTATGTCACTCGCTGCAATGCGAATCGGTACAATTATTCACAACATTGAGGTCAACCCAGGTCAAGGGGGGAAGCTAGTTCGCTCGACGGGCACTTTAACCAAGATTTTGAAGGACCCCACTAGAAGGTACTGTTTGGTGAGGCTGCCTTCGGGGAATGAGAAATTGAGTGATACAAAGTGCCAGACTACGATTGGTTCAGTGTCAAACCCGAGTCATAAGACGAAGAAGCTTAGGAAGGCAGGGAAGAGCAGGTGGCTGGGGTAAAGACCAGTGGTTAGAGGAGTGTCAATGAATCCAGTTGATTATCCTCATGGAGGAGGTGAGGGAAGAAGCAAGAGTAATGGTAGTCATGGAAGGACTTCGCTTACGCCATGGGGAAAGTCTTGCAAGTCTAGTTACAAGAAAATAGCGTAGCACAACCCAATACATCCCAGTTAAAATCGGGCTTGTAACAGTCAATAAGAGAAAATTGTCGGGTTGGGCTAGTACCGATAAGGTGATAATGGTAACTATTGGCCCGTTAACCATTATAGACCGTCTACATAAATATTTAACGAGCTTAACATTTCATCTACTCAAATGTTAACCATTATAGACCGTCTGCCTCTTCTTCTCTTCTTTTTAACATAAACCCCATTCCGCTACACCTCCACGTAGACACCTATCGTCTCCTCCGTCGCTCCGCTCCGGGCCGCTAGTTACTCCGACACTCCTGCACGCCCCTCTCCTCAAAGTTTTGGGCCCCACCTTTGGACTACCACTTCAACCTTAAAAGCTCACACAAAGAAACGCAAAGATTGAAGATAGACATGGCGCTCTGCAGATTTCACTCAGCTTCTTCTCTCATCTTCAACTTTCTTCCTCCCTCCAACACTCTCTGCTCTTTCTCCTCAGGTAATTTGAATAATTTTGTATTCATAAAAATCCAATCTTTCAAAAATGGCATCCGGGACAAAAGATTTTAAATTTTCAATATTTTCACAGAAATCCAATTAGTGAAAGAGAAAATAATGAATTATATGGCCACCTCGACATAAACTCACAAATTGGAAGTTGTATGCCACTCGCCGCAATACAAATCAACAAAATTATTCACAACATTGAGGTCAACCCAGGTCAAGGGGGGAAACTGGTTCGCTCGGCGGGCACTTCAGCCAAGATTTTGAAAGACCCCATTGGAAGGTACTTTTTGGTGAGGCTGCCTTCGGGGGATGAGAAATTAATTGATACTAAGTGTCGAGCTACGATTGGTTTAGTGTCAAACCCGAGTCATAAGACAAAGAAGCTTAGGAAGGCTCGACAGAGCATGTGGCTCAAGGGAAGACCAGTGGTTAGAGGAGTGGCAATGAATCTGGTTGATCATCCTTATGAAGGAGGTGAGGGAAGAAGCAAGAGTAGTGGTAGTCCTGGAAGGACTTCGCTTACGCCATGGGGAAAGCCTTGCAAGTCTAGTTACAAGACTGCTTCTCCTAAGAAGAGAAAGTAAAGGAGATTATTATGCGTTTGATGTTTGAATGATTTTGTTTATCGTTAATAAGATTCAAGTCTATTTTTGGATAGATTTTAATTGTTTCAAATGCTTCCAGCGTTGGTAAGGTTGTTTTGTTCTTTAGTTCCTTATTGCTTTCTGAGTACTAAGCAAATTACGTCAACCATTTGAGAACTGAGTTTTCATTTGCTTTGTTGGTAATATGGTAACAAATAATATACATTATTTCTGGCTATTTAGAAAAGGAGAGCGAATTATATGTTTGTTTGTATTATTTTTAGAATAAAACATCCTCTTGATTTGAGCTTTTAAAATGATTTCAGTATTTGTTTAATTGGTTTTACTCTTTAGTACATTACTGAACTTTTGTCATTTCAATTGTGTGCGATTGATGATGTTTTAACTAGTATAGTGCATCATTATTTTGAGAATTCAGTTTTGGTGTATTTTTTGTGGGAATACTGTTGCTCAAAGTGCAGATTATTTTCTTAGTATTTGGAAAAACAAAAAAAAAAGTAGAGTGAATTTTATGTTTGATCTGATCTTCCACAATAAGATCAAAATCTTTTGAATCTCAGACATTTTATGTTGAACTTTATCATGTTTTCTGTCGTCTTTTTCTTTAAAATTCGGTTTCTTGTAGTTTGGTTGTGCATGGATGAGGAACTAAGGATGATGATATTCATACTTAATTTTAAGGATGTTACCTTTGTTTTGGTTTGAGAGGCCTACTAGGGTCTCAATATGTGAAACTTAAACAGTTAAACTAACTGTTGCTTTAATGTCCTGTGTTGAACTAGAATTAATTTAACATTTAGTTCATCTGGTAATTGACTCTTTTAGTCATAGTTCGTTATCATCTTCTTTAAAGATATTCATTTAATAAAGATATTCACTTAATATTTCCTTGAATAACCTGACCTCCCCCAGATTTTTCAAACTAGTTAGACGGCCTCCGTAAGTCCTTATTCTACGACTATAACCACACCACTTTTGTCTTCCGAAAATGACATCATGATTTGCAAGAGAGTTCAAAACGCTCAACCCTAAAAGCTCACACGAGGAAAAACAAAGATTGAAGATAGACATGGCGCTCTGCAGATTTCGCTCAGCTTCTTCTCTCATCTCCAAGTTTCTTCCTCCCTCCAACACTCTCCGCTCTTTCTCGTCAGGTAATCTGAATCATTTTATACTCAGAAAAATCCAATCTTTGAAAAATGACATCCGGGACAAAAGATTTTAAATTTTCAATATTTTCACAGAAACCCAATCAGTGAAAAAGAAAATAATGAATTATATGGCCCATCTCGACATAAACTCACAAATTGGAAGTTGTATGCCGCTCATCGCAATGCTAATCGACACAATTATTCACAACATAGAGGTCAACCCAAGTTAAGGGGGGAAGTTGGTTCGCTCGGCGGGCACTTCAGCCAAGATTTTGAAGGACCCCATTGGAAGGTACTTTTTGGTGATGCTACCTTCGGGGGATGAGAAATTGAGTGATACAAAGTGCCAGGCTACGATTGGTTTAGTGTCAAACCCGAGTCATAAGACGAAGAAGCTTAGGAAGGCAGGGAAGAGCAGGTGGTTGGGGTGAAGACCAGTGGTTAGAGGAGTGTCAATGAATCCAGTTGATCATCCTCATGGAGGAGGTGAGGGAAGAAGCAAGAGTAGTGGTAGTCATGGAAGGACTTCGCTTACGCCATGGGGAAAGCCTTGCAAGTCTTGTTACAAGAAAATAGCGTAGCACAACCCAATACATCCCAGTTAAAATCGGGCTTGTAACAGTCAATAAGAGAAAATTGTCAGGTTGGGATAGTACCAATAAGGTGAAAACGACAACTATTGGCCCGTTAACCATTATAGACCGTCTACATAAACATTTAACGAGCTTAACATTTCATCTACTCAAATGTTAACCATTATAGGCCGTCTGCCTCTTCTTCTCTTCTTCTTAACATAAACCCCACTCCGCTACACCTCCGCGTAAACACCCACCGTCTCCTCCGTCGCTCCACTCCGGGCCGCTAGTTACTCTGACACTCCTGCATGCCCCTCTCCTCACAGTTTTGGGCCCTACCTTTGGACTACCACTTCAACCTTAAAAGCTCACACAAAGAAACGCAAAGATTGAAGATAGACATGGCGCTCTGTAGATTTTGCTCAGCTTCTTCTTTCATCTTCAAGTTTCTTCCTCCCTCCAACACTCTCCGCTCTTTCTCCGTAGGTAATTTGAATAATTTTGTATTCATAAAAATCCAATCTTTCAAAAATGGCATCCGGGACAAAAGATTTTAAATTTTTAATATTTTCACAGAAATCCAATTAGTGAAAGAGAAAATAATGAATTATATAGCCCACCTCGACATAAACTCACAAATTGGAAGTTGTATGCCACTCGCCGCAATGCGAATCAACACAATTATTCACAACATTGAGGTCAACCCAAGTTAAGGGGGGAAACTGGTTCGCTCGGCGGGCACTTCAGCCAAGATTTTGAAGTACCCCACCGGAAGGTACTTTTTGCTGAGGCTGCCTTCGGGGGATGAGAAATTGATTGATACTAAGTGCCAAGCTACGATTGGTTTAGTGTCAAACCCGAGTCATAAGACGAAGAAGCTTAGGAAGGCTCGACAGAGCATGTGGCTCAGAGGAAGACCAGTGGTTAGAAGAGTGGCAATGAATCTAGTTGATCATCCTTATGAAGGAGGTAAGGGAAGAAGCAAGAGTAGTGGTAGTCATGGAAGGACTTCGCTTACGCCATGGGGAAAGCCTTGCAAGTCTAGTTACAAGACTGCTTCTCCTAAGAAGAGAAAGTAAAAGAGATTATTATGCGTTTGATGTTTGAATGATTTTGTTTATCGTTAATAAGATTCAAGTCTATTTTTGGATAGATTTTAATTGTTTCAAATGCTTCCAGCGTTGGTAAGGTTGTTTTGTTCTTTAGTTCCTTATTGCTTTCTGAGTACTAAGCAAATTACGTCAACCATTTGAGAACTGAGTTTTCATTTGCTTTGTTGGTAATATGGTAACAAATAGTATACATTATTTCTGGCTATTTAGAAAAGGAGAGCGAATTATATGTTTGTTTGTATTATTTTTAGAATAAAACATCCTCTTGATTTGAGCTTTTAAAATGATTTCAGTATTTGTTTAATTGGTTTTACTCTTTAGTACATTACTGAACTTTTGTCATTTCAATTGTGTGCGATTGATGATGTTTTAACTAGTATAGTACATCATTATTTTGAGAATTCAGTTTTGGTGTATTTTTTGTGGGAATACTGTTGCTCAAAGTGCAGATTATTTTCTTAGTATTTGGAAAAACAAAGAAAAAATTAGAGTGAATTTTGTTTTTGATCTGATCTTCCACAATAAGATCAAAATCTTTTGAATCTCAGACATTTTATGTTGAACTTTATCATGTTTTCTATCGTCTTTTTCTTTAAAATTCGGTTTCTTGTAGTTTGGTTGTGCATGGATGAGGAACTAAGGATGATGATATTCATACTTAATTTTAAGGATGTTACCTTTGTTTTGGTTTGAGAGGCCTACTAGGGTCTCGATATGTGAAACTTAAACAGTTAAACTAACTGTTGCTTTAATGTCCTGTATTGAACTAGAATTAATTTAACATTTAGTTCATCTGGTAATTGACTCTTTTAGTCATAGTTCATTATCATCTTCTTTAAAGATATTCATTTAATAAAGATATTCACTTAATATTTCTTTGAATAACCTGACCGCCCCCAGATTTTTCAAACTAGTTAGACGGCCTCCGTAAGTCCTTATTCTACGACTATAACGACACCATTTTTGTCTTCCGAAAATGACATCATGATTTGCAAGAGAGTTCAAAACGCTCAACCCTAAAAGCTCACACGAGGAAACGCAAAGATTGAAGATAGACATGGTGCTCTACAGATTTCGCTTAGCTTCTTCTCTCATCTCTAAGTTTCTTCCTCCCTCCAACACTCTCCGCTCTTTCTCGTCAGGTAATCTGAATCATTTTGTACTCATAAAAATCCAATCTTTGAAAAATGGCCTCCGGGACAAAAGATTTTAAATTTTCAATATTTTCACAGAAACCCAATCAGTGAAAAAGAAAATAATGAATTATATAGCCCACCTCGACATAAACTCACAAATTGGAAGTTGTATGCCGCTCATCGCAATGCAAATCGACACAATTATTCACAACATAGAGGTCAACCCAGGTTAAGGGGGGAAGCTGGTTCGCTCGACAGGCACTTCATCCAAGATGTTGAAAGACCCCATTGGAAGGTATTTTTTGGTGATGCTGCCTTCGGGGGATGAGAAATTAAGTGATACAAAGTGCCGGGCTACGATTGGTTCAGTGTCAAACCCGAGTCATAAGACGAAGAAGCTTAGGAAGGCAGGGAAGAGCAGGTGGCTGGGGTGAAGACCAGTGGTTAGAGGAGTGTCAATGAATCTAGTTAATCATCCTCATGGAAGAGATGAGGGAAGAAGCAAAAGCAGTGGTAGTCATGGAAGGACTTCGCTAACGCCATGGGGAAAGCCTTGCAAGTCTAGTTACAAGAAAATAGCGTAGCACAACCCTATACATCCCAGTCAAAATCGGGGTTGTAACAGTCAATAAGAGAAAATTGTCGGGTTGGGCTAGCACCGATAAGGTGATAACGGCAACTATTGGCCCTTTAACCATTATAGACCGTCTACATAAACATTTAACGAGCTTAACATTTCATCTACTCAAATGTTAACCATTATAAACCGTCTGCCTCTTCTTCTCTTCTTCTTAACATAAACCCCACTCCGCTACACCTCCGCGTAGACACCCACCGTCTCCTCCGTCGCTCCGATCCGGGTCGCTAGTTACTCCGACACTCCTACACGCCCCTCTCCTCAAAGTTTTGGGCCTCACCTTTGGACTACCACTTCAACCTCAAAAGCTCACACAAAGAAACGCAAAGATTGAAGATAGACATGGTGCTCTGTAGATTTCGCTTAGCTTCTTCTCTCATCTTCAAGTTTCTTCCTCCCTCCAACACTCTCTGCTCTTTCTCCTCAGGTAATTTGAATAATTTTGTATTCATAAAAATCCAATCTTTCAAAAATGGCATCTGGGACAAATGATTTTAAATTTTCAATATTTTCTCAGAAATCCAATCAGTGAAAAAGAAAATAATGAATTATATGGCCTACCTCGACAGAAACTCACAAATTGGAAGTTGTATGTCGCTCATCGCAATGCGAATCGACACAATTATTCACAACATAAAGGTCAACCCAGGTTAAGGGGGGAAGCTGGTTCGCTCGACGGGCACTTCAGCCAAGATTTTGAAAGACCCCATTGGAAGGTATTTTTTGGTGATGCTGCCTTCGGGGGATGAGAAATTGAGTGATACAAAGTGCTGGGCTACGATTGGTTCAGTGTCAAACCCGAGTCATAAGACGAAGAAGCTTAGGAAGGCAGGGAAGAGCAGGTGGCTGGGGTGAAGACCAGTGGTTAGAGGAATGTTAATGAATCTAGTTAATCATCCTCATGGAAGAGATGAGGGAAGAAGCAAGAGCAGTGGTAGTCATGGAAGGAATTCGCTAACGCCATGGGGAAAGCCTTGCAAGTCTAGTTACAAGAAAATAGCGTAGCACAACCCTATACATCCCAGTCAAAATCGAGCTTGTAACAGTCAATAAGAGAAAATTGTCGAGTTGGGCTAGTACCGATAAGGTGATAACGACAACTATTGGCCCTTTAACCATTATAGACCGTCTACATAAACATTTAACGAGCTTAACATTTCATCTACTCAAATGTTAACCATTATAGACCGTATGCCTCTTCTTCTCTTCTTCTTAACATAAACCCCACTCCGCTACACCTCCGCGTAGACACCCACCATCTCCTCCGTCGCTCCGATCCGGGCCGCTAGTTACTCCGACACTCCTACACGCCCCTCTCCTCAAAGTTTTGGGCCCCACCTTTGGACTACCACTTCAACCTTAAAAGCTCACACAAAGAAACGCAAAGATTGAAGATAGACATGGCGCTCTGTAGATTTCGCTTAGCTTCTTCTCTCATCTTCAAGTTTCTTCCTCCCTCCAACACTCTCTGCTCTTTCTCCTCAGGTAATTTGAATAATTTTGTATTCATAAAAATCCAATCTTTCAAAAATGGCATCTGGGACAAATGATTTTAAATTTTCAATATTTTCACAGAAATCCAATCAGTGAAAGAGAAAATAATGAATTATATGGCCCACCTCAACATAAACTCAGAAATTGGAAGTTGTATGCCACTCGCCGCAATGCGAATCAACACAATTATTCACAACATTGAAGTCAACCCAGGTCAAGGGGGGAAACTGGTTCGCTCAGTGGGCATTTTAGCCAAGATTTTGAAGGACCCCACTGGAAGGTACTTTTTGGTGAGGCTGCTTTCGGGGGATGAGAAATTGATTGATACTACGTGTCGAGCTACGATTGGTTTAGTGTCAAACCCGAGCCATGAGACGAAGAAGCTTAGGAAGGCTCGACAGAGCATGTGGCTCAGGGGAAGACCAGTGGTTAAAGGAGTGGCAATGAATCTAGTTGATCATCCTTATGAAAGAGGTGAGGGAAGAAGCAAGAATAGTGGTAGTCATGGAAGGACTTCGCTTACGCCATGGGGAAAGCCTTGTAAGTCTAGTTACAAGACTGCTTCTCCTAAGAAGAGAAAGTAAAGGAGATTATTATGCGTTTGATGTTTGAATGATTTTGTTTATCGTTAATAAGATTCAAGTCTATTTTTGGATAGATTTTAATTGTTTCAAATGCTTCTAGCGTTGGTGAGGTTGTTTTGTTCTTTAGTTCCTTATTGCTTTCTGAGTACTAAGCAAATTACATCAACCATTTGAGAACTGAGTTTTCATTTGCTTTGTTGGTAATATGGTAACAAATAGTATACATTATTTCTAGCTATTTAGAAAAGGAGAGCGAATTATATGTTTGTTTGTATTATTTTTAGAATAAAACATCCTCTTGATTTGAGCTTTTAAAATGATTTCAGTATTTGTTTAATTGGTTTTACTTTTTAGTACATTACTGAACTTTTGTCATTTCAATTGTGTGCGATTGATGATGTTTTAACTAGTATAGTGCATCATTATTTTGAGAATTCAGTTTTGGTGTATTTTTTGTGGGAATACTGTTGCTCAAAGTGCAGATTATTTTCTTAGTATTTGGAAAAACAAAAAAAAAATTAGAGTGAATTTTGTGTTTGATCTGATCTTCCACAATAAGATCAAAATCTTTTGAATCTCAGACATTTTATGTTGAACTTTATCATGTTTTCTGTCGTCTTTTTCTTTAAAATTCGGTTTCTTGTAGTTTGGTTGTGCATGGATGAGGAACTAAGGATGATGATATTCATACTTAATTTTAAGAATGTTACCTTTGTTTTGGTTTGAGAGACCTACTAGGGTCTCGATATGTGAAACTTAAACAGTTAAACTAACTGTTGTTTTAATGTCCTGTGTTGAACTAGAATTAATTTAACATTTAGTTCATCTAGTAATTGACTCTTTTAGTCATAGTTCGTTATCATCTTCTTTAAAGATATTCATTTAATAAAGATATTCACTTAATATTTCCTTGAATAACCTGACCTCCCCCAGATTTTTCAAACTAGTTAGACGGCCTCCGTAAGTCCTTATTCTACGACTATAACGACACCATTTTTGTCTTTCGAAAATGACATCATGATTTGCAAGAGAGTTCAAAACGCTCAACCCTAAAAGCTCACATGAGGAAACGCAAAGATTGAAGATAGACATGGCGCTCTACAGATTTCGCTCAGCTTCTTCTCTCATCTCCAAGATTCTTCCTCCCTCCAACACTCTCCGCTCTTTCTCGTCAGGTAGTCTGAATCACTTTGTACTCAGAGAAATCCAATCTTTGAAAAATGGCATCCGGGACAAAAGATTTTAAATTTTCAATATTTTCACAGAAACCCAATCAGTGAAAAAGAAAATAATGAATTATATGGCCCACCTCGACATAAACTCACAAATTGGAAGTTGTATGTTGCTCATCGCAATGCGAATCGACACAATTATTCACAACATAGAGGTCAACCCAGGTCAAGGGGGGAAGCTGGTTCGCTCGACGAGCACTTCAGCCAAGATTTTGAAAAACCCCATTGGAAGGTATTTTTTGGTGATGCTGCCTTCGGGGGATGAGAAATTGAGTGATACAAAGTGCCGGGCTACGATTGGTTCAATGTCAAACCCGACTCATAAGACGAAGAAGCTCAGTAAGGCAGGGAAGAGCAGGTGGCTGGGGTGAAGACCAGTGGTTAGAGGAGTGTCAATGAATCTAGTTAATCATCCTCATGGAAGAGATGAGGGAAGAAGCAAGAGCAGTGGTAGTCATGGAAGGACTTCGCTAACGCCATGGGGAAAGCCTTGCAAGTCTAGTTACAAGAAAATAGCGTAGCACAACCCTATACATCCCAGTCAAAATCGGGCTTGTAACAGTCAATAAGAGAAAATTGTCGGGTTGGGCTAGTACCGATAAGGTGATAACGGCAACTATTGGCCCTTTAACCATTATAGACCGTCTACATAAACATTTAACGAGCTTAACATTTCATCTACTCAAATGTTAACCATTATAGACCGTCTGCCTCTTCTTCTCTTCTTCTTAACATAAACCCCACTTCGCTACACCTCCGCGTAGACACCCACTGTCTCCTCTGTCGCTCCGCTCCGGGCCACTAGTTACTCCGACACTCCTGTACGCCCCTCACCTCAAAGTTTTGGGCCCCACCTTTGGACTACCACTTCAACCTTAAAAGCTCACACAAAGA
This sequence comes from Mangifera indica, assembly GCF_011075055.1. NCBI lineage: Eukaryota > Viridiplantae > Streptophyta > Magnoliopsida > Sapindales > Anacardiaceae > Mangifera > Mangifera indica. The sequence goes on from NC_058143.1 coordinate 459,829, forward strand.
AACGCAAAGATTGAAGATAGACATGACGCTCTGCAGATTTCGCTTAGCTTCTTCTCTCATCTTCAGGTTTCTTCCTCCCTCCAACACTCTCTACTCTTTCTCCTCAGGTAATTTGAATAATTTTGTATTCATAAAAATCCAATCTTTCAAAAATGGCATCTGGGACAAAAGATTTTAAATTTTCAATATTTTCACAGAAATCCAATCAGTGAAAGAGAAAATAATGAATTATATGGCCCACCTCGACATAAACTCACAAATTGGAAGTTGTATGCCACTCGCCGCAATGCGAATCAACATAATTATTCACAACATTGAGGTCAACCCAGGTCAAGGGGAGAAACTGGTTCGCTCGACGAGCACTTCAGCCAAGATTTTGAAGGACCCCACTAGAAGGTACTTTTTGGTGAGGCTGCCTTCGGGGGATGAGAAATTGATTGATACTAAGTGCCGAGCTACGATTGGTTTAATGTCAAACCCGAGTTATAAGACGAAGAAGCTTAGGAAGGCTCGACAGAGCATGTGGCTCAGAGGAAGACCAGTGGTTAGAGGAGTGGCAATGAATCTAGTTGATCATCCTTATAAAGGAGGTGAGGGAAGAAGCAAGAGTAGTGGTAGTCATGGAAGGACTTCGCTTACGCCATGGGGAAAGCCTTGTAAGTCTAGTTACAAGACTGTTTCTCCTAAGAAGAGAAAGTAAAGGAGATTATTATGCGTTTGATGTTTGAATAATTTTGTTTATCGTTAATAAGATTCAAGTCTATTTTTGGATAGATTTTAATTGTTTCAAATACTTCCAGCGTTGGTAAGGTTGTTTTGTTCTTTAGTTCCTTATTGCTTTCTGAGTACTAAGCAAATTACGTCAACCATTTGAGAACTGAGTTTTCATTTGCTTTGTTGGTAATATGGTAACAAATAGTATATATTATTTCTGGCTATTTAGAAAAGGAGAGCGAATTATATGTTTGTTTGTATTATTTTTAGAATAAAACATCCTCTTGATTTGAGCTTTTAAAATGATTTCAGTATTTGTTTAATTGGTTTTACTCTTTAGTACATTACTGAACTTTTGTCATTTCAATTGTGTGCGATTGATGATGTTTTAACTAGTATAATGCATCATTATTTTGAGAATTCAGTTTTGGTGTATTTTTTGTGGGAATACTGTTGCTCAAAGTGCAGATTATTTTCTTAGTATTTGGAAAAACAAAAAAAAAAGTAGAGTGAATTTTGTGTTTGATCTGATCTTCCACAATAAGATCAAAATCTTTTGAATCTCAGACATTTTATGTTGAACTTTATCATGTTTTCTGTCGTCTTTTTCTTTAAAATTCGGTTTCTTGTAGTTTGGTTGTGCATGGATGAGGAACTAAGGATGATGATATTCATACTTAATTTTAAGGATGTTACCTTTGTTTTGGTTTGAGAGGCCTACTAGGGTCTCGATATGTGAAACTTAAACAGTTAAACTAACTGTTGCTTTAATGTCCTGTGTTGAACTAGAATTAATTTAACATTTAGTTCATCTGGTAATTGACTCTTTTAGTCATAGTCCGTTATCATCTTCTTTAAAGATATTCATTTAATAAAGATATTCACTTAATATTTCCTTGAATAACCTGACCTCCCTCAGATTTTTCAAACTAGTTAGACGGCCTCCGTAAGTGCTTATTCTATGACTATAACGGCACCATTTTTGTCTTCCGAAAATGATATCATGATTTGCAAGAGAGTTCAAAACGCTCAACCCTAAAAGCTCACACGAGGAAACGCAAAGGTTGAAGATAAACATGGCGCTTTACAGATTTCGCTCAGCTTCTTCTCTCATCTCCAAGTTTCTTCCTCCCTCCAACACTCTCCGCTCTTTCTCGTCAGGTAATCTGAATCATTTTGTACTCATAAAAATCCAATCTTTGAAAAATGGCATCCGGGACAAAAGATTTTAAATTTTCAATATTTTCACAGAAACCCAATCAGTGAAAAAGAAAATAATGAATTATATAGCCCACCTCGACATAAACTCACAAATTGGAAGTTGTATGCCGCTCATCGCAATGCAAATCGACACAATTATTCACAACATAGAGGTCAACCCAGGTTATGGGGGGAAGCTGGTTCACTCGACGGGCACTTCAGCCAAGCTTTTGAAGGACCCCATTGGAAGGTACTTTTTGGTGATGCTGCCTTTGAAGGATGAGAAATTGATTGATACTAAATGCCAGGCTATGATTGGTTCAGTGTCAAACCCGAGTCATAACACGAAGAAGCTTAGGAAGGCGGGGCAGAGCAGGTGGTTGGGGCGAAGACCAGTGGTTAAAGGAATGGCAATGAATCCAGTTGATCATCCTCATGGAAGAGGTGACGGAGGAACCTGGAGTAGTGGTAGTCATGGAAGGACTTCGCTTACGCCAAGGGGAAAACCTTGTAAGTCAGGTTACAAGACTGTTTCTCCTAAGAAGAGAAAGTAAGGGGGATTATTATGCGTTTGAGTTTGAATGATTTTGTTTATCGTTAATAAGATTCAAGTCTATTTTTGGATTGATTTTAATTGTTTCAAATGCTTCCAGTGTTGGTGAGGTTGTTTGTTCTTTAGTTCCTTATTGTTTTCTTAATACTAAGCAAATTACGTCAACCATTTGGGAAATGAGTTTGCATTTGCTTTGTTGGTAATATGGTAACAAATAGTGTACATTATTTATGGCTATTTAGAAAAGGAGAGTGAATTATATGTTTGTTTGTTTATTCTTATAGAATAAAACATCCTTTTGATTTGAGCTTTTAAAAATGATTTCAGTATTTGTTTAATTGGTTTGACTCTTTAGTACATTACTGAACTTTTGCCATTTGAATTGTGTGCGATTGATGATGTTTTAACTAGTATAGTGCATCATTATTTTTAGAATTCAGTTTCGGTGTATTTTTGGTGGGAATATTATTGCTCAAAGTGTAGATTATCTCTTGGTATTTGGAAAAAAAAAAAAAAGTAGAGTGAATTTTGTATTTGATCTGATCTACCACAATAACATCAAAATCTTTTGAATCTCAGACATTTTATGTTGAACTTTGTCATGTTTTCTATTGTCTTTTCCTTTAAAATTCGGTTTCTTGTAGTTTAGCTGTATATGGATGAGGAACTAAGGATGATGATATTCATACTGAATTTTAAGGATGCTACCTTTATTTTGGTTTGAGAGGCCTACTAGAGTCTTGGTATGTGAAACTTAAACAGTTAAACTAACTGTTGCTTTAATGTCCTGTGTTGAACTAGGATTAATTTAACATTTAGTTCTTCTGGTAGTTGACTCTTTTAGTCATAGTTCGTTATCATCTTCTTTAAAGATATTCATTTGATAAAGATATTTACTTAATATATCTTTGAATAACCTGACCTCCCCCATATTTCTCAAACTAGTTAGACGACCTTTGTAAGTCCTTATTCTATGACTATAATGACACCGATTTCGTCTTCTGAAAATGACATCATGATTTGCAGAAGAGTTCAAAACGCTCAACCCTAAAAGCTCACACGAAGAAACGCAAAGATTGAAGATAGACATGGCGCTCTACAGATTTCGCTCAGCTTTTTCTCTTATCTCCAAGTTTCTTCCTCCCTCCAACACTCTTCGCTCTTTCTCCTCAGGTAATTTGAATCATTTTGTATTCATAAAAATCCTATCTCTGAAAAATGGCATTCAGGACAAAAGATTTTAAATTTTCAATATTTTCATAGAAACCCAATCAGTGAAAGAAAAAATAACGAATTATATGGCCCACCTCGACATAAACTCTCAAATTAGAAGTTGTATGCCGCTCGCCACAATGCGAATCGGCATAATTATTCACAACATTGAGGTGAAACCAGGTCAAAGAGGGAAGTTGGTTCACTCTGCGGGCACTTCAGCCAAGATTTTGAAAGAGCCCACTAGAAGGTACTATTTGGTGAGGCTGCCTTCGGGGGATTAGAAATTGATTGATACTATGTGTCAGGCTACTATTGGTTCAGTGTCAAACCCGAGTCATAAAACGAAGAAGCTTAGGAAGGCAGGGTAGAGTAGGTGGCTGGGTGAAGACCAGTGGTTAAAGGAGTGGCAATGAATCCAGTTGATCATCCTCATGGAGGAGGTGAGGGAAGAAGCAAGTGTAGTGGTAGTCATGGAAGGACTTCGCTTACGCCATAGGGAAAGCCTTGTAAGTCTAGTTACAAGACTGCTTCTCCTAAGAAGAGAAAGTAAAAGAGATTATTATGCGTTTGATGTTTGAATGATTTTGTTTATCGTTAATAAGATTCAAGTCTATTTTTGGATTGATTTTAATTGTTTCAAATGCTTTCAGCGTTGGTAAGGTTGTTTTGTTCTTTAGTTCTTTATTACTTTCTGAATGCTAAGCAAATTACATCAACCATTTGGGAACTGAGTTTTCATTTGCTTTGTTGGTAATATGGTAACAAATAGTGTATATTATTTCTCGCTATTTAGAAAAGGTGAGTGAATTATATGTGTAATATCCTCGGGTATGTTCCAGGGGTAATTACGTCTTTTGACCCTGTTTGAAAATATTTTCAATTTTAAATATAGATATATATAGTAACATGTATGTGTGTGTTTTTAGATATATATATATAAATTTATAGACATATAGAAAGAAATAAAGAAAACAAAAAGAAAAAAAAAGAGATAAAGCTTGGATATAAATGGAGAGAAAGTCAAAAAGGGCAACTCATACCCTTTTTTCCATTACTCTCCCATCTCTTCCATAAGGAGCCAACTTTCCTCTTGCTTTTGCTGGAAATTTGAAGAAAAGTTGGTGATTTGGAAGGCTTTTGGAAGACAAATAAGGAAGGAAAAAGAAAATGAAGCACTTGGAAGCTTTGGTAACCAAAGATCTCCTTCCTTTCCCTTTTATCTATGTTTATATGCATGTTATATGAATATGTTAGTGTGTTTTGGTATTGATTTAAAGTGGTCTTGGTGATAAAGGAAACAAAACAAAGAGAAGGAAGTCAACTTGCAAAGATTTGACTTGAAACAAGGTAAGGGGTATCATCCTTGATATGTTGTATGTTTTAGGCTTTTGGTTCCTTGGATCTATGTTATAAATGATGATTTTGAAGTTGAGAAATGTTGTTTTGCCATTTGGGATGTCTATGTGTGTGATTTTGTTCATTTGGGATGTCTATGTGTGTGATTTTGTTTATGGCAGAAAGTTGTATAATATTTACAGTTTTTACCACTGAGTTCGTCTCATGTTTTGACTGTCTTATCTATTGAATTATGAGTGCTATTATATCTTGTTGGAAAACTCTTTGAATCCTCTTTCCAATGATATATAACTTGTATGAATTAGAGATCATTTGGACTGTTAAATATTGTATGAACCAAAAGGACTGTTTTACCAAATAAACAGAGGAGACAGTTTTGCCACTAATTTCATCTCACGTTTTGACCGTCTTATCTAAGGATTTATAAGTGCTATTATATCTTGTTAGAAAGCTCTTTGAATCCTCTTTCCAATGATATATAGTTTGTGTGAATTGGGGACCATTTGGATTGTTAAATATTGCATGAACCACAAGGACTGTTTTACCAAATAAACGAAGGAGGTAGTTTTTGCCACTAAATTTATCTCATGTTTTGACTACCTTATCTATTGAATTATGAGTGCTATTATAGCTTGTTGGAAAGATCTTTGAATCCTCGTTTCAACAATATATAGCTTGTATGAATTAGAAACCGTTTGGGCTATTAAATTGTATGAAAAAGAAGGCTGCCCTGCTAAATGACTGTTTTATGAATAGTATTTCGTAGTTTGTATGAATTGGGGACCATTTGGATTGTTAAATATTGCATGAACCACAAGGATTGTTTTACCAAATAAACAGAGGAGGTAGTTTTTGCCACTAAATTTATCTCACGTTTTGACTACCTTATCTATTGAATTATGAGTGCTATTATAGCTTGTTGGAAAGATCTTTGAATCCTCGTTTCAACAATATATAGCTTGTATGAATTAGAAACCGTTTGGGCTATTAAATTGTATGAAAAAGAAGGTTGCCCTGCTAAATGACTGTTTTATGAATAGTATTTCGTAGTTTTGGGCAGGAAAGAAAGAAAGAAAAAGAGGAGAAAAAAGAAAGGAAGAAGAAAGAAAGGAAAAGAAAGAAAAGAAGAAAAGAAAAATAAAGAAAAGCAAGAAAAGGAATTTGGGGCTCAAGATTTAGAGGTCGTCCCAAAAGTAATGTCTGGTGAGTTATGAATAAATTTAGATGGAAGCAAAATTAGTAAGATATAAGACCCGCATGCATGTTATAAACTATGAGGGGGCACTTTACACTACACCGCCTGCAGTAGGGCATGTTCGTAGTAGGACACTTTCGTAGTAGGACATAGACCCCTAGTAGGGTCCGTTCGTAGTAGAGCATGCTCACAGTAAAACTTAATTCAGATTCAGAAATAGTGTAATGAAAGAAAGAAAGAGAGCTCGAGCTTAGAAAAGTGTCAAATCTCTATAGTTAGCTTCCAGAAAGTATCAAATAGACACCAGATAGGACAAAATATGACCCAAATAGTAAAGAATGAACTAGATTATATCATCAATCTCTTATAGAGGTTAGGATGTAAGGTTGAGTCTCGAAAGTGAGTTAGAACAGGAAAAGAGATAGTTTACGTGATTCTTTCCCCTTACTGAGTGTTTTTATCACTTACTTCCTTTTCTTTCCTAATTACATGTATAGATGATCGAGGTAGCTGCTAGACAGGGTCAAGTCAGCGAAGATAGATCCGACTAGAGCAGGTTATCTTTGGTTTGTATTACATGCATGCAGTTGCATGTTCTTGATACTTTTAGACCTTTTTAAGATAATGATACAGTTGTATATGATTACTCCACATTTTCAGATGCCTTCAGATGAGTTTTCATACAAGTATATACATATTTTGTCTGCTTCCGAACTCTCAGTTTTCTTAGAATAATTTCTAAACACTTTTAGTGATGCGTTTATTTTAAAGTATTTAAAAAAAATATATATAAACGCTCTGGATATTAATTCGTAACATCTCTCCTTCGGTGGGTAGTACTTCTGGGGAGGGGTGTTACAATATGTTTGTTTGTATTATTCTTATAATAAAACATCCTCTTGATTTGAGCTTTTTAAAATGATTTCAGTATTTGTTTAATTGGTTTTACTCTTTAGTACATTACTAAACTTTTGCCATTTGAATTATGTGCGATTGATGATGTTTTAACTAGTATAGTGCATCATTATTTTGAGAATTCAATTTCGGTGTATTTTTGGTGGGAATATTGTTGCTGAAAGTGTAGATTATTTCTTGGTATTTGGAAAAACAAAAAAAAAAGTAAAGTGAATTTTGTGTTTGATCTAATCTTCCACAATAAAATCAAAATCTTTTGAAACTCAGACATTTTATGTTGAACTTTGTCATGTTTTCTGTCGTCTTTTTCTTTAAAATTCGGTTTCTTGTAGTTTGGTTGTGTATGAATGAGGAACTAAGGATGATGATATTCATATTTAATTTTAAGGATGCTACCTTTGTTTTGGTTTGAGAGGCCTACTAGAGTCTTGATATGTGAAACTTAAACAGTTAAACTTACTATTGCTTTAATGTTCTGTGTTGAACTAGGATTAATTTAATAGTTAGTTCCTCTGGTAATTGACTCTTTTAGTCATAGTTCGTTATCATCTTCTTTAAACATATTCACTTAATATATGCAGTATCTGATGCAAACAAGTATACGAACAATTATCAATAAACCATATTAGAGATGAGGTTGATTATGTCGTATGCATTCCTAATGGGAAGAAGAAAATAAATAGAAAACTCTCGTCTTACCCACCTTTACACTTATCTTGTGCAAGTAATATTTTGTAATAGATCTTTATAATCACCTTCTAAGTCTTAATTCCTAATCTAGGACTCTTATTAGAATTGTTAGTCATTTAATTAGCTAATGTTCTGGACTGACGAGAATGAATCTATTTGTATGGGCTCTTTCCAAGAAATCTTATTTCTTTTGCTCTTCTTTGGTGGGACTTGCTTGTTGGTTTATTTTTCTTATTGTCATTGGATTGGAGTGGTTTTTGTGCTTATTATTAATTTATTCGTACCACTTGTGGAATTTTGTGGTCACTATGCAGTTTTTTTAATCTGTTCCTTGTTTTAGTGTTTCTACTTTCTCATTTTCCATTGATTTAGTAGGGAACTACTTTAGAACATGAGAGACAAAAGTGGTTTTTGTGTATGTTGCAAAATTGTTTAAAAGCAACAGAGCACTTGGATTTTGGTTGTCTTAAGATGCTCTTCTCAATGTAAATAAAGCATTTGGTTTGATGGGCTTGCGTGTTCTAAACTCTTTGTTGGAGATTGTTAACATTTCTTCAGATTTTCCATTTGTGCCTTGGTTGATGATGATGTGTCAAAGGGTATTTTTGGTATTTTATAATATGTTTTAGCGTTTTCACTGTGTGATTACTATTGGATCGGAAACTTGAATAATGCATAATGTTGATTTTAGATTTTGCTTTTGTAAGATGGTGAAATGCTTCACAGAGACTTTGTCTTTTGAAAATGCCTTCAGATTGCTTTTTCAAAAGTATTTAATGAAAGAGTAAAGCTACATGTACTAATAGATGAGTATAAATGGCTAATGTAATATCATATAATTGAATGATCTGATTGTTTATTTTATCTTTAATTCGAAATTATATTATCACATAATGACACGTTAATCAGTTGTGATATAATTGCCAAATTTATGAAGTATTACACTCGCAAAATCGTTTTCATTCATAAGCATGTTTAGAAAACAAAAACTCTCATAAAGTCTACTACCTATAGCATCTCTATTGACTTTAGAATTGCATAGCCATGTGCATCATTTGATGAGAAATTGTTTGATACATCTAACCTATCATGTATTGAAATTGAGCAAAATGATTTCTGATTAGTCAAATGTACATTTATTCTTATTTAGAAAATTAAAATTAAGTCATATTATTGACATTATTGTATGTTAGTAGACAAAGTAGAGAAGCAGACTTGGTCTTGGTTAGGGCTAGATTTTAGCCTAGTCGAGCCCAAACATGGGTTGGTTTAAGCTCGGTTTGAATCTATATTGATTAGTTAGAGTTTAAGCTTGTTTGAACTAATCAGAGACATCGTTAAAGGGTTATCAATAGAATAAATAGTTTATTAATGGGATAAATACTATTAACAGTATTGTTGGAGGGGGATTCAAGTTGAGTTATTGAGCTAAAGTTTTAGTTAGAATTCGGTATGAATCAAATTGAACCAAGCTGACTTGCTTCAAATCTAACTCTATTGGTCTTGACAATGGCTTGCCTGCTTTAAACATCTCATGTGATCCCAACTCATTTCTCTCTATTACTTGTTTTCATGTGATACCTCTATGTCGGTATAACACTATGCTCATTATAAAATCTCTGTCAAGATCAAGATTTTCTGCCTTTTTAGGTAAAAGTCTTTTGGTTCATGTTTTATGAATATTTTGCTGACTAAGCTTCTCCTTTAAAGTGGAACTTAGAAATATCATAACAGACTTTTATGGTCACATGATTAACTTACTAAAATTAACTCTTGATCTGTAAATAGTAGTATTGTGCTTATAAAAACAAGATATATTTGGTATTTATTCGAACAAGTTACCCTAATTTATGTTTGAGTCAAGTTGGTTGGAATCAAATACCAAACATATCTATTAAGTCAGTCACGGGACAATTATTGGTAGATTCATTTTCTTCGTAAACCTTTCATATTCTTTGACAAATTTTTTCTTATATTTTGACATCTTTGCTAACTTATCTAATGACATCGATGTTAACTCAAGCTTGAGCTAGACATTTGATATTGAAGTCAAGTTCTAATTAATTTTTATTCAAATTTAATTTAATTCAAATTTACCTTTGATTAAATACAATTGGATATGATCTATATGGTGCTGAAAATAAGGTCCTCAAATCTAAAAATATAGACTCATGATTAATGAGGTAAGGCTTAAACTTTATTTTAAAATAATTTAATTTAGGTGGAGAGGAGTGGGGTGCCGACATATCCTCAAAGGTAATCAAATTTAAAACACCTAATCAAATCTAAAATATTTAAGCTTTAATTATTCATTTTTATTATTATATTTAGAGTTCACACACTACCAGATCCTCTTCTTCACAAGTTGAAGTAATGGACAGCTCACCTTTCCAATAATAATAATAATAATAAAAAGGTTGTCTGTCCTTGACTCCCCTAAAGTTTAAAAATACATCCTGAACCCCGTAAATATAAGAGATTATTAACTACCCCTCCCTTGTGCATAGCATTAGATTGATTTAAATTTATAATATTTAACTTGAATCGATTTAAATTTGTGTACAATATTATGGAATGATTATCGATGAGATAAACGTTACTACTAATATAGTGAATAGTCAAATTAAAGAGGTTTACAACATCATCATAAAAGACAAACAAATTAAACTATAGTTTCAATTCAAGTTTAGGGGTATTCATATATTTTTTCAAACATCAAGGAGGCCAAGTGAGTATTAAAAATAAAAAGCCCCCATTCAGTATTGACATTGTGACAACCAAGACTTGAAGGGAAAGTAAGGGAATGAAAGCAATGTGATAAATTAAATGGGCGCCCATTTCCCATCATGATAAATTTTTTGGGACAATTATTGATGGGCCTCGGCAATTTCTTGTAAATGACTCCATCATGTCCCTCTTTTTCTGTAACTATATTTTAGCCCCTAAGGTTTAAAAAATAACAAACCCAAATGGATTTAAAAAATAACAAAATATTCTATTACTTTCGAGCATATAAGAATTAAACTCGAATTAGAGCTCTAATTTGGAAGTTTGGTTCATTTGCCCTCTAACAACATTGATTATCTTATAATGATATCATTCATCATTTTAATAATATTATTTACCTTTCAATAATATTATTTATCAATTCAAATTAGATCGAGCTCAAAATGATACCATTTCAGTATCAGCTTAACTCAAATCTATCCCTATGTTAATTGTTAGAACATATAATATGATCAGTTCATAGATATTTATCATATTATTCATGTTAGTACGAAAAGCTTATTAATAATAAGGTTATATTTTAGTTGAATTGGCTCAAATTTGATAGTAAGTTTAATTCGATAGAGCCAAAAATGAGCTATCATAGCTTAAATTTGAGCATAGACTTAAACTTAATACTCGAGTCAAGTCAAATTTGAACGAACTTATGTTTGAATTTATTTATAATTAATGGAGATATTTTTGTTGTATTTATAATTACAAGAGGATAATTCGTTCTTTGAATAAAACTCAGGGCGTTTATTGTTTTAAACCGTAAATTTGTAACAACCCTCGTCTTTTTAGCCGAAAGGAAGGCTAAAGGTCAAGGCCAGTGCTTCCTTGTCATACCCCCTCTTTTTCTTTTTCCATTTTTTTTTCTTTTTCTTTTTTTATTATTAAAATATAAATAGGTAGATTCATGGCGATTTGGTCATATAAAACTTAAATTTGACTCATTTAAATTAATAAAAAATATTAAAATAAAAATTAATAAAAATATTATTATAAAAAAAGAAAAAAATCATTAAATACAATAGCCTTTAACTTCTGTATTAATCATAAATTGAGTTTATAAAGTAAAATTTATTTATCTTGGATTTGACTTAATTAAATTAAATTACCAATCAAATATAAACAAATTTGATTTGATTTAAATTTATCACGGAAATGTTATAAAAAATAACTTTTAAAGCTTAATAATCTATAACATGATATTTTATATTTTTTAGTTTGTAGGGAAAAGTTCGAAATTTTTATTTTTTTTAACATCAAAGGATTTATTCTCACCAAAAGTTTGAAATTTTTCAAAATTTTTATCTGTTTAAAAATTTTAAATATTTATTCATCTGTTAATTTTTGTAGTTTATACAAATATTTAAAAAAATAAAAAATTATCATATTTTCTTTTTTAGGTTTAAAAACTAATAATTTTTTCTACACCACCCAAGGTTTGAAAAGTGACAAATTCTCCTCTTTTTGACGAACCATGACTTCTTAGTCATCGACGTTCTCTCTCCCGATATCTCCATTGTTCATTGAATGTCACACGTTTTCATTGAATGAATATTGTCAACAAAAGGTGTCTTCGTTTTTGTAGGTGGATGAAAACGATTCATCTTCGCCCACCTACAGAGACGAAGACACAAGTCAGCTTCACGTCATGCGTCAACATTTCTTCATTGTTAACCTTTGTCATCGGTGGCAGAGGAAGAAGAAGGAATGAACGCAGTCTTGGTCGTAATTCGATCATCAGAAAAGGAAGGACAAGATTGAAATATTAAAAAAGGAAATATAACTTTTCAAAGTTTAATTCCAAAAAAAATTATTAGTTTTTTAAACTTTAAAGAGAAAAGAGAATATTTTATTATTTTAATATACTACTAAATAAATGATGATTTTTATCTATAAAATTTAATTAATTTTAATTATTTATAAGTGAATATTTAATATTTTTAAAATTAATAGGTAAAAATTGAAAATATCATTAAACTTTAGGTGCCAACAAGTCCTTGGGCCTATTTTAATTTTGGCCTTAAGGACTATTTCCTGCCAAGGTATACTGTTTTCTCAAGATTTCCTCCGTTAACTTTGAAAATCTCGTTTACTTACTCGTGGATAGTTAAAATTAACAGTTTTAGGGATAAAATTATCATTTTATCTGTATTATAAAAAATAAACTTAAATTTGATTTAATTTTCCTTCCTAAACCATAAAAACTAACAATTTTCTCTAACCTAAGTTTTAAAAAACAATATTTTTCCCCCTAAGGTTTTCAATTTTTCAGACTCAATTTTTTAGGTGTCGCTTCTTCCTCTCCAGTGACCTTTAGGCAATGCCTCTTTCTCTCCAATACGATCTCCAATACAATATTTTGAAGGCCCGTGGAGCCACACTTCCGGTAAAATATGAACTATATTCAATTCAAATACAATGTTATTTTGCTGTTTTCGTTTGAGGTTTATTATTATGTGTTTCAGAATTGTTTTTTTTACACATACGCTTTCAATTTAGAAATCCTGGAAGACACCAATGACTGTAGCAAATCCTGGAGAAATTCCTGAGTATGAGCTTAATCCACAAGAGCTTCAGGTTCGGAAGTCAGATGGTATAAAGGCAAGGTTCTGTTCTTTTTAATCCATTATAAATTAGGTGGAATCTGTAGAAGTTTGTGAAATTTTGTTTGTTTGTTTGTTTGAGAATTTAGTTCTCAGAAATGAAAAGAAATTGTGAACTCGGAACAACTGAAAAACAATGCATCAAGTTAAAAATTGGATTAAGTCTGACATTAGGCCATCACTTGATTATTTTTGACGGTTTAAAATCTAAGATCAATAATTTAAAACCCGGACCGGATTGAACCAAAGTCCAAGTTGGAACCCTCTCGTTTCACAATTTGACTAACATCAGCACAAAAAACATAAATTTTTTTTAAAGAGTGGACTCAAACTTAAGGGGGGAAGAACCACCAGGCCGAGTTTGGTTTTTTTAATTTAAAATATCATTTGTATTTTATATTTATAAAGAAAATGAATAATTTTGCTAGGACTTGAACCCATCAGCACTAAACTTTGTCACTAAAAGAGTTACTTGCATACTCCATCAGCACAAACACATTTATGATATACAGCATAAGAACAAACAAATCAACAATTTGTTTTCAAGAACTGCATATGTAAATCATATGCATGTAGCCAGCAAATACTTACACAAAACTAAACTGTCCAAGTTGAAGAATCACAATTAGGAACAAATAACCAATGCATTACCTTATAGACAATTAACTTGTCAACCATGCAATCATATAGACATAAACCAGTATGCAAACTCTAAACACAAGCCTGAACCATTAGAACAATCAAATAAACACTCATCTATAACTAATAACCCAATATATATATATATATATATATATATATATATCATCAAGTCAATGTCAACCAGAAACCTTGAGCCACTCAAAGAACAAGCTATACACACTTTTAAACATACAGACATGGACCAGAGTTTCTCCTTTTTTTCAACAAACACATTATATAATTACATAGAATTAAATTGATCCAGCTGAAGAATGACAGGAGTTTATAATGTAACTAGTCCAACTTGTTATCAAACACTCATAAAAAAAACCCAACAAATGCAATCTCTAAACAAAAAAATTAGCCTGACCCAGTTGAAAAAAAAAAAAAATTCCCACAAAAACTCCTCTTTCAATAGAAACACACACCAAGACTCAAATTTTATCACACAAAACTAAACGGGAGGCCAAAGAGTGTACTTCGGGCGAGTGGGAGCCGGGGCAGGAAAGCAGCTATCAATGGTTTTATTATCAGAACTTGCAGCAGAGACCACCAAACTCTTGGACTTGTGAAAGGTCTTGTTAGATATGGAGACCGAATACGAAAGAAAAGGTGAAAACTTTGAGATGGAAGGAGGGATCTTAGAGTCTGAGGAAGGTTTCAGGAAGCAGGTTGGTGACTCTAGTGTAGAAACGGCGGCCATTGGAGAGCAAAGAAGAAGAGGATGAGCAGAGTGTAAAAGTAAAATGTACGAATCATAGTAATAACTTAATAATTAATAATATTATAATTAAATTGATTTCCATAAATATTATTAAATTTTGTTTTATAATATTAAGGGGAATGTTTCTGGAATTGGATCACAAGTCAATTTTACAGAGGAACTAGGCCTGGGATTCAAACCCGACCCGATCAAAAATATTATAATTTTAGATCTTTTATTTTATTATAATAAAATTAATATGCCTATGTTAAAACATATACCCTTATAATTATTTCAAAATTACAAAATTTTAGAGCGGGATTTAATATAAGCACTCATCAAATAAATCGAGTTTCAATTAAATATTAGTTTAATGTGCCTATGTTATAAGTTATGTTCAGTTTGAATTTTAATAACTTAATTTGATATTAGAATTTAATTAACAAACAATTTAAGTTTTGAATTTGAATTAAGTTTATTTAAACTCAAATATTAATATGAGTTCGTTTTATGAAATATTTCAATTTGAAATCCCTAAAAGGTTATGTAAATGGTAAAGGGATAAGACTCTAAAATGAAGAACTTAAGTTCAAATTCTTTTTACAATACATCATACATCAAGATAATATTTTTAACTTATTTATATTTAAAATTTTATTTATTTGATAAAATTGATTTGAGGAAATTCTGTTACAAAAAATAAATATTGCAATCCAAAGTAGGGCTGGATTCGAGCTGAGCCAGCTCGAGCTCGAGCTCGGCTCGGCTCGGTTCGAGTCCGAAACGAGCCGGGCTCAGCTCGGCTCGATCGAGCTAGAGCCGGGCTCAGCTCGGCTCGATCGAGCTAGAGCCGAGCCCGAGCTGGCTCGGGTTGGCTCGGTATATTTTTTTAAAATTTTTTTTATACAAAACGGCGTCGTTTTGATTCATATATATACAAAACGGTGTCGTTTTGATATAAAAAACGAGTCGAGCCGAGCCGTTACCGAGCCGAACTGAAAACAAGCCGAACTCAAGCCGAGCCGAATTCGTCTCGAGTCGAGCTCGAACCGAACTCGAGCTGGCCCTCAAAAAGCCGAGCCGAGCCCTGGGCTCGGCTCGAATCCAGCCCTAATCCAAAGTCAAATTCAACTGAAAAATTAGAATAGAGTAAGAACTAGCCCTGTTGACAAAGTTGTGGGGTTTGTTGGAATTTCACATTCAAAAATTTTAAAATAATTATTTTTTTATTATTTCTAAAACCCGTCTGCCTCTTCTTCTCTTCTTCTCAACATAAGCCCCACTCCGCTACACCTCTGCGTAGACACCCACCGTCTCCTCCGTCGCTCCGATCCGGGCCGCCAGTTACTCCGACACTCCTGCACGCCCCTCTCCTCACAGTTTTGGGCCCCACCTTTGGACTACCACTTCGACCTTAAAAGCTCACACAAAGAAACGCAAAGACTGAAGACAGACATGGCGCTCTGCAGATTTCGCTCAGCTTCTTCTCTCATCTCCAAGTTTCTTCCTCCCTCCAATACGCTCCGCTCTTTCTCCTCAGGTAATCTGAATCATTTTGTATTCATAAAAATCCAATCTTTGAAAAATAGCATCCGGGATAAAAGATTTTAAATTTTCAATATTTTCACAGAAACTCAATCAGTTAAAGAGAAAATAATGAATTATATGGCCCACCTCGACATAAACTCTCAAATTGGAAGTTGTATGCCGCTCGCCGCAATGCGAATCGGCACAATTATTCACAACATTGAGGTCAACCCAGGTCAAGGGGGGAAGCTGGTTCGCTCGGCGGGCAATTCAGCCAAGATTTTGAAGGAGCCCACTGGAAGGTACTGTTTGGTGAGGCTGCCTTCGGGGGATGAGAAATTGATTGACAGTAAGTGCCGGGCTACTATTGGTTCGGTGTCAAACCCGAGTCATAAGATGAAGAAGCTTAGGAAGGCAGGGCAGAGCAGGTGGCTGGGGCGAAGACCAGTGGTTAGAGGCGTGGCAATGAATCCAGTTGATCATCCTCATGGAGGAGGGGAGGGAAGAAGCAAGAGTAGTGGTAGTCATGGAAGGACTTCGCTTACACCGTGGGGAAAGCCTTGTAAGTCTGGTTACAAGACTGCTTCTCCTAAGAAGAGAAAGTAAAGGAGATTATTATGCGTTTGTTGTTTGAAGGATTTTGTTTATCGTTAATAATATTCAAGTCTATTTTTGGATTGATTTTAATTGTTTCAAATGCTTCCAGTATTGGTAAGGTTGTTTTGTTATTTTGTTCCTTATTGTTGTCTGAATACTAAGCAAATTACATCAACCATATTAGAGATGAGGTTGATTATCTCATATGCATTCTTAATGGGAAGAAGAAAATAAATAGAAAACCCTCGTCTTACCCACCTTTACGCTTATCTTGTGCAAGTAATATTTTGTAATAGATCTTTAGAATCACCTTCTAAGTCTTAATTCCCAATCTAAGACTGTTGTTAGAATTGTTAGTCATTTAATTAGCTGATGTTCTGGACTAACAAGAATGAATCTGTTTGTATGGGCTCTTTCCAAGAAATCTTATTTCTTTTGCTCTTCTTTGGTGGGACTTGCTTGTTGGTTTATTTTTCTTATTGTCATTGGATTGGAGTGGTTTTTGTGCTTATTATTAATTTATTCGTAACACTTGTTGAATTTTGTGGTCACTGTGCAGTTTTTTTTTAATCTGTTCCTTGTTTTCATGTTTCTACTTTCTCATTCTCCATTGATTTAGTAGGGAACTACTTCAGAACATGAGAGGCAAAAGTGGTTTTTGTGTGTGTTGCAAAATTGTTTAGAAGAATCAGAGCACTTGGATTTTGGTTGTCTTAAGATGCTCTTCTCAATGTAAATAAAGCATTTGGTTTGATGGGATTGCTTGTTCTAAACTCTTTGTTGGAGATTGTTAGCATTTCTTCAGATTTTCCATTTGTGCCTTGGTTGATGATGATGTGTCAAAGGGTACTTCTGGTATTTTATCACACAAAACTAAACGGGAGGCCAAAGAGTGTACTTCGGGCGAGTAGGAGCCGGGGCAGGAAAGGAGCTATCAATGGTCTTATTATCAGAACTTGCAGCAGAGACCACCAAACTCTTGGACTTGTAAAAGGTCTTGTTAGATATGGAGACTGAACACGAAAGAAAAGGTGAAAACTTTGAGATGGAAGGAGGGATCTTAGAGTCTGAGGAAGGTTTCAGGAAGCAGGTTGGTAACTGTAGTGTAGAAATGGAAGGAGGGTCGACTTTAACTATAAATGAGTTCTTTTTTTTTTTTTTTGTGGTATTGGGCTTGCCTTTCCGGGGGTGTTGGTCTTTGTTGGCGGTGGTGAATGTGGGTTTCTTTTTATTTCCTATTTCATTACTAGATACAATAACAATGTTCGTTAAGGAATTTATACTGAACTTGGGTTTGTCTCGTTTTAATTTTTTATTTTTAGATTCAATTAACATTGTTTTGTTTGCAGGCAATCATGAGAGAAATCGTGACAATCCAAGTGGGAGGTTTTGCTAACTTCATCGGCTCTCATTTCTGGAACTTCCAGGTATAATTCATTCTCTCACACCCATAAAAATAAGACTAAATTTTGTTGCTTGTTAATCTTTACTTTCTTGTGGGAACTTCTGGCTGCATATTTTTTGTTTTAGCTTAAATATTTTGTAATTTTTGTAATTTTGAAGGATGAGTTACTTGGGCTGGCTTCTGACCCTGAAGGGGATTCAGTCTTCAAAAATCAGTGTCTGAATATGGACGTGCTCTACCGCACTGGCGAGACTCATCAGGTGGAGCTTTTTGACGTTGTATTTCTGTAATTAGGTAATTGCATCCATGGTTGTAAGTTTTTTCTGGGGTTTTGAGTTGTGCGGTGTGGGTATTTTTCTTTCTTTGGTGTGGGGACTTGAGCAGTTTGAGAGATATTTTGGTGAAGGTGATGGTTTATTGGACTTTTATATTATCTAATTTGTAATCTGGTTGAAAATTCTCATGAGATCATGCTGTATGCTGTTGCTTAGGTTCTTTCTTCATTTTATTGTTTTTTGCTTGCATTGTTTCATAGAGATGAAATTTACACACTATTGTCTGGTAAAAATTGTGCAGGGGATTCTTACATATACTCCTCGCCTGGTTTCGGTTGACTTTCAAGGTACTTGGCTTATAAGCAATGCTGATAATTACTTGATTTACTGAGTTTTGCTTTTGCAAATAGGATCTACTTGTTAGTATCATCTTGGTGACATTACTTGAATTGATTAAATTTTTTCTTATATACTGCTAAAACTGTAAATGTGTGTTAACAAAAGCTGATGGGCTTTTTTAGCTAGGACCTTATCTAACTCTAGTCACTTTTCTTATCTCATGAAATGTCCAAAGAGATGACAAATATATGTGCTATTCCTTTGTAGATTTATGTGTGTAGTTTTCATGCTGCAGGATCCCTTGGATCAGTCAGTTCACGTGGTACATTGTACAATGAGGCTTCCCCCTCAGATGTCGTGACATGGTGAGAATTTTTTTTCATAACATCTTTAACATTAATATCTTCGAGATGCAGTTTCTTACTAGTCTCGCGGTTCCTGAATGAGAAAGAAAGAAAGTGGAGAAAAAGATTAGAATGATGTTCGTTTAATATGAGAACCATTGTTTAATTACAGAAATCATTATAGTTTTCACCTGAATCTGTCCTTCAATTTCTGTCTTGTATATTTCATGGGGTTCTTAAAATTTTTCAGCAAAGAGAAAAGAAACTTTGTAGCTCTTTGTTGTTTTTTTACTTAAATTATAAATTTATATCAGAAGCCCTCTAAATTTGTGTGGCGCAAACTTTCACTTTGTTTCCCATTTTGGGTATGATAAACTTGCCTTTGAATTTATTAATGAATTGCTAAATGTTCTGTTGTAGTTTTCTGAGGCCAATTAAATCAATTGAATTTCTGTATGTCAATGTGCAGGAAGGGTAGTGTTTCCACTCAAGTGTCTGAGCCTCGTAAGAAGAATCTGTTCTTACAAAGTTTGTATGAGGAAGAGCAGGAAAACCTCACACTGGTGAATGCTACCAAGGATAAGAGGAATGATTTTCAAAGAGAAAGTGAGGATAAGGATATAGTTGAATGCTTAGATAATGGTGTCCAATATTGGACAGACTTCTCAAAAGTCCACTATCATCCTCAGAGTCTCTATGAATTAAGTGGATTATGGATGGATGTTCAGGAATTTGACAATTATGGAATTGGAAGGGATACTTCCTCTGGAAGTTTTCGAGAAGGCATATGTGAAAGGCTTCGCTTTTTTGTTGGAGAGTGTGACCATGTCCAGGTATGTTTCACTTGAAAAGCATTTTTTACTTCCTTCCATTTTGATTTAGCCCAATTAGGAAATTTCAACAACATAAACTATATCGAGTTATAGGATAATTGCTTTTCTCATGCGCTTGAAGTTTGAAGGACCCATTCATGCACCTCATATGAGTTTACACTTAATGTGCCTTTTTTTGGGTTTTGAGCATTTGATTATTTTGACAGGGTTTTCAATTTATTGTTGATGACTCTGGAGGTTTTTCAGCTGTAGCTGCTGACTTTTTGGAGAATATTGCTGATGAGTACACTAACACTCCAGTGTTGCTCTATGCTGCCCGCAGTCCCACTTCTTATACGAATCTTAGAAGCAGGAAGCAAACAGTGTTCAGGGACCTTCATGATTCAGTTTCATTTTCAAGATTAGTGCCCTACTGCAAATTGATTGTGCCAGTTGGTTTACCCTCCTTGAGTACAAGTGAGCAGTAATATGTTGAATACATTTTTTAATGCGATTTTCTAACTTCCTTCTGCGTGTAATGCAACCCCTTTATCTTTTCTGGATTGTTACTGGCCAATAGATTTAGTTGCTTTTTCTGGAGTTTTTCTTTCTCGAAAAAGGTAATCATTCATTGGGTTTCTTTGATTGTTCGGGATTAGATAGACTTGTCTTGAGTGCATGTTTTTATTTGTATTTCTGTCACAAATTTGTCATATGTTCAAAACGATTTTCTTCTGGTGTACACATAATTCAGTTTGCATACACTTATTCCTCGATTGCTAATGATGATCTCTTTTGTTTATCTGCTTTTTTTACCCTTGTTTAGTTTATGGACTAATCTTCTGCTCATGATTTTGAAGGTAAAGCTACGACATTCCTTCGTATTGAATATGAGAAGCCTTACCACTGTAGTGCAGTTTATGCTGCAGGCAGCTCTTATTTAATCTGCCCCTCATACTACGTCTGGATTTGTAAAATATTTATTTAGGCCAATGAAGAAAAAAATAACAAATAATGCATTATAAATTGTAAATTTTTAATTAGGCTTGCCTTGCCTGTATATTTTTATCATTCATATTTAAAAAACAGTATTTTAAATTAAAAATTGACAATTTATTTTTTCCGTTGATTTTTCTTAGGCAATTGAGACATATTTGTCTTTTCTACTTTTTTTTTTTTAATTTTTGATAATGCTTATTTTTACTCAAAAATTCTACACCAACTTCAAAGAATTTGAGCTCAAATTCCTGGACTCTTTTGTATTTGAGTTAAATTGAAATTAATTTTTTATTTCGGCTTACCCTGATTGTTGGTTGCAGAATCAAGCTCGATAATATAATAATATGTGTATATAATCATTTATTTATTATTGACTTCTAAACTATAACCCTTATCCTAAGCCTTACAAGGTATGGGCCTCAAGTACGCTATTACTAATTTTGCAGAATTTTGACTCTCTGTTTTACTCATTTTATCTAATCTCTTAAAAGATTATTATTATTATTAGCAATGCTTAATTTTTTGTACTAGGCAACATTATTGATATTATCGTTTTGGATAATGTAAGCCTGCGAATATCACAATCAGATCACATAACTTGCTACCCACCTAAATTAATCATCTTTTATTTTTCGTTTCAACACCCTTTTTTTATGATTGACTGATTTCCCAGGGTGCATTCCCTAGCTTGAAAGAACTAATGTGAAATGCCCAGGTTGCTGCTTCTATGGAGAGGAAATTTTCAGCCTAGCGATGCTTTTCAAAATCTCAGGACCGTAAAAGTGTCTGTCAGAATGTAGCCGTTTGGAAGATTCATGTCATGGTCCTCATCTGTGTCTTTCCAGAATATGGAAACTGTGAGTTTCAAAGTGTGATAGAATGAGTATTTACTGACCCTCTTAAAAGCTAAAACTCTGAATCGACTTACAAGAATAAATGTATCTGATTGCAAAACGATGGAAGAAATTGTAACACATTTGGGAGATGATATAATAGAGAATTCAATTGTTTCCTGCAAACTGGATTGTTTGGAACTTGGGTATTTGTCCAGCCTTAAAAGCTTTTGTTGTGGAGACTATACTCTGGAATTGCCATCCCTGAAAAAAGTAATTATCAGACAATGCTCGGAGATGGAGAATTTTTCCCATGGAGTTTTAAGAACACCAAAGCTCAAAAAACTACAATTGACAGGAGGCGAGGGTGAAGTAGAAGAATGTTGGGAAGGCAACCTTAAATCCACCGTACAATATTTGTTCAAAAATATGGTATATTATTGGCTTACCGAATAACCTCATGCATTCAGTGTGCTGTGCTTCATGATAACAGAATGTGCGGAGCTCCAAAGAATATTGAGGTCATTACTTTAAATAGTCTATGACACAAACAAAGAATTTTGAAAATTACTTATGAAAAAAGTCTAGTCCGATCACAAACAAACTCAAAATCATAAAAATCAAAAATCCTAAATTTGATAAAATAATAAAAGCTCACACAAAGAAATTATGACGTGCTTTGGCTAAATTTGAAAATTACCCTCAACCCTAAAAGCTCATTATGACGTGCTTTGGCCAATAAAAGCTCACACAAAGAAATCATGTATCTAAATTTGAAAATTACCCTCAACCCTAAAAGCTCACACAAAGAAACGTAAAGATTGAAGACAGACATAGCGCTCTGCAGATTTCGTTCAGCTTCTTCTCTCATCTCCAAGTTTCTTCCTCCCTCCAACACTCTCCGCTCTTTCTCCTCAGGTAATCTGAATCATTTTGTATTCATAAAAATCCAATATTTGAAAAATAGCATCCGGGATAAAAGATTTTAAATTTTCAATATTTTCACAAAAACCCAATCACTGAAAGAGAAAATAATGAATTATATGGCCCACCTCGACATAAACTCACAAATTGGAAGTTGTATGCCGCTCGCTGCAATGCGAATCTGCATAATTATTCACAACATTGAGGTCAACCCAGGTCAAGGGGGGAAGCTGGTTTGCTCGGCGGGCAATTCAGCTAAGATTTTGAAGAAGCCCACTGGAAGGTATTGTTTGATGAGGCTGCCTTCGGGGGATGAGAAATTGATTGATAGTAAGTGTTGGTCTATGATTGGTTCAGTGTTAAACCCGAGTCATAAGACGAAGAAGCTTAGGAAGGCAGGGCAGAACAGGTGGCTGGGGCGAAGACCAGTGGTTAGAGGAGTGGCAATGAATCCAGTTGATCATCCTTATGGAGGAGGGGAGGGAAGAAGCAAGAGTAGTGGTAGTCATGGAAGGACTTCGCTTACGCCGTGAGGAAAGCCTTGTAAGTCTAGTTACAAGATTGCTTCTCCTAAGAAGAGAAAGTAAAGGAGATTATTATGCGTTTGATGTTTGAAGGATTTTGTTTATCGTTAATAAGATTCAAGTCTATTTTTGGATTGATTTTAATTGTTTCAAACGCTTCCAGCGTTGGTAAGGTTGTTTTGTTCTTTTGTTCTTTTGTTCCTTATTGTTGTTTGAATACTAAGCAAATTACATCAACCATTTGAGAACTGAGTTTTGATATTCTTTGTTGGTAATAGGGTGACTAATAGGGTGACAAATAGTGTACATTATTACTGGCTATTTAGAAAAGGAGAGTGAATTATTTGTTTGTTTATATTCTTCTTAGAATAAAACATCCTTTTGATTTGAGCTTTTTAAAATGCTTTTGGTATTTGTTTAATTAGTTGTACTCTTTAGTACATTACTAAACTTTTGCCATTTGAATTGTGTGCGATTGATGATGTTTTAACTAGTATAGTGCATCATTATTTTGAGAATTGAGTTTCGGTGTATTTGGCGGGAATATTATTGCTCAAAGCGTAGATTATTACTTGGTATTTGGAAAAAAAAAAAAAGTAGAGTGAATTTTGTGTTTGATCTGATTTTCCACAATAAATGAAAATCTTTTGAATCTTAGACATTTTATGTTGAACTTTGTCATGTTTTCTGCTTTTCTGTAGTCTTTTTCTTTAAATTTTGGTTTCTTGTAGTTTGGTTTTGTATGGATGAGGAACTAAGGATGATGATATTCATACTTAATTTTAAAAGATGTTACCTTTGTTTTGGTTTGAGAGGCCTACTAGAGTTTTGATATGTGAAACTTAAACAGTTAAACTAACTGTTGCTTTAATGTCCTCTGTTGAACTAGGATTAATTTAACATTTAGTTCCTCTGATAATGGACTCTTTTAGTCATAGTTCGTTATCATCTTCTTTAAAGATATTCACTTAGTATATGCAGTATCTGATGCAAACAAGTATACGAACAATTATCAATAAACCATGTTAGAGATGAGGTTGATTATCTTGTATGCATTCCTAACAGGAAAAAGAAAATAAATAGAAAACCTCATCTTACCCACCTTTACGCGTATCTTGTGCAAGTAATATTTTGTAATAGATCTTTATAATCACCTTCTAAGTCTTAATTTCCAACCTAAGACTCTTATTAGAATTATTAGTCATTTAATTAGCTGATGTTCTGGACTGACGAGAATGAATCTGTTTGTATGGGCTCTTTCCAAGAAATCTTATTTCTTTTGCTCTTCTTTGGTGGGACTTGCTCGTTGGTTTATTTTTCTTATTGTCATTAGATTGGAGTGGTTTTTGTGCTTACTATTAATTTATTCGTAACACTTGTGGAATTTTGTGGTCACTGTGCAGTTTTTTTAATCTGTTCCTTGTTTTCGTGTTTCTACTTTCTCATTCTCCATTGATTTAGTAGGGAACTACTTCAGAACATGAGAGACAAAAGTGGTTTTTGTGTGTGTTGCAAAATTGTTTAAAAGAATCAGAGCACTTGGATTTTGGTTGTCTTAAGATGCTCTTCTCAATGTAAATAAAGCACTTAGTTTGATGGGATTGCTTGTTCTAAACTCTTTGTTGGAGATTGTTAGCATTTCTTCAGATTTTCCATTTGTGCCTTGATTGATGATGATGTGTCAAAGGGTACTTTTGGTATTTTATAATATGTTTTAGCATTTTCGTTATGTGATTACTATTGGATCGGAAACTTGAATAATGCATAATGTTGATTTTAGATTTTGCTTTTGTAAGTTGATGAAATGCTTCACAGAGACTTTGTCTTTTGAAAATGCCTTCAGATTGCTTTTTCAAAAGTATTTTATGAAAGAGTAAAGCTACGTGTACTAATAAATAAGTACTAATGGCTACTATATCATCATATAATTGAATGATTTGATTGTTTATTTTATCTTTAATTCAAAATTATATAATCATATAATGACACGTTAATCAGTTGTAATATATCCACCAAATTTACGAAGTATTACACTTTCTACTCAAAAATAGAAGGAACATTGGAAGTGTCAAAAGTGTTTGAACATGTACTACTCAGACAAAATGTCTTTGCAAGATCGTTTTCATTCATAAGCATGTTTAGAAAACAAAAACTCTCATAAAGTCTACTACCCACAACATCTCTATTGACTTTAGAATTGCATAGCCATGTGCAATATGTGCATCATTTGATGAGAAATTGTTTGGTACATCTAACCTATCATGTATTGAAATTGAGCAAAATGATTTCTAATTAGTCAAATGTACATTTATTCTTATTTAGAAAGTTAGAATTAAGTCATATTATTGACTTTATTGTATGTTAGTAGACAAAGTAGAGAAGCAGACTTGGTCTTGGTTAAAGCTAGATTTTAGCCTAGTCAAGCCCAAACATGGGTTGGTTTAAGCTCGGTTTGAATCTATATTGATTAGTTAGAGTTTAAACTTGTTTGAACTAGTCAGAGACTTCGTTAAAGGGTTATCAATAGAATAAATAGTTTATTAATGGGATAAATACTATTAACAATATTGTTGGAGGGGGATTTAAGTTGAGTTATTGAGCTAAAGTTTTAGTTAGAATTCGGTTCGAATCAAATTGAACCAAGTCGACTTGCTTCAAATCTAACTTTATTGGTCTTGACAATGGCTTGCCTGCTTTAAACATCTCATGTGATCCCTACTCATTTCCCTCTATTGCTTGCTTTCATGTGATACCTCCATATCGGTATAACACTATGCTCATTATAAAATCTCTATCAGGATCAAGATTTTCTACCTTTTTAGGTGAAAGTCTTTTGGTTCATGTTTTATGAATATTTTGCTGACTGAGCTTCTCCTTTAAGGTGGAACTTAGAAATATCATAAAAGGCTTTTTATGGTCACATGATTAACTAATTAAAAATAACTCTAATTTGTAAATAATAGTATTGTGCTTACAAAAAAAACAAGATTTTCAGTTCATTATGAGTTGGGTTTGATTCGAGTTAAGTCGATTTGATTTTAATTTGATATTTGATTTGAACGAGTTACCTCAATTTATGTTTGAGTCAAGTTAGTTAGAATCCAGTGAGGCACCAAAAATTTGGTGATAGATTCATCTTCTTAGTAACCTTTTCATATTTTGTAACAATTTTTTTCTTATTCTTTAACATTTTTTTGTTAACTTATCTAGCAATATAGTTGTTAGCTCAAAATTGAGTTAGAGATTTGATATTAAAATCAAATTCAAATTAATTTTTATTTAAATTTAATTTAATTTAAATCTATCTTTGCTTAAATAAGGTTTGATATGATCTATATTAATATCGATACGATTAATAAGGTAAGATTTAAATTTTATTTAAAAATAATTTAATTTAGGTGGGGAGGAGTGGGATGCCGACATATCTTCAAAGGCAATGAAATCTAAAACACCTAATAAAATATTAAAACTTTAATTATTCATTTTTTATATTATATTTAGAGTTCACACACTACTAGATCCTCTTCTTCACAAGTTAAAAGTAATGAACAATTCATCATATCAATAATAATAATAATAATAAAAAGGCTTACTGTTCTTGTCTCCCCAAAAGTTTTAGAAGTAAATATTCTTGAACCAGATAAATATAAGAGATTATCAACTACCCCTACTTTGTGCATGACATCAAGGGTAAATTTATATTGAACTGAACTAAAACAAAGATTAGGGGTCTTTAATATTTTTTCAAACATCAAGGAGGTAAATGTAATAAGTATTAAAAATGAAAAGCCCCATTTGCCATCGACATTGTGACAACTAAGACTTGAAGGGAAAAAAAGCAATGTGATAAATTAAATGGGCGCCCATTTCCCATCATATCATGATAAATTTTTTAGGTCAATTATTCATGGGCCTCGCCAATTTCCTGTAAATGACTCCAGCATGTCCCTCTTTTTCTGCCACTCGTTCTTTTAGCCCCTAAGGTTTAAAAAATAACAAACCCTAATAGATTTAAAAAATAACAAAATATTCTATCACTTTTGAATTAAACTCGAATTAGAGACAACTAAGACTTGAAGGGAAAGAAAGCAATGTGATAAATTAAATGGGCGCCTATTTCCCGTCACATCATGATAAATTTTTTAGGTCAATTATTCATGGGCCTCGCCAATTTTCTGTAAATGACTCCAGCATGTCCCTCTTTTTCTGCCACTCGTTCTTTTAGCCCCTAAGGTTTAAAAAATAACAAACCCTGATAGATTTAAAAAATAACAAAATATTCTATCACTTTTGAGCATATAAGAATTAAACTTGAATTAGAGACAACTAAGACTTGAAGGGAAAGAAAGCAATATGATAAATTAAATGGGCGTCCATTTCCCGTCATATCATGATAAATTTTTTAGGTCAATTATTCATGGGCCTCGCTAATTTCTTGTAAATGACTCCAACATGTCCCTCTTTTTCTGCCACTCGTTCTTTTAGCCCCCAAGGTTTAAAAAATAACAAACCCTAATAGATTTAAAAAATAACAAAATATTCTATCACTTTTGAGCATATAAGAATTAAACTCGAATTAGAGCTCTAATTTAAAAGTTTGGTTCATCTACCCTTTAACAATATTGATTATCTTATCAATGATATCATTCATCATTTTAATAATATTATTTACCTTTCAATGATATTATTTATCAATTCAAATTAGATCAAATTTTATCACACAAAACTAAACGGGAGGCCAAAGAGTGTACTTCGGGCGAGTGGGAGCCGGGGCAGGAAAGCAGCTATCAATGGTTTTATTATCAGAACTTGCAGCAGAGACCACCAAACTCTTGGACTTGTGAAAGGTCTTGTTAGATATGGAGACCGAATACGAAAGAAAAGGTGAAAACTTTGAGATGGAAGGAGGGATCTTAGAGTCTGAGGAAGGTTTCAGGAAGCAGGTTGGTGACTCTAGTGTAGAAACGGCGGCCATTGGAGAGCAAAGAAGAAGAGGATGAGCAGAGTGTAAAAGTAAAATGTACGAATCATAGTAATAACTTAATAATTAATAATATTATAATTAAATTGATTTCCATAAATATTATTAAATTTTGTTTTATAATATTAAGGGGAATGTTTCTGGAATTGGATCACAAGTCAATTTTACAGAGGAACTAGGCCTGGGATTCAAACCCGACCCGATCAAAAATATTATAATTTTAGATCTTTTATTTTATTATAATAAAATTAATATGCCTATGTTAAAACATATACCCTTATAATTATTTCAAAATTACAAAATTTTAGAGCGGGATTTAATATAAGCACTCATCAAATAAATCGAGTTTCAATTAAATATTAGTTTAATGTGCCTATGTTATAAGTTATGTTCAGTTTGAATTTTAATAACTTAATTTGATATTAGAATTTAATTAACAAACAATTTAAGTTTTGAATTTGAATTAAGTTTATTTAAACTCAAATATTAATATGAGTTTGTTTTATGAAATATTTCAATTTGAAATCCCTAAAAGGTTATGTAAATGGTAAAGGGATAAGACTCTAAAATGAAGAACTTAACTTCAAATTCTTTTTACAATACATCATATATCAAGATAATATTTTTAATTTATTTATATTTAAAATTTTATTTATTCGATATAATTGATTTGGAGGAAATTCCTTTTACAAAAAATATATATTCCATTCCAAAGTAAATTCACTGAAAATTAAAAGAGAGTCTGATGATTAGCCCTGTTGACAAAGTTGTGGGGTTTATTGGAATTTCACATTCAAAAATTTTAAAATAATTAGTTTTTTATTATTTCTAAAACCCGTCTGCCTCTTCTTCTCTTCTTCTTAACATAAACCCCCACTCGGCTACACCTCCACGTAGACACCCACCGTCTCCTCCGTCGCTCCGCTCCGGGCCGCCAGTTACTCCGACACTCCTGCACGCCTCTCTCCTCACAGTTTTGGGCCCCACCTTTGGACTACCACTTCACACTTCTCTGGTTTGTATTGATTTAGTCTGCAGCAGTGTCATGGGTGGACTTTAACTATAAATGAGTTTTTTCTTTTTTTGTGGTATTGGGCTTGCCTTTCCGGGGCGTTGGTCTTTTTTGGCGGTGGTGAATGTGGGTTTCTTTTTATTTCTTATTTCATTACTAGATACAATAACAATGTTCATTAAGGAATATATACTGAACTTGGGTTTGCCTCGTTTTAATTTTTCATTTTTAGATTCAATTAACATTGTTTTGTTTGCAGGCAATCATGAGGGAAATCGTGACAATCCAAGTGGGAGGTTTTGCTAACTTCATTGGCTCTCATTTCTGGAACTTCCAGGCATAATTCATTCTCTCACACCCATAAAAATTAGACTAAATTTTGTTGCTTGTTAATCTTTACTTTCTTGTGGGAACTTCTGGCTGCATATTTTTTGTTTTAGCGTAAATATTTTGTAATTTTTGTAATTTTGAAGGATGAGTTACTTGGGCTGGCTTCTGACCCTAAAGGGGATTCAGTCTTCAAAAATCAGTGTCTGAATAAGGACATGCTCTACCGCACTGGCGAGACTCATCAGGTGGAGCTTTTTGACGCTGTATTTCTGTAATTAGGTAATTGCATCCATGGTTGTAAGTTTTTTCTCGGGTTTTGAGTTGTGCGGTGTGGTTATTTTTCTTTCTTTGGTGTGGGGACTTGAGCAGTTTGAGAGAGATTTTGGTGAAGGTGATGGTTTATCGGACTTTTATATTATCTAATTTGTAATCTGGTTGAAAATTCTCATGAGATCATGTTGTATGCTGTTGCTTAGGTTCTTTCTTCATGTTATTGTTTTTTGCTTGCACTGTTTCATAGAGATGAAATTTACACACTATTGTCTGGTAAAAATTGTGCAGGGGATTCTTACATATACTCCTCGCCTTGTTTCGGTTGACTTTCAAGGTACTTGGCTTATAAGCAATGCTGATAATTACTTGATTTACTGAGTTTTGCTTTTGCAAATAGGATCTACTTGTTAGTATCATCTTGGTGACATTACTTGAATTGATTAAATATTTTCTTATATACTGCTAAAACTGTAAATGTGTGTTAACAAAAGCTGATGGGCCTTTTTAGCTAGGACCTTATCTAACTCTAGTCACTTTTCTTATCTCATGAAATGTCCAAAGAGATGACAAATATATGTGCTATTCCTTTGTAGATTTATGTGTGTAGTTTTCATGTTGCAGGATCCCTTGGATCAGTCAGTTCACGTGGTACATTGTACAATGAGGCTTCCCCCTCAGATGTTGTGACATGGTGAGAAACTTTTTTCATAACATTTTTAACATTAATATCTTTGAGATGCAGTTTCTTACTAGTCCCACGGTTCCTGAATGAGAAAGAAAGAAAGTGGAGAAAAAGTTTAGAATGATGTTCGTATAATATGAGATCCATTGTTTAATTACAGAAATCATTACAGTTTTCACCCGAATCTGTCCTTCAATTTCTGTCTTGTATATTTCATGGGGTTCTTAAAATTTTTCAGCAAAGAAAAAAGAAACTTTGTAGCTCTTTGTTGTTTTTTTACTTAAATTATAAATTTATATC
This sequence comes from Mangifera indica, assembly GCF_011075055.1. NCBI lineage: Eukaryota > Viridiplantae > Streptophyta > Magnoliopsida > Sapindales > Anacardiaceae > Mangifera > Mangifera indica. The sequence goes on from NC_058143.1 coordinate 490,589, forward strand.
AGAAGCCCTCTAAATTTGTGTGGCGCAAAATTTCTCTTTGTTTCTCATTTTGGGTATGATAAACTTGCCTTTGAATTTATTAATGAATTGCTAAATGTTCTCTTGTAGTTTTCTGAGGCCAATTAAATAGATTGAATTTCTGTATGTCAATGTGCAGGAAGGGTAGTGTTTCCACTCAAGTGTCTGAGCCTCGTAAGAAGAATCTGTTCTTACAAAGTTTGTACGAGGAAGAGCAGGAAAACCTCACGCTGATGAATGCTACCAAGGATAAGAGGAATGACTTTCAAAGAGAAATTGAGGATAAGGATATAGTTGAATGCTTAGATAATGGTGTCCAATATTGGACAGACTTCTCAAAAGTCCAATATCATCCTCAGAGTCTCTATGAATTAAGTGGATTATGGATGGATGTTCAGGAATTTGATAATTATGGAATTGGAAGGGATAATTCCTCTGGAAGTTTTCGAGAAGACATATGTGAAAGGCTTCGCTTTTTTGTAGAAGAGTGTGATCATGTCCGGGTATGTTTCACTTGAAAAGCATTTTTTACTTCCTTCCATTTTGATTTAGCCCAATTAGGAAATTTCAACAACATAAACTATATTGAGTTATAGGATAACTGTTTTTCTCATGCGCTTGAAGTTTGAAGGACCCATTTATGCACCTCATATGAGTTTACACTTAATGTGCCTTTTTTTGGGTTTTGAGCATTTGATTATTTTGACAGGGTTTTCAATTTATTGTTGATGACTCTGGAGGTTTTTCAGCTGTAGCTGCTGACTTTTTCGAGAATATTGCTGATGAGTACACTAACACTCCAGTGTTGCTCTATGCTGCCTGCAGTCCCACTTCTTATACTTAGAAGCAGGAAGCAAACAGTGTTCAGGGACCTTCATGATTCAGTTTCATTTTCAAGATTAGTGCCCTACTGTAAATTGATTGTGCCAGTTGGTTTACCCTCCCTGAGTACAAGTGAGCAGTAATATGTCGAATACATTTTTTAATGCGATTTTCTAACTTCCTTCTGTGTGTAATGCAACCCCTTTATCTTTTCTGGATTGTTACTTGCCAATAGATTTGGTTGCTTTTTCTGGAGTTTTTTCTTTCTTGAAAGAAGTAATCATTCATTGGGTTTCTTTGATTGTTCTGGATTAGATACACTCGGCTTGAGTGCATGTTTTTATTTGTATTTCTGTCACAGATTTGTCATATGCTCTGATTTTCTTCTGGTGTACGCATAATTCAGTTTGCATACACTTATTCCTCAATTTCTAATGATGATCTCTTTTGTTTATCTGCTTCTTTTACCCTTGTTTAGTTTATGGACTAATCTTCTGCTCGTGATTTGGAAGGTAAAGCTACGACATTCCTTTGTATTGAAGATGAGAAGCCTTACCACTACAGTGCAGTTTATGCTGCAGCTCTACACTCTGCCAGTCTTCCTTTCCAGATGGAGCCAGTTGGGCCAACTGCGGATTCATGTGCTGTCTCTGGTGCTGTGGATGTTAATGAATTTGTACAAATGTTAGCTGGGCAAGCTAGGCAGAATATGGTGTCTATTCTGGATGTTGCAATGCCAGCACCACCATTGACTCGTATTGTATCAATGTTTTCACATTTATTGCCCTTACTTATAAGCTGTGAGTTTGGTTAACCATTCAGGACAATGAAATTCAGGGAAACAGGGTGAGCAATCCTTGGTCGGGAGTTTGCAGCCTTTGACACCAGAAGTGGCAGATGATGTAGACGACTTTCAGGCCGTGGAATCCATGATTGTTCATGGAGCACTTGGTTCCGGTATCATTTAGAATGTCTCCTTTTGGATTAATTGATTTTCAGTCTCCTAACCTGGAAACTTTCTGTTATTTGATTTTCAAACCTACATCTGCTTACTAAACTAGATTATCGGTGTCTCCAATATTAACCGGGTTACACATTCCTTTGCATCTGCTGTTTGATAATTTTTTTAACTCAGACATTTTGTTCCTCAGGTGGTTATCATGCTTCAGTTTCTGCAGTGAAGGATTCAGTTAATGCCGTTTATGAACATGCAATAAGTAGACCAATGTTTTGCCATCTATCAGTTGCTCAATGTCCACTTCCCATTCCCTTGCCATTTCCTTCAATTTTCGGGAATCTTGTTGGTCAACATGGCGAGCTGTTGAACAGCCCAATTTTGGGGTCTACATTGAGAGGATCACTTGATGTTCATTCTATACCAATGGCTGCCAGATTGAGATCAAGCAACTCCATTTTGCCATTTCTGCAAAATAGATTGGGGAATCTTCGGAAATTTGGAATAGAGCGTGGAGCTCTCGGGGCTGAGCTGCTTAGAAGTTGGGGTTTCGGGACAGATGAAATCCATGACATGGGAGAGATGTTGTCAAAAATGGTTGCGGCATTAGTTCCCGAATCTGAATTGTCCTCTGACTCAGATTAAGTTAAGAGTTAACATGAAGGTGTCAAACCTTCTCAATCGGTTTATTATCCATTGAGCAACTCTTTATACATTGAAGTGATGGTTTGTCCCAGGTCGCCAATCTCTTTCTGGTACAAGAGATTGTTTTCATGTAGCTCTTACCTTTCGGGATGATTCGGGTGAAATTTTGTAACAATTCCAATTATTTTCAAAGTAGATGAAAATTGAAAAATATAACCATCTCTCGATATGATACATCATTTTAGCTGATAAATATTCATATGCTTACCATAAGGAGTGGGAGACAATAACGTTGGCTTTGTTATTTGAAGTCATTTAAGGACTTTATTAAAAGCTTGCTAAACTTACGACCTTTTACGCAGTCTAAAAAAACCCCTTTCTCATTTCACACCCAACATTACTATACAAGGCCAGAATGGTGCTATCAAATCATAAAGTGTCGGACTATCGATTCTTAAGATTTAAAAATTGGATCTTGTGAGGACATGATCTTACTTTGAACCAAAATTGTATAATGTTGGTTCCATAAATTTCATAGTTGAAATATCTCTTATGGTTGTCTATTGTGGGTACAAATAGGAATTGCAAAGTTGGGTACCTTGTAATTGTGATTCCACTTGTTTATTTTACTCGTCAAAGATGAGCATGTTCGAGTACCATGTTCTAAACAGAAATCAAAATTATATGATGTCTATTCATAATCTTAGAATTAGTTTCTAATATTTAAGAGCCCGAATATGTTAGAACAAGTTTCTATCCAAAATCTATCTATACAATATCAATTTCATAAATTTTGAGAACAAACCGTACTTTTTTGACATTGGTTTTGAATAGGAAGCGGAACCACAACACTCCTATGATTTTGGTTTCATCATGGTCTTTGGCTCACCCTTAATCGTTACTATTGATTGGCACCTAAATTTATTATGTATTTATTCTTAAAAAGCGAATAAAAAAAGTGCATGGATACCCACTTCTATCCTTGAATAACCTGACCTCCCCTAGATTTCTCAAACTAGTTAGACGACCTTCGTAAGTCCTTATTGTACGACTATAACAACACCGTTTTCGTCTTTCGAAAATGACATCATGATTTGCAGGAGAGTTCAAAACGCTCAACCCTAAAAGCTCACATGAAGAAACGTAAAGATTAAAGATAGACATGGCGTTTTGCAGATTTCGCTCAGCTTCTTCTCTCATCTCCAAGTTTCTTCCTCCCTCCAACACTCTCTACTCTTTCTCCTCAGGTAATCTGAATCATTTTGTATTCATAAAAATCCAATCTTTGAAAAATGGCATCTTGGATAAAAGATTTTAAATTTTCAATATTTTCATAGAAACCGAATCAGTGAAAGAGAAAATAATGAATCATATGGCCCACCTCGATATAAACTCTCAAATTAGAAGTTGTATGTCACTCGCTGCAATGCGAATCGGTACAATTATTCACAACATTGAGGTTAACCCAGGTCAAGGGGGGAAGCTAGTTCGCTCGGCGGGCACTTTAACCAAGATTTTGAAGGACCCCACTAGAAGGTACTGTTTGGTGAGGTTGCCTTCGGGGGATGAGAAATTGAGTGATACAAAGTGCCAGGCTACGATTGGTTCAGTGTCAAACCCGAGTCATAAAACGAAGAAGCTTAGGAAGGCAGGGAAGAGCAGGTGGCTGGGGTAAAGACCAGTGGTTAGAGGAGTGTCAATGAATCCAGTTGATCATCCTCATGGAGGAGGTGAGGGAAGAAGCAAGAGTAATGGTAGTCATGGAAGGACTTCGCTTACGCCATGGGGAAAGTCTTGCAAGTCTAGTTACAAGAAAATAGCGTAGCACAACCCAATACATCCCAGTTAAAATCGGGCTTGTAACAGTCAATAAGAGAAAATTGTCGGGTTGGGCTAGTACCGATAAGGTGATAATGGTAACTATTGGCCCGTTAACCATTATAGACCGTCTACATAAATATTTAACGAGCTTAACATTTCATCTACTCAAATGTTAACCATTATAGACCGTCTGCCTCTTCTTCTCTTCTTTTTAACATAAACCCCATTCCGCTACACCCACCGTCTCCTCCGTCACTCCGCTCCGGGCCGCTAGTTACTCCGACACTCCTGCATGCCCCTCTCCTCACAGTTTTGGGCCCTACCTTTGGACTACCACTTCAACCTTAAAAGCTCACACAAAGAAACGCAAAGATTGAAGATAGACATGGCGCTCTGCAGATTTCACTCAGCTTCTTCTCTCATCTTCAACTTTCTTCCTCCCTCCAACACTCTCTGCTCTTTCTCCTCAGGTAATTTGAATAATTTTGTATTCATAAAAATCCAATCTTTCAAAAATGGCATTCGGGACAAAAGATTTTAAATTTTCAATATTTTCACAGAAATCCAATTAGTGAAAGAGAAAATAATGAATTATATGGCCCACCTCGACATAAACTCACAAATTGGAAGTTGTATGCCACTCGCCGCAATACGAATCAACAAAATTATTCACAACATTGAGGTCAACCCAGGTCAAGGGGGGAAACTGGTTCGCTCGGCGGGCACTTCAGCCAAGATTTTGAAAGACCCCATTGGAAGGTACTTTTTGGTGAGGCTGCCTTCGGGGGATGAGAAATTAATTGATACTAAGTGTCGAGCTATGATTGGTTTAGTGTCAAACCCGAGTCATAAGACGAAGAAGCTTAGGAAGGCTCGACAGAGCATGTGGCTCAAGGGAAGACCAGTGGTTAGAGGAGTGGCAATGAATCTAGTTGATCATCCTTATGAAGGAGGTGAGGGAAGAAGTAAGAGTAGTGGTAGTCCTGGAAGGACTTCGCTTACGCCATGGGGAAACCCTTGCAAGTCTAGTTACAAGACTACTTCTCCTAAGAAGAGAAAGTAAAGGAGATTATTATGCGTTTGATGTTTGAATGATTTTGTTTATCGTTAATAAGATTCAAGTCTATTTTTGGATAGATTTTAATTGTTTCAAATGCTTCCAGCGTTGGTAAGGTTGTTTTGTTCTTTAGTTCCTTATTGCTTTTTGAGTACTAAGCAAATTACGTCAACCATTTGAGAACTGAGTTTTCATTTGCTTTGTTGGTAATATGGTAACAAATAGTATACATTATTTCTGGCTATTTAGAAAAGGAGAGCGAATTATATGTTTGTTTGTATTATTTTTAGAATAAAACATCCTCTTGATTTGAGCTTTTAAAATTATTTCAGTATTTGTTTAATTGGTTTTACTCTTTAGTACATTACTGAACTTTTGTCATTTCAATTGTGTGCGATTGATGATGTTTTAACTAGTATAGTGCATCATTATTTTGAGAATTCAGTTTTGGTGTATTTTTTGTGGGAATACTGTTGCTCAAAGTGCAGATTATTTTCTTAGTATTTGGAAAAACAAAAAAAAAAGTAGAGTGAATTTTATGTTTGATATGATCTTCCACAATAAGATCAAAATCTTTTGAATCTCAGACATTTTATGTTTAACTTTATCATGTTTTTTGTCGTCTTTTTCTTTAAAATTCGGTTTCTTGTAGTTTGGTTGTGCATGGATGAGGAACTAAGGATGATGATATTCATACTTAATTTTAAGGATGTTACCTTTGTTTTGGTTTGAGAGGCCTACTAGGGTCTCGATATGTGAAACTTAAACAGTTAAACTAACTGTTGCTTTAATGTCCTGTGTTGAACTAGAATTAATTTAACATTTAGTTCATCTGGTAATTGACTCTTTTAGTCATAGTTCGTTATCATCTTCTTTAAAGATATTCATTTAATAAAGATATTCACTTAATATTTCCTTGAATAACCTGACCTCCCCCAGATTTTTCAAACTAGTTAGACGGCCTCCGTAAGTCCTTATTCTACGACTATAACCACACCATTTTTGTCTTCCGAAAATGACATCATGATTTGCAAGAGAGTTCAAAACGCTCAACCCTAAAAGCTCACACGAGGAAAAACAAAGATTGAAGATAGACATGGCGCTCTGCAGATTTCGCTCAGCTTCTTCTCTCATCTCCAAGTTTCTTCCTCCCTCCAACACTCTCCGCTCTTTCTCGTCAGGTAATCTGAATCACTTTATACTCAGAAAAATCCAATCTTTGAAAAATGACATCCGGGACAAAAGATTTTAAATTTTCAATATTTTCACAGAAACCCAATCAGTGAAAAAGAAAATAATGAATTATATGGCCCATCTCGACATAAACTCACAAATTGGAAGTTGTATGCCGCTCATCGCAATGCTAATCGACACAATTATTCACAACATAGAGGTCAACCCAAGTTAAGGGGGGAAGTTGGTTCGCTCGGCGGGCACTTCAGCCAAGATTTTGAAGGACCCCATTGGAAGGTACTTTTTGGTGATGCTACCTTCGGGGGATGAGAAATTGAGTGATACAAAGTGCCAGGCTACGATTGGTTCAGTGTCAAACCCGAGTCATAAGACGAAGAAGCTTAGGAAGGCAGGGAAGAGCAGGTGGTTGGGGTAAAGACCAGTGGTTAGAGGAGTGTCAATGAATCCAGTTGATCATCCTCATGGAGGAGGTGAGGGAAGAAGCAAGAGTAGTGGTAGTCATGGAAGGACTTCGCTTACGCCATGGGGAAAGTCTTGCAAGTCTTGTTACAAGAAAATAGCGTAGCATAACCCAATACATCCTAGTTAAAATCGGGCTTGTAACAGTCAATAAGAGAAAATTGTCAGGTTGGGATAGTACCAATAAGGTGAAAACGACAACTATTGGCCCGTTAACCATTATAGACCGTCTACATAAACATTTAACGAGCTTAACATTTCATCTACTCAAATGTTAACCATTATAGGCCGTCTGCCTCTTCTTCTCTTCTTCTTAACATAAACCCCACTCCGCTACACCTCCGCGTAAACACCCACCGTCTCCTCCGTCGCTCCACTCCGGGCCGCTAGTTACTCTGACACTTCTGCATGCCCCTCTCCTCACAGTTTTGGGCCCTACCTTTGGACTACCACTTCAACCTTAAAAGCTCACACAAAGAAACGCAAAGATTGAAGATAGACATGGCGCTCTGTAGATTTCGCTCAGCTTTTTCTTTCATCTTCAAGTTTCTTCCTCCCTCCAACACTCTCCGCTCTTTCTCCGTAGGTAATTTGAATAATTTTGTATTCATAAAAATCCAATCTTTCAAAAATGGCATCCGGGACAAAAGATTTTAAATTTTTAATATTTTCACAGAAATCCAATTAGTGAAAGAGAAAATAATGAATTATATGGCCCACCTCGACATAAACTCACAAATTGGAAGTTGTATGCCACTCGCCGCAATGCGAATCAACACAATTATTCATAACATTGAGGTCAACCCAGGTTAAGGGGGGAAACTGGTTCGCTCGGCGGGCACTTCAGCCAAGATTTTGAAGTACCCCACTGGAAGGTACTTTTTGCTGAGGCTGCCTTCGGGGGATGAGAAATTGATTGATACTAAGTGCCAAGCTACGATTGGTTTAGTGTCAAACCCAAGTCATAAGACGAAGAAGCTTAGGAAGGCTCGACAGAGCATGTGGCTCAGAGGAAGACCAGTGGTTAGAAGAGTGGCAATGAATCTAGTTGATCATCCTTATGAAGGAGGTAAGGGAAGAAGCAAGAGTAGTGGTAGTCATGGAAGGACTTCGCTTACGCCATGGGGAAAGCCTTGCAAGTCTAGTTACAAGACTGCTTCTCCTAAGAAGAGAAAGTAAAAGAGATTATTATGCGTTTGATGTTTGAATGATTTTGTTTATCGTTAATAAGATTCAAGTCTATTTTTGGATAGATTTTAATTGTTTCAAATGCTTCCAGCGTTGGTAAGGTTGTTTTGTTCTTTAGTTCCTTATTGCTTTCTGAGTACTAAGCAAATTACGTCAACCATTTGAGAACTGAGTTTTCATTTGCTTTGTTGGTAATATGGTAACAAATAGTATACATTATTTCTGGCTATTTAGAAAAGGAGAGCGAATTATATGTTTGTTTGTATTATTTTTAGAATAAAACATCCTCTTGATTTGAGCTTTTAAAATTATTTCAGTATTTGTTTAATTGGTTTTACTCTTTAGTACATTACTGAACTTTTGTCATTTCAATTGTGTGCGATTGATGATGTTTTAACTAGTATAGTGCATCATTATTTTGAGAATTCAGTTTTGGTGTATTTTTTGTGGGAATACTGTTGCTCAAAGTGCAGATTATTTTCTTAGCATTTGGAAAAACAAAAAAAAAATTAGAGTGAATTTTGTTTTTGATCTGATCTTCCACAATAAGATCAAAATCTTTTGAATCTCAGACATTTTATGTTGAACTTTATCATGTTTTCTGTCGTCTTTTTCTTTAAAATTCGGTTTCTTGTAGTTTGGTTGTGCATGGATGAGGAACTAAGGATGATGATATTCATACTTAATTTTAAGGATGTTACCTTTGTTTTGGTTTGAGAGGCCTACTAGGGTCTCGATATGTGAAACTTAAACAGTTAAACTAACTGTTGCTTTAATGTCCTGTATTGAACTAGAATTAATTTAACATTTAGTTCATCTGGTAATTGACTCTTTTAGTCATAGTTCATTATCATCTTCTTTAAAGATATTCATTTAATAAAGATATTCACTTATTATTTCTTTGAATAACCTGACCGCCCCCAGATTTTTCAGACTAGTTAGACGGCCTCCGTAAGTCCTTATTCTACGACTATAACGACACCATTTTTGTCTTCCGAAAATGACATCATGATTTGCAAGAGAGTTCAAAACGCTCAACCCTAAAAGCTCACACGAGGAAACGCAAAGATTGAAGATAGACATGGTGCTCTACAGATTTCGCTTAGCTTCTTCTCTCATCTCTAAGTTTCTTCCTCCCTCCAACACTCTCCGCTCTTTCTCGTCATGTAATCTGAATCATTTTGTACTCATAAAAATCCAATCTTTGAAAAATGGCATCCGGGACAAAAGATTTTAAATTTTCAATATTTTCACAGAAACCCAATCAGTGAAAAAGAAAATAATGAATTATATAGCCCACCTCGACATAAACTCACAAATTGGAAGTTGTATGCCGCTCATCGCAATGCAAATCGACACAATTATTCACAACATAGAGGTCAAACCAGGTTAAGGGGGGAAGCTGGTTCGCTCGACAGGCACTTCATCCAAGACGTTGAAAGACCCCATTGGAAGGTATTTTTTGGTGATGCTGCCTTCGGGGGATGAGAGATTAAGTGATACAAAGTGCCGGGCTACGATTGGTTCAGTGTCAAACCCGAGTCATAAGACGAAGAAGCTTAGGAAGGCAGGGAAGAGCAGGTGGCTGGGGTGAAGACCAGTGGTTAGAGGAGTGTCAATGAATCTAGTTAATCATCCTCATGGAAGAGATGAGGGAAGAAGCAAGAGCAGTGGTAGTCATGGAAGGACTTCGCTAACGCCATGGGGAAAGCCTTGCAAGTCTAGTTACAAGAAAATAGCGTAGCACAACCCTATACATCCCAGTCAAAATCGGGCTTGTAACAGTCAATAAGAGAAAATTGTCGGGTTGGGCTAGTACCGATAAGGTGATAACGGCAACTATTGGCCCTTTAACCATTATAGACCGTCTACATAAACATTTAACGAGCTTAACATTTCATCTACTCAAATGTTAACCATTATAGACCGGCTGCCTCTTCTTCTCTTCTTCTTAACATAAACCCCACTCCGCTACACCTCCGCGTAGACACCCACCGTCTCCTCCGTCGCTCCGATCCGGGTCGCTAGTTACTCCGACACTCCTACACGCCCCTCTCCTCAAAGTTTTGGGCCCCACCTTTGGACTACCACTTCAACCTCAAAAGCTCACACAAAGAAACGCAAAGATTGAAGATAGACATGGTGCTCTGTAGATTTCGCTTAGCTTCTTCTCTCATCTTCAAGTTTCTTCCTCCCTCCAACACTCTCTGCTCTTTCTCCTCAGGTAATTTGAATAATTTTGTATTCATAAAAATCCAATCTTTCAAAAATGGCATCTGGGACAAATGATTTTAAATTTTCAATATTTTCTTAGAAATCCAATCAGTGAAAAAGAAAATAATGAATTATATGGCCCACCTCGACAGAAACTCACAAATTGGAAGTTGTATGTCGCTCATCGCAATGCGAGTCGACACAATTTTTCACAACATAGAGGTCAACCCAGGTTAAGGGGGGAAGCTGGTTCGCTCGACGGGCACTTCAGCCAAGATTTTGAAAGACCCCATTGGAAGGTATTTTTTGGTGATGCTGCCTTCGGGGGATGAGAAATTGAGTGATACAAAGTGCCAGGCTACGATTGGTTCAGTGTCAAACCCGAGTCATAAGACGAAGAAGCTTAGGAAGGCAGGGAAGAGCAGGTGGCTGGGGTGAAGACCAGTGGTTAGAGGAATGTCAATGAATCTAGTTAATCATCCTCATGGAAGAGATGAGGGAAGAAGCAAGAGCAGTGGTAGTCATGGAAGGAATTCGCTAACGCCATGGGGAAAGCCTTGCAAGTCTAGTTACAAGAAAATAGCGTAGCACAACCCTATACATCCCAGTCAAAATCGAGCTTGTAACAGTCAATAAGAGAAAATTGTCGAGTTGGGCTAGTACCGATAAGGTGATAACGACAACTATTGGCCCTTTAACCATTATAGACCGTCTACATAAACATTTAACGAGCTTAACATTTCATCTACTCAAATGTTAACCATTATAGACCGTATGCCTCTTCTTCTCTTCTTCTTAACATAAACCCCACTCCGCTACACCTCCATGTAGACACCCACCGTCTCCTCCGTCGCTCCGATCCGGGCCGCTAGTTACTCCGACACTCCTACACGCCCCTCTCCTCAAAGTTTTGGGCCCCATCTTTGGACTACCACTTCAACCTTAAAAGCTCACGCAAAGAAACGCAAAGATTGAAGATAGACATGGCGCTCTGTAGATTTCGCTTAGCTTCTTCTCTCATCTTCAAGTTTTTTCCTCCCTCCAACACTCTCTGCTCTTTCTCCTCAGGTAATTTGAATAATTTTGTATTCATAAAAATCCAATCTTTCAAAAATGGCATCTGGGACAAATGATTTTAAATTTTCAATATTTTCACAGAAATCCAATCAGTGAAAGAGAAAATAATGAATTATATGGCCCACCTCGACATAAACTCAGAAATTGGAAGTTGTATGCCACTCGCCGCAATGCGAATCAACACAATTATTCACAACATTGAAGTCAACCCAGGTCAAGGGGGGAAACTGGTTCGCTCAGTGGGCATTTTAGCCAAGATTTTGAAGGACCCCACTGGAAGGTACTTTTTGGTGAGGCTGCTTTCGGGGGATGAGAAATTGATTGATACTACGTGCCGAGCTACGATTGGTTTAGTGTCAAACCCGAGCCATGAGACGAAGAAGCTTAGGAAGGCTCGACAGAGCATGTGGCTCAGGGGAAGACCAGTGGTTAAAGGAGTGGCAATGAATCTAGTTGATCATCCTTATGAAAGAGGTGAGGGAAGAAGCAAGAATAGTGGTAGTCATGGAAGGACTTCGCTTACGCCATGGGGAAAGCCTTGTAAGTCTAGTTACAAGACTGCTTCTCCTAAGAAGAGAAAGTAAAGGAGATTATTATGCGTTTGATGTTTGAATGATTTTGTTTATCGTTAATAAGATTCAAGTCTATTTTTGGATAGATTTTAATTGTTTCAAATGCTTCCAGCGTTGGTAAGGTTGTTTTGTTCTTTAGTTCCTTATTGCTTTCTGAGTACTAAGCAAATTACGTCAACCATTTGAGAACTGAGTTTTCATTTGCTTTGTTGGTAATATGGTAACAAATAGTATACATTATTTCTAGCTATTTAGAAAAGGAGAGCGAATTATATGTTTGTTTGTATTATTTTTAGAATAAAACATCCTCTTGATTTGAGCTTTTAAAATGATTTCAGTATTTGTTTAATTGGTTTTACTTTTTAGTACATTACTGAACTTTTGTCATTTCAATTGTGTGCGATTGATGATGTTTTAACTAGTATAGTGCATCATTATTTTGAGAATTCAGTTTTGGTGTATTTTTTGTGGGAATACTGTTGCTCAAAGTGCAGATTATTTTCTTAGTATTTGGAAAAACAAAAAAAAAATTAGAGTGAATTTTGTGTTTGATCTGATCTTTCACAATAAGATCAAAATCTTTTGAATCTCAGACATTTTATGTTGAACTTTATCATGTTTTCTGTCGTCTTTTTCTTTAAAATTCGGTTTCTTGTAGTTTGGTTGTGCATGGATGAGGAACTAAGGATGATGATATTCATACTTAATTTTAAGGATGTTACCTTTGTTTTGGTTTGAGAGGCCTACTAGGGTCTCGATATGTGAAACTTAAACAGTTAAACTAACTGTTGCTTTAATGTCCTGTGTTGAACTAGAATTAATTTAACATTTAGTTCATCTGGTAATTGACTCTTTTAGTCATAGTCCGTTATCATCTTCTTTAAAGATATTCATTTAATAAAGATATTCACTTAATATTTCCTTGAATAACCTGACCTCCCTCAGATTTTTCAAACTAGTTAGACGGCCTCCGTAAGTCCTTATTCTATGACTATAACGGCACCATTTTTGTCTTCCGAAAATGATATCATGATTTGCAAGAGAGTTCAAAACGCTCAACCCTAAAAGCTCACACGAGGAAACGCAAAGGTTGAAGATAGACATGGCGCTCTACAGATTTCGCTCAGCTTCTTCTCTCATCTCCAAGTTTCTTCCTCCCTCCAACACTCTCCGCTCTTTCTCGTCAGGTAATCTGAATCATTTTGTACTCATAAAAATCCAATCTTTGAAAAATGGCATCCGGGACAAAAGATTTTAAATTTTCAATATTTTCACAGAAACCTAATCAGTGAAAAAGAAAATAATGAATTATATAGCCCACCTCGACATAAACTCACAAATTGGAAGTTGTATGCCGCTCATCGCAATGCAAATCGACACAATTATTCACAACATAGAGGTCAACCCAGGTTAAGGGGGGAAGCTGGTTCGGTCGACGGGTACTTCAGCCAAGCTTTTGAAGGACCCCATTGGAAGGTACTTTTTGGTGATGCTGCCTTTGAAGGATGAGAAATTGATTGATACTAAATGCCAGGCTATGATTGGTTCAGTATCAAACCCGAGTCATAACACGAAGAAGCTTAGGAAGGCGGGGCAGAGCAGGTGGTTGGGGCGAAGACCAGTGGTCAAAGGAATGGCAATGAATCCAGTTGATCATCCTCATGGAATAGGTGACGGAGGAACCTGGAGTAGTGGTAGTCATGGAAGGACTTCGCTTACGCCAAGGGGAAAACCTTGTAAGTCAGGTTACAAGACTGTTTCTCCTAAGAAGAGAAAGTAAGGGGGATTATTATGCGTTTGAGTTTGAATGATTTTGTTTATCGTTAATAAGATTCAAGTCTATTTTTGGATTGATTTTAATTGTTTCAAATGCTTCCAGTGTTGGTAAGGTTGTTTTGTTCTTTAGTTCCTTATTGTTTTCTTAATACTAAGCAAATTACGTCAACCATTTGGGAAATGAGTTTGCATTTGCTTTGTTGGTAATATGGTAACAAATAGTGTACATTATTTATGGCTATTTAGAAAAGGAGAGTGAATTATATGTTTGTTTGTTTATTCTTATAAAATAAAACATCCTTTTGATTTGAGCTTTTAAAAATGATTTCAGTATTTGTTTAATTGGTTTGACTCTTTAGTACATTACTGAACTTTTGCCATTTGAATTGTGTGCGATTGATGATGTTTTAACTAGTATAGTGCATCATTATTTTTAGAATTCAGTTTCGGTGTATTTTTGGCGAGAATATTATTGCTCAAAGTGTAGATTATCTCTTGGTATTTGGAAAAAAAAAAATAGAGTAAATTTTGTATTTGATCTGATCTACCACAATAACATCAAAATCTTTTGAATCTCAAACATTTTATGTTGAACTTTGTCATGTTTTCTATTGTCTTTTTCTTTAAAATTTGGTTTCTTGTAGTTTAGCTGTATATGGATGAGGAACTAAGGATGATGATATTCATACTGAATTTTAAGGATGCTACCTTTATTTTGGTTTGAGAGGCCTACTAGAGTCTTGGTATGTGAAACTTAAACAGTTAAACTAACTGTTGCTTTAATGTCCTGTGTTGAACTAGGATTAATTTAACATTTAGTTCTTCTGGTAGTTGACTCTTTTAGTCATAGTTCGTTATCATCTTCTTTAAAGATATTCATTTGATAAAGATATTTACTTAATATATCTTTGAATAACCTGACCTCCCCCATATTTCTCAAACTAGTTAGACGACCTTCGTAAGTCCTTATTCTATGACTATAATGACACCGATTTCGTCTTCTGAAAATGACATCATGATTTGCAGAAGAGTTCAAAACGCTCAACCCTAAAAGCTCACACGAAGAAACGCAAAGATTGAAGATAGACATGGCGCTCTACAGATTTCGCTCAGCTTTTTCTCTTATCTCCAAGTTTCTTCCTCCCTCCAACACTCTTCGCTCTTTCTCCTCAGGTAATTTGAATCATTTTGTATTCATAAAAATCCTATCTCTGAAAAATGGCATTCAGGACAAAAGATTTTAAATTTTCAATATTTTCATAGAAACCCAATCAGTGAAAGAAAAAATAACGAATTATATGGCCCACCTCGACATAAACTCTCAAATTAGAAGTTGTATGCCGCTCGCCACAATGCGAATCGGCATAATTATTCACAACATTGAGGTGAAACCAGGTCAAAGAGGGAAGTTGGTTCACTCTGCGGGCACTTCAGCCAAGATTTTGAAAGAGCCCACTAGAAGGTACTATTTGGTGAGGCTGCCTTCGGGGGATTAGAAATTGATTGATACTATGTGTCAGGCTACTATTGGTTCAGTGTCAAACCCGAGTCATAAAACGAAGAAGCTTAGGAAGGCAGGGTAGAGTAGGTGGCTGGGTGAAGACCAGTGGTTAAAGGAGTGGCAATGAATCCAGTTGATCATCCTCATGGAGGAGGTGAGGGAAGAAGCAAGTGTAGTGGTAGTCATGGAAGGACTTCGCTTACGCCATAGGGAAAGCCTTGTAAGTCTAGTTACAAGACTGCTTCTCCTAAGAAGAGAAAGTAAAAGAGATTATTATGCGTTTGATGTTTGAATGATTTTGTTTATCGTTAATAAGATTCAAGTCTATTTTTGGATTGATTTTAATTGTTTCAAATGCTTTCAGCGTTGGTAAGGTTGTTTTGTTCTTTAGTTCTTTATTACTTTCTGAATGCTAAGCAAATTACATCAACCATTTGGGAACTGAGTTTTCATTTGCTTTGTTGGTAATATGGTAACAAATAGTGTATATTATTTCTCGCTATTTAGAAAAGGTGAGTGAATTATATGTGTAATATCCTCGGGTATGTTCCAGGGGTAATTACGTCTTTTGACCCTGTTTGAAAATATTTTCAATTTTAAATATAGATATATATAGTAACATGTATGTGTGTGTTTTTAGATATATATATATAAATTTATAGACATATAGAAAGAAATAAAGAAAACAAAAAGAAAAAAAAAGAGATAAAGCTTGGATATAAATGGAGAGAAAGTCAAAAAGGGCAACTCATACCCTTTTTTCCATTACTCTCCCATCTCTTCCATAAGGAGCCAACTTTCCTCTTGCTTTTGCTGGAAATTTGAAGAAAAGTTGGTGATTTGGAAGGCTTTTGGAAGACAAATAAGGAAGGAAAAAGAAAATGAAGCACTTGGAAGCTTTGGTAACCAAAGATCTCCTTCCTTTCCCTTTTATCTATGTTTATATGCATGTTATATGAATATGTTAGTGTGTTTTGGTATTGATTTAAAGTGGTCTTGGTGATAAAGGAAACAAAACAAAGAGAAGGAAGTCAACTTGCAAAGATTTGACTTGAAACAAGGTAAGGGGTATCATCCTTGATATGTTGTATGTTTTAGGCTTTTGGTTCCTTGGATCTATGTTATAAATGATGATTTTGAAGTTGAGAAATGTTGTTTTGCCATTTGGAATGTCTATGTGTGTGATTTTGTTCATTTGGGATGTCTATGTGTGTGATTTTGTTTATGGCAGAAAGTTGTATAATATTTACAGTTTTTACCACTGAGTTCGTCTCATGTTTTGACTGTCTTATCTATTGAATTATGAGTGCTATTATATCTTGTTGGAAAACTCTTTGAATCCTCTTTCCAATGATATATAACTTGTATGAATTAGAGATCATTTGGACTGTTAAATATTGTATGAACCAAAAGGACTATTTTACCAAATAAACAGAGGAGACAGTTTTGCCACTAATTTCATCTCACGTTTTGACTATCTTATCTAAGGATTTATAAGTGCTATTATATCTTGTTAGAAAGCTCTTTGAATCCTCTTTCCAATGATATATAGTTTGTATGAATTGGGGACCATTTGGATTGTTAAATATTGCATGAACCACAAGGATTGTTTTACCAAATAAACGAAGGAGGTAGTTTTTGCCACTAAATTTATCTCACGTTTTGACTACCTTATCTATTGAATTATGAGTGCTATTATAGCTTGTTGGAAAGATCCTTGAATCCTCGTTTCAACAATATATAGCTTGTATGAATTAGAAACCGTTTGGGCTATTAAATTGTATGAAAAAGAAGGCTGCCCTGCTAAATGACTGTTTTATGAATAGTATTTCGTAGTTTGTATGAATTGGGGACCATTTGGATTGTTAAATATTGCATGAACCACAAGGACTGTTTTACCAAATAAACAGAGGAGGTAGTTTTTGCCACTAAATTTATCTCACGTTTTGACTACCTTATCTATTGAATTATGAGTGCTATTATAGCTTGTTGGAAAGATCTTTGAATCCTCGTTTCAACAATATATAGCTTGTATGAATTAGAAACCGTTTGGGCTATTAAATTGTATGAAAAAGAAGGTTGCCCTGCTAAATGACTGTTTTATGAATAGTATTTCGTAGTTTTGGGCAGGAAAGAAAGAAAGAAAAAGAGGAGAAAAAAGAAAGGAAGAAGAAAGAAAGGAAAAGAAAGAAAAGAAGAAAAGAAAAATAAAGAAAAGCAAGAAAAGGAATTTGGGGCTCAAGATTTAGAGGTCGTCCCAAAAGTAATGTCTGGTGAGTTATGAATAAATTTAGATGGAAGCAAAATTAGTAAGATATAAGACCCGCATGCATGTTATAAACTATGAGGGGGCACTTTACACTACACCGCCTGCAGTAGGGCATGTTCGTAGTAGGACACTTTCGTAGTAGGACATAGACCCCTAGTAGGGTCCGTTCGTAGTAGAGCATGCTCACAGTAAAGCTTAATTCAGATTCAGAAATAGTGTAATGAAAGAAAGAAAGAGAGCTCGAGCTTAGAAAAGTGTCAAATCTCTATAGTTAGCTTCCAGAAAGTATCAAATAGACACCAGATAGGACAAAATATGACCCAAATAGTAAAGAATGAACTAGATTATATCATCAATCTCTTATAGAGGTTAGGATGTAAGGTTGAGTCTCGAAAGTGAGTTAGAACAGGAAAAGAGATAGTTTATGTGATTCTTTCCCCTTACTGAGTGTTTTTATCACTTACTTCCTTTTCTTTCCTAATTACATGTATAGATGATCGAGGTAGCTGCTAGACAGGGTCAAGTCAGCGAAGATAGATCCGACTAGAGCAGGTTATCTTTGGTTTGTATTACATGCATGCAGTTGCATGTTCTTGATACTTTTAGACCTTTTTAAGATAATGATACAGTTGTATATGATTACTCCACATTTTCAGATGCCTTCAGATGAGTTTTCATACAAGTATATACATATTTTGTCTGCTTCCAAACTCTCAGTTTTCTTAGAATAATTTCTAAACACTTTTAGTGATGCGTTTATTTTAAAGTATTTAAAAAATATATATATAGACGCTCTGGATATTAATTCGTAACATCTCTCCTTCGGTGGGTAGTACTTCTGGGGAGGGGTGTTACAATATGTTTGTTTGTATTATTCTTAGAATAAAACATCCTCTTGATTTGAGCTTTTTAAAATGATTTCAGTATTTGTTTAATTGGTTTTACTCTTTAGTACATTACTGAACTTTTGCCATTTGAATTATGTGCGATTGATGATGTTTTAACTAGTATAGTGCATCATTATTTTGAGAATTCAATTTCAGTGTATTTTTGGTGGGAATATTGTTGCTGAAAGTGTAGATTATTTCTTGGTATTTGGAAAAACAAAAAAAAAAGTAAAGTGAATTTTGTGTTTGATCTAATCTTCCACAATAAAATCAAAATCTTTTGAAACTCAGACATTTTATGTTGAACTTTGTCATGTTTTCTGTCGTCTTTTTCTTTAAAATTCGGTTTCTTGTAGTTTGGTTGTGTATGGATGAGGAACTAAGGATGATGATATTCATATTTAATTTTAAGGATGCTACCTTTGTTTTGGTTTGAGAGGCCTACTAGAGTCTTGATATGTGAAACTTAAACAGTTAAACTTACTATTGCTTTAATGTTCTGTGTTGAACTAGGATTAATTTAATATTTAGTTCCTCTGGTAATTGACTCTTTTAGTCATAGTTCGTTATCATCTTCTTTAAAGATATTCACTTAATATATGCAGTATCTGATGCAAACAAGTATACGAACAATTATCAATAAACCATATTAGAGATGAGGTTGATTATCTCGTATGCATTCCTAATGGGAAGAAGAAAATAAATAGAAAACCCTCGTCTTACCCACCTTTACACTTATCTTGTGCAAGTAATATTTTGTAATAGATCTTTATAATCACCTTCTAAGTCTTAATTCCTAATCTAGGACTCTTATTAGAATTGTTAGTCATTTAATTAGCTAATGTTCTGGACTGACGAGAATGAATCTATTTGTATGGGCTCTTTCCAAGAAATCTTATTTCTTTTGCTCTTCTTTGGTAGGACTTGCTTGTTGGTTTATTTTTCTTATTGTCATTGGATTGGAGTGGTTTTTGTGCTTATTATTAATTTATTCGTACCACTTGTGGAATTTTGTGGTCACTATGCAGTTTTTTTAATCTGTTCCTTGTTTTAGTGTTTCTACTTTCTCATTTTCCATTGATTTAGTAGGGAACTACTTTAGAACATGAGAGACAAAAGTGGTTTTTGTGTATGTTGCAAAATTGTTTAAAAGCAACAGAGCACTTGGATTTTGGTTGTCTTAAGATGCTCTTCTCAATGTAAATAAAGCATTTGGTTTGATGGGCTTGCGTGTTCTAAACTCTTTGTTGGAGATTGTTAACATTTCTTCAGATTTTCCATTTGTGCCTTGGTTGATGATGATGTGTCAAAGGGTATTTTTGGTATTTTATAATATGTTTTAGCGTTTTCACTGTGTGATTACTATTGGATCGGAAACTTGAATAATGCATAATGTTGATTTTAGATTTTGCTTTTGTAAGATGGTGAAATGCTTCACAGAGACTTTGTCTTTTGAAAATGCCTTCAGATTGCTTTTTCAAAAGTATTTAATGAAAGAGTAAAGCTACATGTACTAATAGATGAGTATAAATGGCTAATGTAATATCATATAATTGAATGATCTGATTGTTTATTTTATCTTTAATTCGAAATTATATTATCACATAATGACACGTTAATCAGTTGTGATATAATTGCCAAATTTATGAAGTATTACACTCGCAAAATCGTTTTCATTCATAAGCATGTTTAGAAAACAAAAACTCTCATAAAGTCTACTACCTATAGCATCTCTATTGACTTTAGAATTGCATAGCCATGTGCATCATTTGATGAGAAATTGTTTGATACATCTAACCTATCATGTATTGAAATTGAGCAAAATGATTTCTGATTAGTCAAATGTACATTTATTCTTATTTAGAAAATTAAAATTAAGTCATATTATTGACATTATTGTATGTTAGTAGACAAAGTAGAGAAGCAGACTTGGTCTTGGTTAGGGCTAGATTTTAGCCTAGTCGAGCCCAAACATGGGTTGGTTTAAGCTCGGTTTGAATCTATATTGATTAGTTAGAGTTTAAGCTTGTTTGAACTAATCAGAGACATCGTTAAAGGGTTATCAATAGAATAAATAGTTTATTAATGGGATAAATACTATTAACAGTATTGTTGGAGGGGGATTCAAGTTGAGTTATTGAGCTAAAGTTTTAGTTAGAATTCGGTATGAATCAAATTGAACCAAGCTGACTTGCTTCAAATCTAACTCTATTGGTCTTGACAATGGCTTGCCTGCTTTAAACATCTCATGTGATCCCAACTCATTTCTCTCTATTACTTGTTTTCATGTGATACCTCTATGTCGGTATAACACTATGCTCATTATAAAATCTCTGTCAAGATCAAGATTTTCTGCCTTTTTAGGTAAAAGTCTTTTGGTTCATGTTTTATGAATATTTTGCTGACTAAGCTTCTCCTTTAAAGTGGAACTTAGAAATATCATAACAGACTTTTATGGCCACATGATTAACTTACTAAAATTAACTCTTGATCTGTAAATAGTAGTATTGTGCTTATAAAAACAAGATATATTTGGTATTTATTCGAACAAGTTACCCTAATTTATGTTTGAGTCAAGTTGGTTGGAATCAAATACCAAACATATCTATTAAGTCAGTCACGGGACAATTATTGGTAGATTCATTTTCTTCGTAAACCTTTCATATTCTTTGACAAATTTTTTCTTATATTTTGACATCTTTGCTAACTTATCTAATGACATCGATGTTAACTCAAGCTTGAGCTAGACATTTGATATTGAAGTCAAGTTCTAATTAATTTTTATTCAAATTTAATTTAATTCAAATTTACCTTTGATTAAATACAATTGGATATGATCTATATGGTGCTGAAAATAAGGTCCTCAAATCTAAAAATATAGACTCATGATTAATGAGGTAAGGCTTAAACTTTATTTTAAAATAATTTAATTTAGGTGGAGAGGAGTGGGGTGCCGACATATCCTCAAAGGTAATCAAATTTAAAACACCTAATCAAATCTAAAATATTTAAGCTTTAATTATTCATTTTTATTATTATATTTAGAGTTCACACACTACCAGATCCTCTTCTTCACAAGTTGAAGTAATGGACAGCTCACCTTTCCAATAATAATAATAATAATAAAAAGGTTGTCTGTCCTTGACTCCCCTAAAGTTTAAAAATACATCCTGAACCCCGTAAATATAAGAGATTATTAACTACCCCTCCCTTGTGCATAGCATTAGATTGATTTAAATTTATAATATTTAACTTGAATCGATTTAAATTTGTGTACAATATTATGGAATGATTATCGATGAGATAAACGTTACTACTAATATAGTGAATAGTCAAATTAAAGAGGTTTACAACATCATCATAAAAGACAAACAAATTAAACTATAGTTTCAATTCAAGTTTAGGGGTATTCATATATTTTTTCAAACATCAAGGAGGCCGAGTGAGTATTAAAAATAAAAAGCCCCCATTCAGTATTGACATTGTGACAACCAAGACTTGAAGGGAAAGTAAGGGAATGAAAGCAATGTGATAAATTAAATGGGCGCCCATTTCCCATCATGATAAATTTTTTGGGACAATTATTGATGGGCCTCGGCAATTTCTTGTAAATGACTCCATCATGTCCCTCTTTTTCTGTAACTATATTTTAGCCCCTAAGGTTTAAAAAATAACAAACCCAAATGGATTTAAAAAATAACAAAATATTCTATTACTTTCGAGCATATAAGAATTAAACTCGAATTAGAGCTCTAATTTGGAAGTTTGGTTCATTTGCCCTCTAACAACATTGATTATCTTATAATGATATCATTCATCATTTTAATAATATTATTTACCTTTCAATAATATTATTTATCAATTCAAATTAGATCGAGCTCAAAATGATACCATTTCAGTATCAGCTTAACTCAAATCTATCCCTATGTTAATTGTTAGAACATATAATATGATCAGTTCATAGATATTTATCATATTATTCATGTTAGTACGAAAAGCTTATTAATAATAAGGTTATATTTTAGTTGAATTGGCTCAAATTTGATAGTAAGTTTAATTCGATAGAGCCAAAAATGAGCTATCATAGCTTAAATTTGAGCATAGACTTAAACTTAATACTCGAGTCAAGTCAAATTTGAACGAACTTATGTTTGAATTTATTTATAATTAATGGAGATATTTTTGTTGTATTTATAATTACAAGAGGATAATTCGTTCTTTGAATAAAACTCAGGGCGTTTATTGTTTTAAACCGTAAATTTGTAACAACCCTCGTCTTTTTAGCCGAAAGGAAGGCTAAAGGTCAAGGCCAGTGCTTCCTTGTCATACCCCCTCTTTTTCTTTTTCCATTTTTTTTTCTTTTTCTTTTTTTATTATTAAAATATAAATAGGTAGATTCATGGCGATTTGGTCATATAAAACTTAAATTTGACTCATTTAAATTAATAAAAAATATTAAAATAAAAATTAATAAAAATATTATTAGAAAAAAAGAAAAAAATCATTAAATACAATAGCCTTTAACTTCTGTATTAATCATAAATTGAGTTTATAAAGTAAAATTTATTTATCTTGGATTTGACTTAATTAAATTAAATTACCAATCAAATATAAACAAATTTGATTTGATTTAAATTTATCACGGAAATGTTATAAAAAATAACTTTTAAAGCTTAATAATCTATAACATGATATTTTATATTTTTTAGTTTGTAGGGAAAAGTTCGAAATTTTTATTTTTTTTAACATCAAAGGATTTATTCTCACCAAAAGTTTAATATTTTTCAAAATTTTTATCTGTTTAAAAATTTTAAATATTTATTCATCTGTTAATTTTTGTAGTTTATACAAATATTTAAAAAAATAAAAAATTATCATATTTTCTTTTTTAGGTTTAAAAACTAATAATTTTTTCTACACCACCCAAGGTTTGAAAAGTGACAAATTCTCCTCTTTTTGACGAACCATGACTTCTTAGTCATCGACGTTCTCTCTCCCGATATCTCCATTGTTCATTGAATGTCACACGTTTTCATTGAATGAATATTGTCAACAAAAGGTGTCTTCGTTTTTGTAGGTGGATGAAAACGATTCATCTTCGCCCACCTACAGAGACGAAGACACAAGTCAGCTTCACGTCATGCGTCAACATTTCTTCATTGTTAACCTTTGTCATCGGTGGCAGAGGAAGAAGAAGGAATGAACGCAGTCTTGGTCGTAATTCGATCATCAGAAAAGGAAGGACAAGATTGAAATATTAAAAAAGGAAATATAACTTTTCAAAGTTTAATTCCAAAAAAAATTATTAGTTTTTTAAACTTTAAAGAGAAAAGAGAATATTTTATTATTTTAATATACTACTAAATAAATGATGATTTTTATCTATAAAATTTAATTAATTTTAATTATTTATAAGTGAATATTTAATATTTTTAAAATTAATAGGTAAAAATTGAAAATATCATTAAACTTTAGGTGCCAACAAGTCCTTGGGCCTATTTTAATTTTGGCCTTAAGGACTATTTCCTGCCAAGGTATACTGTTTTCTCAAGATTTCCTCCGTTAACTTTGAAAATCTCGTTTACTTACTCGTGGATAGTTAAAATTAACAGTTTTAGGGATAAAATTATCATTTTATCTGTATTATAAAAAATAAACTTAAATTTGATTTAATTTTCCTTCCTAAACCATAAAAACTAACAATTTTCTCTAACCTAAGTTTTAAAAAACAATATTTTTCCCCCTAAGGTTTTCAATTTTTCAGACTCAATTTTTTAGGTGTCGCTTCTTCCTCTCCAGTGACCTTTAGGCAATGCCTCTTTCTCTCCAATACGATCTCCAATACAATATTTTGAAGGCCCGTGGAGCCACACTTCCGGTAAAATATGAACTATATTCAATTCAAATACAATGTTATTTTGCTGTTTTCGTTTGAGGTTTATTATTATGTGTTTCAGAATTGTTTTTTTTACACATACGCTTTCAATTTAGAAATCCTGGAAGACACCAATGACTGTAGCAAATCCTGGAGAAATTCCTGAGTATGAGCTTAATCCACAAGAGCTTCAGGTTCGGAAGTCAGATGGTATAAAGGCAAGGTTCTGTTCTTTTTAATCCATTATAAATTAGGTGGAATCTGTAGAAGTTTGTGAAATTTTGTTTGTTTGTTTGTTTGAGAATTTAGTTCTCAGAAATGAAAAGAAATTGTGAACTCGGAACAACTGAAAAACAATGCATCAAGTTAAAAATTGGATTAAGTCTGACATTAGGCCATCACTTGATTATTTTTGACGGTTTAAAATCTAAGATCAATAATTTAAAACCCGGACCGGATTGAACCAAAGTCCAAGTTGGAACCCTCTCGTTTCACAATTTGACTAACATCAGCACAAAAAACATAAATTTTTTTTAAAGAGTGGACTCAAACTTAAGGGGGGAAGAACCACCAGGCCGAGTTTGGTTTTTTTAATTTAAAATATCATTTGTATTTTATATTTATAAAGAAAATGAATAATTTTGCTAGGACTTGAACCCATCAGCACTAAACTTTGTCACTAAAAGAGTTACTTGCATACTCCATCAGCACAAACACATTTATGATATACAGCATAAGAACAAACAAATCAACAATTTGTTTTCAAGAACTGCATATGTAAATCATATGCATGTAGCCAGCAAATACTTACACAAAACTAAACTGTCCAAGTTGAAGAATCACAATTAGGAACAAATAACCAATGCATTACCTTATAGACAATTAACTTGTCAACCATGCAATCATATAGACATAAACCAGTATGCAAACTCTAAACACAAGCCTGAACCATTAGAACAATCAAATAAACACTCATCTATAACTAATAACCCAATATATATATATATATATATATATATATCATCAAGTCAATGTCAACCAGAAACCTTGAGCCACTCAAAGAACAAGCTATACACACTTTTAAACATACAGACATGGACCAGAGTTTCTCCTTTTTTTCAACAAACACATTATATAATTACATAGAATTAAATTGATCCAGCTGAAGAATGACAGGAGTTTATAATGTAACTAGTCCAACTTGTTATCAAACACTCATAAAAAAAACCCAACAAATGCAATCTCTAAACAAAAAAATTAGCCTGACCCAGTTGAAAAAAAAAAAAATTCCCACAAAAACTCCTCTTTCAATAGAAACACACACCAAGACTCAAATTTTATCACACAAAACTAAACGGGAGGCCAAAGAGTGTACTTCGGGCGAGTGGGAGCCGGGGCAGGAAAGCAGCTATCAATGGTTTTATTATCAGAACTTGCAGCAGAGACCACCAAACTCTTGGACTTGTGAAAGGTCTTGTTAGATATGGAGACCGAATACGAAAGAAAAGGTGAAAACTTTGAGATGGAAGGAGGGATCTTAGAGTCTGAGGAAGGTTTCAGGAAGCAGGTTGGTGACTCTAGTGTAGAAACGGCGGCCATTGGAGAGCAAAGAAGAAGAGGATGAGCAGAGTGTAAAAGTAAAATGTACGAATCATAGTAATAACTTAATAATTAATAATATTATAATTAAATTGATTTCCATAAATATTATTAAATTTTGTTTTATAATATTAAGGGGAATGTTTCTGGAATTGGATCACAAGTCAATTTTACAGAGGAACTAGGCCTGGGATTCAAACCCGACCCGATCAAAAATATTATAATTTTAGATCTTTTATTTTATTATAATAAAATTAATATGCCTATGTTAAAACATATACCCTTATAATTATTTCAAAATTACAAAATTTTAGAGCGGGATTTAATATAAGCACTCATCAAATAAATCGAGTTTCAATTAAATATTAGTTTAATGTGCCTATGTTATAAGTTATGTTCAGTTTGAATTTTAATAACTTAATTTGATATTAGAATTTAATTAACAAACAATTTAAGTTTTGAATTTGAATTAAGTTTATTTAAACTCAAATATTAATATGAGTTTGTTTTATGAAATATTTCAATTTGAAATCCCTAAAAGGTTATGTAAATGGTAAAGGGATAAGACTCTAAAATGAAGAACTTAACTTCAAATTCTTTTTACAATACATCATATATCAAGATAATATTTTTAATTTATTTATATTTAAAATTTTATTTATTCGATATAATTGATTTGGAGGAAATTCCTTTTACAAAAAATATATATTCCATTCCAAAGTAAATTCACTGAAAATTAAAAGAGAGTCTGATGATTAGCCCTGTTGACAAAGTTGTGGGGTTTATTGGAATTTCACATTCAAAAATTTTAAAATAATTAGTTTTTTATTATTTCTAAAACCCGTCTGCCTCTTCTTCTCTTCTTCTCAACATAAGCCCCACTCCGCTACACCTCTGCGTAGACACCCACCGTCTCCTCCGTCGCTCCGATCCGGGCCGCCAGTTACTCCGACACTCCTGCACGCCCCTCTCCTCACAGTTTTGGGCCCCACCTTTGGACTACCACTTCGACCTTAAAAGCTCACACAAAGAAACGCAAAGACTGAAGACAGACATGGCGCTCTGCAGATTTCGCTCAGCTTCTTCTCTCATCTCCAAGTTTCTTCCTCCCTCCAATACTCTCCGCTCTTTCTCCTCAGGTAATCTGAATCATTTTGTATTCATAAAAATCCAATCTTTGAAAAATAGCATCCGGGATAAAAGATTTTAAATTTTCAATATTTTCACAGAAACTCAATCAGTTAAAGAGAAAATAATGAATTATATGGCCCACCTCGACATAAACTCTCAAATTGGAAGTTGTATGCCGCTCGCCGCAATGCGAATCGGCACAATTATTCACAACATTGAGGTCAACCCAGGTCAAGGGGGGAAGCTGGTTCGCTCGGCGGGCAATTCAGCCAAGATTTTGAAGGAGCCCACTGGAAGGTACTGTTTGGTGAGGCTGCCTTCGGGGGATGAGAAATTGATTGACAGTAAGTGCCGGGCTACGATTGGTTCGGTGTCAAACCCGAGTCATAAGACGAAGAAGCTTAGGAAGGCAGGGCAGAGCAGGTGGCTGGGGCGAAGACCAGTGGTTAGAGGCGTGGCAATGAATCCAGTTGATCATCCTCATGGAGGAGGGGAGGGAAGAAGCAAGAGTAGTGGTAGTCATGGAAGGACTTCGCTTACACCGTGGGGAAAGCCTTGTAAGTCTGGTTACAAGACTGCTTCTCCTAAGAAGAGAAAGTAAAGGAGATTATTATGCGTTTGTTGTTTGAAGGATTTTGTTTATCGTTAATAATATTCAAGTCTATTTTTGGATTGATTTTAATTGTTTCAAATGCTTCCAGTATTGGTAAGGTTGTTTTGTTATTTTGTTCCTTATTGTTGTCTGAATACTAAGCAAATTACATCAACCATATTAGAGATGAGGTTGATTATCTCATATGCATTCTTAATGGGAAGAAGAAAATAAATAGAAAACCCTCGTCTTACCCACCTTTACGCTTATCTTGTGCAAGTAATATTTTGTAATAGATCTTTAGAATCACCTTCTAAGTCTTAATTCCCAATCTAAGACTGTTGTTAGAATTGTTAGTCATTTAATTAGCTGATGTTCTGGACTAACAAGAATGAATCTGTTTGTATGGGCTCTTTCCAAGAAATCTTATTTCTTTTGCTCTTCTTTGGTGGGACTTGCTTGTTGGTTTATTTTTCTTATTGTCATTGGATTGGAGTGGTTTTTGTGCTTATTATTAATTTATTCGTAACACTTGTTGAATTTTGTGGTCACTGTGCAGTTTTTTTTTAATCTGTTCCTTGTTTTCATGTTTCTACTTTCTCATTCTCCATTGATTTAGTAGGGAACTACTTCAGAACATGAGAGGCAAAAGTGGTTTTTGTGTGTGTTGCAAAATTGTTTAGAAGAATCAGAGCACTTGGATTTTGGTTGTCTTAAGATGCTCTTCTCAATGTAAATAAAGCATTTGGTTTGATGGGATTGCTTGTTCTAAACTCTTTGTTGGAGATTGTTAGCATTTCTTCAGATTTTCCATTTGTGCCTTGGTTGATGATGATGTGTCAAAGGGTACTTCTGGTATTTTATCACACAAAACTAAACGGGAGGCCAAAGAGTGTACTTCGGGCGAGTAGGAGCCGGGGCAGGAAAGGAGCTATCAATGGTCTTATTATCAGAACTTGCAGCAGAGACCACCAAACTCTTGGACTTGTAAAAGGTCTTGTTAGATATGGAGACTGAACACGAAAGAAAAGGTGAAAACTTTGAGATGGAAGGAGGGATCTTAGAGTCTGAGGAAGGTTTCAGGAAGCAGGTTGGTAACTGTAGTGTAGAAATGGAAGGAGGGTCGACTTTAACTATAAATGAGTTCTTTTTTTTTTTTTTTGTGGTATTGGGCTTGCCTTTCCGGGGGTGTTGGTCTTTGTTGGCGGTGGTGAATGTGGGTTTCTTTTTATTTCCTATTTCATTACTAGATACAATAACAATGTTCGTTAAGGAATTTATACTGAACTTGGGTTTGTCTCGTTTTAATTTTTTATTTTTAGATTCAATTAACATTGTTTTGTTTGCAGGCAATCATGAGAGAAATCGTGACAATCCAAGTGGGAGGTTTTGCTAACTTCATCGGCTCTCATTTCTGGAACTTCCAGGTATAATTCATTCTCTCACACCCATAAAAATAAGACTAAATTTTGTTGCTTGTTAATCTTTACTTTCTTGTGGGAACTTCTGGCTGCATATTTTTTGTTTTAGCTTAAATATTTTGTAATTTTTGTAATTTTGAAGGATGAGTTACTTGGGCTGGCTTCTGACCCTGAAGGGGATTCAGTCTTCAAAAATCAGTGTCTGAATATGGACGTGCTCTACCGCACTGGCGAGACTCATCAGGTGGAGCTTTTTGACGTTGTATTTCTGTAATTAGGTAATTGCATCCATGGTTGTAAGTTTTTTCTGGGGTTTTGAGTTGTGCGGTGTGGTTATTTTTCTTTCTTTGGTGTGGGGACTTGAGCAGTTTGAGAGATATTTTGGTGAAGGTGATGGTTTATTGGACTTTTATATTATCTAATTTGTAATCTGGTTGAAAATTCTCATGAGATCATGCTGTATGCTGTTGCTTAGGTTCTTTCTTCATTTTATTGTTTTTTGCTTGCATTGTTTCATAGAGATGAAATTTACACACTATTGTCTGGTAAAAATTGTGCAGGGGATTCTTACATATACTCCTCGCCTGGTTTCGGTTGACTTTCAAGGTACTTGGCTTATAAGCAATGCTGATAATTACTTGATTTACTGAGTTTTGCTTTTGCAAATAGGATCTACTTGTTAGTATCATCTTGGTGACATTACTTGAATTGATTAAATTTTTTCTTATATACTGCTAAAACTGTAAATGTGTGTTAACAAAAGCTGATGGGCTTTTTTAGCTAGGACCTTATCTAACTCTAGTCACTTTTCTTATCTCATGAAATGTCCAAAGAGATGACAAATATATGTGCTATTCCTTTGTAGATTTATGTGTGTAGTTTTCATGCTGCAGGATCCCTTGGATCAGTCAGTTCACGTGGTACATTGTACAATGAGGCTTCCCCCTCAGATGTCGTGACATGGTGAGAATTTTTTTTCATAACATCTTTAACATTAATATCTTCGAGATGCAGTTTCTTACTAGTCTCGCGGTTCCTGAATGAGAAAGAAAGAAAGTGGAGAAAAAGATTAGAATGATGTTCGTTTAATATGAGAACCATTGTTTAATTACAGAAATCATTATAGTTTTCACCTGAATCTGTCCTTCAATTTCTGTCTTGTATATTTCATGGGGTTCTTAAAATTTTTCAGCAAAGAGAAAAGAAACTTTGTAGCTCTTTGTTGTTTTTTCACTTAAATTATAAATTTATATCAGAAGCCCTCTAAATTTGTGTGGCGCAAACTTTCACTTTGTTTCCCATTTTGGGTATGATAAACTTGCCTTTGAATTTATTAATGAATTGCTAAATGTTCTGTTGTAGTTTTCTGAGGCCAATTAAATCAATTGAATTTCTGTATGTCAATGTGCAGGAAGGGTAGTGTTTCCACTCAAGTGTCTGAGCCTCGTAAGAAGAATCTGTTCTTACAAAGTTTGTATGAGGAAGAGCAGGAAAACCTCACACTGGTGAATGCTACCAAGGATAAGAGGAATGATTTTCAAAGAGAAAGTGAGGATAAGGATATAGTTGAATGCTTAGATAATGGTGTCCAATATTGGACAGACTTCTCAAAAGTCCACTATCATCCTCAGAGTCTCTATGAATTAAGTGGATTATGGATGGATGTTCAGGAATTTGACAATTATGGAATTGGAAGGGATACTTCCTCTGGAAGTTTTCGAGAAGGCATATGTGAAAGGCTTCGCTTTTTTGTTGGAGAGTGTGACCATGTCCAGGTATGTTTCACTTGAAAAGCATTTTTTACTTCCTTCCATTTTGATTTAGCCCAATTAGGAAATTTCAACAACATAAACTATATCGAGTTATAGGATAATTGCTTTTCTCATGCGCTTGAAGTTTGAAGGACCCATTCATGCACCTCATATGAGTTTACACTTAATGTGCCTTTTTTTGGGTTTTGAGCATTTGATTATTTTGACAGGGTTTTCAATTTATTGTTGATGACTCTGGAGGTTTTTCAGCTGTAGCTGCTGACTTTTTGGAGAATATTGCTGATGAGTACACTAACACTCCAGTGTTGCTCTATGCTGCCCGCAGTCCCACTTCTTATACGAATCTTAGAAGCAGGAAGCAAACAGTGTTCAGGGACCTTCATGATTCAGTTTCATTTTCAAGATTAGTGCCCTACTGCAAATTGATTGTGCCAGTTGGTTTACCCTCCTTGAGTACAAGTGAGCAGTAATATGTTGAATACATTTTTTAATGCGATTTTCTAACTTCCTTCTGCGTGTAATGCAACCCCTTTATCTTTTCTGGATTGTTACTGGCCAATAGATTTAGTTGCTTTTTCTGGAGTTTTTCTTTCTCGAAAAAGGTAATCATTCATTGGGTTTCTTTGATTGTTCGGGATTAGATAGACTTGTCTTGAGTGCATGTTTTTATTTGTATTTCTGTCACAAATTTGTCATATGTTCAAAACGATTTTCTTCTGGTGTACACATAATTCAGTTTGCATACACTTATTCCTCGATTGCTAATGATGATCTCTTTTGTTTATCTGCTTTTTTTACCCTTGTTTAGTTTATGGACTAATCTTCTGCTCATGATTTTGAAGGTAAAGCTACGACATTCCTTCGTATTGAATATGAGAAGCCTTACCACTGTAGTGCAGTTTATGCTGCAGGCAGCTCTTATTTAATCTGCCCCTCATACTACGTCTGGATTTGTAAAATATTTATTTAGGCCAATGAAGAAAAAAATAACAAATAATGCATTATAAATTGTAAATTTTTAATTAGGCTTGCCTTGCCTGTATATTTTTATCATTCATATTTAAAAAACAGTATTTTAAATTAAAAATTGACAATTTATTTTTTCCGTTGATTTTTCTTAGGCAATTGAGACATATTTGTCTTTTCTACTTTTTTTTTTTTAATTTTTGATAATGCTTATTTTTACTCAAAAATTCTACACCAACTTCAAAGAATTTGAGCTCAAATTCCTGGACTCTTTTGTATTTGAGTTAAATTGAAATTAATTTTTTATTTCGGCTTACCCTGATTGTTGGTTGCAGAATCAAGCTCGATAATATAATAATATGTGTATATAATCATTTATTTATTATTGACTTCTAAACTATAACCCTTATCCTAAGCCTTACAAGGTATGGGCCTCAAGTACGCTATTACTAATTTTGCAGAATTTTGACTCTCTGTTTTACTCATTTTATCTAATCTCTTAAAAGATTATTATTATTATTAGCAATGCTTAATTTTTTGTACTAGGCAACATTATTGATATTATCGTTTTGGATAATGTAAGCCTGCGAATATCACAATCAGATCACATAACTTGCTACCCACCTAAATTAATCATCTTTTATTTTTCGTTTCAACACCCTTTTTTTATGATTGACTGATTTCCCAGGGTGCATTCCCTAGCTTGAAAGAACTAATGTGAAATGCCCAGGTTGCTGCTTCTATGGAGAGGAAATTTTCAGCCTAGCGATGCTTTTCAAAATCTCAGGACCGTAAAAGTGTCTGTCAGAATGTAGCCGTTTGGAAGATTCATGTCATGGTCCTCATCTGTGTCTTTCCAGAATATGGAAACTGTGAGTTTCAAAGTGTGATAGAATGAGTATTTACTGACCCTCTTAAAAGCTAAAACTCTGAATCGACTTACAAGAATAAATGTATCTGATTGCAAAACGATGGATGATTACTAATGGCTACTGTATCATCATATAATTGAATGATTTGATTATTTATTTTATCTTTAATTCAAAATTATATAATCATATAATGACACGTTAATCAGTTGTAATATATCCACCAAATTTACGAAGTATTACACTTTCTACTCAAAAATAGAAGAAACATTGGAAGTGTGAAAAGTGTTTGAAAATGTACTACTCAGACAAAATGTCTTTGCAAAATCGTTTTCATTCATAAGCATGTTTAGAAAACAAAAACTATCATAAAGTCTACTACCCACAACATCTCTAGTGACTTTAGAATTGCATAGCCATGTGCAATATGTGCATCATTTGATGAGAAATTGTTTGGTACATCTAACCTATCATGTATTGAAATTGAGCAAAATGATTTTTGATTAGTCAAATGTACATTTATTCTTATTTAGGAAGTTATAATTAAGTCATATTATTGACTTTATTGTATGTTAGTAGACAAAGTAGAGAAGCAGACTTGGTCTTGGTTAGAGCTAGATTTTAGCCTAGTCAAGCCCAAACATAGATTGGTTTAAGCTCGGTTTGAATCTATATTGATTAGTTAGAGTTTAAAATAAATAGTTTATTAATGGGATAAATACTATTAACAATATTGTTGGAGGGGGATTTAAGTTGAGTTATTGAGCTAAAGTTTTAGTTAGAATTCGGTTCGAATCAAATTGAACCAAGTTGACTTGCTTCAAATCTAACTTTATTGGTCTTGACAATGGCTTGCCTGCTTTAAACATCTCATGTGATCCCTCCTCATTTCCCTCTATTGCTTGCTTTCATGTGATACCTCCATGTCGGTATAACACTATGCTCATTATAAAATCTCTATCAACATCAAGATTTTCTGCCTGTTTAGGTAAAAGTCTTCTGGTTCATGTTTTATGAATATTTTGCTGACTAAGCTTCTCCTTTAAGGTGGAACTTAGAAATATCATAAAAGGCTTTTATGGTCACATGATTAACTTACTAAAATTCACTCTTGATTTGTAAATAATAGTATTGTGCTTACAAAAACAAGATATGTTTGGTATTTGATTCGAACAAGTTACCCCAATTTATGTTTGAGTCAAGTTGGTTGGAATCAAATAACAAACATATCTATTGAGTCAGTCACGGGACAATTATTGGTAGATTCATTTTCTTTGTAGACCTTTCATATTCTTTGACAAATTTTTTCTTATATTTTGACATCTTTGCTAACTTATCTAATGACATCGATGTTAACTCAAGCTTGAGCTAGACATTTGATATTGAAGTCAAGTTCTAATTAATTTTTATTCGAATTTAATTTAATTCAAATTTACCTTTGATTAAATACAGTTGGATATGATCTATATGGTGCTGAAAATAAGGTCCCCAAATCTAAAAATATAGACTCATGATTAATGAGGTAAGACTTAAACTTTATTTTAAAATAATTGAATTTAATTTAATTTAGGTGGAGAGGAGTGGGGTGCCGACATGTCCTCAAAGGTAATCAAATCTAAAACACCTAATCAAATCTAAAATATTTAAGCTTTAATTATTCATATTTATTATTATATTTAGAGTTCACACACTACCAAATCATCTTCTTCACAAGTTGAAGCAATGGACAGCTCATCTTATCAATAATAATAAAAATAAAAAAGGGCTTTCTATCCTTAACTACCCTAAAGTTAAAAAATGTATTCCTGAACCCCATAAATATAAGAGATTATCAACTACCCCTCCCTTGTGCGTTGCATTAGATTAATTTAAATTTATAATATTTAACTTGAATCGATTTAAATTCGTGTACAATATTATGGAATGATTATCGATGAGATAAATGTTACTACTAATATAGTGAATAGTAAAATTAAAGAGGTTTACAGCATCATCATAAAAGACAAACAAATTAAACTATAGCTTCAATTCAAGTTTAGGGGTTTTCATATGTCTTTTCAAACATCAACGAGGCAAAGTAGGTTCGAAAAATAAAAAGCCCCCCTTTTGGTATTGACATTGTGACAACCAAGACTTGAAGGGAAAGTAAGGGAATGAAAGCAATGTGATAAATTAAATGGGCGCCCATTTCCCGTCACATCATGATAAATTTTTTAGGTGAATTATTCATGGGCCTCGCCAATTTCCTGTAAAGCAGTCCACCGTGTCCCTGTTTTTCTGTAATTACATTTTAGCCCCTAAGGTTTAAAAAATAACAAACCCTAATAGATTTAAAAAATAACAAAATATTCTATCACTTTTGAGCATATAAGAATTAAACTCGAATTAGAGCTCTAATTTAGAAGTTTGGTTCATTTGCCCTCTAACAACATTGATTATCTTATCAATGGTATCATTCATCATTTTAATAATATTATTTACCTTTCAATGATATTATTTATCAATTCAAATTAAATCGAGTTTAAAATAATACTATTTTAATATCAGTTTAACCTAAATCTACCCCTATGTTAATTGTTAGAACATATAATATGATGAGTTTGTAGATATTTATCATATTATTTATGTTAATACGAAAAACTTATCAATGATAGAGTTATATTTTAGTTGAGTTGGCTCAAATTTCATAACAAGTTTAATTTGATAGAGCCAAAAATGAGCTATCATAGCTTAAATTTGAGCATAGACTTAAACTTAATACTCAAGTCAAGTCAAACTTGAACGAACTTATGTTTGAATTTATTTATAATTAATAGAGATATTTTTGTTGTATTTATAATTACATGAGGATAATTAGTTGTTTGAATAAAACTCAGGGCGTTTATTGTTTTAAACCGTAAATTTGTAACAACTCTTGCCTTTTTAGCCGAAAGTAAGGATAAAGTTCAAGGCCAGTGCTTCCTTGTCATACCCCTCTTTTTTTTTTTTAATTAAGTTATAAATAGGTAGAATGAAATTCATGACGATTTGATCATATAAAACTTAAATTTGACACATTTAAATTAATAAAAATAATTAAATAAAAATTAATAAAAATATTATTATAAAAAAAGAAAAAAATCATTGAATACGATAGCCTTTAACATCTGTATTGATAATAAATTGAGTTTATAAACCAAAATTTATTTATCTTGGATTTGACTTAATTAAATTAAATTACCAACCAAACATAAACAAATTTGATTTGATTTAAATTTATCATACGAATGTTATAAAAAAATAAGCTCTAAAGCTTAGAAGTCTATAACATGATATTTTAGATTTTTTAGTTAATCGGGAAAAGTTAGAAATTTTTATTTTTTTTAAGGTCAAGGGATTTATTCTTACCAAAAGTTTAATATTTTTCCAAATTTTTATCTATTTAAAAATTTTAAATATTTATTCATCTGTTAATTTTTGTAGTTTATACAAATATTTAAAAAAAATAAAAAATTATCATGTTTTCTCTTATAAGTTTAAAAACTAATAATTTTTTCTACACCACCTAAGGTTTGAAAAGTGATAAATTTCCCTCTCTCCGACGAATAACGACTTCCTAGTCATTGGTTTTATCTCTCTCGATATCTTTGTCATTCATTGAATGTCACACATTTTCATTGAATGAAGATTGTCCAACAAAAAGTGACTTCGTCTCTGCAAGTGGATGAAACTTCGTCCGTTTGCAGAGACAAAGACACAAGTCAACTTCACGTCATGCGTTGACATTTCTTCGTTGTCAGCCTTTATCATCAATGGCAGAGGGAGAAGAATGAGTGAAGGCAGTTTCGACTGAAATTCGGTCATCGAAGAAAGAAGGACAAGATTGAAACCTTAAAAGAGGAAATATAACTTTTCAAAGTTTAATTCTAAAAGAAATTGTTAGTTTTTTAAACTTTAAAGAGAAACTAGAATATTTTATTATTTTAATATATTATTAAATAAATTGTGATTTTATCCCTTAAATTTAATTAATTTTAATTATTTATAAGTGAATATTTAATATTTTTAAAATTAATAGGTAAAAATTAGAAATATCAATAAACTTTAGGCCTTTCAATAAACAAGTCCTTGGGCCTTTTTTAATTTCAGATATCGTAGAAAGATAAAAAGCAAAATAGATCACGTGTTCAAATTATACAATAATCGATGTCGGTTATTAGAGGCTGATTATAAAATTTAAAAGTCATTATTATTAATGTTAGGACTACGCTCTTTGTCAATAATAACAGATCATACAATTAAAAATTATGATTATTTTTTAAAATTTTGTGAGCACAAATCCACCAAACTGGATGCGATTTTGATTAAATGCAATTTAAATTTCATATTAATAATTAAATAGGTAAATTTTATTTTAAATTTTTTTAATTGTTACGACTAAAATCAAATTTATTTAATAAAAAAGATATACTATATAATACCATATAATATCATAATTTTATTTGATTAAATATTATTTTAATATTTGTTAAACTAAAATTGTTGAGGAATAATTTTTTTTATTAACGTAAAATTCAAATATTATGTTGTATGTCTTATAGTGAATATTATCAATTATTTAATTTAATTTTTATATTTCTTATAAATTTAAATTATTTAATTAAATATAAATAAAATTGTAATTTTTTCAAAAAAAATAAATAGAAAACGACCAAAAAAAATAAAAAAACTGAAATCCCAAATTCTTTGCCGCGCAAAACTAAAAAAACGGTTTTTCCGCTTAAAAATCTCTGGCAAAAGAAATACAGAAAAGGGCCCTCCGCTTCTCCATATTTATTCATTTCTTCCCCATCATAATTTCCCTGCTATACATATCTCTCCTCTCGTTCCCTCTTTCCATGTGGACACAACGCCGCGCCACACCACCGCTTCGTCGTCGTTTTGATCCATCAGAGCAAACTGTATAAAACGCTGAGCTAAATTAATTAGTTAGTTAACTGACGGTTACATGGAGAAGATAGCGGCGCAACTGACTCGCGGGATCTCGCGGCAGTTATCGACGGGGTCGTTGCGGCGGGAATTGACACGTCAGGTGACGAGGCAGTCGTCGATGGATCCGCGGCGGAACAACATGAGGTTCAGCTTCGGAAGGCAGTCGTCGATGGATCCGATACGGCGGGGTCCGGTACCGGAAGAGTTGACGGTTCCGGAGAACCTCGACTCGACGATGCAGTTGTTGTTTTTGGCGTGTAGAGGCGACACGAAAGGAGTCCAGGACTTGCTCGACGATGGTCTCGATGTGAATAGTATTGATCTCGATGGACGGACGGCGTTGCATATCGCTGCTTGTGAAGGACACGTGGAGGTCGTCAAGCTGTTGCTTCAGAGGAAGGCTAATATTGACGCTCGTGATCGCTGGGGCAGCACGGTACGGTACATTATCTGTCTCCTGAATTCCGGTACTGTTGCCGGGACTGTGGAGCCAATTGCATTGAAAAATATATTTTCAGGAACTGACGTTCATTGTATTTTGATTTCCGAAACGACAAATTTCAGTTGAATTCTATATAAAAATATGTCAATTTTTATTTTTTTAATGTTTTGAAAATTTGCGAGCCCTTGGATTAAGATCCAAGGGTTGTTTTTTTTTTTTTAACATGAACAAATAGATTTTGCTTCGGTGCTGGGGCTGCCGAGACAGTTGCATCGTAAAAAAAATACGGGTTGTATATATGAGAAATAATTTTAGAGTTCATTTTTATATATTTTTCCTTATCTGATTTTATACTGTAAACAAAATCGATTTTTTTTGGGGAAAAATAAGCCGGCGGTGGAGTAATTGTGTGGAGATCTGAAGAGCTGTGGATCCTTATAATGAAAAGATATTTATTTGGACAGGCAACTGCTGATGCCAAGTACTATGGAAATGTAGAAATTTACAATATTTTGAAGGCCCGTGGAGCCACACTTCCGGTAAAATATGAACTATATTCAATTCAAATACAATGTTATTTTGCTGTTTTCGTTTGAGGTTTATTATTATGTGTTTCAGAATTGTTTTTTTTACACATACGCTTTCAATTTAGAAATCCTGGAAGACACCAATGACTGTAGCAAATCCTCGAGAAATTCCTGAGTATGAGCTTAATCCACAAGAGCTTCAGGTTCGGAAGTCAGATGGTATAAAGGCAAGGTTCTGTTCTTTTTAATCCATTATAAATTAGGTGGAATCTGTAGAAGTTTGTGAAATTTTGTTTGTTTGTTTGTTTGAGAATTTAGTTCTCAGAAATGAAAAGAAATTGTGAACTCGGAACAACTGAAAAACAATGCATCAAGTTAAAAATTGGATTAAGTCTGACATTAGGCCATCACTTGATTATTTTTAACGGTTTAAAATCTAAGATCAATAATTTAAAACCCGGACCGGATTGAACCAAAGACCAAGTTGGAACCCTCTCGTTTCACAATTTGACTAACATCAGCACAAAAAACGTAAATTTTTTTTAAAGAGTGGACTCAAACTTAAGGGGGAAGAACCACCAGGCCGAGTTTGGTTTTTTTAATTTAAAATATCATTTGTATTTTATATTTATAAAGAAAATGAATAATTTTGCTAGGACTTGAACCCAACACCTCATGGATTAATATAGTGTGTGTGTGTTAGCAAGCCAAGTTTATTTTATGCTAAAACAATTTGGATTATATATTTAATAATTGTAAAATTGTTTTGAATTCCATCAATTGAATCAAATTGGCTCCTTCATTGGGTCAATGTCTTGTCTGGCTTTGAAAACATTGTCCAAGATTAATGATGTTATGCTAATGTCGATTTGTATTCCCTCCAATTGGTTGTAATGTGAAAACTTTTGCGCTAGCATCCTACATAAAACTACTTCTCATTTTAGTAAGCAGTGCTTTTCAGGAGGCAGGATTCTACATATATGCAAATATTATAATGACATA
Source organism: Mangifera indica (assembly GCF_011075055.1). NCBI lineage: Eukaryota > Viridiplantae > Streptophyta > Magnoliopsida > Sapindales > Anacardiaceae > Mangifera > Mangifera indica. The sequence continues at coordinate 530,211 of NC_058143.1, forward strand.
CTCATGTTTGCAAAGTATTCAAGTATAATTGCAGACAATTACTAATTTTCTTCTATTCCTTAAAAGGCATTAGTAATGGCCTCTCTTTCACATAATATGCTTTTGATACATTAGCTTGTATATTCATGCATATTTTTGTTGGATATACTTTATAATCAGTAATAGGATGTGTTGGATTCTAGAGGGGTAATTGGAAACATAATACTTGGAGAGTTCAATACTTGTTTAAACTTAATTACAATGCCCACTTTTTTGTGGATAGTGACATCATGTATTCATCATTCATTAAAGATTATGGATCATTTTTGCTTTTGTTTTGGAATGAATCTTCTTGTTTAATTTTTCATGATTTCCAAAAGATTTGTACTTCACTCCCATATGTTTCCTGTGAATATATGTCAAACTGTTGGGCCAATTTTTTTTTTTAAAATTATTAAATTGGTTTTGTTGTTCATATAGACTGTCAATACTTTTCTTTTCAATACCTCTTAACAGGGATCATATCAAGTGGCTAAATGGAATGGTACTAAGGTTTCTCTAAAGATACTTGATAAAGAGAGCCATTCTGACCCTGACACCATGTATGTGGACAACTCACTCCTTTCTTATGTCCATTTGATTTATATGTCAACTCCACATTGGAAGTTATGTGATTCAATTAAATTTGTGAATATCTCTGCTTCATGCACTTCCTAAATTTCATTTTGGTTGCAAAAAAGACAAAAAACACCTTTTGATAACAGAGTGGTTCTTTTTCCATATATACTTATCACATTCTATTTGCTTTTAATTAATGTTTCAGTGGTCGGGAAATTTCTTTTTTATATTATTCCTTACTTTAGTTCTTTATTAGTCTCTTATAAGAGGCATCATGCTATGCCAGTATGGCAGTATACACATTAGTGGCTTACCCCAAGAGTTAGGAATTATGGAGACAGAATAGTCTTGTACTTTCTCCAGTCTTCAGTTACGCCTTTATCATTTATCCAAAGAATGAAAATTAGAGGTTATATTGGAATAGATGCTGTAAAACCATGATTCCTCCTGCCTTAATATCATACAACCTTGATAGTATAGCAAATTCTGTGGTTATTTAGCATGGAAAATCGACTATGCATTCAAAAACCCATGAATTATTTTGCCTTAAGCTCCATTTCTGTTGCCATAAGGAGTTAAAAGAAAAGAATTCTGTTCTCTGCTTTACTGCAAAAAAAAAAAAGAGTTTTCAGCCCAACTTACAATTTTCACTAAAAACACTGTTAAATTATATTCCCATCCTAGAGATTTATGGTATAAAAAAATTCTTTACTATAAATTCTCTTGTTACTCTAGGGGTGCAACCATGTACAAGTTCAATATAAAGTTTTTCTTGAGCTAGTAGATAGATATTTGATCTTTCCTTTTCGTATTATGCATCATCTCTGTTTTTTAATTGTTACAAGTCTGGATATTTTCAGATGTTATCACTTTGTTGTTTCCTGTTAATGCAAACTATAATAGTTGGTCAAATGCTTTTCATTATTTATATTTTATTTCTTAACATTCCAATTCTCCATCATCTATCTGGGATCTGACACATACTCTATCTAATTTATATATTTCAAACAGAGATGCCTTCAAGCATGAGCTTACTATACTAGAAAAGGTCCGGCATCCTAATGTGATTCAATTTGTCGGAGCAGTCACCCAAAATTTACCCATGATGATTGTTCTAGAGTATCATCCAAAAGTAAGCTTTTTTATCATTCTTTCTCTACGTTTCCTAATAAACACAAGAGAGGCACACATATAATATATAATAATTTCTGCATGTCCACATAATAATTTTTCTAGATTTCTGTACCCTAGTTCTGTAGAAGAAAACCGCACTATTTGTCTAACTCTAGGGGAGAATTAAAATTTCTTTGACAAGTAGGCTGATTTGAAGAAAGCTTAAAAGGAAAAGCTTTCTAGGCCAAGGTACAATATGTTGCAAAAGGATGTGCATGGTCTTCTGTTTTTGACTCCATTTTCTACATAAAGAATATTTGGAGAGGTTAAGTGCATTATCTTCTCTTAATTTTGCTTGTCTCTCCTGTTTAAGTTGTTTAAATTTATGAGAGAGGATGCCATGGCTAGTGCACATCGATGGATCTTAGGTGATGAAATGCTTGTTGTTGGCTCTTTATGCTTATGCAATCTTATCTTTAAAAGAAACATTTACAATATTGATTGGAAAAAATAATCATAAGACAGATAAAAAAACTGTTTATAAAAATTGATAAGATTCATCTGAAGAATCATAAAATGATTTAGACAGCATAAATTGATCAACTCAATGAAAAACTGTGGACGATTCAAAAATCAATGCCAACATCCCAAAAAGATGATTTTGAAATCAATTGAGCTCTGTGTTCTGTCTACATTTTTTCTGAATACTAGTGTTATCTACATTAAAGTTATAAAAGGAAATTGCTGCTTTAAAAAAAAATTGTAAATTGCTATTATGTGGTTTTTATCTTCTATCCTGTGAGCTGGGTTGTGTCTTACTTTTATCTGTTTTCAGCATGATTCATTGGCTGTGTTGTATAGTTAATAAATCAGGTTAAGTTATAACTTTAACACTCTTTTCTATGGTATTTTGTAGGGTGACTTAGGAAGCTACCTTCAAAAGAAAGGTCGTTTATCTCCATCAAAAGCTCTTAGATTTTCTCTTGATATTGCTAGGCAAGTGCAGTGTATATCTACAAAATTGTCTATACCATAAATTTTAGTAGAAAATTCACCCACTTGTGGTGCATGCATCTATCATCTTGTTTCTTGTCCTAGTGGATTTGCTTGTTTCGTATAGGAATGTATGGAGGGGTTTGTTATGACATCTTTGCCAATCTCTTGCTATCAGGGGCATGAATTATCTTCATGAATGTAAACCAGATCCAATCATTCATGGTGATTTAAAGCCAAAGTAAGACAACAAATGTAGAGGTTTTTCTGATATTTATAGAAGATTCAGATTGAATTTTGATCTATGCACTGTTTTTAATATTTGAAATTTTCGTAAGGTGCCAGAAATATTTTATTGGGTAATGGAGGTCATTTGAAGGTAACTGGATTTGGATTGGTAAATTCATCAAAAATTTCAACTGATATATCACTAGCCGAGCAGCGAGCGTTTCGTAGAGAGTCTGCAAGTAAGTATTTGGTACATCAGTGTACAATCCCCTTTTGCTCTTGTTTCTCATATTAACTACAAGTGTAGCACATAACTCACAAATGGCATTGCTTTTTGTGTTGTTATTGGAACTTGAAATGCATAAATAGTGACCTCCAACATATGATGCTCCAGTTGTCTTGGCAGCACGTTTTCAGGAAAATACCAAGGATCATTAAAAATTTTGTTCAACTGATGATTTTACTTACTGCTTGTAGATTTTTATGTGGCACCCGAGGTTTATGAAGGTAAAACGTATGACAGAAGTGCAGATTCTTACTCTTTTGGAGTCATTTTATATGAGGTATCTTTCTACTCAGAATTTGCATTACAGTAACAATTACTGCATCTTCTTTTGAATTTTTAGTAATCTAGTTAATTGGAAAAGGACATGTTCTACTCCTCCGACTAATTTTGTGTCCAAGTCCCAGGCCAAATAAATAAATCCTAGTTTCTGATTGAAGACTTCTAATTTTGATTGTTGGCATGTCTCTGCCCAGCCTCTGCATTACCAGATTCCTATTTATGTTTCATTAAGATTGTTACATCAGAGTTTTTATTAGTATAACTCAAGTTGTCAATTTGTTTTGCTAATTCGTTTTCCTGTACGAGCTCAGATGATTGAGGGAGTGCAGCCTTTCCATCCCAAAGCTCCTGAAGAGGTTGTAAAGCTTATGTGTTGTCAAGGAAAGAGACCACCGTTCAAAGTCAAAGCACGAAGTTATCCTCCAGACTTAAAAGAGTAAGTAACTTATTTCTTATTGATTCAAGATGCTGAAATCAATAAGAAATAAGTATTTTTTTTTTGGGGTTAATCCTTTAGATAAATGGCCCTCTTCTGTGGAGTTTCTTTATACCTTATTGACCGCGTTAATATAAAATTCCATTTGTTTGATTTTGTAGTAACAGTAGTCGATTTATACACAGGTTGATTAATGAATGTTGGAATCACGAACCTTTAGTTCGGCCAACTTTTTCTGAGATCATAATCCAGTTGGACAGGATACTTTCTAATTGCTCAAAACACGGTTGGTGGAAAGACACGTTCAAGTTTCCCTGGTATGCTTTGGTTACCCAATCTATTTGAAAATATGTATTATCTTGCATGTTAGGTTGCACAAAATAAATCAATGCCCAAGATTTTCACATACGTACCCTCAAACAATTACAAAAGCAACACTTACAGGGGAATTTGGTTGGAGGTTTATTACCAATATTGTTTTGTTTAGTTTATAAATAATAAAATATTTCGTTAATCTTCTGTTATTAATGATGATGTATTAAAATATATGAAAAGATAATTTGATTATCACCTTTACTTTTGATATTAAAAGATTATTAAAGTAAACTTTATTTTATTATAATTATATCTTTATTAATATTTTAAAATAAAATACTTTCATTATCAAATAATATAACAAATAATATGTAAAATATTTTATAATATATTTTTGTAGTAATATTTCGTTTTTAATTGTAAAATATTACAATACTTATGGTTTGTTACCGGTATGGTCTGTAAGCATGGTGCATTAGGCTGCTATAGATCTCAAGTATTACATGCGTTGTTACATATATATTGAAAAGCAAGTGGAACTCGATTGAGCTATTTAATCACTAACGCCGAATGTGGAATGAGTGCAGGAAATGAGAGAAGGCCTCTCTGTAAAGAGGAAATTGTTTCAGTCAGGGGAGTCATGGAGACCTTATCTTCTACTGGGATTACGCTGGTAACTAACAATAATGAGAGAAGATTTTCGTGTTGCAAATTGAATCTGAGTTTCTTAAACACAGCACGAAAAATAAACCGATAACCAATCTTCTTCCCTTGTTGTAAAATGTTCTCTAATGGAGCTGGAACAGTTCCATTGTATTACATAAATGTAAGAGAGTTTGAACTTTTAGATCATAAATTGTAAGTTACACAGATAAAGCGCAAGCACAACAATGCTGTTCTTTTTATCGTCTTTGGATCCTGCTCATGACTTTAACAAGAGGATGGAAAGGAAATGCTAACGCATTATTAGCCCCAAGTTTAATGCTAATTAATCAAATTTAGATCCCTTAATCTTGTTAGTCGATTCCTTAGCAAATGATCCGATGATTAATATGAAAGGTAACATTGTTTTTGAAATAACATGAGTTTTAGAGGTTGGTTTGTATTGAATATAAGGTTGGATTCACTCCTCGAGGTTGAATCTAAAAAAATTAGTTCAAGATTGATTTGAAATCTAATGATTTAAAGTTTAAACTTGTTTGAAAATTATAAAATTTTGAATTTGATTTAAGTTAGTTTAAACTTGAATGTTAGTATTGGTACAAATTTGATTCATTTTATAAAAAAAGGAGTCAAATCCTTTTATCAAACTCAACTTGTTTGTTTCGATCTTAAGAGCACGCATAAAACTTTAATTAACTCTTTGACACCCCTTTAAATCCTCAAAAAATTATCAACCTCCCTATTCTTGTGTAAATTCATTAGAATTCTCAAATTTTTTTTATGTTGCCAATGTCAGCTGCCGGACTGATGTTGACCAGGTTAAGGCCTAGTTCGGGTATAAAAATGTTGCTTGGTTGCTCTAAAAATGTAGGAAAAGACTAGAACAAAATGAAACATTTGTTCAATACAACAGCCAATAGCTTTTTCTTTTTTAAATTAATTAAGGTCTTTGTTTGTCTTGTTAGTGTTTTCAGTAACATTGTATATCTTTGAACAAACTTGAGTCAAATATACCCCTTTGATCTGAGCTTGCGTTGGCCCAGACTTGGCTCATGTGCATGGAATCCATCCCTACTTGCATAACAAGTACACCTAATAACAACATACAAACAAAGGAGGTAAAAGATTCCAGCCGGCTTGATAAGGTCATAAAAATCTATTGCCGACTTTCATTGCTCGATTCAAAAGAAAACTGCACAAAATTTATTTATTATTTTATATATTTCATTTACTAAGATACCTTCTAATAACATTATTGAGAAATATTCATGCGTTAACATCAGCTAGATAAAATTTTTTGAACCAATTCCTCTATGGTCTTATCAGAGCTTCCACCTTCATCTATGGCCTCTTTAGCCAACTTCTTCCACTTCTCCGAGTTCCTCCTAATCTCCTTTCCTCTTTCCCCTTCCATAATTTCCCTTATACAAACCTCAACCTCCTCCCTTGTTACCATTCTTTCTTCATTCAGCCTAACTCTAACCCCCACCCCCCACACATCTTCAACATACTTGGCATTAGTTGTCTGGTCGAACAACCGCGGCATCGCCACCATCGGCAAGCCCAAACACAGCGCCTCGAGTGTGGAATTCCAGCCGCAATGTGTCATGAAGCACCCCACTGACTTGTGAGCCAGAACTTCAGGCTGCAAACACCAGGTCACGATCAAACCTTTGTCAGATGTTTCCTCAGAGAAGTTTTTCGTAAGCTTTTCAGATTCAGATTCTCTAACGACCCATAAGAAGAAGGTGTTGCTTTTCTTCAGGCCCCATGCTACTTCCTCCATCTGATCTTTTTCTAGGTCGGCGACGCTGCCAAATGATACGTAGACTACTGAACCAGGGTCCTTGGAGTCTAGCCATGTCATGCAAGTGTCAGTGTTGGGTTTGAAGAGGCTGAGGCCGTAAGCTTTGTCATTCTCCAAGCACTGCTTGGAGAAGTATTTTGATGGAATGCTTGGTCCAATGTTCTTGACTGGGTATTTGCTTGCCATCCATTTCACTAGCTGAAAGAAGTTTGCAAAATTAAACGTCTTTAAAACGGCTGGGACATAATAGAAAGTTGCACGCATATGTAAATTTACTAGAATATCCATCCCTAACCCACCTCAGCTAAAGATATAGTGATTTTAAAATGTGAAAAAAAAAGTAAATACTTATATCACCTAATCATATAATACGTTGTCATATAAATTTATTTGAATAAATTAATAAAATCTATTTATATGTATAGTTTTATTCTTCAAAAAATATGTACTTTGAATTTTAGTCTGCCTTTTATGTCTATGGCCATGCTTGATTATGTAAATGATAACGCTTTGTGTACTAACAATTAAGGATTGATCCGATTTGAATTAGCTTAGATATAATCCACAATTCTACTTGAATGAGTTGATTTTGAGTTAGAGTTCTTGCTCAGTAATTTAACTTAAGATTAATTCATTTGTTTATCTAGTGATAGTGTTCAACAACATAGTTTACCCTTGTTTAGGATTGGATTCGAGCCGAGCCGAGCTTGGCTCGCAGCCAGCTCGGGTCGGCTCGCTTTATTTAGGGGCGGCTCGAGTTCGGCTCGAGCTCGACTCTAGCTGAACTCGGTTCGGCTAGTTTTTGGCTCGGTTCGGCTCATTTTTCATATCAAAACGACATCGTTTTGTGTATATATATGAATTAAAACGATGTCATTTTGTATAAATTTTTTTTTAAAAAATATGTTCTGCCAAGCCGAGCCAACTTGAGCTCGATCGAGCCGAGCAGAGCCCGGCTCGTTTCGGGCTCGAACCGAGCTGAGCCGAGCCCAAGCTCGAGCTGGCTCGGCTTGAATCCAACCCTACCCCTGTTGATGACATTCACATTATTGATGACCCTCCAATAACACTGTTTACTAGATCGTATAAACTTAAACTCGAGTTGATTATTATGTCTTTGATCCAAGCTCGAGCCAACCCCAAATTTAACTTGGATCAAATCGAATCAACCTTTATTAAACATTAGTATTAACGTGTGTATTAACAATGATATGTCATTATATGATTTGGTAATTTTAAATTAAAAATTAAATAATACTCAATCATAAGATAATCGTTAGTATATAAATTAATACTCATTTTTTGTGCATATAATTTTACTCTATATAAACATGTGCTTAAAATTGAGCTCACCTCTTCTTCCAGCTTATCAAAACTGTTACAGAAGAGCCACTTGGGTTTCTCCATATTTGTAAATTGATTCACCAGCACGCTAAGCGCAAGTGGGTAACTGCCATTGATATCAAAATATGAAGGTAGATCGGTGACCTTTAGCGGTGGCATAGAAGGCAAAGACAAAACAGGCTCTTCTACGGGAACTTTGAATTTCCCTTGAAGAAAATGAAAATTAACTGAATTAACAGCCCAAGGTTGAGTGAAAAAAGGAGCAGCTTCGATCGCAAAACTCCGAGCAACATCGAAAATCCATGGAATAATCGAATCATAAATGACAAACTTCGGTGGGTTCTCAGAACCAAGCTGTTTCTCCATGAACTCAGACAAGCTTTGAGAAACCAAAACCTTGTAAAGCTCAAAGAACTCTTCAGTACTTTTCACCGTACTTTTCTCTTCTTCTGTGCCATCAGAAATAAATTCGACTTTAATGGAGTTGGCCTGAGTTTGGAAGAACTTGTTTGTAGTTGAAGATGTGCAGGTGGAAACTAGGGTTACTTTGAGCCCTTTAGAGGCCAGGCGCTTGCAGAATTGAAGAATAGGACTTATGTGGCCTTGTGCAGGGAAAGCAAAGCACAAGATGTGAGCTTCTCTTTGTATTTTTGGCTCTTTGGTCTTGGCCATTGGCTCCATCTTCTTTCTTTCACATCCTTTGCTGGGAAGTCCATGCATGAGTTTAAATATATAGAGGATTTGTGGAAATATGTATTGGAGAGGAAAGTGTAGAAAAGAACAAGGGTTAAGAACAATCTTCTCTTAATTTGGGTAATTAAATACATTGATTTGATCGATTGTTTATGGATTAAAAAAAGGAACAGTGGAGATCTTGAACACGCAAGAATAAAATAAGTGATAAATGACATAAGATGGATGTTTGAAAGTTCGGAGGATGATGCTCGAAGACAATTTACCTGTTTCTGTTATTGTTAATTATAAATGGAAAAGAATCCTAAGGGATGGACTCCGGCCACAACTAGCCTAAAAAGAGTTAGTTTGAGCTCGCCTCTATATAATATTTAGTTTGAGATTGAGTTTGTTCAAATAAAAAACTGGTATATAATATTGTTGATAGACTATCGACAAAGTAAATAGTATTGTCAACAGGTGAACAATATCTTTAGAGAGAAGAATATATTACAAGAAGGGTAAATGAATTAGATCATCGAGCCAAAACTTTAATTTGAATTCAGTTTGTTCAAACCAAACATAAATTCAAGCTCAAACTGAATTGACTTGAATTCATCTCGATTTAAATTTATTTATATTAAACTCAAGTAGAGAGAGTTAACATATTTTTTAAACTGAACCAAACTTGACTTAAAGAGAAGTTTGACTTGGTTTGACTTATGAGCTAGGTAGATGAGTTTAAAGTTTAGAGTTACAAACCCTAAATCCTCTATATATATGTGTGTGTGTGTGTGTGTATAATGATGTGATTAGGTGATTTTAAATTAATAATAAAATAACATTTTATCACATAATAATATATAATATGTGTGTATATTTGTATATAAAAAATGTGTATATATAACATTACTTGATAACAATATCCTCAAAAAGATAAATAATATCATTGGAAGGGTAAATAAACTAGATTATTGAACTAAAACCCTAAGTTTAAGTTTCACTTATTTATTACCAAATATAAATTCAAACCCAAATCAATTTTGCTTAAATCTATACAAAGTTGATATAAGATTTAATTCAATTAATTTAATGTTCGTATGTTTCCTCCACGTTAAAGTGATGTTGATTGATATTACCTAGAAGCTCAGCCACATGGCAAAACAAGTCAAACAAAGCCATTGTACCAACTAAAGCATTTTTAGTAATAAGAACTAATTAAATAAGCAAAACACAAGAAGAGGTAGGCTGTTTTGCAGCAGAAGTATGAAAATACAAACAAAAAATTACATAAAATAAGATGATATTGATAAGAAGCATTGTAGCAACATAACATTATGTTTTTGACGGCGTATCCCAGCAAAGGGAAACACTCCAATTGTAAGAAACAAGCTTCTTGACATCATTGTTTATTTCAACAAAGGAAGAACTTAGTGAATGTTAGGGCTGCAAACTAGCCAACTCCGGTTGAGTAGGGTTTGATTTGATTATGGTAAAATCCAGCTCAAACTTGCTATTAGTCAATTTGGTAAGTTTAATAAACAAACTTCTTGACATTTTTGTTTATATCAATAAGATGTAATACCCCACTTGAGCTCAAGCTAGTAAATAATGTAACTAGAGCAATGTCGGTAGTTTAAAGAATATTGTTAAATAAGTGAATTATGTCATTACTGAGATAAATAATATCATTGAATAGGCAAACAAATTGTGATCACAAATCAAGTTCTCTAGTTAAAACTCTAATTTAAAATCGATTTATTCCATTGAGCCATGAATTTAATCTAAATCAACTTGGATTGGATCCATCTTGAACTTCAAAGTTGAGGACTCCAATGATATCGTTCACAGAAAATCTTAAAGAAATTTGGCTGAATGACTAATATTATGCGTAGTTCAGTGCATCCTGTCATTCTCTACTATAAATTAATAACCTTTCCTCATCAAGGACCAGGAGTGAAAAAGATGGAAACCTTCTTTTATTTGGGCCTCTGCAGATGGATCTTTATTGGAAGCTGGGCTTAAATTAGATATTGTTATGTATGGTGGACTTTTCCACCACATGTATTTGACTTTAGCCAAATGGTAAGTAAAGGCATTAAATGCCTTGGAAACTTGGCTCGAAAGAAAGCAATTTTTGTTGACTGGAGGGATGACAAATTTCTTGTAAATACCTCCCTCCTCTTCTTATAAAAGATATACACTTCTTTCCCTTAAACGTTTTTCTTGTTTCTCCCTTTTGCTTCTTTCTTCCTTTCTGCCATGGCTTTGGCTTAATAAAATCATAATTCTCATTTTGTAATTCAATCACTTTATCATTTATTCCATTATATTTATAACAAATATAACGTATTTAGAATTATATTATATATAAATAAATTACACAAACTTATTTATATGACTTTAAGTTATACTATTTGATTTATTGATATTGAAGTGTGAAAAAAAATAAATAATTATATTACCAATCACAAGTTGCCATGTCAATTTATATGAATAAGTTTATATAATTTGTATATATGTTTAGTTTTATTCATAAAGTTATGCATGCTTTATTACATGTCATTATCTTTGTGAAGATACGAATGAATTTTGATTTAAATTATCAAATTAAAACTCTGATATAAAATTAACTCATTTAAATTGAATTATAGATTTAGTCTGAACTAGCGTGAATTAGACCCACCCCTAATTTAAAAAACATCAATTAAAGTTTTCAAATCCAACAATCATATCAACTGGATAAAAGCTGCGTGACAAATTCCTCTAAGTTCTTATCAGAGCTTCCACCTTCATCTACTGCCTCCTTGGCCAATCTTTTCCACTTCTCTGTATTCCTTCTTATATTCTTTGATCTTTCTCCTTCCATGACTTCCTTTATACAAATCTCAATTTCTTCTCTGGTCACAATCCTTTTCTCATTAGCTCTTACTCTAACCCCCACCTGCCACACATCTTCAACAAACTTGGCATTGGTTGTTTGATCCGTCCACTGCGGCATTGCCACCATCGGCACCCCCAAGCTCAGTGCCTCCAGCGTGGAGTTCCACCCACAATGAGTCAAGAAACAACCCACTGATTTATGAGCAAGAACTTCAAGTTGAGGACTCCAACTCACAACCAAACCCTTCTCAGATGTTTCCTCGGGGAAATTTCTTGGAAGTTTTGCGAATTCAGGTTCCCTCACCACCCACAAGAAGAAGAAGTTGCTTCTCTTCAGCCCCCATGCAATTTCCTCCATTTGCTCTTCTCCTAGGGCTGCCAAGCTTCCAAATGATACATAAACAACTGAGTTGATTTCCTTTGAGTCTAGCCATGTCTTGCAAGTTTCAGTCATTGGTTTGAAGAGGCTCAGGCCATAATCATTATCATCTTGCAACCTCTTGTCTAGGTAAATTGATGGGATTGTTGGTCCAATTGTCTGAATAGGACATTTACTTGCCATGAAGTTCACAACCTGATCAAATAATATTCAGAGATGTCGACAACTTAACTATCACCTTTTTGGTAACGAAGGAAATTGACTCTTAGATATTTTAATCGAAAAGTCAATTTTTAGATTTTTCTTTGGAATAAATCAAATTTTCAATTTTTTTTAAAGTAAAAGTATATATTAACAAAAAAAAGTAATTAGCCTTTTAATAAGATTTGGAAACAATCAACGCTCATTCTTTTTGTCTAGAGGGTAAATTTTCATTATAATCTATTGAAGTTATTAAACAAATATAATTAGAATTGTTTGTTTTATTTTGTTTTAAAAGCAAAATGATTAGTTTGATACCTTACTTTTTGAATTAAAAAAATCAAACTTTGTTTTTTATATTGAAGAAATTAAATACATAAATTTTGTTAATTTTAAGGTTTGATATTGTTCAATACAAAAAAAAAAAAAAAAAAAGGAAAATGGTGACCTCAAAATAATGCAGGATATTATACTAAAATTATGTTTAGGGACTCTTCGACATACCTCATCTTCCAGCTCAAGGAAAGTATTACACAAGGTCCATTTTGGCTCATGAATATTTGAAAATTGATTCAAGACAGCGTCGAGGAAAGATGGATAAGAGCCAGGTTCAGAAATGAACGATGGAAGATCATCAATCCCAAGCGGCGGCATCGCAGGCAACGAAACCACAGATCCTTTAACAGGAAACTCCAATTTCCCATGATGAAAATGATAATAAATCGCGTTTACAGCCCAAGGCTGAGTGAAAAATGGGGCTCCATCGAGGCCAAACCCTCTTGCAACGTCAAGCATCCATGGAATAGCCGAGTCATAAACGATGAACTTAACAGGGCAGCCTGAACATTCATACTTTTCAACGAGCTTCGCCAGGCTTTGTGGAAACACAACTCTGAAACGTTTACTGTACTCATCGGCGTTTTGGAGTGTAACTCCTGTTTCAAATCCGTCGGAAATGGGCTCAATTTTGATGGAGCTGGTTTCAGCTAAGCCTTGAATGGTGAAGCGAGAAGAAGTGGTGGTGACTAGAGTTACTCTGAGGTTTTTTGAGGCTAAACGTTTGGATAATTGGAGCATTGGGTTTATGTGACCTTGAGCAGGGACAGGGATTGTCAGGATATGGGTTTCTTTAGCTTTTTGTTCCCCCATTTTCTTTCCAAAACTGAGGATTGTTGAGTCAAAAAAGCAAAGAACAATGAAGAAGATAATGAAAAAAATAAATAATGAGTGAATACTGGTTTTCATAAGTTGTAATAATGTCGTATTTATCACTTATTTTTCTTGCTGATCAAGGAAGAAGTTTCCTTTTTTTTTTTTTTTTCAGTTGAATTAATTGACCTTATATTTTTCTATGAAAAGAACTCAACTTTTAAATTCTATGATAAAAACAACCAAACTTTTAATATATTTTATTAAAGGTATTTAACAAATTAAAAAAGTATATAATTTTTAGATTTTTTATTGAAACTATACAACTTTTAAACTTTTCAATAAAAAAATCAAAATTTTAATATTTTTTATTGAAAATATCAAATAAACACAATTAAAAAAATTTGTTTCGTTTTGATTTGAAAGTAAAGTGATTAGTTTTCAGCTCTCGATAAGAAATAGTTTTAGTTTAATCATTTAAATAATAAAATTTTAGTTTTTTAATAGTAAAATTTTACATCTTTCGATTGAAGTGTTCTTTATAAAGCAAATAAAGAGGTAAAATTCATTAGTTAAAGAAGAGGCAGAATCTTATAGTAGTCGTATTATTTGTTTAAGATAATGCGTATGAAACATGAACTGGCATGAGTATAGCCGTAAGCAAGAAGATTCTTTTTAGCATCATTGCTTACATATATATGCAGAAGAAATCCAAGAAAAGAGACAAAGAATTTAGAATTCTCGTTTGATAATTTGATTGAAATTAATTTATTTGTTTATTTAGTGGTATTGTTGATCTCCTCAATAATATTATTCGCTTTCTGATAATACTGTTTATATTATCGATAGTCTTTCAATGATATTGTTCATCAATTAAAAACAACTCAAACTCGAATTAAGTGTTATGCTTTTAGTTTGAACTTAAATCAATTGCAGGTTCAACTTGACTATATCAAATCCACCCCTTTGGCTTTCGGTTGTAGCTAGTGTTGTAAAACTCAAATAACTTGGTAGTTACTCCAATCTGGTTAGATCAACCTTTGATTGAATCAAATAAATCTTTTAAGTCACGGATGTCAATACGTTGTTTCGTAAAAAGTTTCAACTGGTGCGATTGAGCCAAACATTATATATCTTTGATCTGATTTCAAACTAGTTTTAGACTTAACTCAGATCAGATTGAATTCATTCCTATTAATAATAAATACTAAATTGTATAATAATAATAATGTGTTACTGTATGGGTATATAATTTTTAATTAGAAATTAAACAACATTAAATTATATAATAACACAATTATTGTCATTATTAGTATATAAATCAATACTTGTTGTTAATGTACAATTTTATTCTTATACAAATATGAGTGAAGAATTTAACTTACCTCCTCTCCCAGCTTATGGAAACTGTTACAGACGAGCCAATTGGGTTTCTTTATATTTGTAAATTGATTCATCAGCAAGCTAATCGAAAATGGGTAAGTGCCATTGATATCAAAATTGATTCAAACCCAACTGGATTGGCTCGAAACCACTTTGAATCTGCTTCATTTGAATTTATCTAGGTTGAATTTGAGTTGAGTTCAAGTTAGGGGAGTCGAGTTATTTTTTAAACTAAATCGAACTCAAATTAGAGAGAATTTGATTTTGTTTGACTCATAAATCGGGTAAATGACTTAATTTATCTTATGTTAAACAATTATTAAAGTAATATTATTTAATCTATTTTTAGATTTTATATATATATATATATATATATATATATATATATATATATATATATATATATATATATTAATGCTTGTTGAGCAATCCTTCTTGGTTTATGTAAAGTTTTGATATATGTGGTCTGCAAGACGTGTTGGAATTTGCTAACGTTAATTAAGACATAACAACTGTACCATAGGCGACGTAATGGAGATCAAGGATGGTGATTAAAAAGATTAATACGTATAAATTAATAATGTATTAAGTAAAATTAGTATATGTATGAAAAATATTAAGTTTAGTTAATATTAATATAAAAATATAATTTTATTTAAATTCCTTTAATTAAGTTGCATCGAATAAAAGTTGTAAGGGCATAGGAAAAATTGCGACAAGTCAAAAGTGGGAGGCCTGAAGGTAGCGAAACTGCAAGGAAAAATTCAATAAGTCAAAAGGTGGTAGTTGATTTGAAAAGTCTGGCCCCTTTGTTGAAACCTGACAAATCAACAAAATCCACGTTCGAGTCTTTGTTGGTGTTCCCATCTTCTCTCAAACTCATCTTCGTTGAAGATTTGAATGTGCATCTTAGTTTTATTACATGTTATCTCATCTTAGTTTAAAATTGATTCATTCGAATTGAATTAACTAGCTTGAATCAGACTCATCCCTACTTTTGAAGAGCATCAGTTAAAGTTTTCAAATCCAACAATCATATCAACTGGATAAAAGCTGTGTAACAAATTTCACTAAGTTTTTATCAGAGCTTCCACCTTCATCTACTGCCTCCTTAGCCAATTCTTTCCACTTCTCCGTATTCTTTCTTATATTTTTTCATCTTTCTCCTTCCATGACTTCCTTTACACAAATCTCAATCTAGCCATGTCTTGCAAGTTTCAGTCCTTGGTTTGAAAAGGCTTAGGCCATAGTCATTATCATTTTGCAACCTCTCGTCTAGGTAAATTGATGGAATTGTTGGTCCAATTGTTTTAGTAGGACATTTACTTGCCGTAGAGTTTACTACCTGATCAAATAATATTTAGATATGTCAACGACTTAACTACCACAATCAAACTTTCAGCATTTCTTATTGAAGTTACTAAACAAACACAATTATAATTGTTTGTTTTGAAAACACCGTGATTAATTTAATAACTCGCTTTCTGTATTGAAAAGTTTTAACTTTGTTTTTAATATTGAAGAATCTGATGAATTCATAAATTTTCTTATATTTGAAAATTATATTATTCAAAAAAAATACAGAATAATATGTATTAAAATTATGTTTAGGGAGTCTTCAACATACCTCATCTTCCAACTCAAGGAAAGTGTTACACAAGATCCATTTTGGCTCATGAATATTTGAAAATTGATTCAAGACCAAGTTAAGAAAAGATGGATAAGAGCCAGGTTCAGAAATGAACGATGGAAGATCATCAAATCCAAGCGGCGGCATCGAAGGCAACGAAACCACGGATCCTTTCACAGGAAACTCCAACGCCCCATAATGAACATGATAATAAACCGCATTTAGAGCCGAACACTGAGTGAAAAATGGAGATCCGTCAACGTCAAGCATCCATGGAATATGCGAGTCATAAACGATGAACTACCGCGAGAGCCTCAATATGCAAGCCTTTCAACGAGCTTTGCTAGGCTTTGTGGGAACACAACTCTGAAACGTTCAATGTATTCATCGTAGTTTTGGAGTGTAACTCCGACGTCAAAGCCGTCGGAAATAGCCTCAATTTTGATGGAGGTGGTTTCAGCTGAGCCTTGAGTGGTGAGGGGAGTGGAAATTGTGGTGACTAGGGTTACTTTGAGGCGTTTTGAGGGTAGACGTTTGGATAATTGGAGCATTGGGTTTATGTGACCTTGACCAGGGAAAGGGATTGTCAGGATTGTCAGGATTTGAGTTTCTTTATCTCTTTCTTCCTCCATTTTCTTTGAGAACTCTCTTTCACATAACTTAGCATATAAGCACAGATTTAAAGAGCCAAAACTGAGTATCGTTAAGTCGCATAAAGTAATTAATAATGGAAATAAAGAGGTAAGATTAATTATTCAGTAAAAGAGGAGACAAAATCCTATATGTCTTCTCATCTTTTGTCACATAAACATCTTATATGTTATATTAAGTAGCAATAAAAGTTTGATGTAATCCCTATCTCCGAATAGGATTGAATTCAATTAGAGCTATTTAAGCATGCATAACTTAAATAAATTTTATAAAAAGTGATTAAAATTTTTAATAAAAAATTTGTTTTTACAAATAATAAACGTCATTAAAAATAAAAATTATATTTGTTGTATCGAGTATATAGTTTGTTTTTATAAATCAAAGCAAATTTAAGTAAATTTGAATAGTTAAATCAATTGAATTATTTTTAATTAAATTTAAATATCAATTTATTAATTTTAAATTGATTCATTTAAATTGGAATTGATCTTGAATTATATTTTATTGGGTCAACTCATATTTTGGAGTTTATTAATAATATAATATTATATATACAATCCAAATGATTTTAACATCAAAATAAACTTAGTTTAATGATATATATATACAAAGTGAAACCATTCTATTCATTCTGATCTAATATAGTATAATTTTATAAATAATTTTCAAGTTAATCAAAACTAATTTATTGAGAGTGATATTCCAATCAATCGAATCAATTGATTTGATTTTATTTAAAAAACATGATTCTAAATGTTTGCAGATGATTAATGTTAATGTAGCAACAATGACCATCAAGATAACCACTTTTTAGGGTTTGACATTTGAGTTTTATGTTGAAATAAGCAAGTCAAGCATGAATAAGTGAGATTCATAATATGACATTAAAGGTGATAATTTGAAATCGTGATTATTATTATCTATTTTATTATAAATTTGGTTCAACTTTCGGCACGTAGTTTTCATATTATTTGTTTAAGATATTATATATAAACCATGAATGGACAAGAGAAAAGTTGCACGCGAGTAGATTCCTTTTAGCATCATTGCTTTCATATATATGCAGAAAAAAAAAAAAAGAGACATAAAGTGGTCCTGTCTTGATTTATACATCTGATTGTGTAATTGACAAGAAACCAACTGTGAACAATTTTTTTATAAACAAATAAATAAATAAATATATATATATAAAGAGAAAGATTCAGTTGTCAAGTTGATTCAGAGTTATATCTTTAGTTTAATAATTCAATTCAAGATTAATTAATTTGTTTATTTAGTAATACTGTTTTTTTTATAATAATATTATTCTCTTTTGGATAATATTATTCGTACTATCGATGATCCTTTGATGAGATTGTTTACTAACTAAAAGAAGCTTAAATTTGAATTGGCTTTTATACCTTCATTTTGAACTCAAGTCAGTTGCAAGGTTTAGCTCAATTAAAATCAAATCCAGTTTTATATATAAAGACTTCTGGTTGTAGCTAGTGTCTAGCCCAGTTGGATCGACCCGTGATTGAACAAACAAATCAGGTGGGGTCATGAATGTCAGAATGTTGTTTTGTAAATTTTTCCATTTGTTAAAACTTAACAAGTTCTCACAATTATGAGACTCAGATCAAGGCTCGAGTAAGAAATAAGCAATGTTTATTTAATTTATCAATATACAATCCAACCAGTCCCGTAAATTCAGAAGAATTAAGTACTTAACTAATCTCAACAATTATACTTCTTAATTAGTCTTTCCTAACTTGGATACAAATTTATCAATATTTTTATCAGAAGAACCTCCTTCACTTACTGCCTCTATAGCTAATCTCCTTTATTTGTTAGTATTCAATTTCATTTCTCTTGCTCTCTCTCCCTGCATCACTTCCCTTGCACATTTCTCAATCTCTTCTCTTGTCACAATCCCATTCTCTTCAACAACCACACTAATTCCTACACTACAAACATCCAGAACAAGCTTGGCAACCATCACTGGTCAGTCTACAGCGGCATCACCGCCACCAGCACCGCCAAACTCAGTGCCTCGATAGTCAAATTCCACCCACCGTGGGAGAAGAAACACCCCAAAGCTTCATTTGAAAGCACTACCAATTGAGGGCTCCATTTCACTATCAACCCTTGTTGGCTATCTCTTCGATGAACCCTTTTGGGAGCTTTGTGTCCTTGGGTTCTCTGGCCACCCATAAGAAGTGGAAATTGGTTTGCTTCAAGCCCCATGCAAGCTCTTCCATTTGTTTGTGGCTTAGGCTAGATATGTTGCCGAATGACACGTAAACGATGGAGTCTTTTGGCCTTGCATTGAGCCAATCGATGCAAATGGCTTTGTCTGTTTTCAAGAGGTGGAGATCATAGTCTTTGTCATTTTCAATGCAGTTGTCCAAGTAGAAAGATGGAATCATTGGACCAACTCTTAGCAGTGGACAAAATTTTTGCATCGTATCCACAACTTGTATCAAAGTAAATATTAATTAATTTTCATTTCTTACATTAGGTGGAGATGTTCAATTAGAAATGTAAAAACATCCAAATCCCTTATTAAAAACAAGGAATTGAAATCGATATAAAACCTACTTGGAATAAATCGGTTCCACCATGAAAGGATTTGAACTAACATTTGGGTATTTGAAGATTCTAGTTCCAAGCAAGTTTTCTTCCTCACTCCTATTTTAGACCAATTAGAGGATAACTTGAGCTTGATCAGAATCCAAAACAATCAGTTCAAGTTCAAGTTTGACCTAACTTGACTAGTAAACAGTGATGTCAAGAAGAAAAAGAATAATCAAATAAGAAGAGTTTTACTGTAACGGCATTGGCGAACTCTCAACCTTGAGTGAAAATAGGTGGCAAGATTCTTCCTCTATCTCTGACTGCTTGAGACTAAACAGTTGTTAGCCCAGTATTTCTATTCAACACGCTCTTTAATGCCATCACAATGATTGTGTCTCACGTTTCTCTCATTATCATAGTTAGGTTTCTCTCTCATTCCCAAATTGTTGCATCACACACGATTGAGTCCTTGCTCTTATCTCTCTCCTATTGGTGGCTTTCCTTTTTGTGTTGGTGATTCTTTCTCCGCTACTGCCACCGTCGCTATTTATGTTTTCGGGAACACTCCTCTTGATTTTCCAACAAAGACGTCCTCTCTTGTTGTTATCATGATGCTATTAACTTCTCAATTTTTATCTCCAATTGCAGCTCTGAGAGCTTTTGCTGCGATTTTGGGGGAGTGTTAAACATATTCCTATTTGATCTAATTCTACTCAAATCTAATTTTTATTTAATATGATTCTAATTGACTAGTTTGATTTTGATTTATAATTTATTATTTTTTTTATTTTATAGAATCAGGATTCTAATTTAGCTATTTATGATTTTGCTATTTCATAAGATTATGATTCGAATTTAGCTGTTTATTATTTTTCATATTTATAGAATTAGAATTCCAATTTAGACTACATTATAATACTATATATTGAACAATGTTTAGTCAATAATATCAACTCATGATTCTACAAATTTACGTGAAAATCTGCCAATATGATCAATAAACATAAATGCTAAGTTCACATGCATTAGTTATACAACTGACTTTAAATAGATAGATCTATGTATCAAATTAAACTTACGTCATCGTCAAGCTTATGAAAAGTATTACAAAAAATTGACTCACAAAGAAGTTTAACAAAGCCATGCACCTAGCTTTGTTAACAGAAAGCAATATTGGCGATGAATATTAATGAGCTAAACTTGAGCCAACTAAATGAGTTTAGCTCATACTTGTTGAGTTATCCGCTATTGAAAATAGAAAGAGTTGGTTGCAAGCTTATAAATACAATGGAAAGTCTAATTCTTGAAACTATCTTTTAAGGTTGATTCAGAGGCATTCCAACTGATGGACCAATTTAGTTAATGAGAAAATTCAACTGATGGAACTGGATAAATATGAGGAAAATTAAAAATGAATTTGAACTGAACTCAAATTAGAACTTTAGTTTGACTTGAATTTGAGGTTTTATCGTTAATATATCCCTTTGATAATATTGTTTATTCCAACAATATTGTTTATCAGTTTGATTGAATTTGAATTTAAACTGAATATTGTAAATTCAAACTAACTTAGAACTGATTTTTATTCAAATTCAATTCAAATGCACTTTTACCAGGGAAAATCTCCTACCATTGACTGGAGTCTCAACTCATGGGGTTATATAAATATGAGGGAAACTGTCCTTGTAATTCATCATTCTTTTAAATCATTGGATTAAAAGATTTCAACCCATCAAAATGGAATAAGACTTGAATTAAAATATTTGTCTGAAATAAAACACAATTTATTTTAGTGATCGTCGTTATGTTCCTTTGAGGAAGAGCGAACAAAGCACAAAAGGCCAGAAAAGGGGATGAATAAATTATTTAAGAAATTTTGGCAAAATAACTAAATTATGCACACTTTACTGCATCGTGTCATTCTCTACCATAAATCAATAACAACCTTTCCTCGTCAACGCACCAGGGGAGTAAAGGAAACGGAAACCTCCTTTTATTCTGGCATTCGGAGACGGGATTTTACCTTAGTTGGAGCTTAAATCACATATGATACATTTAGACTAATTCAATATATACAAATAAATTATATAAAATTTTTTATATAATTTGATGTGGTAGCGTTTGATTTGAGGATATTGAAGTAAGAGAAAAAGTAAATAATTATATCCCATAATCACAAATTACTATCTCAATTTGTATAAATAAATTTATACAATTTATTTATATTTATAATTTTATTTATATAGTTTGTACAATTTGTTTATTCATATAGGGTACTATTAACATTTCTCTTCTTTTATTTTGAGTTTTGGAACACATCTTTTGACTTAATAATTAATCTTTTGACACATGAGTATTAATGAGTTTATTGTTTATCATATTAAATCATTCTATAATCTTTCAAATATAATACTTTTGTGATAAAGATGAAAGTTTCTTTGAATGATTCTTTTTTATTTTAATTCTGAATATGTAATTTGTCTATCCCATTTCTCTCATATCAAAATTTATAGACAATCATCTTTTAATAATCATCACATATTTTAAATCGTTTCTAACTATTAACACATTATTTAGTACAGAGATAAAATTACAAATTTATCACCAGACTTTTTTGTATAAATATAGTGGCCTTGATAAATCATTTTAAAGGAATACAATATTATAGTTTTATGAAATTTCAAGTACTAATGTTTGAATAACTATTTTAAATTATATATTGATCTTTAAAGATTGAACACTTTGAGTTTTTTAACAATGAAATCTATAGGTTTTAAGCTCTCTATTAAGGAAAATTATTTTGATATTCATTTGATGTAACTCTAAATTTAAATATATTATTATAATTAGAATTAAAATAGACTGAAATAATTCTTACTAGTGCTACTCTTAGGAAAGTGGTCTTGATGGACCTTCATAAAGTTGATATACGATTTAATTCAATTAATTTAATGTTAGTATGTTTCCACCACGTTAAAGTGATGTTGATTTTATCTAGAAACTTAACTACAAACTTCATTTGGTAAGACAAGTCAAACAAAGCCTCTAGCCAGTTCAGCACAAGCTCGCTAATTTGGTAAGTTTAAGAAACAAACTTCTTGACATCTTTGTTTATATTAACCAAGGAATACAATGAAGTCGAACCACTCACGAGTTATTTATAGCTCAAATTGTATTGAATTGGACTTAATTTAATTATTATCAAATTGAACTCAAGTTTGTCATCAACCGTTTCGCCGAGCTTGTGATTTGAATAAAATACCAATAACCCTTGTAAGTTTAAATTTTTATATTTATATTCCTAAAACCTTACTCTTTGGCATTGCATATGAGGGGTTTAAGTAAAATTTTTAAGTAGAACTTAAGTCAATTGTATTTATCTCGAGTTCAAGCTCTAACCATGAACCTTTTAACTTGGCAAATTTGAGTTTGCACTTAAATGTAATAGAGCAGCTCGAGTATATGAATTACAATTTATTCTAAGATGAATTTGATCTGTATGCATCAATATATAATTAATTGTAGTTGATTATATTATGATGCAAAATCGCCAGCTAGCTGTTGCACTTTGCATATACAAGTTTTGCAACAAATTCGTTAATATACCTATTCTTCCATGACTTTGCTTATGTAGGGCAGATTTGATTTAAGTTGAGCCAAGCTTGGGGCATCTCCAACAACATTGTTCACCAACTCAAATAAGTTTAAAATCGAACTAAACATTCTAAATGTAAGCTTAGACCAATTTTTATTTGGACTCATCCCTACCTAGAAAAGGCCTTGATCAATATTGGCCCGAAGTCTCAACCAACAGAGCTAGATAAATATTAGAGAAAGTGTTCCTATAACTTCATTATTCTTTTAGGGGTTGTTTGGTTTGTATTATAAAAAAAATTACTTTAATAATATACTTTTTATTACTTATATTATCTTGATTGATATTTTAATAATAAAATATTACAGTAATTTTATAAATTAATGGTGATGTGGTAGTTAATAGATGTAGTAATCTGATTACTATTTCCACCTTAGGCATTAAAAGATTACCAAGAATAACTTGATTTTATTATATTTTTACTTTTATTTATTAATTTTTTATAGCTAAAACACTCTCATTTTTAATTAATATAACAAGTAATATAAAATATATTTTAAAATAATTATACCCAAAGATATTTAAGTAAAATAGTATTTTAATATTATTTTATTACCTCTAATCAAACACAACAATTATTTATAATTAGTAATTTTTACTAAATTTTATTAAATATAATAATAATTTATACCCAATAATCTTTAAAGTAATCTATCTTTAAAATATTTTTTTAATTTTTAGTAATAAAACATTAGTTAAACCAAATACCCTCTTAAATGATTGGATAAAAATTAATAACTACCTTTTCTCGTCAATTTCATATTTTCTTTGAATAAGTTTATTTAAGAGATAAATAAATAATCGTATCACTAATCACAATCTATCACCTCAATTTATTTGAATAAGTTTGTATAATTTATTTATACATATAGTTTTATTTATGTAGTATTGCATACTTTATTGCATGTTGAATTCTTAAGTTGAAACTCTAACTAAAAATTGACTTATTCAAATTAAATTATAGATTCAATCTAAACTAGCTTGAAGAACATCAACTAAAAATTTCAAATCCAACAATCATATCAACCGGATAGAAGCTGTGTGACAAATTCCTCTAAGTTCTTATCAGAGCTTCCACCTTCATCTATTGCCTCCTTGGCCAATTTTTTCCACTTCTCAGTGTTCCTTCTTATATTATTTGATCTTTCTCCTTCCATGACTTCCTTTATACAAATCTCAATTTCTTCTCTGGTCACAATCCTTTTCTCATTAGCTCTTACTCTAACCCCCACCTGCCACACATCTTCAACAAACTTGGCATTGGTTGTTTGATCCGTCCACTGCGGCATTGCCACCATCGGCACCCCCAAGCTCAGTGCCTCCAGCGTGGAGTTCCACCCACAATGAGTCAAGAAACAACCCACTGATTTATGAGCAAGAACTTCAAGCTGAGGACTCCAACTCACAACCAAACCCTTCTCAAATGTTTCCTCAGGGAAATTTCTCGGAAGTTTTGCGAATTCAGGTTCCCTCACCACCCACAAGAAAAAGAAGTTGCTTTTCTTCAGCCCCCATGCAATTTCCTCCATTTGCTCCTCTCCTAGGGCTGCCAAGCTTCCAAATGATACATAAACAACGGAGTGGATTTCCTTTGAGTCTAGCCATGTCTTGCAAGTTTCAGTCATTGGTTTGAAGAGGCTCAGGCCATAATCATTATCATTTTGCAACCTCTTGTCCAAGTAAAATGATGGGATTGTTGGTCCAATTGTCTTAATAGGACATTTACTTGCCATGAAGTTCACTACCTGATCACATAATATTCAGAGATGTCAACAACTTAACAAGGAAATTGACTCTTGGATATTTCAATTGAAAAACCACCTTTTGGATTTTTTTTATGAGAATAAACTAAATTTTCAGTATTTTTTTTAAAGTAAAAGTATATATTAAAAAAAAAAGTAACTAGCCTTCCAACTGAAGTCGAAAACAATCTACGCTTATTCTTCCCATTAGAAGGATAAATTTTCAGTATAATCTATTGAAGTTACTGAACAAATACAATTATAATTATTTGTTTTATTTTGTTTTGTTTTAGAAGCAAAATGATTAATTTGATATCTCATTTTTTGAATTAAAAAAAATCGAACTTTGCTTTATTCAGTAGATAATTTTTTTTTGAATAAATTAAATTTTCAAATTTTTCTATAGAAGAGGTTAGACTTGCAATATTCTCTATTAAAGACACCAAATAAATATAATTAAGATAATTTATTTTGTTTTAAAATTAAGGTAATTAATTTTGTACCTTCAATATAAAATAATAAAAATTTAATCTCTTCAACACAAAAAACTTTTAGGTAGAAAAGAAACTGCTCCAAAAATGTTGCACCTAAAAGTTTGGTTGGAAAATTTTAAAGTTTGATATTTTTCAATAGAAAAAAAAAAAAAAAAAGGGAAATGGTGACCTCAAGATAAGAATAATATGTTTAAAATTATGTTTAGGGACTCTTCAACATACCTCATCTTCCAATTGAAGTGATCAAACTTTTAGTATTTTCTATTTAAGACTATATAAATATAATTATGATAGTTTATTTCGTTTTGTTTTATAATCAAGGTAATGAATTTTGTATTTTTAACAGAAACATCTAAAAGTTTGGCTGAAAAATTTTAAAGCTTGATATCTTCAATTAAATTAAAAAAAAAGGTTGGCATTTCTCAAATAGGAAATCAAACTTTGTTTTTTATATTAAAGAAATTGAATATACAATTTTTTTTTATTAAATGAATTGAACTATCATATTTTCTTATAAAATCAATTAAACTTTCAGTATTTTCTATTAAAGACATTGAATAAATACAAATAAGACAGTTTTTTTTTTTAATTTTAGAATCCAGATAATTAATTTTATACTTTTAATAAAAAATACTGCAAAATTACTCCCCTTTAACAAAAAAATCTAAAAGTTTGGTTTAAAAAGTTTAAAGTTTGTTATCTTCAATTAAAAAAAAAAAGTTCACATTTCTCTAATAGGAAAATGGTGACCTAGATCCCAAGTAGAAATTACATAACTTGTCAAAATAATGCAGAATAATATACTAAAATTATGTTTAGAGATCTTCAACATACCTTATCTTCCAACTCAAGGAAAGTGTTACACAAGATCCATTTTGGCTCATGAATATTTGAAAATTGATTCAAGACCGAGTTAAGACAAGATGGATAAGAGCCAGGTTCAGAAATGAACGATGGAAGATCATCAATCCCGAGCGGCGGCATCGAAGGCAACGAAACCACTGATCCTTTCACAGGAAACTGCAATTTCCCATGATCAAAATGATAATAAATTGCATTTACAGCCCAAGGCTGAGTGAAAAATGGAGCTCCATCCAGGCCAAATCCTCTTGCAACGTCAAGCATCCATGGAATATGCGAGTCATAAACAATGAACTTAACGGGAGAGCCTGAATATGCAAGCTTTTCAAGGAGCTTCGCTAGGCTTTGTGGGAACACTACTCTGAAACATTCAATGTATTCATCGAAGTTTTCGAGTGTAACTAAAGCGTCGAAGCCGTCAGAAATGGTCTCAATTTTGATGGAGCTGGTTTCAGCTAAGTCTCGAATGGTGAGGGGAGAAGAAGTGGTGGTGACTAGGGTTACTTTGAGGCGTTTTGAGGCTAAACGTTTGGATAATTGGAGCATCGGGTTTACGTGACCTTGAGCTGGGATAGGGATTGTGAGGATATGAGTTTCTTTACCTCTTTCTTCCTCCATTTTCTTTCAGACTCTCTTTCACATAACATATGCATATAAGCACAAATTTAAATAGCCAATATTGGGGATTGTTCAGTCAAATAAGTAAATAATAATGGAGAAGATAATGACAAAACTAAACAATGAATGAATGCTGGTTTTTCATAAGTTGTAATAGTATCATATGCATCACTTTTTTTCTTTCCTTGCTGATCAAGGAAGAAGTTTTTTATTTTAATTGAAGTGATTGACCTTGTATTTGTGAAAAGAATTATACTTTTAAATTTTATAATAAATGAAACCACACTTTAAATATATTTTGTTTAAGATATCAAACAAATATAATTAAAAAAGTATTGAGCTTTTAGATTTTCGATTAAAAATATGAAACTTTTAAATTTTTTTAATAAAAAGAATCAAACTTTTAGTATTTTTTATTGAATATACCAAACAAATACAATTAAAAAGTAAGATTGTTTTGATTTGATTTAAAAGTGAAGTGATTTGTTTTTTACTCTCAATAAAAAATAGTTTGACTTTAGTCCTTTTAATTGTAAAATTTTAGTTTTTCAATAATAAATTTGCACTGATAATACGATATGTCCCATGGTTGTTTTGTTATGTAAATTTTTCATCCTTTGTTTTGTTAAATCTGAATCTCCAAGATGAAAAACTTCATAAAAGTATCTTTTTCAGTTTTTGATACATTTTCCTTGAAATTGTTGTCGGAATTTACAACCATTGTTCCATAAGGCACGATGTAGGTATTGTTGCCAAGGTAAGTAAGTGGCTTATGTTTAATCCATAAAAGCTGCTTTAAGATTTATTTTAGGAAGAAGAATGATACTAGGATTCTCTTGGAGATTAGAATGTTAATATATAAAAACATTATTCTCTTTTATGAGTGGTAGAATAATTCGATTATTAGCAAATACAATAATTGTATCAACAGAGGTAAAGAGATGTTGAACCATGTTTTAAATGAACTAGTATAAATCACATATTATTTATTTTTAGTGTTTATATTGGTTTGTGACTAATTATTTACTTAATTTATTAATTTCATACATTTTATAATTCATTCAATAATGTCATTTGAGTCAATTTTTATCATGCCAAAAATTTGCTATGATTCTTCCGGACATATATTGATAATATCATATTTTGATTGAAAAAGATTAAAATATTTCGTTTTCATTGAATTGTTCTTTAGAAGACAAATAAAGAGTTAAGATTAATTAGTAAAAGAAGAGGCAAAATCTTATATGCCTTCTCATCTTTGTCATATCATCAACTTATAAAATATGTGCATATATGTTGCAACAAGTAGCGAAATTAAGTTTAATATAATCATTATCTTGGAATAAATTGAATAAGTTAAATTTGAATGAAGTATAGAGTTTATTTTTATTTGAGTCAATTTGAATATTCAAATTCTAATTGACTCATATTATATTTAAAGTTAAATTATTTTCGAATTTAATTCAAATATTCTATGAGAGGGGTTTTGATATCATCAATTGCTTATGTCTAGAGGAAGAAAAACCAAGATTGTTTACCTAAGTTTTGATAGATGTTCCATACTTGTTGAGCAATCAATCTTAATTTATATTTTCTGAAAAGTAAGAATTCCACTACCCAATTTTCAAACCAAGTGAATAAGGGAAATTTTTGAATGGCGGTCAATTTTGTAGATGTTCCATACTTGTTGAGCAATCAATCCTAATATTATTTTATTTAAATCCTTTGAAAATATGTTGAATTGAATCAATGGCGTGCAGACATAGGAAAAATTGTGACAAATCAAAAGTCGGAGGGCTGAAGGAGGAGAAACTTCAAGGGAAAATTCAACAAGTCAATAGGTGGTAGTCTGGCGGCTTTGATCAAATTTGACGAAATAATTTCATCTTTTCATCTTGGTGGAATCGGCAAAATCGACAGAGGAGTTTTTGTTGATGTTCTCATTTCACCTTAATCTCATCTTTGTTAAAGAATTTAATGGTAGTCAATTCGAGCAAGGCGAATCACAAATTGTTGGTGGAGTTGACAGCATTGATCAATTGAACAAAGGAAGATTTTGACAGAATTATATCTCGATTTCTTTATATCATCTTTGTAATTTTTGGTAGTGAGTGGTGAATAGATGGCGATTATGGCAGTGTGGTGGTATCAACCAGGGTTGTTAAGTGACAGCCAGTGGTCCGATGAAACTGATGGTCAAATTGTTTGATTAGTGATAAGATCAATTAGTTATTTAAAAATAATATTGAAAATAATATCATATAATTTATCAGTAAATAGATCATTTAAATTATTTTAAGTTTAAAATAAATTCAATTTGATGATATACATATCCAAATTATTTGATTTAATCTAGTTAAATTCAATCTAATTGTAAAAACTGTTTTTAAAATAATCAAAACTAATTTTATCTATGAGTAACAGTCTAATCAATCAGATGAACTTAAAACGATGGGCACAATGTTTGCACATGATCGATGTTAATGAAGCAATAAAGACCATCAAGATAACAACTTTTGCACTATATATTTGATTTATGATTTGACATTTGAGCTTTACATTCAACTAAGCAAGCTAAGCATGAAAAAGGGACATTCATAAATTACTATACATAACATTAAAGGCGATCATTTAGAAGAATAGTAATTAGTATTTTACTATATACATATGATAAATATATTAGAAAGTCAAATGATGAGGTGATTCCATATTTCATAAATTTGTTTCAACTTTTTGTCGCGTAGTTTTCATATTATTTGTTTAAGGTAATATATATGAAACATGAACTGACAAGGGAAAATGTGCAAGCCAGTAGATTCCTTTTAGCGTCATTGCTTACATATGCAGAAAAAAAATCTAAGAAAAGAGACAAAGAACATGATTTACACATCTCATAAATTGGCAGGAGACCGACTGTCAACAATTCTTTTATAAACAAATAAATATACAAGTAGGCAGGGCTGTGTCCGCGAGATGATTTCTGAGTTAGTGATATATTTTGATGACTTAATTCAAGATTAATTTATATATTTATTTGGCGGTGTATAGTTATCGGTCCTATTAGTAATATTATTTCTTTTTTATGATATTATTTATATTATCAATAATTTTTTTAATAATAATATTATTATTAAATATTAAGTTCACGTGTATTAATTATATAGTTGACTTTAAATAGATAGATTTATGTATCAAATTAAACTTACCTCATCGTCAAGCTTACGAAAAGTATTTCAAAAAATTGACTCACAAAGAAGTTTAACAAAGCCATGCACCTGGCTGGCTTTGTTAACAGAAAACAATATTCCCGATGAATATTAATGAGCTAAACTTGAGCCAACCAAATGAGTTTAGCTCATACCTGTTGAGTTATCCCCTATCGAAAATAGAAAGAGTTGACAAGGAAATTCAACTGATGGGACTGGATAAATACGAGGGAAATTAAGGATGGATTTAAACTAAATTTGAATTAGAACTTGAGTTTGAGGCTTTGTCACTGATATATCTATCCGATAATATTATTTATCTCAACAACATTATTTATCAATTTAAAATAGCTTGAATTTGAACTGAATATTATAAATTCAAACTAATTTAAACTAATTTTTATTCAAATTTAATTCAAATGCACTTTTATGAGGGAAAATTCCCTACCATTGACTGGAGTCTCAACTCATGGGATTATATAAATATGAGGGAAAGTGTCCGTGTAATTCATCATTCTTTTGAATCATTGAATTAAAAGATTTCAACCTATCAAAATGGAATAGGACTTGAATTAAAATATTTGTCAGAAATAAAACAAAATTTATGTTAGTGATCGTTGTTATGTTCCTTCGAGGAAAAACGAACAAAGCACAAAAGACCAGAAAAGGGGTTGAATAAATTATTTAAGAAATTTTGGCCAAATACTTTATTGCATCCGGTCATTCTCTACCATAAATTAATGACAACCTTTTCTTGTCAACGAACCGGGGAGGAAAGGAAACGGAAACCCCCTTTTATTCTGACATCCGGGGATAGGATTTTGCCTTAGCTGGAGCTTAAACCACATATGATATATTTAGACTAATGTTATATATACAAATAAATTATATAAACTTATTCATATAATTTGATGTAGTAGCATTTGATTTGATAATGTTGAAATGAGTGAAAAAGTAAATAATCGTATCACCTAATCACAAACTACTATATCAGTTTGTATGAATAAGTTTATCTAATTTATTTATACATATAATTTTATTAATATAATTTGTACAATTTGTTTATTCATATAGGGTACTATCGACATTTCTTTTTTTTCATCTTGAGTTTTGAGACACATCTCTTAGTTCAATAATTCACCTTTTGACACATGAGTATCAATGAGTTTGTAATTT
Organism: Mangifera indica; assembly: GCF_011075055.1. Classification (NCBI taxonomy): domain Eukaryota; kingdom Viridiplantae; phylum Streptophyta; class Magnoliopsida; order Sapindales; family Anacardiaceae; genus Mangifera; species Mangifera indica. The sequence goes on from NC_058143.1 coordinate 561,528, forward strand.
ATCATATTGACTCATTTTATAATCTTTCGAATATAATACTTTTGTGACAGAGATGAAAGTTTCTTTGAACGATTCAACTTGATTTTAATTTTTAATATGTAATTTGACTTACCCATTTTCTTTATGTCAAAATTCATAGACGATCATCCTTTAATAATTATCATATACTCCAAATTATTTTCAACTATTAATACATTATTTAGTACAAATATAGAATTACAAATTTGTTATCAAACTTTTTCATATAAATACAGTGGTCTTGATAAATTATTTTAAACTCATAAGACATTACAGTTTTATGAAATTTCAAATACTAATGTATGGATAACTGTTTTAGGTTATTTATTGATCTTTGAAACTTGCACACTTTACGTTTTCTAACCTTTAACAACAAAATCTATAGGTTTTAAGCTCTTCACTTAAAATAGATGTTTTAATATTTATCTAATGCGACTCTAAATCCAAATATACTATTACAATTAGAATCAAATGGACTAAAATAATTCTTACAACTAGCGAATATGTTTATAGTTGTATACAACTTAATTCAGTCCGTTTGGAGTATGTGCTACTCTTAGGAAAGTGGTCTTGATGGACTCACATTAAGTCGATATACGATTTAATTCAATTAATTTAATGTTAATATGTTTCCACCACGTTAAAGTGATGTTGATTTACTTTATCTAGAAACTTAGCAACAAAACTTGATTTGGTAAGACAAGTCAAACAAAGCCTTTAGTCAATTTAGCACAAGCTTGCTATTAGCCAATTTGGTAAGTTTAAGAAACAAACTTCTTGCCGTCTTTGTTTATATCAACAAAGGAATGCAATGAAGTCAAACCACTTACGAGTTATTCGTAGCTCAATTTGTATTGAATCAGACTTAATTTGATTATTGTTATGTTAAATTCAAATTTGTTGTCAATCATTTAGGTGAGCTCATGATTTGAGTAAAATACTAATATACCCTTGTAAGTTTAATTTTTTATATTTATATTCCTAAAACCTTATTCTTTGGCATTGTAAATAAGGGGTTTAAGTAAAATTTTTAAATAGAACTTGAATCAATGTATTTATCTCAAATTCAAGCTTGAACCATGAACTTTTTAACTTAGCAAGCTCGAGTTTGAACTTAAATGTAATAGAACAGCTCGAGTATATGAATTATAATTTATTCTAAGATGAATTTGATCTGTATGCATCAATATGTAATTAATTGTAGTTGATTATATTATGATGCAAAATCGCCAGCTAGCTGTTGCACTTGCACATACAAGTTCTGCAACAAATCGTTAATATACCTATCCTTCCAAGACTTTGCTTATGTAGGACTGATTCGATTCAAGTTGAGCCAAGTTTGGGGCATCTCCAACAACATTGTTCATCAACTCGAATGAGTTTAAAATTGAACTAAACATTCTAAATGTGAACTAAGCTTAAACTGATTTTTATTTAGACTTAACTTGAATTTATCCCTACATGCAAAAGACCTTGATCAATATTGGCTTGAAGTCTCAACCAGCAAAGCTAGATAAATATTAGGGAAAGTGTCCCTATAATTTCATTATTCTTTTAGGGGCCGTTTGGTTTGTATTATAAAAAAATTACTTTGGTAATATATTTTTTATTATTTACATTACTTTGATTGATTTTTTAATAATAAAATATCACAGTAATCTTATAAACTAATGGTGATGTGGTAGTTAATATAGATAGTAATCTGATTATCACTTCCACTTTAGGTATTAAAAGATTACCAAAATTAACTTGATTTTATTATATTTTTACTTTTATTTATTAATTTTTTATAACTAAAACACTCTCATTTTTAATTAATATAACAAGTAATATAAAATATATTTTAAAATAATTATATTCAAAGACATTTAAGTAAAATAATATCTTAGTATTATTTTCTTAACTCTAATCAATTACAATAATTATTTATAATTATTAATTTTTACTAAATTTTATTAAATATAATAATAATTTATACCAAATAATCTTTTAGATAATCTATCTTTAAGATAATCTTTCATTTTTAGTAATAAAATATTAGTTAAACCAAATACCCTATTAAATCATTGGATAAAAATTAATAACTACCTTTCCTTGTCAATTTCATATTTTCTTTGAATAAGTTTATTTGAGAGAAAAATAAATAATCGCATCACCAATCACAAGCTATCACCTTAATTTATTTAAATAAGTTTGTATAATTTATTTATATGTATAGTTTTATTTATATAATATTACATACTTTATTACACGTTGAATTTTTAAGTTGAACTTCTAACTAAAAATTGACTTATTTGTATTGAATTATAGATTCAATCCGAACTAGCTTGAATCAGGCTCACCCCTACTTTGAAGAGCATCAATTAAAGTTTTCAAATCCAACAACCATATCAACTAGATAGAAGCTGTGTGACAAATTCCTCTAAGTTCTTATCAGAGCTTCCACCTTCATCTACTGCCTCCTTGGCCAATTTTTTCCACTTCTCAGTGTTCTTTCTTATATTATTTGATCTTTCTCCTTCCATGACTTCCTTTATACAAATCTCAATTTCTTCTCTGGTCACAATCCTTTTCTCATTAGCTCTTACTCTAACCCCCACCTGCCACACATCTTCAACAAACTTGGCATTGGTTGTTTGATCCGTCCACTGCGGCATTGCCACCATCGGCACCCCCAAGCTCAGTGCCTCCAGCGTGGAGTTCCACCCACAATGAGTCAAGAAACAACCCACTGATTTATGAGCAAGAACTTCAAGTTGAGGACTCCAACTCACAACCAAACCCTTTTCAGATGATTCCTCGGGGAAATTTCTCGGAAGTTTTGTGAATTCAGGTTCCCTCACCACCCACAAGAAGAAGAAGTTGCTTCTCTTCAGCCCCCATGCAATTTCCTCCATTTGCTCTTCTCCTAGGGCTGCCAAGCTTCCAAATGATACATAAACAACTGAGTTGATTTCCTTTGAGTCTAGCCATGTCTTGCAAGTTTCAGTCATTGGTTTGAAGAGGCTCAGACCATAATCATTATCATCTTGCAACCTCTTGTCCAGGTAAATTGATGGGATTGTTGGTCCAATTGTCTGAATAGGACATTTACTTGCCATGAAGTTCACAACCTGATCAAATAATATTCAGAGATGTCGACAACTTAACTATCACCTTTTTGGTAACGAAGGAAATTGACTCTTAGATATTTTAATTGAAAAATCAATTTTTAGATTTTTCTATAGAATAAATCAAATTTTCAATTTTTTTTAAAGTAAAAGTATATATTAACAAAAAAAAATAATTAGCCTTTTAATAAGAGTTAGAAACGACCTACGCTCATTCTTTTTGTTTGAAGGACAAATTTTCAGTATAATCTATTGAAGTTATTGAACAAATACAATTATAATTGCTTGTTTTGTTTTGTTTTAAAAACCAAATGATTAGTTTGATATCTTACTTTTTGAATTAAAAAAATCAAACTTTGTTTTTTATGTCGAAGAAATTGAATACATAAAATTTTTTTGAATGAATCAAATTTCAAATTTTTCTATAATTAATTTTATACCTTTAATATAAAATAGTGAAAATTTAGTCCTTTAACACAAAAAACTTTTAGATAGAAAAGCAACTGGGCCAAAAATTTTGTACCTAAAAGTTTGGTTGGAAAATTTTGAAGTTTGATATTGTTCAATAGAAAAGAAAAAAAAAAAAGGAAAATGGTGACCTCAAAATAATGCAGAATAATATACTAAAATTATGTTTAGGGACTCTTCAACATACCTCATCTTCCAGCTCTAGGAAAGTATTACACAAGGTCCATTTTGGCTCATGAATATTTGAAAATTGATTCAAGACCGCGTCGAGGAAAGATGGATAAGAGCCAGGTTCAGAAATGAACGATGGAAGATCATCAATCCCAAGCGGCGGCATCGCAGGCAACGAAACCACAGATCCTTTAACAGGAAACTCCAATTTCCCCTGATGAAAATGATAATAAATCGCGTTTACAGCCCAAGGCTGAGTGAAAAATGGAGCTCCATCGAGGCCAAACCCTCTTGCAACGTCAAGCATCCATGGAATAGCCGAGTCATAAACGATGAACTTAACAGGGCAGCCTGAACATTCATACTTTTCAACGAGCTTCGCCAGGCTTTGCGGAAACACAACTCTGAAACGTTTACTGTACTCATTGGCGTTTTGGAGTGTAACTCCTGTTTCAAATCCGTCGGAAATGGGCTCAATTTTGATGGAGCTGGTTTCAGCTAAGCCTTGAATGGTGAAGCGAGAAGAAGTGGTGGTGACTAGAGTTACTCTGAGGTTTTTTGAGGCTAAACGTTTGGATAATTGGAGCATTGGGTTTATATGACCTTGAGCAGGGAAAGGGATTGTCAGGATATGGGTTTCTTTAGCTTTTTGTTCCCCCATTTTCTTTCCAAAACTGAGGATTGTTGAGTCAAAAAAGCAAAGAACAATGAAGAAGATAATGAAAAAAATGAATAATGAGTGAATACTGGTTTTCATAAGTTGTAATAATGTCGTATTTATCACTTATTTTTCTTGCTGATCAAGGAAGAAGTTTCTTTTTGTTTTTTTCAGTTGAATTGATTGACCTTATATTTTTCTACGAAAAGAACTCAACTTCTAAATTGTATGATAAAAACAACCAAACTTTTAATATATTTTATTAAAGGAATTTAGCAAATTGAAAAAGTATATAATTTTTAGATTTTTTATTGGAAATATACAACTTTTAAACTTTTCAATAAAAAGAATCAAAATTTTAGTATTTTTTATTGAAAATATCAAATCAACACAATTAAAAAAATTTGTTTTGTTTTGATTTGAAAGTAAAATGATTAGTTTTTACTCCCGGTAAGAAATAGTTTTGTTACCTCAATTTTTCATCCGATGTTTTCTTTAATTTGAATCTCTAAGGTGAAAAACATCATAAAAGTATCTTTTTTAGTGTTTGATACATTTTTTGTGAAATTATTGTTGGAATTTACAACCATTGTTCTATAAGGCACGATGTAGGTCTTGTTGTTCAGGCAAGTAAGTGGTTCATGTTTAATCTATAAAGAGCTACTTTAGAATTTATTTTAGGGAAAAGAATGATACTACGGTTTCTCTTAGGGATTTGAATTTTAATATATAAAAACATTATTTTTTTTTTATAAGTGATATAACAATTCGATCAATAGCAAATAAAATAATTGTATCAATAGAGGTAAAGAGATATTGAACCGTGTTTTGGATGAACTAATAGAAATTGTATATTATTTCTCTTTAGTGTTTATATTGGTTTGTGTCTAATTATTTACTTAATTTATTACTTTCACATAATTTCTAATTCATTCAATTATGTCATTTGAGTCAATTATTATCACGCCAAAAATCTTGCTATGATTCTTTTTAGCATCATTGCTTACATATATATGCAGAAGAAATCCAAGAAAAGAGACAAAGAATTTAGAATTCTAGTTTGATAATTTGATTAAAATTAATTTATTTGTGTATTTAGTGATATTGTTGATCTCCTCAATAATATTATTCACTTTTTGATGATATTGTTTATATTATCAATGGTCTTTCAATGATATTGTTCATCAATTAAAAACAACTCAAACTCGAATTAGATGTTACATTTTCAGTTTGAACTTAAGTCAATTGCAAGTTCAACTTGACTATATTACATCCACCCCTGTATATATAGGGACTTTCGGTTGTAGCTAGTGTTTTAAAACTCAAATAACTTGGTAGTTACTCTAATCTGGTTAGATCAACCTTTGATTGAACCAAATAAATCTTTTAAGTCACGGATGTCAATATGTTGTTTCGTAAAAAGTTTCAATTGGTGTGATTGAGCCAAACATTATATATCTTTGATCCAATTTCGAGCTAGTCTTAGACTTAACTCAAATCAAATTGAATTTACCCCTACAAATAAAATATACTAATTTGTATAGTAATAATAATGTGTTACTAAGTAGCTATATAATTTTTAATTAGAGATTAAACAACACTAAATTAAATAATAACATAGTTATTGTTATCATTAGTATATAAATTAATACTCGATGTTAATGTACTATTTTACTTGTATACAAATATGAGCAAAGAATTTAACTTACGTCCTCTTCCAGCTTATCAACACTGTTACAGAAGAGCCACTTGGGTTTCTCAATATTTGTAAATTGATTCACCAGCAGGCCAACCGAATATGGGTTAAGTGCAATTGATATCAAAATTGATTCAATCCCAATCTGTATTGGCTTGAAACCACCTTGAATTGGCTTCATTTAAATTTATTTAGGTTGAATTTAAGTTAAGTTTGAATGAAAAGAGTTGATTTATTTTTTAAATTAAATCAAATTTAAATTAAAAAGAATTTAATTTGGTCTGATTTATGAGTTGGATAAATAACTTAATTTATTTTATATTAAATAATTATTAAAATGATATTATTTTATTTATCAATAGGTGGAATATATTTTTTATATATATAAATTCTTAATTTATGTGAAGTTTTGATACATGCCGTGTGCAAGACGTGTTGGCATTTGCTAACATTAATTAAAACATAGCACCTCCCTTTAAATAAGTTGGACTGAGTCAAAGTTGTAGGCGCATGGCAAATATTGCGACAAGTCAAAAGTGGGAGCCCTGAAGGAAGAGAAACTGCAAGGGAAAATTCAATAGGTCAAAAGGTTGTAGTTGATTTGAAAGGTTTGGCTGCTTAGTTGAAATTTGACAAATAAACAAAATATTATATATATATTATTAATATATATAATTATATATTATATAATATATATAATTAAAATATTATAATTATATATTATAATATAATATTATAATATATAATAATATATTTATATTATATTATAATAATATATATATATATATTATAATATATAATATATATTATATATTATAATAATATAAAAAAAAGAGGGTTGGCGTTGACCCTCTTTTTTTTAATTAAATTTTTTTTGTTTAAAAAATATGAACACCTATCCTTTTTAATTTTTTAAATTAAATTTTAATTTAATTCAAATTTAAATTAATTTGATTTGATTGGATTAATTTAAATAATATATATATATATATTATATTATATGATATTATAATATATATTTATATTATATAATATAATTATATATATTATTTTAAGGGTTGGCGAAAACGCCAACCCTTAGCGTTATTGGCGTTTCCGCCAACCCTTACCTCCTCCAAGCTTTAAGTTTATTAAAAGGTGGGTCCATCCTAAAGTATAATAAGGCCAACTTTCTTACACTAATAGTTTTAGTTTATAAAATATAGGTCCACCTAAATTAATGCTAACAAACCAACTATTTCTGCCAACCTTTATAATAATATATATTATTTTATATTATAATATATAATTATATATTATATATAATAAAATATATATAATATGTTATATTATATATATTATATAATATATAATATAATTATAATTATATATAATATCTTACATAATATATAAAATTAATATAATAATCTAATAATATATATTAATTAATATAAATACATTATATACATATTATATGTACAAGCCAGGTTGGCGTTTAACTATATTATTATAATATATATTATATATTATAATATATATAAAATATATATAAATATATTATAATATTATAATATAATATATATAAATATATTATAATATGTATTAATATATTATAATATATAATTATATATATATATAAACCAAGGGTTGGCGATGCCGCCAACCCTTGGTAACAAAATTATATTATATATAATATAATATATTATATATAATATTATATTATAAAATATTATAATTTAATTATATAATTATAATATATTATATTATTATATTATAATATTATAGTATATAATATATACATATAAGGGTTGGCGTCACCAACGCTTATATGTATATATCTTCAGGGGTTGGCGTTAACACCAACCCCTGAAAACCCAGCAGCAACTTTCACTTTTTTTTTTTTTTTTCAGTTTTAATCCTTAAATTTCAATTTTTTTTTTCTTTTTCCAATTAAATATTGCTATATGGCTTATCCGATCGTCATTTCCTCCAAGACATATACAGTGGATGTGGTTAAGTTTTTTTGTGAATTACTTTTTTCTTTTTTTTTTAATTTTTACTTTGAAAAATTTTTAATCTGAAGAATTTAGTATTTTCCTTCCTGCTTTTGTTTTGAAGATGAGGAAGAAAAGAGAGTGATTCCTTTATCACCTTGGAAGAAGAGGAAGAAGAGGAAGAAGAGAAAAAAAAGTTGCAGAGAAGAAGAGAGAGAATTTGTGCATGAAATATTGAACATGGGTATTTTGGGAAAGGTGATTACTGTTGTGATATATTTGTAAAAGTTTTAGGATAGGTGACATTTTTGTATACACGAAATAAAATAGTGCTAAAAACTTCAATTTCCCTAAACAAAATCCACGAAACAGTCTTTGTCGGTGTCCTCATCTTCTCTCAAACCCATCTTCGTTGAAGATTTTAATGGTGGTCAATTTGAGTAAGACGAATAACAAATTGTTGGTGGAGTTGACAGTATCAAGGTGAATTGTATAGCATCTTAGCTTTATTACAAGTTATCTCATCTTAGTTTTACTTATATATTATTGCGTACTTTATTACATATTGAATTAAGTTAAAATTTTAGTTTAAAATTGACTCATTTAAATTAAATTATAAACTCAATTCAAACTAGTTTGAATCAGATTTATCTCTTCTTTTGAAGATAATCAGTTAAATCAATTGGATAAAAGCTGTGTAACAAATTCCTCAAAGTTTTTATCAGAGCTTCCACCTTCATCTACTGCCTCCTTAGCCAATTTTTTCCACTTCTCCGTATTCCTTATATTTTTTTATTTTTCTCCTTCCATGACCTCCTTTATACGAGTCTCAGTCTCTTCTCTGCTCACAATCCTTTTCTTATTAGCTCTTAGTCTAACCCCACCTCTCACACATCTTCAATAAACTTGGCATTGGTTGTTTGATCCGTCCACTGCGGCATCGCCACCATTGGCACCCCCAAGCTCAGCGCCTCGAGCTTCGAGTTCCAGCCGCAATGAGTCAAGAAACAACGCACTGATTTATGAGCAAGAACTTCGAGTTGAGGACTCCAACTCACAACCAAACCCTTCTCAGATGTTTCCTCGAGGAAATTTTTTGGAAGCTTTTCAAATTCAGATTCCCTCACTACCCACAAAAAGAAAAAGTTGCTTCTCTTCAGCCCCCATGCCATTTCCACCATTTGCTCTTCCCCTAGGGTTGCCAAACTTCCAGATGATACATAAACTACTGAGTTTATTTCCTTTGAGTCTAGCCATGTCTTGCAAGTTTCAGTCTTTGGTTTGAAAAGGCTTAGGCCATAGCCATTATCATTTTGCAACCTCTTGTCTAGGTAAATTGATGGAATTGTTGGTCCAATCGTTTTAATAGGACATTCACTTGCCATGGAGTTTACTACCTGATCAAATAATATTTAGAGATGTCAACAACTTAACTACCACAACCAAACTTTCAGCATTTCTTATTGAAGTTACTAAACAAATACAATTATAATGGTTTGTTTAGAAAGCAAAATGATTAATTTAATACCTCACTTTTTGTATCGAAAAGGTCTAACTTTGTTTTTCATATTGAAGAATCTGATGAATTCATTAATTTTCTTATATCCCAGTAAGAAAGTTGTCTCTTCAATAGGAAAATGGTGACCTCCAAGTGCTGCTAAATCCCAAATAGAAATTACATAACTTGTCAAAAAAATGCAGAATAATATATATTATGTTTAGGGAGTCTTCAACATACCTCATCTTCCAACTCAAGGAAAGTGTTACACAAGGTCCATTTTGGCTCATGAATATTTGAAAATTGATTCGAGATAGAGTTAAGAAAAGATGGATAAGAGCCAGGTTCTGAAATGAACGATGGAAGATGATCAAATCCAAGCGGCGGCATCGAAGGCAACGAAACCACAGATCCTTTCACAGGAAACTCCAACGCCCCATGATGAACATGATAATAAACCGCATTTACAGCCGAACACCGAGTAAAAAATGGAGCTCCGTCGAGGCCAAACCCTCTTGCAACGTCAAGCATCCATGGAATGTGCAAGTCATAAACGATGAACTTCACGGGAGAGGCTGAATATGCAAGCTTTTCAACGAGCTTTGCTAGGCTTTGTGGGAACACAACTCTGAAACGTTCAATGTATTCATCGTAGTTTTGGAGTGTAACTCCGGCGTCAAAGCCGTCGGAAATAGCCTCAATTTTGATGGAGGTGGTTTCAGCTGAGCCTTGAGTGGTGAGGGGAGTGGAAATGGTGGTGACTAGGGTTACTTTGAGGCGTTTTGAGGCTAGAAGTTTGGATAATTGGAGCATTGGGTTTATGTGACCTTGACCACGGAAAGGGATTGTCAGGATTTGAGTTTCTTTACCTCTTTCTTCCTCCATTTTCTTTGAGAACTATCTTTCACATAACTTAGCATATAAGCACAGATTTAAAGAGCCAAAACTGAGGATCGTTAAGTCGCATAAAGTAATTGATAATGGAAATAAAGAGGTAAGATTAATTATTCAGTAAAAGAGGAGCAAAATCCTATATGTCTTCTCATCTTTTGTCACATAAACATCTTATATGTTATATTAAGTAGCAATAAAAGTTTGATGTAATCCCTATCTCCGAATAGGATTGAATTCAATTAGAGCTATTTAAGCATGCATAACTTTAATAAATTTTATAAAAAGTGATAAAAAATTTTAATAAAAAATTTGTTTTTACAAATAATAAACGTCATTAAAAATAAAAATTATATTTGCTGTATCAAGTATATAGTTTGTTTTTATAAATCAAAGCAAGTTTAAGTAAATTTGAATAGTTAAATCGGTTGAATTATTTTTAATTAAATTTAAATATCAATTTATTAATTTTAAATTGATTCATTTAAATTGAAATTGATCTTGAATTATATTTTATTGGGTCAACTCATATTTTGGAGTTTATTAATAATATAATATTATATATACAATCCAAATGATTTTAACATCAAAATAAACTTAGTTTAATGGTATATATATACAAAGTCAAACCATTCTATCCATTCTGATCAAATATAGTATAATTTTATAAATAATTTTTAAGTTAATCGAAACTAATTTATTGAGAGTGATATTCCAATCAATCGAATCAATTGATTTGATTTTATTTAAAAAACATGATTCTAAATGTTTGCAGATGATTAATGTTAATGTAGCAACAATGACCATCAAGATAACGACTTTTCAGGATTTGACATTTGAGTTTTATGTTGAAATAAGCAAGTCAAGCATGAATAAGTGAGATTCATAATATGACATTAAAGGTGATAATTTGAAATCGTGATTATTATTATCTATCTTATTATAAATTTGGTTCAACTTTCGGCACGTAGTTTTCATATTATTTGTTTAAGATATTATATATAAACCATGAATGGACAAGAGAAAAGTTGCACGCGAGTAGATTCCTTTTAGCATCATTGCTTACATATATATGCAGAAAAAAAAAAAAAGAGAGACATAAAGTGGTCCTGTCTTGATTTATACATCTGATTGTGTAATTGACAAGAAACCAACTGTGAACAATTTTTTTATAAACAAACAAATAAATAAATAAATATATATAAAGAGAGAAAGATTCAGTAGTCAAATTGATTTAGAGTTATATCTTTAGTTTAATAATTCAATTCAAGATTAATTTATTTGTATATTTAGTAATATTGTTTATTTTATAATAATATTGTTCTCTTTTGGATAATATTATTTGTACTTTCGACGGTCCTTTGATGATATTGTTTACTAAGTGGAAGAAGCTTAAATTTGAATTGGCTTTTATACCTTCATTTTGAACTCAAGTCAGTTGCAAGGTTTAACTCAATTAAAATCAAATCCACTTTTATATATAAAGACTTCTGGTTGTAGCTAGTGTCTAGCCCAGTTGGGTCAACCCGTGATTGAACAAACAAATCAGGTGGGGTCATGAATGTCAGAATGTTGTTTTGTAAATTTTTCCATTTGTTAAAACTTAACAAGTTTTCACAATTATGAGACTCAGATCAAGGCTCTAGTAAGAAATAAGCAATGTTTATTTAATTTATCAATATACAATCCAACCAGTCCCGTAAATTCAGAAGAATTAAGTACTTAACTAATCTCAACAATTATACTTCTTAATTAGTCTTTCCTAACTTGGATACAAATTTATCAATATTTTTATCAGAAGAACCTCCTTCACTTACTGCCTCTATAGCTAATCTCCTCTATTTGTAAGTATTCAATTTCATTTCTCTTGCTCTCTCTCCCTGCATCACTTCCCTTGCACATTTCTCAATCTCTTCTCTTGTCACAATCCCATTCTCTTCAACAACCACATTAATTCCTACCCTACAAACATCTAGAACAAGCTTGGCAACTATCACTGGTCAGTCTACAGCGGCATCACCGCCATCAGCACCGCCAAACTCAATGCCTCAATAGTCAAATTCCACCCGCCGTGGGAGAAGAAACACCCCAAAGCTTCATTTGAAAGCACTGCCAATTGAGGGCTCCATTTCACTATCAAACCTTGTTGGCTATCTCTTCGATGAACCCTTTTGGGAGCTTTGTGTCCTTGGGTTCTCTGGCCACCCATAAGAAGTGGAAATTGGTTTGCTTCAAGCCCCATGCAAGCTCTTCCATTTGTTTGTGGCTCAGGCTAGATATGTTGCCGAATGACACGTAAACGATGGAGTCTTTTGGCCTTGCATTGAGCCAATCGATGCAAACGGCTTTGTTTGTTTTCAAGAGGTGGAGATCATAGTCTTTGTCATTTTCAATGCAGTTGTCCAAGTAGAAAGATGGAATCATTGGATCGACTCTTAGCAGTGGACAAAATTTTTGCATCGTATCCACAACTTGTGTCAAAGTAAATATTAATTAATTTTCATTTCTTACATTAGGTGGAGATGTTCAATTAGAAATGTAAAAACATCCAAATCCCTTATTAAAAACAAGGAATTGAAATCGATATAAAACCTACTTGGAATAAATCAGTTCCATGAAAGGATTTGAACTAACATTTGGGTATTTGAAGATTCTAGTTCCAAGCAAGTTTTCTTCCTCACTTCTATTTTAGACCAATTAGAGGATAGCTTGAGCTTGATCAAAATCCAAAACAATCAGTTCAAATTCAAGTTTGACCTAACCTGAATAGTAAACAGTGATGTCAAGAAGAAAAAGAATAATCAAATAAGAAGAGTTTTACTGTAATAGCATTGGCGAACTCTCGACCTTGAGTGAAAATAGGTGGCAAGATTCTTCCTCTATCTCTGACTGCTTGAGACCAAACAATTGTTAGCCTAGTATTTTTATTCGACACACTCTTTAATGCCATCACAATGATTGTGTCTCACGTTTCTCTTATTGTCATTGTTAGGTTTCTCTCTCATTCCCAAATTGTTGCATCACACACGATTGAGTCCTTGCTCTTATCTCTCTCCTATTGGTAGCTTTCCCTTTTGTGTTGGTGATTCTTTCTCCGCTACTGCCATCGTCACTATTTATGTTTTCAGGAACACTCCTCTTGATTTTCCAACAAAGACGTCCTCTCTTGTTATTATCATGATGTTATTAACTTCTCAACTTTTATCTCCAATTGCAGCTTTGAAAGCTCTTGCTGCAATTCTGGGGGAGTGTTAAACATATTCCTATTTAATCTAATTCTACTCAAATCTAATTTTTATTTAATATGATTTTAATTGACTAGTTTGATTTTGATTTACAATTTATTATTTTTTCTATTTTATAGAATCAGGATTCTAATTTAGCTATTTATGATTTTCCTATTTCATAAGATTATGATTAAAATTTAGTTGTTTATTATTTTTCATATTTATAGAATTAGAATTCTAATTTAGACTATATTATAATACTATATATTGAACAATGTTTAGTCAATAATATCAATTCATGATTCTACAAATTTACATGAAAATCTGCCAATATGAGCAATAAACATAAATGCTAAGTTCACATGCATTAGTTATACAACTGACTTTTAAATAGATAGATCTATGTATCGAATTAAACTTACGTCATCGTCAAGCTTATGAAAAGTATTACAAAAAATTGACTCACAAAGAAGTTTAACAAAGCCATGCACCTGGCTTTGTTAACAGAAAGCAATATTGGCGATGAATATTAATGATCTAAACTTGAGCCAACTAAATGAGTTTAGCTCATACTTGTTGAGTTATCCGCTATCGAAAATAGAAAGAGTTGGTTGCAAGCTTATAAATACAATGAAAAGTCTAATTCTTGAAACTATCTTTTAAGGTTGATTCAGCGGCATTCCAACTGATGGAACCGGATAAATATGAGGAAAATTAAAAGTGAATTTGAATTGAACTCAAATTAGAACTTTAGTTTGACTTGAGTTTGAGGTTTTATCGCTGATATATCCCTTTGATAATGTTGTTTATTCCAACAATATTGTTTATCAGTTTGATTGAATTTGAATTTGAACTGAATATTGTAAATTCAAACTAACTTAGAACTGATCTTTACTCAAATTCAATTCAAATGCACTTTTACCAGGGAAAATCTCCTACTATTGACTGGAGTCTCAACTCATGGGGTTATATAAATATGAGGGAAAATGTCCCTGTAATTCATCATTATTTTGAATCATTGGATTAAAAGATTTCAACCTATCAAAATGGAATAGGACTTGAATTAAAATATTTGTCTGAAATAAAACACAATTTATTTTAGTGATCCTCGTTATGTTCCTTTGAGGAAGAACGAACAAAGCACAAAAGACCAAAAAAGGGGTTTAATAAATTATTTAAGAAATTTTGGCAAAATAACTAAATTATGCACACTTTACTGCATCCTGTCATTCTCTACCATAAATCAATAACAACCTTTCCTCGTTAACGCACCAGGGGAGTAAAGGAAACGAAAACCTCCTTTTATTTTGGCATCCGGAGACGGGATTTTACCTTAGTTGGAGCTTAAATCACATATTATACATTTAGACTAATTCAGTAAATACAAATAAATTATATAAAATTTTTTATATAATTTGATGTGATAGCATTTGATTTGAGGATACTGAAGTAAGAGAAAAAGTAACCAATTATATCCTATAATCACAAATTACTATCTCAATTTGTATAAATAAGTTTATACAATTTATTTATATTTATAATTTTATTTATATAGTTTGTACAATTTTTTTATTCATATAGGGTACTATTAACATTTCTCTTATTTTATTTTGAGTTTTGGGATACATATTTTGGCTCAATAATTAATCTTTTGACACATGAGTATCAATGAGTTTATTGTTTATCATATTGAATCATTCTATAATCTTTCAAATGTAATACTCTTGTGATAAAGATGAAAGTTTCTTTAAATGATTCTTTTTTATTTTGATTCTTTTTTGTTTTGATTCTTTTTTATTGTAATTTGTCTGACCCATTTCTTTTATATCAAAATTTATAGATAATCATCTTTTAATAATCATCACATATTTCAAATCGTTTCTAACTATTAACACATTATTTAGTACAGAGATAAAATTACAGATTTCAACAAAGCTTCTCGACATCATTGTTTATTTCAACAAAGGAAGAACTTAGTGAATGTTAGGGCTGCAAACTAGCCAACCCCGGTTGAGTAGGGTTTGATTTGAGTATGATCAAATTTAGCTCAAACTTGCTATTAGTCAATTTGGTAAGTTTAATAAACAAACTTCTTGACATTTTTGTTTATATCAATAAGATGTAATACCCCACTTGAGTTCAAGCTAGTAAATAATGTAACTAGAGCAATGTCGACAGTTTAAAGAATATTGTTAAATAAGTGAATAATGTCATTACTGAGATAAATAATATCATTGGATAGACAAACGAATTGTGACCGTAAGTCAAGTTGTAAAGTTAAAACTCTAATTTAAAATCGATTTATTCAATTGAGTCATGAATTTGATCTAAATCAACTTCGATTGGATCCATCTTGAACTTCAAAGTGGAGGACTCCAATGATATTGTTCACAGAAAATGTTGAATAAATGTTAAAGAAATTTGGCCGAATGACTAATATTATGCATGGTTCATCGCATCCTCTCATTCTCTACTATAAATTAATAACCTTTCCTCATCAGGGACCAGGAGTGAAAAAGATGGAAACCTTCTTTTATTTGGGCCTCTGCAGATGGATCTTTATTGGAGGTTGGGCTTAAATTAGATATAACATATTTGGAATAATATTAAATATAAAAACAAATTACACAAACTTATTTATGATGTTAAGTTATACAATTTGATTTATTGATGTTGAAGTGTGAAAAAAAGTAAATAATCATATTACCAATCACAAGTTGCCATGTCAATTTATATGAATAAGTTTGTATAATTTGTATATATGTGTAGTTTTATTTATAAAGTTATGCATGCTTTATTACATGTTGTCATTATCTTTGTGAATATACGAATGAATTTTTAATTGAATTATCAAATTAAAACACTAACATAAAATTAACTCATTCAAATTGAATTATAGATTTAGTCTGAACCAGCGTGAATCAGGCCCACCCCTAATTTGGAAAACATCAATTAAAGTTTTCAAATCCAACAATCATATCAACTGGATAAAAGCTGCGTGACAAATTCCTCTAAGTTCTTATCAGAGCTTCCACCTTCATCTACTGCCTCCTTGGCCAATTTTTTCCACTTCTCTGTATTCCTTCTTATATTCTTTGATCTTTCTCCTTCCATGACTTCCTTTATACAAATCTCAATTTCTTCTCTGGTCACAATCCTTTTCTCATTAGCTCTTACTCTAACCCCCACTTGCCACACATCTTCAACAAACTTGGCATTGGTTGTTTGATCCGTCCACTGCGGCATAGCCACCATCGGCACCCCCAAGCTCAGTGCCTCTAGCGTGGAGTTCCACCCACAATGAGTCAAGAAACAACCCACTGATTTATGGGCAAGAACTTCAAGTTGAGGACTCCAACTCACAACCAAACCCTTCTCAGATGTTTCCTCGGGGAAATTTCTCGGAAGTTTTGCGAATTCAGGTTCCCTCACCACCCACAAGAAGAAGAAGTTGCTTCTCTTCAGCCCCCATGCAATTTCCTCCATTTGCTCTTCTCCTAGGGCTGCCAAGCTTCCAAATGATACATAAACAACTGAGTTGATTTCCTTTGAGTCTAGCCATGTCTTGCAAGTTTCAGTCATTGGTTTGAAGAGGCTCAGGCCATAATCATTATCATCTTGCAACCTCTTGTCCAGGTAAATTGATGGGATTGTTGGTCCAACTGTCTGAATAGGACATTTACTTGCCATGAAGCTCACAACCTGATCAAATAATATTCAGAGATGTCGACAACTTAACTATCACCTTTTTGGTAAGGAAGGAAATTGACTCTTAGATATTATAATTGAAAAATCAATTTTTAGATTTTTCTATAGAATAAATCAAATTTTCAATTTTTGTTAAAGTAAAAGTATATATTAACAAAAAAAAAAAAAAAACCTTTTAATAAGAGTTAGAAACGACCTACGCTCATTCTTTTTGTTTGAAGGACAAATTTTTAGTATAATCTATTGAAGTTATTGAACAAATACAATTATAATTGCTTGTTTTGTTTTGTTTTAAAAGCAAAATGATTAGTTTGATATCTTACTTTTTGAATTAAAAAAATCAAACTCTGTTTTTTATATTGAAGAAATTGAATACATAAAACTTTTTTGAATGAATAAAATTTTAGATTTTTCTATAGGAGAGATTAGACTTTCAATTTTCACTATTAAAGACACCGAATAAATATAATTAGGAGAATTTGCTTTGTTTTAGAATCAAACTAATTAATTTTGTACCTTTAATATAAAATAGTGAAAAATTAGTCCCTTTAACACAAAAAACTTTTAGATAGAAAAGCAACTGGGCCAAAAATTCTGTACCTAAAAGTTTGGTTGGAAAATTTTAAAGTTTGATATTGTTAAATAGAAAAGAAAAAAAAAAGGAAAATGGTGACCTCAAAATAATTCAGAATAATATACTAAAATTATGTTTAGGGACTCTTCAACGTACCTCATCTTCCAGCTCAAAGAAAGTATTACACAAGGTCCATTTTGGCTCCTGAATATTTGAAAATTGATTCAAGACCGTGTCGAGGAAAGATGGATAAGAGCCAGGTTCAGAAATGAACGATGGAAGATCATCAATCCCAAGCGGCGGCATCGCAGGCAACGAAACCACAGATCCTTTAACAGGAAACTCCAATTTCCCATGATGAAAATGATAATAAATCGCGTTTACAGCTCAAGGCTGAGTGAAAAATGGAGCTCCATCGAGGCCAATCCCTCTTGCAACGTCAAGCATCCATGGAATAGCCGAGTCATAAACGATGAACTTAACAGGGCAGCCTGAACGTTCATACTTTTCAACAAGCTTCGCCAGGCTTTGTGGAAACACAACTCTGAAACGTTTACTGTACTCATCGGCGTTTTGGAGTGTAACTCCTGTTTCAAATCCGTCGGAAATGGGCTCAATTTTGATGGAGCTGGTTTCAGCTAAGCCTTGAATGTTGAAGCGAGAAGAAGTGGTGGTGACTAGAGTTACTCTGAGGTTTTTTGAGGCTAAACGTTTGGATAATTGGAGCATTGGGTTTATATGACCTTGAGCAGGGAAAGGGATTGTCAGGATATGGTTTTCTTTAGCTTTTTGTTCCTCCATTTTCTTTCCAAAACTGAGGATTGTTGAGTCAAAAAAGCAAAGAACAATGAAGAAGATAATGAAAAAAATGAATAATGAGTGAATACTGGTTTTCATAAGTTGTAATAATGTCGTATTTATCACTTATTTTTCTTGCTGATCAAGGAAGAAGTTTCTTTTTGTTTTTTTCAGTTGAATTGATTGACCTTATATTTTTCTAAGAAAAAAACTCAACTTTGAAATTGTATGATAAAAACAACCAAACTTTTAATATATTTTATTAAAGGAATTTAGCAAATTGAAAAAGTATATAATTTTTAGATTTTTTATTGAAAATATACCACTTTTAAACTTTTCAATAAAAAGAATCAAAGTTTTAGTATTTTTTATTGAAAATATCAAATCAACACCATTAAAAAAATTTGTTTTGTTTTGATTTGAAAGTAAAATGATTAGTTTTACTCTCGATAAGAAATAGTTTTGTTACCTCAATTTTTCATCCGATGTTTTCTTTAATTTGAATATCTAAGGTGAAAAACATCATAAAAATATCTTTTTTAGTGTTTGATACATTTTCTGTGAAATTATTGTTGGAATTTACAACCATTGTTCTATAAGGCACGATGTAGGTCTTGTTGTTCAGGCAAGTAAATGGTTTATGTTTAATCTATAAAGAGCTACTTTAGAATTTATTTTAGGAAAAAGAATGATATTACGGTTTCTCTTAGAGATTTGAATTTTAATATATAAAAACATTATTTTTTTTTTTATAAGTGATATAACAATTCGATCAATAGCAAATAAAATAATTATATCAATAGAGGTAAAGAGATATTGAACCGTGTTTTGGATGAACTAATATAAATTGTATATTATTTCTCTTTAGTGTTTATATTGGTTTGTGTCTAATTATTTACTTAATTTATTACTTTCACATAATTTCTAATTCATTCAATTATGTCATTTGAGTCAATTATTATCACGCCAAAAATCTTGCTATGATTCTTTTTAGCATCATTGCTTACATGTATATGCAGAAGAAATCCAAGAAAAGAGACAAAGAATTTAGAATTCTAGTTTGATAATTTGATTAAAATAAATTTATTTGTTTATTTAGTGATATTGTTGATCTCCTCAATAATATTATTCACTTTCTGATGATATTGTTTATATTATCAATGGTCTTTCAATGATATTGTTCATCAATTAAAAACAACTCAAACTCAAATTAGATGTTACATTTTCAGTTTGAACTTAAGTCAATTGCAAATTCAACTTGACTATATTGCATCCACCCCTGTATATATAGGGACTTTCGGTTGTAGCTAGTGTTTTAAAACTCAAATAACTTGGTAGTTACTCAAATCTGGTTAGATCAACCTTTGATTGAACCAAATAAATTTTTTAAGTCACGGATGTCAATATGTTGTTTCGTAAAAAGTTTCAATTGGTGTGATTGAGCCAAACATTATATATCTTTGATCCAACTTCGAGTTAGTCTTGGACTTAACTCAAATCAAATTGAATTCATCCTTACTAATAAAATATACTAATTTGTATAGTAATAATAATGTGTTACTATATAGCTATATAATTTTTAATTAGAGATTAATCAACACTAAATTAAATAATAATGCAGTTATTGTTATCATTAATATATAAATTAATACTCGATGTTAATGTACTATTTTACTTGTATACAAATATGAGCAAAGAATTTAACTTACGTCCTCTTCCAGCTTATCAACACTGTTACAGAAGAGCCACTTGGGTTTCTCAATATTTGTAAATTGATTCACCAGCAAGCCAACCGAATATGGGTTAAGTGCAATTTATATCAAAATTGATTCAAACCCAATCTGGATTGGCTTGAAACCACCTTGAATTGGCTTCATTTGAATTTATTTCGGTTGAACTTAAGTTAAGTTAGAATTAAAAGAGTTAATTTATTTTTTAAATTAAATCAATCTTAAATTAAAAAGAATTTAATTCGATATGATTTATGAGTTAGATAAATAACCTGATTTATCTTATATTAAATAATTATCAAAATGATATTATTTTATTTATTATTAGTTGAGATATATTTTTTATATATATAAATTCTTAATTTATGTGAAGTTTTGATGCATGCCGTGTGCAAGACGTGTTGGGATTTGCTAACATTAATTAAAACATAGCACCTCCCTTTAAATAAGTTGGACTGAGTCAAAGTTGTAGGCGCATAGAAAATATTGCGACAAGTCAAAAGTGGGAGCCCTGAGGGAAGAGAAACTGCAAGGGAAAATTCAATAAGTCAAAAGGTTGTAGTTGATTTGAAAGGTTTGGCTGCTTAGTTGAAATTTGACAAATAAACAAAATCCACGAAACAGTCTTTGTCGGTGTTCTCATCATCTCTCAAACCCATCTCCGTTGAAGATTTTAATGGTGGTCAATTTGAGTAAGACGAATAACAAATTGTTGGTGGAGTTGACAGTATCAAGGTGAATTGTATAGCATCTTAGCTTTATTACAAGTTATCTCATCTTAGTTTTACTTATATATTATTGCGTACTTTATTACATATTGAATTAAGTTAAAATTTTAGGTTAAAATTGACTCATTTAAATTAAATTATAAATTCAATTCAAACTAGTTTGGATCAAGCTTATCCCTTCTTTTGAAGAACATCAGTTAAATCAACTGGATAAAAGCTGTTTAACAAATTCCTCAAAGTTTTTATCAGAGCTTTCACCTTCATCTACTGCCTCCTTAGCCAATTTTTTCCACTTCTTCGTATTCTTTTTTATATTTTTTGATCTTTCTCCTTCCATGACTTCCTTTATACGAATCTCAATCTTTTCTCTGCTCACAGTCCTTTTCTTATTAGCTCTTACTCTAACCCCCACCTCCCACACATCTTATTAGCTCTTACTCTTATAAACTTGGCATTAGTTGTTTGATCCGTCCACTGCGGCATCGCCACCATTGGCACCCCCAAGCTCAGCGCCTCGAGCTTCGAGTTCCAGCCGCAATGAGTCAAGAAGCAACGCACTGATTTATGAGCAAGAACTTCGAGTTGAGGACTCCTCTAGCCAATTCAGCACAAGCTCGCTCTTAGTCAATTTGGTAAGTTTAAGAAACAAACTTCTTAACATCTTTGTTTATATTAAGCAAGGAATGCAATGAAGTTAAACCACTCACCAGTTATTTATAACTCAATTTGTATTGAATCGGACTTAATTTAATTATTATCAAATTGAACTCAAGTTTGTCATCAACCATTTCACCGAGCTTGTGATTTGAATAAAATACCAATAACCCTTGTAAGTTTAAATTTTTATATTTATATTCCTAAAACCTTACTCTTTGGCATTGCATATGAGGGGTTTAAGTAAAATTTTTAAGTAGAACTTAAGTCAATTGTATTTATCTCGAGTTCAAGCTCTAACCATGAACCTTTTAACTTGGCAAATTTGAGTTTGAACCTAAATGTAATAGAGCAGCTCGAGTATATGAATTACAATTTATTCTAAGATGAATTTGATCTGTATGCGTCAATATATAATTAATTGTAGTTGATTATATTATGATGCAAAATCGCCAGCTAGCTGTTGCACTTTGCACATACAAGTTTTGCTACAGATTCGTTAATATACCTATCCTTCCATGACTTTGCTTATGTAGGGCTGATTTGATTTAAGTTGAGCCAAGTTTGGGGCATCTCCAACAACATTGTTCACCAACTCGAATGAGTTTAAAATTGAACTAAACATTCTGAATGTAAGCTTAGACCAATTTTTATTTGGACTTAACTCGAATTTATCCCTACCTAGAAAAGGCCTTGATCAATATTGGCTCGAAGTCTCAACCAACAGAGCTAGATAAATATTAGAGAAGTGTTCCTATAATTTCATTATTCTTTTAGGGGTTGTTTGGTTTGTATTATAAAAAAAATTATTTTAATAATATATTTTTTATTACTTATATTATCTTGATTGATATTTTAATAATAAAATATTACAGTAATTTTATAAATTAATGGTGATGTGATAGTTAATATATGTAGTAATCTAATTACTATTTCCACCTTAGGCATTAAAAGATTATCAAGAATAACTTGATTTTATTATATTTTTACTTTTATTTATTAGTTTTTTATAGCTAAAACACTCTCATTTTTAATTAATATAACAAGTAATATAAAATATATTTTAAAATAATTATGCCCAAAGACATTTAAATAAAATAGTATTTTAATATTATTTTATTACCTTAAAGCAAACACAATAATTATTTATAATTAGTAATTTTTACTAAATTTTATTAAATATAATAATAATTTATACCCAATAATTTTTTAAGTAATCTATCTTTAAAATATTTTTTTTATTTTTAGTAATAAAACATTAGTTAAACCAAATACCCTCTTAAATGATTGGATAAAAATTAATAACTACCTTTCCTCGTCAATTTCATATTTTCTTTGAATAAGTTTATTTAAGAGACAAATAAATAATCGTATCACTAATCACAATCTATCACCTCAATTTATTTGAATAAGTTTGTATAATTTATTTATACATATAGTTTTATTTATGTAGTATTGCATACTTTATTGCATGTTGAATTCTTAAGTTGAAACTCTAACTAAAAATTGACTTATTCGAATTAAATTATAGATTCAATCTAAACTAGCTTGAAAAACATCAACTAAAAATTTCAAATCCAACAATCATATCAACCGGATAGAAGCTGTGTGACAAATTCCTTTAAGTTCTTATCAGAGCTTCCACCTTCATCTATTGCCTCCTTGGCCAATTTTTTCCACTTCTCAGTGTTCCTTCTTATATTATTTGATCTTTCTCCTTCCATGACTTCCTTTATACAAATCTCAATTTCTTCTCTGGTCACAATCATTTTCTCATTAGCTCTTACTCTAAACCCCACCTGCCACACATCTTCAACAAACTTGGCATTGGTTGTTTGATCCGTCCACTGCGGCATTGCCACCATTGGCACCCCCAAGCTCAGTGCCTCCAGCGTGGAGTTCCACCCACAATGAGTCAAGAAACAACCCACTGATTTATGAGCAAGAACTTCAAGCTGAGGACTCCAACTCACAACCAAACCCTTCTCAAATGTTTCCTCAGGGAAATTTCTCGGAAGTTTTGCGAATTCAGGTTCCCTCACCACCCACAAGAAAAAGAAGTTGCTTTTCTTCAGCCCCCATGCAATTTCCTCCATTTGCTCCTCTCCCAGGGCTGCCAAGCTTCCAAATGATACATAAACAACCGAGTGGATTTCCTTTGAGTCTAGCCATGTCTTGCAAGTTTCAGTCATTGGTTTGAAGAGGCTCAGGCCATAATCATTATCATTTTGCAACCTCTTGTCCAAGTAAAATGATGGGATTGTTGGTCCAATTGTCTTAATAGGACATTTACTTGCCATGAAGTTCACTACCTGATCACATAATATTCAGAGATGTCAACAACTTAACAAGGAAATTGACTCTTGGATATTTCAATTGAAAAACCACCTTTTGGATTTTTTTTATGAGAATAAACTAAATTTTCAGTATTTTTTAAAAGTAAAAGTATATATTAAAAAAAAAAGTAACTAGCCTTCCAACTGAAGTCGAAAACAATCTATGCTTATTCTTCCCATTAGAAGGATAAATTTTCAGTATAATCTATTGAAGTTACTGAACAAATACAATTATAATTATTTGTTTTATTTTGTTTTGTTTTAGAAGCAAAATGATTAATTTGATATCTCATTTTTTGAATTAAAAAAAATCGAACTTTGCTTTATTGAGTAGATAATTTTTTTTTGAATAAATTAAATTTTGAAATTTTTCTATAGAAGAGGTTAGACTTGCAATATTCTCTATTAAAGACACCAAATAAATATAATTAAGATAATTTATTTTGTTTTAAAATTAAGGTAATTAATTTTGTACCTTCAATATAAAATAATAAAAATTTAATCTCTTCAACACAAAAAACTTTTAGGTAGAAAAGAAACTGCTCCAAAAATTTTGCACCTAAAAGTTTGGTTGGAAAATTTTAAAGTTTAATATTGTTCAATAGAAAAAAAAAAAAAAGGGAAATGGTGACCTCAAGATAAGAATAATATACTAAAATTATGTTTAGGGACTCTTCAACATACCTCATCTTCCAATTGAAGTGATCAAACTTTTAGTATTTTCTATTTAAGACTATATAAATATAATTATGATAGTTTATTTCGTTTTGTTTTATAATCAAGGTAATGAATTTTGTATTTTTAACAGAAACATCTAAAAGTTTGGCTGAAAAATTTTAAAGCTTGATATCTTCAATTAAATAAAAAAAAAAGGTTGGCATTTCTCAAATAGGAAATCAAACTTTCTCAAATTAAAGAAATTGAATATACAATTTTTTTTTATTAAATGAATTGAACTATCATATTTTCTTATAAAATCAATTAAACTTTCAGTATTTTCTATTAAAGACATTGAATAAATACAAATAAGACAGTTTTTTTTTTTTAATTTTAGAATCCAGATAATTAACTTTATACTTTTAATAAAAAATACTGCAAAATTACTCCCCTTTAACAAAAAAATCTAAAAGTTTGGTTTAAAAAGTTTAAAGTTTGATATCTTCAATTAAAAAAAAAAAAGTTCACATTTCTCTAATAGGAAAATGGTGACCTAGATCCCAAGTAGAAATTACATAACTTGTCAAAATAATAATATACTAAAATTATGTTCAGAGATCTTCAACATACCTTTTCTTCCAACTCAAGGAAAGTGTTACACAAGATCCATTTTGGCTCATGAATATTTGAAAATTGATTCAAGACCGAGTTAAGACAAGATGGATAAGAGCCAGGTTCAGAAATGAACGATGGAAGATCATCAATCCCGAGCGGCGGCATCGAAGGCAACGAAACCACTGATCCTTTCACAGGAAACTGCAATTTCCCATGATCAAAATGATAATAAATTGCATTTACAGCCCAAGGCTGAGTGAAAAATGGAGCTCCATCCAGGCCAAATCCTCTTGCAACGTCAAGCATCCATGGAATATGCGAGTCATAAACAATGAACTTAACGGGAGAGCCTGAATATGCAAGCTTTTCAAGGAGCTTCGCTAGGCTTTGTGGGAACACTACTCTGAAACATTCAATGTATTCATCGAAGTTTTCGAGTGTAACTAAAGCGTCGAAGCCGTCAGAAATGGTCTCAATTTTGATGGAGCTGGTTTCAGCTAAGTCTCGAATGGTGAGGGGAGAAGAAGTGGTGGTGACTAGGGTTACTTTGAGGCGTTTTGAGGCTAAACGTTTGGATAATTGGAGCATTGGGTTTACGTGACCTTGAGCTGGGATAGGGATTGTGAGGATATGAGTTTCTTTACCTCTTTCTTCCTCCATTTTCTTTCAGACTCTCTTTCACATAACATATGCATATAAGCACAAATTTAAATAGCCAATATTGGGGATTGTTCAGTCAAATAAGTAAATAATAATGGAGAAGATAATGACAAAACTAAATAATGAATGAATGCTGGTTTTTCATAAGTTGTAGTAGTATCATATGCATCACTTTTTTTCTTTCCTTGCTGATCAAGGAAGAAGTTTTTTATTTTAATTGAAGTGATTGACCTTGTATTTGTGAAAAGAATTATACTTTTAAATTTTATAATAAAAGGAACCACACTTTAAATATATTTTGTTTAAGATATCAAACAAATATAATTAAAAAAGTACTGAGCTTTTAGATTTTCCATTAAAAATATGAAAATTTTAAATTTTTTTAATAAAAAGAATCAAACTTTCAGTATTTTTTATTGAATACACCAAACAAATACAATTAAAAAGTAAGATTGTTTTGATTTGATTTAAAAGTGGAGTGATTTGTTTTTTACTCTCAATAAAAAATAGTTTGACTTTAGTCCTTTTAATTGTAAAATTTTAGTTTTTCAATAATAAATTTGTACTGATAATATGATATGTCCCATGGTTGTTTTGTTACGTAAATTTTTCATCCTTTGTTTTGTTAAATCTGAATCTCCAAGATGAAAAACTTCATAAAAGTATCTTTTTCAGTTTTTGGTACATTTTCCTTGAAATTATTGTTGGAATTTACAACCATTGTTCCATAAGGCACGATGTAGGTATTGTTGCCAAGGTAAGTAAGTGGCTTATGTTTAATCCATAAAGAGCTGCTTTAAGATTTATTTTAGGAAGAAGAATGATACTAGGATTCTCTTGGAGATTAGAATGTTAATATATAAAAACATTATTCTCTTTTATGAGTGGTAGAATAATTCGATTATTAGCAAATACAATAATTGTATCAACAGAGGTAAAGAGATGTTGAACCATGTTTTAAATGAACTAGTATAAATCACATATTATTTCTTTTTAGTGTTTATATTGGTTTGTGACTAATTATTTACTTAATTTATTAATTTCATACATCTTCTAATTCATTCAATAATGTCATTTGAGTCAATTTTTATCACGCCAAAAATCTTGCTATGATTCTTTCAGATATATATTGATAATATCATGTTTCGATTGAAAAAGATTAAAATATTTCGTTTTCATTGAATTGTTCTTTAGAAGACAAATAAAGAGTTAAGATTAATTAGTAAAAGAAGAGGCAAAATCTTATATGCCTTCTCATCTTTGTCATATCATCAACTTATAAAATATGTGCATATATGTTGCAACAAGTAGCGAAATTAAGTTTAATATAATCATTATCTTGGAATAGATTGAATAAGTTAAATTTGAATGAAGTATAGAGTTTATTTTTATTTGAGTCAATTTGAATATTCAAATTCTAATTGACTCATATTATATTTAAAGTTAAATTATTTTCGAATTGAATTAAAATATTCTATGAGAGGGGTTTTGATATCATCAATTGCTTATGTCTAGAGGAAGAAAAACCAAGATTGTTTACCTAAGTTTTGATAGATGTTCCATACTTGTTGAGCAATCAATCTTAATTTATATTTTCTGAAAAGTAAGAATTCCACTACCCAATTTTCAAACCAAGTGAATAAGGGAAATTTTTTAACGGCGGTCAATTTTGTCGATGTTCCATACTTGTTGAATAATCAATCCTAATATTATTTTATTTAAATCCTTTGAAAATATGTTGAATTGAATCAATGGCGTGGAGACATAGGAAAAATTGTGACAAATCAAAAGTCGGAGGGCTGAGGGAGGAGAGACTTCAAGGGAAAATTCAACAAGTCAATAGGTGGTAGTCTGGCGGCTTTGATCAAATTTGACGAAATAATTTCATCTTTTCATCTTGGTGGAATCGGCAAAATCGACGAAGGAGTTTTTGTTAATGTTCTCATTTCACCTTAATCTCATCTTTGTTAAAGAATTTAATGGTAGTCAATTCGAGCAAGGCGAATCACAAATTGTTGGTGGCGTTGACAGCATCGATCAATTGAACAAAGGAAGATTTTGACAGAGTTATATCCCGATTTCTTTATATGATCTTTGTAATTTTTGGTAGTGAGTGGTGAATAGATGGTGATTATGGCAGTGTGGTGGTGGTATCAACCAGGGTTGTTAGGTGGCAGCCAGTGGTATGATGAAACTAGTGATCAAATCGTTTGATTAGTGGTAAGATCAATTTCTTATTTAAAAATAATATTCAAAATAATTTCATATAATTTAATAGTAAATAGATCATTTAAATTATTTTAAGTTTAAAATAAATTCAGTTTGATGATATACATATCCAAATTATCTGATTTAATCTAGTTAAATTCAATCTAATTGTAAAAACTGTTTTTAAAATAATCAAAACTAATTTTATCTATGAGTGACAGTCTAATCAATCAGATGAACTTAAAACCATGGGCACAAATGTTTGCACATGACCAATGTTAATAAAGCAATAAAGGCCATCAAGATAATAACTTTTGCACTATATATTTGATTTATCATTTGACATTTGAGCTTTACATTCAACTAAGCAAGCTAAGCATGAAAAGGGACATTCATAAATTACTATATATAACATTAAAGGTGATCATTTGGAAGAATAGTAATTAGTATTTTACTATATACATATGATAAATATATAGAAATTAGAAAGTCAAATGATGAGGTGATTGCATATTTCATAAATTTGTTTCAACTTTTTGTCGCGTAGTTTTCATATTATTTGTTTAAGGTAATATATATGAAACATGAACTGACAAGGGAAAATGTGCAAGCCAGTAGATTCCTTTTAGCATCATTGCTTACATATGCAGAAAAAAAATCTAAGAAAAGAGACAAAGAACATGATTTACACATCTCATAAATTGGCAGGAGACCGCCTGTCAACAATTCTTTTATAAACAAATAAATATACACGTAGGCAGGGCTGTGTCCACGAGATGATTTCTGAGTTAGTGATATATTTGGATAACTTAATTCAAGATTAATTTATATATTTATTCGGTGGTGCATAGTTATCAATCCTATCAGTAATATTATTTATTTTTTATAATATTATTTATATTATCAATAATTTTTTAATAATAATAATATTACTAAATGTTAAGTTCACATGTATTAATTATATAGCTGACTTTAAATAGATAGATCTATGTATCAAATTAAACTTATCTCATCGTCGAGCTTATAAAAAGTATTTCAAAAAATTGACTCACAAAGAAGTTTAACAAAGCCATGCACCTGGCTGGCTTTGTTAACGGAAAACAATATTCCCGATGAATGTTAATGAGCTAAACTTGAGCCAATTGAATTAGTTTAGCTCATACCTGTTGAGTTATCCCCTATCGAAAATAGAAAGAGTTGATGAGGAAATTCAGCTGATAGGACTGGATAAATATGAGAAAAATTAAGGATAGATTTGAACTGAATTTGAATTAGAACTTGAGATTGAAGCTTTGTCACTGATATATCTATCCGATAATATTATTTATCTCAATAACATTATTTATCAATTTAAAATAGTTTGAATTTGAACTGAACATTATAAATTCAAACTAATTTAAATTAATTTTTATTTAAATTTAATTCAAATACACTCTTATGAGGGAAAATTCCCTACCGTTGACCGGAGTCTCAGCTCATGGGTTACATAAATACGAGGGAAAGAGTCCTTGTAATTCATCATTCTTTTGAATCACTGAATTAAAAGATTTCAACCTATCAAAATGGAATAGGACTTGAATTAAAATATTTTTCAGAAATAAAACAAAATTTATTTTAGTGATCGTCGTTATGTTCCTTCGAGGAAGAACGAACAAAGCACAAAAGACCAGAAAAGGGGTTGAATAAATTATTTAAGAAATTTTGGCCAAATACTTTATTGCATCTGGTCATTCTCTACCATAAATTAATGACAACCTTTCCTCGTCAACAAACCAGGGAGTAAAGGAAACGGAAACCTCCTTTTATTCTAGCATTCAGGGATGGGATTTTGCCTTAACTGGAGCTTAAATCACATATGATATATTTAGACTAATGTTATATATGCAAATAAATTATATAAACTTATTCATATAATTTGATATAGTAGCATTTGATTTGATAATGTTGAAATGAGAGAAAAAATAAATAATCATATCACCTAATCACAAACTATCATAACAGTTTTTATGAATAAGTTTATCCAATTTATTTATACATATAATTTTATTAATATAATTTGTACAATTTGTTTATTCATATAGGATACTATCGACATTTCTCTTCTTTCATCTTGAGTTTTGAGACACATCTCTTAGTTTAATAATTCACCTTTTGACACATGAGTATCAATGAGTTTGTAATTTATCACATTGAATCATTCTATAATCTTTCAAATATAATACTTTTGTAACAAAGATGAAAAGTTTCTTTGAACGATTCATCTTGATTTTAATTTTTAATATGTAATTTGACTTACCCATTTTCCTTATGTCAAAATACATAGACGATCATCCTTTAATAATTATCACATACTCCAAATCGTTTTCAACTATTAACACATTATTTAGTACAAAGATAAAATTATAAATTTGTCATCAAACTTTTTTATATAAATACAGTGGTCTTGATAAATTATTTTAAACTCATAAGACATTACAGTTTTATGAAATTTCAAGTATTAATGTCTAGATAACTGTTTTAGGTTATATATTGATTTTTGAAACTTGCACACTTTATGTTTTTTAACCTTTAACAACAAAATCTATAGGTTTTAAGCTCTTCACTTAAAAAATTTGTTTCAATATTTATCTAATGCGACTCTAAATCCAAATATACTATTACAATTAGAATCAAATAAACTAAAATAATTCTTACAACTAGCGATTATATTCCTAGGTGTATACGATTTAATTCAGTCCGTTTGGAGCATGTGCTACTCTTAGGAAAGTGGTCTTGATGGACCTACATAAAGTCGATATACGATTTAATTCAATTAATATAATGTTAATATGTTTCCACCACGTTGAAGTGATGTTGATTTACTTTATCTAGAAACTTAGCTACAAACTTCATTTGGTAAGACAGGTCAAACAAAGCCTTTAGTCAATTCACAGCACAAGCTTGCTATTTGTCAATTTGGTAAGTTTAAGAAACAAACTTCTTAACGTCTTTGTTTATATTAACAAAGGAATGCAATGAAGTCAAACTAGGGATGGCAATGGGGAAGGGCGGGGTGGGGATATCAATCCCCGTCCCCATCCCTGTAGGGGATATCAATCCTCGTCCCTGTCCCGTCCCCGTTGCGGGGATAAAAAATAATCCCCGTCCCCTCCCCGCGAAGGAAAATCCCCTCCCCATCCCCGCCCCGTCCTCGCGGGGAAAAATCCCCTCCCCATACCGATAAATATAAATTTTAATTTTTTTATATATTTCAATAAATAAAATAAATCATATTTTTCCAAAATATCACTTGCTACAAGAGCTATAAAATATTCTTTGTTATTTTAGTTCAAATATAAAGTTTTCATAAAATC
Source organism: Mangifera indica (assembly GCF_011075055.1). Lineage (NCBI taxonomy): Eukaryota > Viridiplantae > Streptophyta > Magnoliopsida > Sapindales > Anacardiaceae > Mangifera > Mangifera indica. The sequence continues at coordinate 593,259 of NC_058143.1, forward strand.
TAACAATATGCAATAATCAATCTCTTCATTAGTAGCTCTTCATGTATGTGATTTAGGGTAATTTTATAACAACATTAAATTTAACACTTTTCATTCACTTCAATTGATTTTATTAAGTTTATAATTTATTATTTTTTATGTGTAAAACCTAGTGGATTGACTAACTAAGTTTTGAAGTTGAAATAAAATTAATTTGATGCATTTACATTTTATGATAATGAAATTCTAGGTTTTTTTTAATATATTAGATTAATAGTTTAGAAATTAGTAAAAGCTAATAATTGATAATTCAAAAATTAGTAAAATTAAAGTTATAGTTTTAATAAATTATAATGTAAAAATTTCTAAAACTTAATAGTTTAGAAATTATTATATTAATATATTATATTTAGGGGGTGGGGAGGGCGGGGACACATGTATCCCCGTCCCCGACCCGTCCCCGATTACGAGGATTTTTTTTGTCCACATCCCCGCCCCCTTCCCCGTTTTTATCGGGGAATCCCCTCTCCGTTAGGGTCGGGGAGGGTCGGGGCCCCTAAAGTCGGACCCAAATTGTCATCCCTAAGTCAAACCACTTACGGGTTATTTGTATCTCAATTTGTATTGAATTAGACTTAATTTGATTATTATCATGTTAAATTCAAGTTTGTCGTCAATCATTTAGGTGAGCTCATGATTTGACTAAAATACTAATATACCCTTATAAGTTAAAATTTTTATATTTATACTCCTAAAACGTTATTCTTTGGCATTGCAAATGAGGGGTTTAAGTAAAATTTTTAAATAGAACTCGAATCAATGTATTTATCTCAAATTCAAGCTTGAATCATGAACTTTTTAACTTAGTGAGCTCGAGTTTGAACTTAAATGTAATAGAGCAGCTCGAGTATATAAATTACAATTTATTCTAAGATAAATTTGATCTGTATGCATCAATATATAATTAATTGTAGTTGATTGTATTATGATGCAAAATCGCCAGCTAGATTGTGCACTTGCACATACAAGTTTTGCAACAAATTCGTTAATATACCTATCCTTCCATGACTTTGCTTTTGTAGGACTAATTCGACTCAAGTTGAACCAAGTTTAAGGCATCTCCAACAACATTGTTCATCAATTTGAATGAGTTTAAAATCGAACTAAATATTCTAAATGCTTACTGAGCTTAGACCGATTTTTATTTGGACTTTAACTCAAATTTATCGCTACCTGCAAAAGATCTTGATCAATATTGGCCTAAAGTCTCAACCAACAGAGCTAGATAAATATTAGAGAAAGTGTTCCTATAATTTCATTATTCTTTTGCGGGTTGTTTGGTTTGTATTATAAAAAAATTATTTTTGTAATATATTTTTTATTATTTATATTATCTTAATTATTTTTTAATAATAAAATATTTCAATAATCGTATAAATTAATGGTGATATGATAGTTAATATAGATAGTAATCTGATTACTACCTTTACTTTAGGTATTAAAATATTACCAAAATTAACTTGATTTTATTATATTTTTACTTTTATTTATTAATTTTTTATAGCTAAAACACTCTCTTTTTTAATTAATATAACAAGTAATATAAAATATATTTTAAAATAATTATATCCAAAGATATTTAAGTAAAATAATATTTTAGTATTATTTTATTATCTCTAATCAAACACAATAATTATTTATAATTATTAATTTTTACTAAATTTTATTAAATATAATAATAATTTATACCAAATAATCTTTTAGGTAATCTATCTTTAAAATAATTTTTCATTTTTAGTAATAAAATATTAGTTAAACCAAATACCCTCTTAAATCATTGGATAAAAATTAATAACTACCTTTCCTTGTCAATTTCATATTTTCTTTGAATAAGTTTATTTGAGAGAAAAATAAATAATTGCATCACCAATCACAAGCTATCACCTCAATTTATTTAAATAAATTTGTATAATTTATTTGTATGTAGTATCACATACTTTATTACAAGTTGAATTCTTAAGTTGAACCTCTAACTAAAAATTGATTTATTCGAATTGAATTATAGATTCAATTCAAACTAGCTTGAATCAGACTCACCCCTACTTTGAAGAACATCAATTAAAGTTTTCAAGTCTAACAACCATATCAACTAGATAGAAGCTGTGTGACAAATTCCTCCAAGTTCTTATCAGAGCTTCCACCTTCATCTACTACCTCCTTGGCCAATTTTTTCCACTTCTCAGTGTTCTTTCTTATATTATTTGATCTTTCTCCTTCCATGACTTCCTTTATACAAATCTCAATTTCTTCTCTGGTCACAATCCTTTTCTCATTAGCTCTTACTCTAACCCCCACCTGCCACACATCTTCAACAAATTTGGCATTAGTTGTTTGATCCGTCCACTGCCGCATTGCCACCATCGGCACCCCTAAGCTCAGTGCCTCCAGCGTGGAGTTCCACCCACAATGAGTCAAGAAACAACCCACTGATTTATGAGCAAGAACTTCAAGTTGAGGACTCCAACTCACAACCAAACCCTTCTCAGATGTTTCCTCTGGGAAATTTCTCGGAAGTTTTGCGAATTCAGGTTCCCTCACCACCCACAAGAAGAAGAAGTTGCTTTTCTTTAGCCCCCATGCAATTTCCTCCATTTGCTCTTCTCCTAGGGCTGCCAAGCTTCCAAATGATACATAAACAACTGAGTTGATTTTCTTTGAGTCTAGCCATGTCTTGCAAGTTTCAGTCATTGGTTTGAAGAGGCTCAGGCCATAATCATTATCGTTTTGCAACCTCTTGTCCAGGTAAATTGATGGGATTGTTGGTCCGATTGTCTTAATAGGACATTTACTTGCCATGAAATTCACTACCTGATGAAATAATATTAAGAGATGTTAACAACTTAACTATCACCTTTTTGGTAATGAAGGAAATTGACTACTTCAATTGAAAAACCAACTTTTCGATTTTTTTTTAATAAAATAAACTAAATTTTCAGTATCTTTTTTTAAGTAAAAGTACATATTAAAAAGAAAAGTAACTAGCCTTCCAATTGAAGTCGAAAACAATCTACGCTTATTCTTCCCATCGGAATGATAAATTTTTAGTATAATCTATTAAAGTTATTGAACAAATACAATTATAATTATTTATTTTATTTTGTTTTGTTTTAAAAGCAAAATGATCAGTTTGATATCTCATTTTTTGAATTAAAAAAAATCAAACTTTATTTTTTATATTAAAGAAACTGAATATATAATTTTTTTTTTGAATAAATCAAATTTTCAGACTATTCTATAAAAGGGGTTAGACTTACAATATTCTCTATTAAAGACATTGAATAGACATAATTATGATAATTTATTTTACTTTAAAATTAAGATAATCAATTTTGTACCTTCAGTATAAAATAAGAAAAATTTAATCCCTTCAACACAAAAAACTTTCGGGTAGAAAAGAAACTGCTCCAAAAATTTTGCACCTAAAAGTTTGGTCGGAAAATTTTCAAGTTTGATATTGTTCAATAGAAAAGAACAAAAAAGGAAAATGGTGACCTCAAGATAATGCAGAATAACATACTAAAATTATGTTTAGGGACTCTTCAACATACCTCATCTTCCAGCTCAAGGAAAGTATTACACAAGGTCCATTTTGGCTCATGAATATTTGAAAATTGATTCAAGACCGTGTTAAGGAAAGATGGATAAGACCCAGGTTCAGAAATGAACGATGGAAGATCATCAATCCCAAGCGGCGGCATCGCAGGCAACGAAACCACAGATCCTTTAACAGGAAAGCCCAATTTCCCATGATGAAAATGATAATAAATGGCGTTTACAGCCCAAGGCTGAGTGAAAAATGGAGCTCCATCGAGGCCAAACCCTCTTGCAACGTCGAGCATCCATGGAATAACCGAGTCATAAACGATGAACTTAACAGGGCAGCCTGAACATTCATACTTTTCAACGAGCTTCGCCAGGCTTTGCGGAAACACAACTCTGAAACGTTTACTGTACTCATCGGAGTTTTGGAGTGTAACTCCTGTTTCAAATCCGTCGGAAATGGGCTCAATTTTGATGGAGCTGGTTTCAGCTAAGCCTTGATTGGTGAAGCGAGAAGAAGTGGTGGTGACTAGAGTTACTCTGAGGTTTTTTGAGGCTAAACGTTTGGATAATTGGAGCATTGGGTTTATGTGACCTTGAGCAGGGAAAGGGATTGTGAGGACATGGGTTTGTTTAGCTGTTTGTTCCTCCATTTTCTTTCCAAAACGGAGGATTGTTGAGTCAAATAAGCAAATAAGAATGGAGAAGATAATGAAAAAACTAAATAATGAGTGAATACTGGTTTTCATAAGTTGTAATGATGGTCGTATTTATCACTTATTTTTCTTGCTGATCAAGGAAGAAGTTTCATAAGCTGTAATGATTGACCTTACACTTTTCTATAAAAAGAACTCAACTTTTAGATTGTATGATAAAAAAAAGATATTAATTAAAATAGATAAAATTTGTTTCGCTTAAATCTTTTTAGGTAAATGTACAGTAGTTTTATTTTTATAAGTAAATTTTTTTGTAACTTCAAAAATATCCTCTCAGCCCTGTATACGTAGACGCTGGAAGGAAAACTTGAGTGCATGAGTATGTGCGGAGTGCATCCGGTGCATGCGCGGTGCGCGTAGTGCGTGCGGTGCTTGAGTAGTGCGCGCACCTTGATTAATATATATAAACAAAGTGCGAGAGTGCGCGCGTAATGCGTGCACCTTTTCTTTTAAAAAAAAAAATATATATATATATTAAATAATATAAAAAAATATAATAAATAATAATAATAATAATAATAATTTTTAAATATATATTATATTATTATATATATTTATTATATTATAATATTATATTAATATAATATTTAAAAAATATAATATATATATATATATTAAATATTATAATATTTAATATAATATATATAAATAACAATAATAATAATTTTTAAATATATATTATATTATTATATATTATATATAATATTATAATATAATAAATATATATAATAATATAATATTATATATATATATATAATATGCACAGTATACAGTGCGCATATTGCATACGCACTGTGCACGCACTGCACACTGTGCACAGTGCGCGCACTGCACACGCACCCATGCATTCAAACATTCCTTCAAGTGCCTATGTATACAGGGTTGAGAGGGTATTTTTTGAGTTACAAAAAAATTTGCTTATAAAAGTAAAACTGCTGTGCGTTTGCCTAAAAAGGTTTAAACGGAAAATTTTTTACCTATTTTAATTAATATCCCATAAAAAAAAGAGTCAAACTTTTAATATAATTTATTGAAGGTTTTGATCAAATTAAAAAAAGTACATAATTTTCAAATTTGTTCTTAAAATATAAAACTTTTAAACTTTTTGATTGAAAGAATCAAATTTTCAGTACTTTTTATTAAAAATATCAAATAAATATAATTTAAAAAAGTTTGTTTTGTTTTGATTTGAAGGTAAATTAATTAGTTTTTTCTCTCGTAAGAAATAATTTTAGTAAGATTTTAGTTTTTCAATACTAAAATTTTAGTGATAATATGATATGTCTAATTGTTGTTTTGTTACCTAAATTTTTCATCATATGTTTTCTTAAATCTAAATCTTTGAGGTAAAAACTTCGTAAAAATATCTTTTTTAGTTCTTGGTATATTTTCTTTAAAATTATTGATGCAATTTACAACCATTGTTCTATAAGGCACAACCAAGATTGTTTACATAAGATTTGATAAATGTACTAAACTTGTTGAGAAATCAATCTTAATTTATATTTTCTGAAAAGTAAGAATTTCACTACCCAATTTTTAAACCAAGTGAATAAGGGGAAAATTGACTGGTGGTCAATTTTATAGATGTTTCCATACTTGTTGAGCAATCAGGCTTTCATTCATTTAGTGTGCAAGAAGTGTTGGAGTATGCCAGCATTAATTAAAAGGCCAAAGGACCTATTCCACCAAGGTTTCATGTTTTTTTCAGCTCAGCGTTTTTTAACTAATAAAAATCAAAACATTTATTCATAAAAAGTTAAATTTAACAGAAAATGTTAGTTGGAATTTAGACGTTATCTCCATTTACTGCGACACGTGGACAGACAGCGACGTCAACCGACTTTTTAGAGGGTTGGGCAACTTTGATCGGCTATTTTTGAGAAAAACGCTGGCGTGGCGAGCCTTATTTGGGCACGTTTACTGCTACTTTACAAATGGGCGAGTATTTAAAAAATCGGCCACCGAAAATCTGGAAAGTTTAAAATTCTGGAGGTTCTATTGCATTTCCCCAGAAAGTTTAGACATCTAGAAACTCTACGTGTCTTGAATGCTACAGGAAAAATTAATTGTACAGGACATGAAGGACACCTGACATTTGTAGTTAAAAATTATTTTAAAAAATTATATTTTTGAATTCAAATAAAAAAATCAATTCGAAATAATAAAATATTTATATGAATCTTAATTTAAAACTTAATTTATTTGTTAAATAAAGTTTGTATATTTTATATGAAGAAATTACATTAAATAACTTAAATTTATATGTTCAAAATAAAAATATCTAATATTATTTAGGATAAGGTTTTTAAATTCATACAATTAATTATATGGGTTAATTTTTTAGTATTTTAAATAAATTTATGAAGGGTTTTATATTAGAATATGTATAAATTTGATTATTGTTATTTTAAACATATTATTTTTTAATAATTAATTAAATTTCTGAAAATTGAATTCTAGAGGAAAGTGAACAGTAACACTAATATTTTTAGTATTTTCATCTTGTCTCGTTCTCACTTGTTGTGGATTTTGATGGTGGTTAATTCAGGCGTGGTGAATCACCAACTAGTGACAAAGTTGATGGCATTGATCAACCGGCTTGATGTTAAAAAAACTGTCAATAAAAAAATCTGGCAACAAGAATGATGCAGGAGAAGAAGAACAAAGCAGGAATAATATTTTTATTACAGCAATACAAGAACTGACTATAATTAGTTTCTGAATGTTGCCTTTTTATAGGCATAATTATCAATGAATATGGCAAAAAGGAAGCAACTAAATCCAAAAATTAGGCTATATCTTTAACGTGCCTGAAAACTAGCAACTAGTTTTATAATGCTTAAAGAATAGCAATCAACTCTTGAAAATTATAACAACCAGCAAACTTATTCAACGAAGAAAAGAAAAAAAACTGGTTTGCAATCAGAATTAACAGACCAACATCCCCCTTTAATTCTAATTCGAAAGAGTCATCATTTTGAGCATACGTTTCAACTTGGCAAATGTCTCGTACTTCAAAGGTTTGGTGAAAATATCTGCCACTTGGTCTTCAGACTTGCAATACACCAATTCAATTACTTTCTTCTCAACTTGATCTCTCAAGAAATGATAGCGTATGTTAATGTGCTTGCTTCTTCTATGTGTGACAGGATTTTTTGCCAAGTCGATTGCAGAAACACTGTCAACATATATTTTCATTGGCCTTTTCAATCGAAAAGTGAATTTGGTTCATTACATTACAGAACCATATTGCTTGACATGTGCTTGAAGTTGCAGCTACATATTCTGCCTTACAAGTTGAAAGTGCAACAATAGATTGCTTCTTTGATGACCATGAACAAGCTTTAGTACCAAAATTAAAACAATATCCAGAAGTGTTTTTCCTATCATCTAATTCTCCACCCCAATCACTATCAGAAAAACTTATAAGAGCATAATTAATAAATGACAAATAGAATAAACCATGATCATAAGTGTCCCTTAGGTATTGCATGATTCTTTTAGCCACCTGCATATGAGATTGACGAGGAGTTTCCATAAATCTGCTAATTAAACCAATACCATAACATATGTCTGGTCTCGTACATGTGAGATATCTCAAACTTCCAACAATTTGTTTGAAATAAGTGGAATTGACATGTTTACCATCGGCTTCCTTGGACAGTTTTGTACCAACTTCTACAAGAGTTCTTACAGTGTTACAGTCATACATACAAAACCTTTTTAAAATTTCAGTGGCATAGCTTTTCTAACAAATAAAAATTCCATCTTCCTTCTGCACTACTTCAATACCAAGGAAGTACGACATAAGCCCAAGGTCTGTCATTTCAAACTCTTGCATCATAGACCTTTTGAAGTCGTCAATCATTTTGGAATTATTGCTTGTGAATATTAAATCATCAACATAAAGACATAATATCAATACATCAACAGAATTGTTACCTTTCACATATAAAGCATATTCAGATGGGCATTTTTGGAAACCGATTGTATGGAAGGAGTCAATGTGCCTATTCCATGATCATGGCATTTGTTTAAGGCCGTACAATGCTTTCTTTAATTTGTACACCTTATCTTCACTTCCTTGCTTCATGAATCTAGGTGGTTGCTTGACAAAAACCTCCTCTTCGAGTGGACCCTTTAAAAATGCTGACTTCACATCCATTTGATGGATTTTCCATTGCTTTTGGGCAACTAAAGCAATTAAAAGTCTAATTGTTTCAATTCTAGCAACATGAGAGAAAATTTCTTAGTAATTATAGTCAGGCTTTTGCTCAAATCCTTTCACCACCAATCTTGCTTTGCGTCTTTCCACCTCACCATTTGACTTCATCTTTGTTTTAAAAACCCACTTCACATCAATAGCTTTGTGACCTTGCGGGATATCAGTTAATTCCCACATATTATTTCTTTCAATTGCCTTAATCTCTTCATTCATGGCATTCACCCATTTAGGATTTTGGATTGCCTCCTCGAATGTAACAGGTTTAATATCTGAAAAAAAAATTTAAGTGTGCTAATTCTCCATCATCATCAACTTCATCATCAAGAGTTACCTCATAATCTTGCAAGTGCATTGATTTTTGGCATTGTCGCCTTGGTCTTCCAGATTCTGTTGGGGTTTATGGCAAGGTTTCTTGAGCCAAGCTTGATGAGATTGCTTCATTTGTGATAGAAGCTTCTACATCTTCTTCAAGAACAAAGATAACACATTTGTTTGAATCATTATGTGAATCCATATCCCACTTCCAAGCTTCATCTTTAGCAAAGATTATATCTCGATTGACAATCACTTTCTTTGTCTCAGGGTTGAACAATTTGTAGCCCCTACGCTTGTAACCAACAAAAATTGTCTTTTCTGCTCAATCATCTAGTTTTGTCCTTGTCTCTCTTGGAATGTGGACATACACAACAGAATCAAATACCTTTAGATGTTTCACACTTGGCTTGAAACCACTTTATACTTCAGTAAGAGTGATATTTTGAACATTTCTTGTTGGAGACCTATTCAACAAGTAAACAGAGCATGAAACAGCTTCTCCCCAGAAGGAATTGGGCATACCTTTGGCCTTTAGCATGCTTCTTGCCATGTCCATTATGGTTCTGTTCTTCCTTTCTGCAACTCCGTTATGTTGCGAGGTATAAGGAAAAGTGACTTCATGTTTTATTCCCTATTCTTCACAATATTTATTAAATTCATTGGAAGTATATTCACCTCCACCATCAGTTCATAGACTTTTAACAAGATAACCACTTTGCTTTTCAACTTACAATTTAAACTTCTTGAAGCAATCAAAAACATCAAATTTCCTTTGCAAAAAATACACCCAATTTTTCCTAGTAAAATCATCAATAAAAGTCAAAAAGTATGTATTACCACCATTTGACAGAATTTTCATTGGGCCACATACATTGGAATGAATGAGCTCTAGTGGTTGGGTTGCACGTTATGATTCTGCTTTAAATGGCAATCTGTGATTCCTTCCAAGAATACAAGCTTCACACTGTTGTTTTGGATGATGTATGTTACGTAAACCTTTCACCATATTTTTCTTTGAAAGCATTTTTAAACTCCAAAAGTTCAAATGTCCAAAGCGAAGATGCCACAACCAAGATTCATCATTCACAATAGCATTAAGACAATTATAAATACTGTTAGAGATGTCCACTTGAAACATGCGATTCTTTGTTAATAGGGCCCTGAGAATAGGTGTACCTTTTTTATCAAAAATGGAGAGTTGATTGTCATGAAGGTTCATAACATAGCCCTTTTCTACCAATTGACCCACACTGAACAAATTACTTTTCATACCTAGCATAAAAAAAACATCAGAAATATACTTATGATCTCTATTCTTTAAGTTGATAAGAATTTGCCTTTTTCCTGTCACTGGTATAGTGCTATCATCGGCAAATTTGACTGTAGTACGAAATGACTCATCAAGATTAGCAAATAACTCCTGTTTGTCGCACATATGATTGGTACACCCTGTGTCAAGGAACCATGTGTGGTAATTTGGTGTTTCACTAGCTACAATAACTTAGTTAGCACGGAAACAAAAACGTGAAAACGTATTTTCTTAAATAAGTAGGAAATAGAAACATGGGAAAACGTGTAAATATAAAAAATATAGGGTTTTTTTTATAAATATGAAATTTTTATAAAAAATACAATAACCTATATTTTAATTAAAAAAATACAACAATTGATTTTTTCCAACCAATTTAAAATAACATATAACAAAATAATTTCATACCAAAAATAAATTACAAATTCAAGTTTTTGAAACATGTATGTATAAATTAAATCAATACTTATATATTCATCTTTTAAAAAGGAAAATAAACATGTATATAAATCAATATATTTTATCAAAATGTAAATAATTCAACCTACAAACTCAATATTATTTTATCAAAATAATAATTTCCAAGGGTCAATATCAAAGTCATCAAATAAAATATAATGAAAAAAATTTTAAAAATAATAAAATATTTATTGTATTTTCTCTATTTGATCATTCTCCTTATCCATTATGTCATTTGCATCTTCATCGAAAAAAACAGACTCCAATTCTTGTTTATCTAATGACAGGTTGGCTAATTGAAGAACTCCCACATCTTCCATACTCCCAAAGTCATCTCCACCAACATCCCACATCTTCTCCTTACCATCATAATACTTAGAGTTAACCCTTGACAATAAACAAAGATTGTTATGAACAAAAACCAAATCTTCTGCACGTTTTGGAATTAATTTATTCCTTCTAATTGAATGAATGAAGGAATAAGTACTCCAATTTCTTTCACAATAAAAGGAGGAACTAGGTTGTCCAAGTACTCTGAATGCTAACTTTTGAAGCAATGGAGCATTTGAACCAAAACATGCCCACCACTTCATCGGTTCTGTATTAAATCTAGCACCAATTGAATCAGGAGCTTCAAACGGTCCACTTTTGAGGGAGAAGTTAGCATACTCATCCAATGCTTTAACACGTTCATCTTCAGAAAAGATCCTTCTAAAACATTTGTTCCTCTTAATAGATACTTCCCCATCCATATGAGGAGGCACTCTACCTTCACCTCTTTCAAGCCATTATTCACTATAAAACCTTCACAAATAATAGATATATCAAATAGTTAACAAATTAATACTCAATTTAATAAATAAATATATCAAATAAGTATGAAAGAAATATATAATTCAATTAGATATTTACCTTGGATTCAATGAATGAGCTTGACAATGGAGTGGAGTATTACTTTTTGCCCAACGATCATAAAGAATACTATAGATCACTGAATAGAAAGGAGAATCTTCGGTAGAAAACTTTCCTTCATGTTCATAAATAACTGATTTAACTTTTTCAATCATAGAATCCCAATTCTCATAAATCAAATGAAGACATGACTTATTTGTATCACACATTCGAATCATATCATAAATCGGTGCAGTAAAAGCAAGAATGTAATTGACCTTCGCCCACCAATTCTCATCCAACACCTTATCACGAACAAATCTTGCTTTGCCTTGATCATCTTCTCTATATTGTCCCCATTGTTCACTTACAATCATTGATTCTAGAGCATTCTTAATTAATTTAAATATTTTGAGCATAACAACAACAAAAGCAAAATGAGTGTCCGTAACTGAAAGTAATTTTAAAGGACTAAATCGATTAAACATAGCCAATCGCATTAAATGGTTCATTATGAAGTTTTTAATTACCATAACATCACCATAAACATCAGTTATCCAATGACATTCATCATATGTCTCTTGATTAGATTCCACATTTTTAGCTACACATATATTTTTCAAAGCTAGATTCAAAGTATGTATAACACATGGAGTCCAATAAATATGTGGAAACATACCTTCAATAATTTCCCCAGCACCTTTACAATTATTAGTATTATCAGTTATTACTTGAGCTACTTTTTGATGACAACCTCATCAATTATCTCCTTCAATAAATTAGCAATGAAATATTTATCTTTAACTTTACCTACACAATTAATAGCTTTAATAAATATCGGGTCTGATTCACAAACTACCATGAAGTTAATTAAAGGTCTCCTTTGTGGGTCACTCCATCCATCACTAACAACACTAACCCCTTTTTTCCATCCAAGTGCTTTTAATATGTTCCAATAACCTTTCCACATTTGTTTTCTCTTGCTGAAGTAGTGTAGTTCTTAATTTATTGTACCCAGGAGGCACATAACCACCCAATGAATGATTAGCTGCAAATGAAAAGGCACTAATATAGTTTGGATTCCTAGCAAAATTAAAAAGGAGACCACCAGTGTAAAACATTCTAGCAATTTTCTCATCTAATTGAGCTTTAGTTTGTATGTCAAAAGATTTAGCAATAAGAGAATCATCAACTTTTTTCTTCTTTAAAAAAAGATTTGACCCACTTGATGACGGTAAGGATAAAGACAATGATTGATTTACATTAGTAGTACTGCTAGGCAATGACACTTCTTTAGGTTGAGAATTATAAACCTTATTGGTAGCTTCATCATCTAATTTTTTCATTTCTACTAAATCTTCAAATTTCACTTTAGAACAAACACTAATTCCTTTCCCCGTAATTTTTAATAGGTGAGTTTTAATTCTAGTATAAGTCCCTTGCCTTTCTTTATGACAAAAATTACAAACCCATTTGCATGTACCCCCTGATTCTCCAAGTTTCTCAATTTTTGTGACATATTTCCACAATGGATTTTGGTCTTCATCATTATTCTTTTTTGCAGAACCCACACTACTACTACTACTACTTTTAGAATTTGAATTTTCCTTACCAGTAGCAGAATCTATTAATGATTAACACAAATTCAGTATCACCAACAATTTGCTAGAATTTATCAAAAAAATCAACCAAATCACATAAATCACCGACTATTCTTCTTGGCAACTTACTACATAACTGGAATAAAAGCACAAATTGGAAACATAAATAAATCAATTTAATTATAGGAAAACTTTTATCTATAAATAATATTCAAATTAAACAAGAATAACTAAATTACAAACTATAAAATTATTCGATTAAATTATATAAAATCAAATATTCAATAATTATTAATAAAATAAATTATGGATTATAGTTACAAATTATATTCATGATATATATATATATATATTGTAAAAATTAACCAACTTGCATTGATATAATATATATATATATTAGGGGAATAGAACATATAAAATAATTTAATGTTTTAAAATATATTTTATAATAAATTAGAATTCCAATGTTGACACATCTGGAAGAAAGCATGCATTGACGGCAAAGCCTAATAGAGTCTAATTCTACTTTGAGCAAAAGGCAGGCTAACGGAGCATATATATATAATAATTTAATATATGTTTTATAATAAAATAAAAGTCCTAGAAAACTAACAAATCTTGGAAAGCTAACAAATCTGGAAGAGGCATGCATAGTTATAATCTTGGCCCAGAGATGCATTAAATTCAAATCTATATAAATTAATTTATATCATAGAAGGGCAAGAAAACACACTTTTTTCACAGAGTTTTCTTTCTTCCAGCAACCACTGTTCAGAGAAGAAGAAGACGCCCAGCAGAAGAAGAAGACGCCCAGGACAACAAAGAAAAGAAGAAGACACCCAACAGAAGAAGAAGACGCCCAGTAGATTGATGGCAAAGGAGATTGACAGTAAAGAAGAGAAGATGCCCAGAAGACTATTATGCACAGGAAACTATTTTTGTTATGTACTTTCAAAATCCTTTCAGAATCCATTTATGATACATTTTCAAAATCCTGGTATGCATAGTAAACTCTTTCTGTTAAAGAAACGCGTTTCCCTTTTATCTAAAATTACCGAAACGGCCCTGAAACATTTCGTACTAGTTTTAGGCTGTTTTAGAAATTGAAACGTTTCAGATTCGTGGAAACACACACTGTTGTGCATTTTCGTGCTTCTTAGACAATAACCATCAATAGAGTATGGCCATCGTCATCATCATCTTCTTGTGCATAGTGAGCCTTTTGAGTAGTCTCCTTATATTTGCATTCATTTGAATAATGGCCACGTCTATAACAAAAATAACATACAATATTGGATTTGTCATACCTTCCTCTACCTCGTCCATGGCCATGACTTCTTGAATTTTGTTTATGGCTACTGTTTGATTTTTCTTGGTCATTGCCTTCAAGTACTCCATGGTTGCTGTTATGACCACCATGACCTCTGTTGAAATGATAGCCACCGCGTCCCCATCCTCTATCATGAGAACTACTATTCTTCTGGCTTGTTTCACCACTTTGATAACCTTTGATAGAGACTTGGCTATAAAAGGCTTGCTTAATCGATCTCTCAATTTTTTTCTCATTCATCCGTTGTTCATGAGCTTGTAGGGTGTCAGATACCTCATCGACAGTCATTAAGGATAGATCATGAGCTTTTTCAATTGCCACTACAACATGCTCATAACTAGAGTTCAACGACCTCAAGATTTTCTCCACTTTTGCTTACTCTGTGCACTCTTCTCCATATATGTTCATTTGGTTTGTCAAAGCAAGAACTCGACCAAAGTAATTAGCAATAGTTTTAGAAGACTCCATTTGCAAAATCTCATATTGACGTCTTAGAGTTTGAAGTCTTACCTTTTTAACTCTCTCAGCACCTTTGTATGATGTCATCAAGATATCCCAGGCTTGCTTTGATGTGGTTGCTCTTGCACTCTTCTCAAAAACTTCATCATTCACCCCTTGATGGATGAAATATAATGCCTTTTTGTCCTTCTTCTTGATCTCACGATAGACATTTTTCTGTGCATCAATTGCATTTTCTACTAGAGTAGGTATCCCTTTTTCCACGACATCTAGCAATTCATGGTAATCAAACAGCACCACCAGTTGAATGTTCTATCAGTTATAATTTTTCCCATCCAAGACAAGAACTGAAATTGGAGCTGAGTTATTCATTGAACCTGCTTTAATACCACTGATGTTAAAAAAAACTGTCAATAAAAAAATCTGGCAATAAGAATGATGCAGGAAAAAAAGAACAGAGCAGGAAGAATATTTTTATTACTCACAGCAATACAAGAACTGACTATAATTTGTTTATGAATGTTGCCTTTTTATAGGCATAATTACCAACGAATATAGAAAAAAGGAAGCAACTAAATCCAAAAATTAGGCTATATCTTTAACATGCCTGAAAACTAGCAACTAGTTTTATAATGCCTAAAGAATAGCAATCAGCTCCTGGAAATTATAACAACCAACAGACTTATTCAACGAAGAAAAGAAAAAAAACTGGTTTGCAATCAGAATTGATAGACCAACACGGCTAAGGAAGATTTTGTGAAAGATTATATTTTCTATTTTTTTTTTTTTTGGTAATCTCTATAATTTTTGGTGGTGTGGATTTATGTTTACCAAGACGTATGGACGAAACTTTGTGTGCAAAGTGCAATCGAATGACAAAACTTATGCCGAGAAGGGTGGCTCCTCCTCGTTAACTGTAAGGCCCCAACCTGCGCTACCCACCCTTCTCGCCTGTAGTGTAGGGAAGTGCATAAGCTTTTCCAACTCCAGCACCTCAATTGCCTCTCCTTGGACTTTCAACAATCATACAATGTAGCAACATAACATTATTTTTTTGACGGCGTATCCCAATAAAGGGAAACACTCCAATTATAAGAAATAAGCTTCTTGACATCATTGTTTATATCAACAAAGGGAGAACTTAGTGAATGTTAAGGTTGCAAACTAGTCGACGCAAGTCAATTAGGGTTTGGTTTGATTATAGTCGAATTCAGCTCAAAATTGCTATTAGTCAATTTGGTGGGTATAATCAACAAACTTCTTGGTTTATTTATATTAATAAAGGGATGCAAAGAAGTTAAACCACTTATGAGTTACCTAAGGCTCAACTTGTATTGAATTGGGCTTAACTTGATTATTGTGGTGAGCTTGTAATCAAATATTGATAAATCCTTATAAATTTAAAATTTTACATTCATACTCCTAAAAACCGTACTCTTTGACAAACTAATTGTGATATCAAACCAAGTTGTCAAGCTAGAACTCCAATTTAAAATCGATTTATTAAGTTGAGCTATGAATTTGATCCAAATCTGCCCAAATTAGATCCACCTTGAATTTCAAAGTTGAGGACTCCAACTCACAATAAAATCCTTCTCAAATGATTTCTCTAAGAAATTTTTGAGAAAGTTTTTGAATTAGGATTCCCTCTGATAATATAATTCATCTCTAATAACATTGTTCATCAATTCGATTGAGTTTGAAATCAAATTAAATATTCTGAATTTAAACTAAGCTTAAAATGATTCTTATTTAGATTCGATTTGAATTTATCCTTATCTAGAAATGATCTTGATCAATATTGGCTCAGAGTGTCGACCCACAAGACTGGATAAATATTAAGGAAAGTGTCCCTGTAATATCATCATTCTTTTAAATCATTGGCTTAAAATGATTCCTCGATAAAAAATAAAAAATAAACAAAATTTATTTTAGTGATCGTCACTATGCTCCTTTGAGGAAGAGAGAACAGAGCACGAAGGTTAGAAAATGTTGAATAAATATTATAGAAATTTGGTCAAAAGGCTAATATTATGCATGGTTTCTTGCATCCTATCATTCTCTACCATAAATTAATGATTGCCTTTCCTCGTCAAAGTCCAGGAGTTAAAATTGCATCCTATCATTCTCTACCATAAATTAATGATTGCCTTTCCTCGTCAAAGTCCAGGAGTTAAAAAGATGGAAACCTCCTTCTATTTGAGCCTCTGCAGATGGATTTTTATTTGAGTTGCTGATTAAATTAGATACGATATAATTAGAAATTATAAGAATATTTTATAAAAATAAATTATAAAAATTTATTTATACATCCCAATGTGATACTATTTGATTTAGTGATATTAACGGGAGAGAAAAGGTAAATAATTGCATCACCAATCATAGGTTATCATCTCAATTTATATAAATAAGTTTTTATAATTTATTTATGCATATAATTATATTTATATAATTATACATACTTTATTATATGTTTTTATTCTTTCTACGAAGAAATAAATCGATTTTGAATTGAATTATCAAGTTAGAACTCTAACTCAATATTGACTCATTTGAATTGAATTATATATTCAATCCGAAGCAACTTCAATCAGACCCACTTCTAATTTGAAAAACATCACTTAAAAGTTTTTAAATTATTTCAACTGGATTATAGCTGTGTGACAAATTCCTCTAAGTTCTTATCAGAGCTTCCACCCTTGTCTACTGCCTCCTTAGCTATTTTTTTCCATTTCTCGGTATTCTTTCTTATATTCTTTGATCTTTCTCCTTCCATGACTTCCTTTATACAAATCTCAATCTCCTCTCTGGTCACAATCCTTTTCTCATAAGGTCTTACTCTAACCCCCACCTCCCACACATCTTCAACAAACTTGGCATTGGTTGTTTGATCCGTCCACTGTGGCATTGCCACCATCGGCACCCCCAAGCTCAGTGCCTCCAGTGTCGAGTTCCAGCCGCAATGAGTCAAGAAACAACCCACTGATTTATGAGCTAGAACTTCGAGTTGAGGACTCCAACTCACAACTAAACCTTTCTTGGATGTTTCCTCAAGGAAATTTTTGGGAAGCTTTTCGAATTCGATTTCCCTCACCACCCACAAGAAGAAGAAGTTGCTTCTCGTCAGCCCCCATGCTATTTCCTCCATTTGCTCTTCTCCTAGGGCTGCCAAACTTCCAAATGATACATAAACAACTGAGCTGATTTCCTTTGAGTCTAGCCATGTCTTGCAAGTTTCAGTCTTTGGTTTGAAGAGGCTCAGGCCATAATCATTATCATTTTTCAACCTCTTATCCAGGTAAAATGATGGGATTGTTGGCCCAATTGTCTTAATAGGGCATTTACTTGCCATGAAGTTTACTACCTGATCAAATAATATTAAGAGATGTCAACAACTTAACTACCACCTTTCTGGTGACGAAGAAACATGTCTCTTGGATTTTTCTATAGAAAAATGAACTTTAAGATTTCATTTATAGAGTAAAACAAATTTCCAGTATTTTCTTTTTCTTTTCAGTAAAACCATATATTAACAAAAAAATACAATGAGCTTTTCAACAGGAAGACTTTACAACAATCTATGCTCATCCTTCCTATCGAGAATGACAAACTTTTAGTATTTTTAATTAAAGTTTCTAAACAAATACAATTATAATTGTTTGTTTTTTTTTTTTTATTTTGTTTTGGAAGCAACATGATTGGTTTGATACCACACTTTTTATGTTAAAAAAGTTGAACTTTCTTTTTTATATTCAAAAAAATGAAAACATAAATTTTTTTATTGAATGAATTGAACTTTCAAATTTTCTTATAGAAAGATTAAACTTTCAGTATTTTTTATTTAAAATTGAATAAATACAATTATGATAATTTGTTTTGTTTTAGAATCCAGGTATTTAATTTTGTACCTTCAATAAAAAAGTGAAAATTTACTCCTTTTAACCAAAAAATCTAAAAGTTTCGTTGAAAAATTTTAGAATTTGATATCTTCAATTAAAAAAGGGGTTTCACATTTCTCTAGTAGGAAAATGGTGACCTATATCCCAAGTAGAAATTACATAACTTGTCAAAATAATGCAGAATAATATAGTAAAATTATGTTTAGAGTCTCTTCAACATACCTCATCTTCCAACTCAAGGAAAGTGTTACACAAGATCCATTTTGGCTCATGAATATTTGAAAATTGATTCAAGACCAAGTTAAGACAAGATGGATAAGAGCCAGGTTCAGAAAGGAACGATGGAAGATCATCAATCCCAAGCGGCGGCATCGAAGGCAACGAAACCACAGATCCTTTCACAGGAAACTCCAATTTCCCCTGATGAAAATGATAATAAATCGCATTTACAGCCCAAGGCTGAGTGAAAAATGGAGCTCCATCCAGGCCAAACCCTCTTGCAACGTCAAGCATCCAGGGAATATGCGAGTCATAAACAATGAACTTAACGGGAGAGCCTGAATATGCAAGCTTTTCAACGAGCTTCGCTAGGCTTTGCGGGCACACTACTCTGAAACATTCAATGTATTCATCGAAGTTTTCGAATGTAACTAAAGCGTCGAAGCCGTCAGAAATTGTCTCAATTTTGATGGAGGTGGTTTCAGCTAAGTCTTGAATGGTCAGGGGAGAAGAAGTGGTGGTGACTAGGGTTACTTTGACGCGTTTTGAGGCTAAACGTTTGGATAATTGAAGCATTGGGTTTACGTGACCTTGAGCTGGGATAGGGATTGTGAGGATATGAGTTTCTTTACCTCTTTCTTCCTCCATTTTCTTTCAGACTCTCTTTCACATAACATATGCATATAAGCACAAATTTAAATAGCCAATACTGGGGATTGTTCAGTCAAATAAGTAAATAATAATGGAGAAGATAATGACAAAACAAAATAATGTGTGAATGCTGGCTTTTCATAAGTTGTAATAGTATCATATGCGTCACCTTTTTTCTTTCCTTGCCGATCAAGGAAGAAGTTTCTTTTTTTTAATTGAAGTGATTGACCTTGTTTCTGTGAAAAGAATTATACTTTTAAATTTTATAATAAGAAGGACCACACTTTAAACATATTTTGTTTATGATATCAAACAAATATAATTAAAGATTTACTGAGTTTTTAGATTTTCTATTGAAAATACCGAATTTTTAAATTTTTTTATAAAAAGAATCAAACTTTCAATATTTTTCATTGGAAGTACCAAACAAATATAATTAAAAAAGTAAGTTTATTTTGATTTGATTTAAAAGCGAAGTGATTTGTTTTTTGCTCTCAATAAAAAATAGTTTTACTTTAGTCCTTTTAATAGTAAAATTTTAGTTTTTCAATAATAAAATTTTACTGGTAATATGACATGTCCCATTGTGGTTTTGTTACCTAAATTTCTCATCCTATGTTTTCTTAAATATGAAGCTTTAAGATGAAAAACTTCATAAAAATATCTTTTTCAATTCTTAGTATATTTTCCTTGAAATTATTGTTGGAATTTACAACCATTGTTCCATAAGGCACGATGTAGGTCTTATTGCTCCGGTAAGTAAGTGGTTTATGTTTAATCCATAAGGAGCTACTTTAGGATTTATTTTAGGAAGAAAAATGATACTAGGATTCTCTTGGAGATTAGAATGTTAATATATAAAAACAT
Organism: Mangifera indica; assembly: GCF_011075055.1. NCBI lineage: Eukaryota > Viridiplantae > Streptophyta > Magnoliopsida > Sapindales > Anacardiaceae > Mangifera > Mangifera indica. Next base: position 613,782 of record NC_058143.1, read on the forward strand.
TATTCTCTTTTATGAGTGATAGAATAATTTGATAATTAGCAAATACAATAATTGTATCAATAGAGATAAAGAGATGTTGAACTAGGTTTTAGATGAACCAGTATAAATTGCATATTATTTCTTTTTAGTGTTTATATTGGTTTGTTTCTAATTATTTACTTAATTTATTAATTTCATACAATTTCTAATTCATTCAATTATGTCGTTTGAGTCAATTTTTATCATGCCAAAAATCTCGTTATGATTCTTGCGTATATATATTCATAATATCATATTTCAATTGGAAAAGATTAAAATATTTCATTTTCGTTGAAGTGTTATTCAGAAAACAAATAAAGAGTTAAGATTAATTAGTAAAAGAAGAGGCCAAATCTTATATGTCTTCTCATCTTTGTCATATCATCAACTTATAAAATATGTGCATATATGTTGCAACAAGTAGTGAAATTAAGTTAAATATAATCACTATCTTGAAATAGATTAAATAAGTTAAATTTGAATGAAGTATAGAGTTTATTTTCGTTTGAGTCAATTCGAATATTCAAATTCTAATTGACTCATATTATATTCAAAGTTAAATTATTTTCGAATTGAATTCAAATATTATATGAGAGGGGTTTTGACATCATTAATTGCTTATGTCAAGAGGAAGAAAAACCAAGATTGTTTACCTAAGTTTTGATAGATGTTCAATACTTGTTGAGCAATCAATCTTAATTTATATTTTCTGAAAAGTAAGAATTCCACTACCCAATTTTCAAACCAAGTGAATAAGGGAAATTTTGAATGGCGGTCAATTTTATAGATGTTCCATACGTGTTGAGCAATCAATCCTGATATTATATTATTTAAATCCCTCGAAAATACATTGAATTGAATCAAAGGTCAGGAAAAATTGTGACAAATCAAAAGTGGGAGAGCTGAAGGAGGAGAAACTTTAAGGGAAAATTGAATAAGTCAATAGGTGGTGGTTGATTTGAAAACTCTGGCGGCTTTGATGTGATTTGACAAAATAATTTCATCTTTTCATCTCGACGGAATCAACAAAATCGACGAAAGAGTTTCTGTTGATATTCTCATTTCACCACAATCTCATCTTTGTTGAAGATTTTAATGAAAGCCAATTCGAACAAGATAAATCACAAATTATTGGTGGAGTTGACAGTATCGATTAATTAATTTTATCTATGAATGACGATCTAATCAATCAGATGAACTTAAAACCCTGGGCATAAATGCTTGCACATGATACATGTTAATGTAGCAATAAAGGCTATCAAGACAACAACTTTTGCACTATATATTTGATTTATGATTTGACATTTGAGCTTTATATTCAACGAAGCAAGCTAAGCATGAAAATGGGACATTCATAAATTACTATATGTAACATCAAAGCGGATCATTTGAAAGGATAGTAATTAGTATTTTATAATATATGATAATTACAAAGAAATTTGAAAGGATGAGGTGATTGAATATATCATAAATCTGTTTCAACTTTTTGTCGCCTAGTTTTCATATTATTTGTTTAAGATAATATATATGAAACATGAACTGACAAGAGAAAAGTTGCGAGCCAGTAGATTCCTTTTAGCATCATTGCTTACCTATGCAGAAAAAATCCAAGAAAAGAGACAAAGAACATGACTTACACATCTCATAAATTCCCAGGAAGCCAACGGTTCAACTATTTTTTTATAAACAAATAAATATATACGTAAGTAGGGCTGTGTCCGCTAGATGATTTGCAATTGGAGTTTTATTTTGATAAATCAATTTATATATTTATTTGGTGGTACATAGTTGTCGATCTTATCAATAATATTATTTTTCAAATACTATTTATACTATTTACAATTTTTTAATGATATTATTATCTGATAATTAATCTAAATTTGATTGAATCAATCGTAATTAGACTAGACAAATTATATGGGGGGTCACAAATGTCAGTATGTTGTTTTTGTAATATTTTTTAATCATTGAGACTTTAATTGAGCCCTTACAATTACAAGACTCAAATCAAGAATATTTAATAAAGAATATGCAATATTTATTTAATATGTCACTTATCAGAATCTAAAACAATTAACTTAACTTCAAGTTTAAGCTAACTTGAAGAAAAAGAATTATCAAATAAAAAAAATTTGGTGTACTAATGTTGACGAGCTCTCGACCTCAAGCCAAAATGGAGGGGAAAAGGTTTTTTTTTTCAAATTTAAAGAGTGAGAATCTGCTGTTTTATCAAACATTTGGTAAGAAACAGTCAATCGGCTTTTCATATGCATGGTATTAAACATCTCAAAAGGGTTGGGTTAGCGTGCAACACAGTCACCCCCTCAATTTTGGCATGGCTAACAAAGCTTTGCAGGCCATGTTGTGGCCCTTAAGGTCCAACCCGTGGACTGATCTAACAAAGCCCGTGAGAAAACGAAAAAAGATTAAACTTTAAAAAATAATTTAAAAATTAAAAAACTATTTTTAAAAAAATGAAAAAAAATATATATTAAAGGTTCATGAAGGTAAGGTTCAGGGGTGTTGGGTCATTTCAGAGGCTCAGCATGGCTAGTGACTATGACGGGCTGCACTGAATACGACCCAGCACTGCCTTGTCTGCACTGTGTGGAAAATACTAGGTACTACGGTAAAACCTATCGCATCTTCTAGCTTGTAGAAGGTACTGACTAGAAGGAAGTCAGCCTTATCTGTCTTGGAAAACTGGCTCAACAACATCTCAAAGTAATCCGGATATTCACTTGCAACATATTCGAAAGACGGCAAATCCTGAGGCTCAAGCAGCGGCAATCCAGGAATAGACACTGGCGCCGCCGTCGAAGAAACCGGAACCTTCAACAACCCATTATAAACAAGATAACAAATATAGTTAACCGCACACGTCTAAGGCAAAAAAGGGTCATAAACGATGCAGTTGATAGGGTTGGAGGAGTTATTCTTTGTAATGAGCTTTGCTAGGGTTTTTGAGCCTGCAGCTTCCATCTTCCGGAGATAATCATGGACACTCACAGCTTCTGCGAAGCGGCCTTGCTCGTCAAAGCCTCTGAAATGGCTTGGAATTGCAGTGAGGTTGGCGGCTGAGGGTGAATGGCGTTGGAGATGGATTTGGTTATGGCTATGGTGGTTTTGAGACCCTTGGAAGCTAAACGTTTAGCGAATTGAAGAGCTGGGTTGATGTGATCTTGTCTTGGATAAGGAATTACGAGAACATGAGCTGCTCTGTAGATCTTGTCTTACATTTTTGCAGTCACTGTATCTAGCTGAGAGTAGAAGAAGATCGAACAAAACAGACTTAAGAAAGCTCTCTTAACTTCTGAAAGTTTTAATCATGTCATATACAATAAAATTATGTCCACCGATTTCAAGTAAGATGCTTAAATGACACGTCACCAGAGTTACACAATTACATGACGATACACTATCTAGATAATCAATACTGGATATATACAACATTTCTTTTTCAGATAAGCATGTTATAGGAAGATAATGATATGCAGACAGAGAGGGCACTGATTCATGTGAAATTAATCTTTACTATGCATAGGAGAATCAACTTTTTTTTCTGTTGAAAAGACTGAATTTTGTTTTTTTATTGAATTGCTTCAATAACATCCATGCGAAACTATCTCCCATGTTTTTTTTGAAAAACTTAGCCCCCAGACCATCAGGCCCCAGGGCCTTGTTATCATTCATTGAAAAGATGGTGTGTTTAATCTCATCAGCGGATGCATCTTTAATCATATTCTCAGCCACATCCCTTGGAACATCAAGGAGGCCATTGAAGTTGGTATCAATCTGACCTTGACCAGGGCAGGTCAAAGTGTTTTTAAAAGAACCCACTAATTCTTCACTTATTCGGTTCTTATCATCAGTAAAAGAGTCATCCTCTAGAGCGAGCCCCTTAATCGTATTTTTGTTCTGTCTTCCTTTGATGCACTTGAAGAAAAATTTTGTGTTTTGGTCTCCCTCCTTTAGCCATTGGATTCTGGACTTCTGCTTTGCGAGAGATTCTTCCATACTGCTCAACCTTCTACATTCCATAGCCACAAAAATTTTGTGCAGAAAATAATTACCAGTTGCTTGCAAGAATGTAACCGGTTATTACCATTATTTCCTCGAATGAATGCATCACCGCATTTACTCTTCAGCTGTCCATTGACGTACTCTTCCGTTTGCTCCATTGCAATATTCATGTATCCGTCTAGACAAGCTAGAATACCTGCACGAAAGGCCAACCGTCAAGACATAAAGCAACATTTTCTGCAATGAGAACTATGATGGTTATAATCAGGAGACTTGATAAATGGATCCTGACTGTATTTGTAGAAACTTCTGAAAGCTCTGAAACATAGTTATTATAGTGAGCTTAATTGCCAGTGCAGCTAATCTGAAACAGAACCGATTAAATAATTTCCGTTCAGTGTCTACATTATTTTTAATCAGAACAATATCAATAACCTCATGCAGTCACTTGATAGCCGAACCGATTAAAAAATTTCTGTTCAGTGTGCACATAATTCATACCAAAAAATTTCGTAAACCAAACTAAACCGTTAACAAGACCGAAAAACAGAGTAACTAGAAATCTGGTTCAGTTACTGGTTAGTATTTTGGCCAAACGGGTTTTTTTTTTCTGTTTGGTTACTAATTTGGTAGTACTTGTAAACTGGTTTGATGAACCAAACCAGTTCGCATAAAAAAAGAAGTTTGAAGGTTGAAATGCCCGTTCAAGATATTGAATACATGCTCCGAGTTTGGAACGATTGTCTCTCTGAAAATTCAGTTAAAAAATGGTTAACCAAAAATTCAATACTATTATCCTGAATTTCAATTCAATTCAAAACTGATTATTCTTTCAACCGGTTTGGTTTTGGTTAAAAGTTTTCTTCAAAACGGATACCAGTTCACTTCAAAAAGTGGTGAAATCATTTTGGTTAATCAGTTTTAAACAGTTGAAATAGAGGCTTTAATTTCTTGAATTATTGTAAAAAGCTTACCTCTGTCATTTGTAATAGAAACCATTCCATTTTAATTAAAGAAGGAAGAATTATTGAAACTATTGTTTAAGTTCAAAAACCTCTTGTTATTCAAAAACAGAAGCTGCGTATCAAACAAAATATCTTCTGTTAGTTTTGAACTTTGCACTAAATTTTGAAAAACAGATCTCAAGGATACAGGTCGTGAAAGTAATACCTAACTGAACACCCTAAATGGAAGTTCAAAAACAGAGTCTGTGTATCCATATGATAGATACCCAGCCAATATTCACCCAAAAACAGCAAACGAACACAACTAAAGAAATAGAAACTATTTTATTGATAAAGAGGATTTACAATTGAATAAACCGACATTTCCAGGAGTTGGAGCCTCCCATATCCTGACATTGAAGGCATTGGAAACTTCTCAAATCAGTTTGAATTGGTGGTTCAAATTTGTAGATCAGTTCAACTCAAATTTGCGGTTTGAATAAATGATTTTGTATATTATTTGAATTGAACAATGTCATTTTGTCAATAAACTACAAACTTGAGTTACAAATATGAACTATAAATTCAAATTATCGATTTGAATTATAAATCCAAACCAAAACAAGCCTTCAAATCATTGATTTAAACTCGGAACTTGAGCCAAATTCGAGTCATCTTTAATTTTAGTTCGACAAACTTGAGATAGGCTATTTTCCATTCGAGCTAAACTTGAACAAAAAAATATTCGAGCTTTACCTGCTTCATATCCACACTAGTTCAAACCAAACCATAGATTTAATCAAGACCGGTTTGAATTAAATCCACCCTTAATTTAAAGAACATCAATTAAAGTTTACAAATCCAACATTCACATCAAATATATAAAAGTTGCGTGACAAATTCCTCTAAAGTTCTTGTCAGAGCTTCCACCATCATCTACTGCCTCTTTAGCCAATTTTTTCCACTTCTCCATATTCCTCCTTACATTCTGTGATCTTTCTCCTTCCATGACTTCTTTTAGACAATCTCAATCTCCTCTCTGCTCACAATCCTTTTCTCATTAGCTCTTACTCTAACCCCCACCTGCCACGCATCTTCAACAAACTTGGCGTTGGTTGTTTGATCCGTCCACTGTGGCATTGCCAAGCTCAAGACCTCGAGTGTCGAGCTCCAGCCACAATGAGTCAAGAAACAGCCCACTGATTTATAAGCAAGAACTTCAAATGGATGACTCCAACTCACAACCAAACCCCTCTCAGATGTTTCCTCAAGGAAATTTCTTGAAAGTTTTTTGAAGTCAAATACCCTCACTACCCACAAGAAGAAGTTGCTTTTTTTCAACCCCCATGCTATTTCCTCCATTTGCTCTTCTCCTAGAGTTGCCAAGCTTCCAAAAGATACATAAACGATTGAGTTAAGTTCCTTTAAGTCTAGCCATGTCTTGCAAGTTTCAGTCTTTGGTTTGAAAAGGCTCAAGCCATAATCATTTATTATTTTACAATCTCTTGTCTAGGTAAATTGACGGAATTGTTGGTCCAATCGTCTTAATATATAGGACATTTACTTGCCATCCAGTTCACGAGCCATTTTACTGGCGGTAGGAGGCTTTTGTAGATGAGATATCTTTTATGATGAAAGATGGGAGAAGATTTATTTGCTATGGTATCTTTTGACAAAAGGAGTCTTTGACGGCTAATTTTTTATATTTTTGCTTCTTGTTGATGGTCGTTAGAGCTTCTTAGTTGTTTATATTTATGTATTGTTTGCGGAAATGGGAATGATCATGTACTACTGTATAATTATTGAGTGCTGATTAGGGTTGAACTTATGTTTGAAAATGTGCAAAATATAAAGAGGGTTGTGGCATCTTTAACTCTCTCATTGTGATAGGTAAGTTACATGTGATTGGGTTGGTTGTTACATTGACTGATGTTCTATATCAGTGCAATATTGTACCTTCATGGGTGTTAATCTTACACTGTTTTATTAGTCAGAAGCAGAATGTGATTGCTAGATCCATCATGGAAGCAAATTACCATGCTATGGCTTAAAACGGTCATTTGCTTCTTTAGGCATATGGCATATTGACATACATGATTTTAAATTTTCTCCTTCATAGAATATTGAAGAGTTCTTTTAGTAGTTGGATAGGAAATGTTTTTGAGTAAATAGATAGGCTAGTTGTTTTTTATTGGCTCTTTCTTGCTTGATGTGGACTTCACAGTGGATCAGAATAAAATGGCTAGTGAAGGAAAAAGTCATCCACTCATCATATCAAGATTCACATAAGAAGTTCAACTTACGACACTTTTGCATTAGTTTGTCATCAATAACTTGCCATCCAGTTCACAAAAAAAACTTTAATTTTTTAAAATTTTGAATAAATAATAGTTTTATTGCTAATTTTAACTAAGATTTTTAACAAAAATTTATTTATAAATAAGTGTTTAAAATTTTAAAAATTAAAAAGTAGAAATTTGATATTTCACTTCACCTCGGGAATAAGTCTTTTGACCCAAAACTAGATAAGTTTAATTTTAATATTGAAATTCTAATGAATTTATATTAAATTTAAAATTAAATTATTTTTTAATGGAATATTATAAATGAGGGATTCTGACATCATTGCTTATGTCAAAAGGAAGAAAAACCAAGACTGCTTATCTAATTTTTGACAGATGTTCAACAGTTATTGAGCAATCTTAATTTATATTTTCCGAAAAGAAAGAATTCCGCTATCCAATTTTAAAAGCAAGTGAACAAGACTCGATCTAATTCAGAGCAATCAAAACATGACAAATTCATTCATACCCGACCTAAATTAATATTAAGGTCGGCAATTAGGAAGTTTAGTGAGTAAAAATTAGTAGTTTATTAAATTTAATTGGTATATGTATAAATAATATTATCTTCGATTGACATTAATGTAAGAATATTAAAATGTTATTTTATTTAGTCCTATTGAATTAAATCAAAGGTGTAAGACATGGGAAATATTGTGACAACTCAAAGGTGAAATGGTTGGAGGAGAAATTGTTAAGGAAAATCACAATAAATCAAAAGGTGGGTGTACATTTGAAAAGTAAGATAGACAAAGTCAATCTTATCTTTTCATTTAAGTTGAATCAATCAAACCGATAAAAAACTTTTATTGGTGTTCTCATTTCATGTTGATCTCATCTTTATTAAGGATTTTAATAGTGGTCAATTTGAGAACAACGAATCACAAATTGTTGGTGGAATTGATGACATTGAGTAATCAAACTAGAAAGATTTTGAGAGGATTACATCTTTGATTTCTTTCAGTGATTGCTATACTTTTTAGTGATGGGTGGTGGGGGTATCGATATGTAGTGGCCAATGATAATGTGTGTGATGGAAAAATAATTTTAATCCATATTAATAGCAGTTTAATCTTAATAATTATTTGAATAAAGATAAAATAGTAATAATAAGGTTTACCTTTATTTATTTTAATTCAATGAGACAATATTTTTTTTCTAAAAATTTAATAAATAAAGATAAAATTATAATAAAATTAATAATATTTTAATAATTTTTTCTTATCTAAAATAGATATAATAATGCCCGATGAATCAAATAAATTAATGTTAATAATAAAATATAATTTTTCATATATATTACTTCCAATAAAACATCTAGTTGTGTCATACTATAGACTTTTGTAGTTTATAAAAAACAATATTTTGATACATAGTTGGTAAAGTTTGATAGACCAATGGAAAAATAATTTTTTTCAAGATTGAAATAGTTTCATCAAACGTTAAGTGGGAAATAGTCATTTGGCCGAAGTCAAGTTACCTTCTGGTATTTGGTCTTGCCTTATCTCTTATATTCAATCAATTATCTATCTCTTTAAATGTGTGAACAATGGCAAATACAGTCGCCATGTGAAACAGCTAGCTGGAGCTTGAAAATGACAAAAATGGAAACTCAAATCCTTATCATCCCTTTCCCAATCCAAGGCCATCTAAACCCTATGCTTCAACTATCCAAACGTTTACTCTCAAAAGGCCTCAAAGTCACCCTAGTTTCCACCAACTCATCTCTCAAATCCAACAGCAACATTTCATCCATCGATTTCAAGTTCATCAGCGACGGTTTCGACTCAGAACTAAACCCAGAAACCTTTGATGAATATATCGGATGTTTCAGAGCTATATTTCCTCAAAATCTAGCCAGGTTTGTTGAATCCAGCAAAAACTTGGGGTGCCCTTTTAAGTTTATCGTTTATGATTCGGGGATGCCGTGGATGTTAGATGTTGCAAGAGATTTGGGCATAGATGGAGCTCCATTTTTCACTCAATCTTGTGCAGTTAATGCAGTTTACTATCATTTGAATCAAGGGACATTGAATTTGAAAGCCCCTGATTCAGAAGGGTGTTCGGTTTTGTTGCCTTCCATGCCATTGATGGAGAGAAAAGATCTTCCGACGTTTGTTTATGAAACTGAGTCTCATAAGTCTCTGCGTGAATTGATCCTGAATCAGTTTGTGAATATTCATGAACCCAACTGGATCCTGGTTAACTCTTTCGATAAGCTCGAAGAAGAGGTAATTGTAAGATAAATTTACATGAACGAAAGAGAATCAATTCAAATTATGATATAACTAAGGTTGGATTCAAATTGAGTCAAGTTTAAGTTTATTTAAGTTCAAGCTTGGTTTAATTTTTATAGGGTTAAAGCTTAAATTCAAGCTCGAGTTTATCTAAAAAGTATTTGAGTTCGTCTCATTTGAGAGGAACTAAGCTCAAGTTTGAGCTCAAACCAAGTGTTGGGGTTTGTTTTGGCACAAAAATGAGGTCATTTTACTTTATTTGCATTGAATTTTTTTAGGTTCGCAAATTTGACGAATCGAAAATCTCTAAAGTTTGAGTTTAAGTTTGAAAATATTAAACTGTCTAACTTAAGTTTGAACTTGAACCAACTTAGTTTAAATCCAACTCTAATTATAACACAATTAAATTTATTTAAGGTTATGGGAATATCTAATGTGTCATACTTTCTGAATTCATAATATTCTAAAATTTATCTATATTGCAATGACCAATCTTCCTTTCATGAAACCCCCTTAAAATTAATCTATTGAACTATTTAATCATGCGAGAATTTTCTATTATTAATTAGATATGCCTTTATTAAAACAAATAATTTCTTTCAGGTTGTGCACTGGATGTCGAATCACTGTCGAATTAAGGCAGTCGGGCCAACTGTTCCATCAAAATATATGGACAAGAGATTGGAGAATGACACTGACTATGGCCTCACCCTCTTCAAGCCAAAGTCCGATACTTGCAAGACATGGCTAGACTCAAGGGAACCCAACTCAGTCGTTTATGTATCATTTGGAAGCTTGGCAGCCCTAGCAGAAGAGCAGATGGAGGAAATAGCATGGGGGCTGAAGAGAAGCAACACCTTCTTCTTGTGGGTAGTTAGGGAATCTGAATCTGCAAAGCTTCCAAAAAATTTCTGCGAGGAAACAGTCGAGAAAGGTTTGGTCGTGAGTTGGAGCCCTCAGCTTGAGGTTCTAGCTCACAAGTCAGTGGGGTGTTTCATAACACATTGTGGCTGGAACTCGACGCTGGAGGCACTGAGCTTAGGGGTACCGGTGGTGGCAATGCCGCAGTGGACAGATCAAACAACTAATGCTAAGTATATTGAAGATGTGTGGCAGGTGGGGATTAGAGTAAGAGTTAATGAAAAAGGGATTGTGACAAGAGAGGAGATTGAGGGTTGCATAAGGGAAGTCATGGAAGGAGAGAGATCGAAGGATTTCAGAAGGAATTCGGAGAAGTGGAAACAGTTGGCAAAGGAGGCTGTAGATGAAGGTGGAAGCTCTGATAAAAACTTGGAAGAATTTGTAGCTGCTATCAATGTTTTAGAAACTAGATCAAACATTGATCCGATGAAGGGTGTAATCTGATCTAATTGGTACTCAAATCAATTAATTATTTAAAAATAATATTTAAAATAATTTTATATAATTATATTATTTAATATCAAAATAAACTTAATTTGATAATATGCATGTTTAAACAGTATGATTCAATCTTGTTAAATCCAATTTAACTTGAAAAAATTTTTCGAGATAGTTGAAGCCGTTTTTACTAATTTGCACATAATGGATGTTAAGCAATAAAGAGCATCTAGATGCCAACTTTGAGCTTTATGATTTATGATTTGACATTCGAGCTTTATATTCAAATAAGCAAGTTTAAGCATGGACGAAGGAGATTCATAAATTACTATACATAACATTAAAGGTGATCATTTAGAAGAATTATTATTAGTATTTTATTATATATGATAAGTGCATCAAAAAATTATATGATAAAGTGATTGTGAGGGATGTGCAGGTTGGTGTGAGGGTTTGTGGTGCTTCTGCAAGCTGCTGTGAGGGTTAGGGTGGCTGTTGTGAGGCTTCTACATGTTACTGTTCAAGTGGCAAAGGGGTCATATTTCCAACTGCCGCAATTAGAAGGAATTCTACAAATATGTCAATATATTTCACCCCAACCCTAGTATACTCTTCAAACATATGACACATATCTTCATCATAGTCTATAATATATCTCTCCACCCCATTAGGCTTTTTTGCTTGAATCTTTAATTTCTCCTCCACATATAACTCCATTATTTCATCTTCATTGGCTATACGGTTTTTCAAATCTTTGATGAAAACAATGTAATTATACTCATTTGAATCAACATTGTGAATTTCACATGGAATATCACAGGCATTGAATCGTAAATTAAACCGCATCGTAGACAACATCCTATGTGTGATATATCCCCAATATACCAAATATTGCATATTCAGTATGCATCCATTAAACAACATGAATGTTCATCCATTAAACAACATCCATTAACCAAATAATGTATGTTCACAACTATCAAACAATATTCAAGCATCCAACAATACATAGGTAAGCATGTTATAGCAAACATGGCAGCATGTAAACAGCATGCAACCATGTAAATTGTTCATCCATAATGTGATCAGAATGCACTGACAATGCAAACATGCAAAACAACACGCATTTATTTACATTATTGGTACGGGGTGTTGTAAAACCAAGAGACTTGAAGGTATTACCCCTTCTTATCGTGCCAGTAGCACTGCTCTCTTGGATGTCCAGCCAATATATCAAATAATGCATGTTCACAACTCTCAAACAATATTCAGTTTATCAAAATACATTAACAGTATGTATAATATTCAAGCATCCAACATTACATAGGTGAGCATGTTATAATAAGCATGATAGCATGTAAACAGCATGCAACCATGTAAATTATTCATCCATAATGTGATCAGAATGCAGTGACAATACAAACATGCAATTTGCAAAGAATCAGTAAACATCAAACAACATGCATTTATTTACATTATTGGTATGGGGCATTGTTAAACTATGAGACTTGAAGGTATTACCCTTTCCTGTCATGCCAATAGTATTGCACTCCTAGATGTCCAGCCAATATACCAAATAATGCATGTTCACAACCCTCAAACAATATTCAGGCATAAATTACATTAACAATATGTATAATATTCAAGCATCCAACATTACATAGGTGAGCATGTTATAGCAAGCATGACAACATGTAAACAATATGTAAACAGCATGCAACCATATAAATTGTTCATCCATAATGTGATCAGAATGCAGTGACAATGCAAACATGCAATTTGCAAATAATCAGTAAACATCAAACAACACACATTTATATACATTATTGGTACGGGACATTGTTAAACCAAAAGACTTGAAGGTATTACCCCTTCCTGTTGTGCTAATAGTACTGCACTCCTAGATGTCTAGCCAATATACCAAATAATGCATGTTCACAACCCTCAAATAATATTCAAGCATAAAATACATTAACAATATTCATGCTCAATTCATAAGTTATAATACATTATATAAGCATGTTACAAATAGCATGAAAGTATGTAATACAATTTGCACATACGTATTACATGTAAACAGTAGGCAATATATTATACAGTAGGCAATATACATATAACCATATATATTATAACAGTAATCATATAACAACTCTTCATGTAAGCATATTTAATCCATAATCAATCATATTATTAATATAAGTAAGCTTATTCAATAGCAAAGAAACTCTAATCAGAAGTTTTATTTACAATCAATAGTTAATTAAAAGCATCAGATCTATTAGTCCACATAAAAACTACATATACAAGATAAACCCTAAAATACCCATCTCGAACTACCCATTTTTTCATGTAAAGCAATAAAATAATTAACGAATCCGATGAAGAAAAATAAACCCTGAGTACTATAGCAATAGTATTTAGGGAAGCATGCAAAACCTACACAAAATTTGTTAGGCCTACTATATACGGAAAATACATCACCATAGCATTAACCCTAAACCAACATAGCAGAAAAATCATAAAACCAACCATTAACATAAACAAACACCAACACATTTAATCTTTTTACTAACACAATAGACTATCACAAATGATATAATGTTGAAACATTGCGCACGAAACAACAAGACATGGACAAATCAAACCTTGAAGTCGAAGAACTTCTATAGCCCTTGGTTGGTGTACTCTTTGTCATCATTGTTGCTTCAAACAACACGAAAAATCACTATCATTGTCGTAGGTTCAAAGTCAGTAGCAAAAAACCCTTCACATTGTCGTTGGTCGAAACATTACTTCATTCCTTCTTAAAGATGTTGTCGTTACTGTCATCGTCACCATTTTGCAGTCGTCGTTGGCCTTTGTCGGTTTTTGGAACTCATAGGACCTCCACACTTCAGAGAATTAACATAAGGCAACGCAGTTGTTTGAGAACAAAATGAAACCCTTTGTTCTCTTTCGCTCATTCAAAATGGTGTTTCAAATTACCAGGCCACGCATTGTTTTTTCATTCACTCTCAATATAATAAAAAATTCTTTTTATCGTCGATATTTATTCAAAACCCCGTAAAATGACAAAAACGCCCCAACATGTGTCTATATTTGATTAGCTTATCGATTTTGAAATTTCCTATAGCTGTTGATTTCTATCTAAGCAATATTAGTCGTTGATTTTGAAAATCATTACGCATTTATTTCTCTTCAAGGGCTACGTATGAGTGCGCTGAAATACACCACCTCATCGTTTTAAAATCAACGCCATTTTCTTTTTTCCTTCTACGTGTCCTCATTTCCTTTCATCACACCATCCATCAAAAACATATCGTCGATTATTTTGCTTCAACTTGCCAATAAAGCTTCCTTCCACCGTAAGCTTTGCCACGCATCAAGCATTGGTGGATGGCGTGTGACAGAAAAGTCTGTCACATTTAATTTTTATAGAAAATTGTTTAATAAACAATTTTTTATTCTCTCGCTTTTATAAAATCGACATAACATTTGTGATTACTAAAATGTCCCTTTACTCAAATGGATATTTGTAACGTTAATAGTTCATGGGTGAGAATAAGAGTTTTTCATTTATCGTGAGTAATATTTTAAGAAAGCATCAAAAATTGGGTGGAAAAGAGCCGTACTCCCTTTTAAAAATTAAAAGGCCTACAACTAGATAAGTTAGAGTTAATTTCAACAGTCAAATTCTAATTTATTTATAATAAATTTAAAATTAAATTATTTTTTAATTAAGCACCACAAGTGAGGAATTCTGACATCATTGCATATGTCAAAAGGAAGAAAGACCAAGACTGCTTACCTAATTTTGAACAGATGTTCAACAGATATTGAGCAATCTTAATTTATATTTTCCGAAAAGTGAGAATTCCGCTATCCAATTTTAAATCCAAGTGAACAAGACTCTGAGCCAATTCAGAAGCAAGACGTGTTGGAATTTGCTAATAATAATCAAAACATGACAACTTCTTTCATACCCGACCTAAATTAATATTAAGGTTGGTAATTAGGAAGTTTAATGAGTAAAAATTAGTAGTTTATTAAGTTAAATTGGTATATGTATAAGTAATATTGTGTTCGATTGATATTAATGCAGGAATATTGAAGTATTATTTTACTTAGTTCTTTTTAAATATGTTAAATTAAATCAAAAATATAAGACACGGCAAATATTGTGATAACTTAAATGTGAAAGGGTTGGAGGAGAGATTGTTGGGGAAAATCACAATAAGTCAAAAGGTGGGTGTTGATTTGAAAAGTATGGTTACATTAATGAAGTCAACAAAATCAATCTTACTTTTTCATTTAAGTAGAATCAACCAAATCGACAAAAAACTTTTATTGGTATTCTCATTTCATGTGATATCATCTTTGTTGAAGATTTTAAAAGTAGTCAATTTGAGTAAAATGAATCACAAATTCTTAGTGAAGTTGATGGCATTAATCAATCGAATGAGAAAGATTTTAAGAGGATTACATCCTTGATTTCTTTCAATGATTTCTATACTTTTTAATGATGGGTGGTGGTGGTATTGGCATGTGGTGGCCATTGGTAATGTGTGTGATGGAAGAATAATTTTAATCCGTATTAATAGCGATTTAATCCTAATAATTATTTGAATAAAGATAAAATAGTAATAATGAGGTTTAGGGTTATTTATTTTAATTCATTGGAATGATATTTTTTTAAATTTAATAAATAAAGATAAAATTGTAATAAAATTAATAATACTTCAATAATCTTTTTTTTTAATTTAAAGTGGATACGATAATATTTAATGAATCAAATAAATTAATATTGATAATAAAATATAGTTTTTCACATATATTACTTCAACCCAAATATCTCTTTGTGTTATACTATAGACCTTTGTAATTTATAAAAAACAATATTTTGATATATAGTTGGTAAAGTTTGATAGACCAATGGAAAAATAATTTTTTTCAAAACTGAAATATCAAAAATCTGTCGTTTCATCATACGTTAAGTGGGAAATAGTCATTTCGCCGAAATCAAGTTACCTTTAGGCATTGGTCTTGCCTTATCTCTTACATTCAATCAATTATCTGTCTCTTTAAATGTGTGAACAATGGCAAATGCAGTCGCCATGTGCAAGAGCTAGCTGGAACTTGAAAATGACAAAAATGGAAACTCAAATCCTTGTCATCCCTTTCCCAACCCAAGGCCATCTAAACCCTATGCTTCAACTATCTAGACGTTTAGCCTCAAAAGGCCTCAAAGTCACCCTGGTTTGCACCAACTCATCTCTCAAATCCAACAGCAACATTTCATCCATCGATTTCAAGTTCATCAGCGACGGTTTCGACTCAGAACTAAACTCAGAAACCTTTGATGAATATATCAGATGTTTGAGAGCTATATTTCCTCAAAATCTAGCCAGGTTTGTTGAATCCAGTAAAAACTTGGGCTGCCCTTTTAAGTTTATGGTTTATGATTCGGGGATGCCATGGATGTTAGATGTTGCAAGAGATTTGGGCATGGATGGAGCTCCGTTTTTCACTCAATCTTGTGCAGTTAATGCGGTTTACTATCATTTGAATCAAGGGACATTGAATTTGAAGGCTCCTGATTCAGAAGGGTGTTCGGTTTTGTTGCCTTCCTTACCATTGATGGAGAGAAAAGATCTTCCGACGTTTGTTTATGAAACTGAGTCTCATAAATCTCTGCGTGAATTGATCCTGAAT